>NC_141290.1:7495000-8240000 GCF_037954325.1 Fistularia commersonii
TGTGACCGGAGCTTGACAGTGTCCTCTGGAGGATCAATAGCTCCTGAAGGAGGACGATACATACTAATAACAGCCAGACGCGTGAACCTATTAATCCAGGGACCCAGTGCACTATTTTATTAAACGTATGAAAGATGTCCAGGGCTGTTTTGAGACTGAGCAAGACATAAACAAAACCCCCATCATGCCAGCCTCATCCTTTTCCATCACCCACTCCTCTCCTCCCAGCCCTCCCATTAAGGCAATCACACGTGGATGATTGGTTTACAGAGTCACAACAGGAGGGAGAATTTGGAAGTAGCGGACAATAACTCCATCGTTAGCCAATCGCGCAATGGCGCCTTGGTTACAAAAGGCATGCGGAGTAGAGGAGGAGGAGGTCCATCTTCAACAACACTGACGCAGCAGAGAAAGAATCTAGGTGGCCTCTGGATAAAGAGGGGGGGATCTGTGGTCAAGCACTGCTAGGGCACAAGTTGAGTTCCGATCAACCTCTGCTGGGTCGCCTGAGAGGGGGGGGGTTTGATGTTCGAAAGACCAAAAACATCCAATGAACTCAACTACATCACTGATGATGGGTTTTACTTATTTTATTGCCTATTTGTATATTTTATATATATTGTCTATTTGTACAGTTTTATATTTGTATCCTCTTCCCTGGACTACAGATGGAAATTAGCTATGAGCTACAATCTGGTACAAACATCTCTGCCTCTGTGCTTAATGTAATTGTACACCGTCCTAATAAACTTTTTAAACTAAAAACCAAGCTAAAGCCCTGCCTATGCATCAGAAGCTGTTTCACTACAACTCCCTCACAGACATGAGCAGCCATGTATAGTGGCTGCTCAGTGGCTGATGAGACTGGATAATTGATCGTTTCAGCCTCTCCAGGCTTTGGTCTGAAGGCGGATCAATCACTGAAGCAATATCTGATCATTAGAAACCAGTGGTGGCTCCTGAAAAAATTATCAGGGGGGGCAACTTTTGCGATGATGACTAAAGATGACTAAAGTGACCTGTTAGATTGGTAGGTTTGCAGGTGATTCGACAGTCGTTACAAATTTTGTTTGTGTTGTCATAGCAATACAACTTGTAACCAACGGGTGGCGAGATGAACATAAAAATGTTCCCTCTAGCTACATGAGCTACAAGGACGGTGCATCTTGGTACGTCACTGGCAGTCCGAGCAGCGACCGCATGTCGATGTGAAATGGACGAGGTGAGATACTGAATGCATACTTGGGAAGCGGAGGACAATGCTACCATCGCTGAGCCAATCAGAGCACAGGATACACCACGCTCTGGTCGGTCTCCACCCGAGAAAATACTTTTTCTAGGGTATTTGCCACCCAAATAATTGAAACACTGCAGGACGGTCCGCAGGGCGTCCAGACCCTCCCTTAGAGATAAGGTGAGGAGTTCGGGAGGAGATACGGACTGATAGTGGCTCGGGCATCTGGTCAAGATGCCTCCTGGACGCCTCCCTGGTGAGGTGTCTGACCAGGAGAAGCCCCCGGGGAAGACCCAGGACATGTAGGAGGGACTATGTCTCCAAGATCAAGTGGCGGGGGAGAGGGAAGACTGGGCCTCTCTGCTTCAGATAAATGGTAGACAATGGATGGAGTCATTGAAATAATAAATATATAAAATCATGACGATCACAAAGGGGACGCCAAAAGGGGGATTTCACTTGACAGTCTATGAGAAAATGCTTGGAAAATTTCAACCGTACTGAAAATCCCGAGAGGAGCGGCACAGCACACCGATTGGACGTTACTTTCAGAGGCAGCTATGATGGTTTTTTTATGGTTTGGCAGTGGGTCACCCGGATCGCCCTTGCGAACCAACCACCCCTGATCGAACCCCCTCCCTTTCTTACGCAGGCACAAGCTAAAAAGTTTATCAACCAACCACCCCTGCGGACCCTCAGGAGAGCGAGCACTCCTCGCAGAGTAAACAGACTCGTAAAATCCACATAGAGGAGCCAATTATGCCGGGAACCTGACATCTCCCTGTCGTAAAAAGCTACAGGAGGTTGTAACTATCGGACGCGACGTGAAATACGGCCAGTTGTTACCGGCGACCATTTGCGGCGATTAAAAGCCGCCCCGGAGGCCTTCGGTTGCCGGGCGGGCCGGTCGGTCCGAGCCCCTCGGCTCTTCGCGGGGCCACGGGTCTGCGGGACGTCCGCGGGGAGCTCGCTGTGCCAAACAATCCTCTTTGTGATTCCCTGATTTATCACCTGCCATCCGTGGCTAATGTAGCAGGCACTCCCGTCCTCCTGGCTGGCCAGCATTAAAAGAAGCCCGCTTTATTATGATTATTTGCGCTGGCATCGGAGACTGAGCGGCTTGTATTATTCATAAGATCGCCCGCATTTCCTCATCCAAACACCAGATGCATTATGCAGAGAGCAAATTCACATCTGATTTATGAACCTTTTTTGTTGTGTACAAACATCGGCGATAAGATGGAGATCTTTTCACGAAACACAATGCAGGGATCGGGATAAAGGACGGGAAACCTGAATTGAAATTGGTTGAGCGTGTAGCCGAAATGATGAATCACGCGCCCGCCTCCGCATTGGCTCTCGCGGCGCAAAAAAAAAAAAAAAAAGCAAAGAGAATCGCAAATTATGGAATAGCTATATCACACGGGGGGGGGGGGGTGAGGATGAAAAATAAATTCTCATCCGCTCCGTCGACAGAATTATTGACTGTTTGCCCGATAAATCTCAAATCCACAAATTCCAGACAAAAGCAGCTCGGGCCAATTACGAAACCTTTACTGTGGCGGCCAACCGCATTTGACGTGAGTATTAAAATAAATTAATATTCAATATTCGGAGGAAAATGCAATAGACTATGAAGATGTAATCGGCTTTTCTCATGAGAAAAAAACATCTTCAGTCACACCCACACACAATCTAAACACCTCAAATGTCTCATCAGTAATCTGCGAGCGCTCGGGCCCCTGGTAGTCCACTGTTATTGATTTTAGCGGGCTTTCTAGTCATTTGCGGCGAAGAGACCAGACAAAGGCACTCAATAGCGGAGAAAAACAACCGCCCGAGAGTCTATTGAAACTTAATCAACAGCTGGTTTGGGCTAATGTGAAAATCAAGGCGAGGGAAAATATTTGCATCTTTGGACATTGGCCATCTAGCAGCATGTGAATAATAATAAATATACCGGGAAATATGCATGAGATGGGAAAACATCTCTGGGAGCAGACGTGTGGCGACATCCTCCGGACAGAAGATTGATTTTCATTAAAAAAAATTTTAAAGTGAAACCTGAAACCCCTGGCGACAAATAGTGTTTACAAAGACCACCATTGAATGCTTGACAGTCAAGGGGCCAGAAACGTGTGGTGACGTTCACGTCATGTGAGGCACTCACTTCATTGCAATCAGTTTTACAAACATCTTAACCCTGTAGAGTAGCTTTTTCACCATTTGAATGCTAGTATTTGACGGGTTATGTTTAAAATCTCATATGAGCTTTCTTACCACAAACAAACTGTAGCACACAAAAAAGCATGTTAAATTTATAAAAGTTATTATTATCTTACCTTTACCTATAAATGAAGTCCATGTGTTGCTCCTTCTGAAGAATCAACAACTTGGTTATAGAAGTTTATAGAAGTTACAAAACGGTCTAAATTTAGATATGCAATCCTTAATTTTGAAAATAAGGAGAGGAAAAAATAAATAGATGGCTGGACTTGACTTGCTAACGCAAGCTTGCTGTCACTGTATTCTGCAGCCGAGGAGTTGTAGGAAGAATCCCTGGAATCACAAGCGCCCCCTTCCATGAGGCAGGAGAACCCCATGCCTCACTTAATGGTGCTCTTAGTGGCTGTGTTCTGATCGCTCAGCACAATAAACTACAAAAAAACATACCCTTTTTGACAAAAAAAAAAAAAACGTTATACATTAGAAATGTAGTTCATATGGCAAAAGTGTTCAAACACTAAAATGAAACACAGTGAGACAGCGTCTTAGTGCAGAGCATGCCAGCAGCCTCAGTGCACATCTTTTCTCAGTATTTGAACTGTAAATGTGAAAATCTAGCAATTTTGACTAAAAAACAATGTAAAACTTATGAAGTTAAAAGAAAAATAATTTTATAGTACTTATCTCTGATGAATATACCTGCTAAATTCTTATTTCATTTTACTTTTTTTTTCTTTATAAGATTGGCAAGTGAGGCACGGCCTCTCCTGCCTCCCCTGACTGCATGTCACTGCAACGGACTATTTCCTGTGAACATCATAAACATGATAAAAAGGCCGCAAGCCACGGCCTTTCAACGATTCAGATACATCCAGATAATGTGGGGTCCCCACTTTCTCCAACGAGAGGAGCTTGGGAACAGCAAACACAAACCACGCTCAAACGCGCTCACCAATAAAAAAAAAAGTGTGCACCATGTCAAGTCTAGGGTACATGCAAAGTGTGTGCATGTTCTGCCATCTGCTGGTCAAACTCCAGCATGACAAAACCCTGGATGGGGGTGAGCGAGGGAAGGACGACCTCCAGCAAAACAAATGCTATTTCATAAAAAGATACTTTTTTTTCCTTCTCCTTTTCCTTTGGGCTTTTCTCTTCAGGGTTCGCCACCGCAAATCAACCTTCTCAATCTCACCCTATTCTCTGGATCCTCCTCTGTCACATCAATTTTATGAAAAACACAATGAGCGAGAAAAAAAAAAAAATCAGAATTAAATTCAACCCCCACCCCCTAGGTGTGTGTCTGTGTGTGCGTGTGTGTGTGTTGTGTGTGTATGGGGGACAGATGGAGATCTGATACCGGCACCAGAGATGTAAACCTCAATATGCTGACTGGACACCCTCAGCTGCACTGTGGTCCAATAGTTCTGGATCATGGTAGGTGGTTACACACACTTTGGCTATCAAGCATATCAGCTAGCAGGAATTACATGCATTACCCTATAAAAACATTCACTTCCAGTCAAGCGATGTGATTCTTGCAGGAACAAAAAAACAGCAAAGGGAGAGCGCTGACACAGGGTTTACATCCAGCAGACCTCGAGTCCACTAACAGACATGGTTTGGATTTATGTGCTGTTTGTATTGATTCAGATTTCATTCATAAAATGAGCCGAGGCTGCAGGCGTTCACCCATGAGCATTAGACTGGACAGGATACTAATAGCTGTGTGTGATGTTGGAAAGTGATGGAAACTCAGTTGCTGTATATTCAGTCTCAAGGAAGTTATTCCATAAAATGTCGCTGATGTTCATTCATTCATTCATTCATTCATTCATTCATTCATACCAGGGGTCGGCAACCCGCGGCTCTTTCATTTTTACACTGCGGCTCCGAGTGGCTTGGGAAAATAAATTATAAATATTTAATTGAAGTATATTTCATTTGTGTTAATTACTTTTTTTAACTTTTAGTTCTAAGTTGGAAGATTATTGAAATATTAAATAAAATTATATTTATTATTTTTCACCGCTCAAAGTAACGTCACACTCTCAGAAGCCGGTATACCCGCCGGCCGGTAAAGTCCCGATTTGCAGATGCTGTGCGCAGAAGTTCAGGAGCAGAAGTCCCATAAACCAGGTAAAATAAATATCTATGAAGATATTTTGCAAATATTTATTTTTTTATTCTTTACTGACAGTGATTTTTTCCCGATTTATTTTTTAATTCAGGTCAAGGCCTGAATTAACAGTGCTACACGCTACACGCTCTGAAAGCCCAAAGATCAAAATGGGTTCATTACATAAATAAAATTTAATTTTGTCCGTAATACTTTGTGAATTTCAGAAGCAACACACTACACACTTGTTTATACAAAGTGTAAAGGTAATAAAAGGCAATATATACAGTGGTACCTTTATTTTAGACGTCAAAAAGTAATTGCGGCCCCCAGTGTTTTCTTTCCGAGGAAACCGGGTCCAAATGGCTCTTTGGGTGTTACGGGTTGCCGACCCCTGATCTATACTTCATATCCTGCACCAATCAGATCCTCGGGGCTGGAGCCGACCCCGGCTGTGATTGGCTGAGAGGTGAGTTTCACCCCGGGGGTCCATTGCAGGGCCACATAGAGAGACACGCAACCATTCGCTCACTCATTCACACATCTGAAAAATGTTGGGTCTCTGATGAACCTCCTGCATGTTCTTGGACTGTGGGAGGAAGCCGGAGGAACCCTGCGCAGACACGGGGACAACATGGAGACCGAAAGGGCTCTGCAGGGATCCAATCGGGGACCTTCTTGCAGTGAGGTGGAAGCCCACATTTCCAAGTCATTAAAAGGCCCTAACAAGGCTCTGGTTTGAAGCTACTGCTTGTAATGACATGCTGCTGTGGGCAGGCCTTGTCCTTCTCAGTCTTCATGTTGGACAGTTGGAACATTTAAACACAAAAACTTCCATCTCAGAGCTTGGATCATGCAAAATGACTGCACAGCGGATCCAAACACCTCTGATTCTCAGCGGATCTGCTGTAAACATTGGAATTACTAATACAATTAGCAGCTAGATTACAATGCAAATGCAAATATATCAAGAGTGATTATTAGATTCCACTCTGTCGGGAGGAAAACAGTGACGCTGATGAATGTTCACATTTAATTTCTCTGCAGTCCCAAAGTAAACCCGACTAATTAAGAACATCCAATGTTTCTGGGTGATTCCAGCGGTAAGGCGATGGACACGAGTGAAACTGAAACCGTTTTCTCTGGTTGTAAAGAGTCCATTTACCGTGTCTGTCACCTCTGCCTGAGAAGCTACGGTACACCAGAGGAACACCGCGCCTGTTGCAGAGGGAAAGCTACTCACTCCTTGTGATGAGGAGCACTTTGGGGAGGAAGGTCATTGCGATATCTCCTTTGCCGTTGTTCAACCGCTGAACCGTGGATTGTAATGGCACCAGGGGTTGGGGACCCCTGATTTAAAGGGATCCCAGGGTTACCAGGATGTTATTGTCCAATACTTGTACCAGCTGCATAAAAACAATAACAAAATCTCTTAGTTGTATTAAATGACCCCCCCCAAAAAAAGTGCCACCCAGAGGCCGCCATTGCTGTTTACGTCCCATAAGGGACCCGAGAGGGACTTGAGCGAGGAGAACGCTGAAGACACAAGTCAAAATGAGCTTCAAAATGAAGATGAACAAATACGGGCAGAGGTAAGAGTCGCCCAAAGTTGCCGGTGTGCAATGCTATGCTAACAGAGAGAGAGCACTTGTTGTAAAGAGCTCCACATTTTGTCATCGGATGTTCCCTCATCACATGCTACTTCTGCAGGTGCAGAACAGTGACATGAACATCCAGTGTGTCCTGCCTTCAAGCGTCCCTCACTTGTTTCCCGACAACCTTTTCTCTGAAAAGAAAACTGTAGGCGTGCGTTTGGCTTTAGCGTCAGATTATAACTAGCAGCACCCATGAGCTCTTTCGGCTAAATGTAAAGTGGCGCGAACACGAAAGTTGTGTGTGTCCACGACCAATTTCCCACTCTTTGCTTCCCTTCTTGTCACTTGGAAAGCTGTGTAGCTTAGCATCAGTCCCTTTGTTTCCCTCGGACTGGAAACTGCACCCAAAAGCGGCACAATGTGGCATTATTGGCATATATACCGTACCGTACCAAGCCAAAGCTAATGCTAGCGGAAAGCCAAAGTTAACACGAGCAACATGTATACGTCGCCAACCCATCATGTATTGCACTAGTAAAACAACGGTAGCGCCTCTCGATTAAAATATATTTTAAACTGGGATTTTCGAAGAGGACCTCTTCAGAGATGTCTCAGATTGGATGAAAAGAGCAGGGGTCATCCTTTCTTTTCCTAAAAAAATAATCCCCTTTAACACATGTGACCAAATTTAAGATGTGAGCATCCAACATAGGCGGGATAATTTTAGCTCAGGTCAGCAGCTCTGCCGGAGACCAACCCAAACAACATCCCTCCGATGTGCACAAAAGGGCCCTTTCAGCAGGCAAGGACATCTTCATGCAGTGTGTTTCTTATTTCAAGCGCGGTGGTCCGTAGAGGAGCGCTTTTTCTGTTTCACACCTCCTGCCTGAAACAACAGACCATGATTGCTAAAGCAAACACTCATGCCTTAGAGCAAATTCATGAAGGCGCATGGTTTCAATGTGTGGTCCATCTATGTTTGGTCCACAAGTCTGGAATGTGAAACGCTCTTATCTCAACATCTGCTTTATAACTTAAATAACTGTTTGCCGGGAGCTGTGGAGAAAATGTTGTTAAAACCATTACATTCACAAATACAGCAAATTCCTTGAAACATGTAATGATACACACGTGGAAATGAGAATGCTAATTGTGCAATTTAATGCTAAGGAGTTATATCATTGCTGTTCATCTACATTTTGATTGTTTTTATGATGTAAATCCATGCAGATGTGCGAGTGGTGAGTGGAAAGGCAACAGGAGACGGTGTGCAGGGCGGTCCCGTGCATACTTGGAGGCTGAACCGACGCCATCTAAAACAATTTACGTGCAGTTGAGGAAGTGAGAACCCAAACAAAGCAGAACGAGTACAGAAAGGCTCTTCCAGAATATGAAAACCCTCAATCCAACATGCTCATACCAAGGAAAACCGTGCACACATTCACATTGTCTCTTCACATTCAGGTTTTCGAACAATATTTTTTAGCTATGTCCTTTTAAAATCAATTTCTTCCATTCCCATAAGATTGGTATATGGAGTAAAGGGCAAATACACCGCATGTTTTGGCTTGACTCTGAAAGTAAACGGTCAGCTTCTGGTGCACCCAATGGATATATGTTCTTGCAATATAATAAAACAGATTTCAAATCTGCTGACCAAATTATAAACTCATATTTTTCTGCTAATGATATATATACTGCTCAAAAAAATAAAGGGAACACTTGAACAAGTGAACACAAGGGAACAAGGGAACACTTGAACAACACACTCAATCACACTTCTGTGAAATCATAGTGTCCACTCAGGAAGCAACACAGATTCATTTTGACTTGTTTTAAGAACATTACATCAAAGTTGGATCAGCCTGGAGTTTGTTTTTACACTTTAATTTTGAGTGTGATTCTTATCCAGACCTCCATGGGTTGATACAATTGATTTCCATTGATCATTTTTGTGTGATTTTGTTGTCAGCACATTCAACTGTATAAAGAGCAAAGTATTTCATAAGAATATTTCATTCATTTAGATCTAGGATGTGTTTTTTAAGTGTTCCCTTTATTTTTTTGAGCAGTGTATATATATATATATATATATATATATATATATATATATATATACATCAGTGATGTGTAGTGAGGTTCATGGCTTGTGAGGCACTGACAATCAAATTTACTACGATATGAATCCTACGGAGTGGCTTATTCACCATTATTCACCAACTCTAGTTCGCTGTCACTGCATTCTGCAGCCGAGGAGCCACAAGGGGAACCTCTGAAATCACGAGCGCCCCCTACCAGGAGGCACTAGAACTGCGTGCCTCACCAAGTGGCTCCCTGCAGCTGTTTCATGATTGCTCAACACAAGAAACTGGTAACACACATACAGTTGTTGACAAAAAAACCAAAATGTAGTTCATATAGCAAATGCGTTTAAACATTTTAATAGTGACATACAGAGAGACAGCAATCCGGTATTAGTGCAGAGCCTGCCAGCAGTCAGTCGTCATTGCGCAATCTATGTTGAGGCTCAACAGTCTGCAGCCTCGCCGCACATCTCTTTTCAGTATTTGAATGGTAAATGTGAAAATCTAGCGAATCAAAAAATCTGAAACTGGTGAAATGAAATGAAAAATACCTTTATAGGGCAAATCATTTAAAATGTAACAATTTAATTCTTTTTCTCATTTTACATCTTACAAGATTGGCAAGTGAGGCATGGCTCCTGCTGCCTCCCCAGACTCCCCTGGATTATGCCAAAATAATTCTGACAATAACCTCTACGCTAATCTAGAAAAAAAAAACAACGGGCATCACTGGGTCTCTGCAGAGATACAATGGCCTGAACAAGAGTTGATCCACAATGACAAATAACTGTGCCACCAGCATAATAATGCAGATTAATGCAGATAATGAATAGGACAGGCGCCTCATGCAGAACCCTGCGGCACTCCCTCCTGAACTGTGAGAAAATTGAACCACGGACCGTCATATTAAATGAGCTGTTTCGGGAGTCCCGGATGAAAGAGTCCAAGTTTTAGAATATCATGTGTCAAACACTTTTGGCGAACTATATTTCTTGTCAAGAGCAACCATAATATAATTTACTTCCTTCATTGCGACTCTGATGGTACTATGTTTTTGTCTGAAGTTATATTGATACTTCGACCCGGCAGCAATGGAATTAAAAAAACCTTCACTCATGAGTGATTCTAGATTTTTTTGCCAGTGCTGACAGATTAGATGTCTGTCAAAATCCTGAGAACATAAGCTGATTTCCATACAGAGGTTTTTTTTCTATTATTCTTATTACATTTTCTATTATTTGCTATTAAAAAAAACATTGTTATAGGCTCTGTTACAAAATCAGCTGCAAGTTGCAAAAAGCAAGTCTCTATTAAAAGAGGTCCGGATCTTTTAGGGCTTTATGAACATCCAAAAATTGACCAATCAGAGACGGACGGAGTCTTTTTTCCTTGCCTTGGACCAACGCATTCTATTCACCAATAGAATCTCCCATCTCTTAGAGCGCCTCCTTCTGCATGGTGCGTCTTTCTTTTCTATTAGCACAAAGCCTTCATTAAAGACTGTCTGAGCTACCCTGACGTATAGGATCAGTCCTATTTTTTTCCAGTCGATAACAGACAGATCGTGATGATGGGCTTGTCCATCAAATCGTTTCAGATTCCTCTTGTTAAAAATACAAGGTTTAGATTTTTGCGCCTTTCTGTTTCTGATAGCAGCAACTACATAGTTGTCACTTAAGTCATCCCAGAACAACTCAAGGTGGACTTCTCAGGATTTTCAAGGTTTGGCCAAGTGAGTAAATTGACCAACTGGGTAGGATTAATGGACTCAAAGAAAGATTTAAAGTAATCAGAGACTGTTTTACGCTTGTGCCGGTTCAGATCAGCAGCTAAAACCAGTTCTGCATGATCCAGGGCAGGACTGGACAGAAGACACTTCAAACACAGAAGCTTCCAACGATAGTTTTACATCAGCTCTTAGCCATGTTTCCATTCAGCTCAAGGGATTCCAGCTGTTTGCAAATTATTTAGACGCAACTGTCAAGGCTTCAGGGTGAGAGAAACAAAATATCCCATCATGCAAATGGGATTTTAGTACATCTTCATCAGTCATACATTTAATAAAAGCCAAGTTTCAGAAAGCACAAAACAAAAATCTGCATCTGTTGTTTCGACCCAGCTGCCGACCACGTCCATCTTGGGTAACAAGCTGCGCACAATAATATGAACAATACTAAGACCAGGCGAGGATTTAGAAACAGATGGTGTCCAGATATAATGCAACCCTGTGCTAGGTTTAGCATGCAAAGAACCAGATAGGAATAATAATACTACGACCATCAACTATCTCTGAAAACAAGCAAGATCTTTCACGAAACTCAGTCATAGGTTTTGAAGTTGGGCTGAGTGTATCGTCGCACAGGTTGAACACCGGCCACAGCACAAGTGCATCCGTCCACCCCGGGCACCGTCGCTTGCTCTCAATCCCAATTCAGATTCACAATAAAGCTGTAAGAATTGCCATTTTCCACCACTTGCAGCAACTTTAGCGTGAGCAGGTAACAGAGGGCAGCGGAGGCCTCGGCTTCAGCACGGTATAAATGGCTTCAGCAAACGGCACAGGCCTCACAATGTTGAAGAACACTTTTGCAAATAACACAGACCTCGGAGTGATGCAGATGGTATCGGCAAACCGCACAGGAATCAGAACGGTTGAAGGAGGTGTGTATCCTCTTGTCATGCTGCTGCCTTCGTTCCCAATTGTCTAGTTAGTCACAACAAGAGCGCAGGCCTCAGAGCAGATGGAGCAGGCCAGGGTCCACTGAGCAGATGACAGAAACTTGACAAAGTAAATAGAAAACAGTCCCAAAAGCATGCAGAAGTAGCTGAAGTAAATTAGCAAGCTGCAACGTAAGAACCCTTTCCCAGAAAGGGGAAGGGAAAAAAAAAATAGATCGCACTAGCTGAAAGCAAACAAAAGGACGTGCGGCCATCTTGGACTAATGTGCGGCCATCTTGGATTCTTGGCAAAACAGTGAGAGATAAAAAACAATCCGGTCACAAACAAAGATCCCATCGTTTTTGCATTAAAATTAAGTAGAAAAGTAGAACTTTGGTGAAGTGCAACGCGGCACTCTCGGGTGTTGGAAGACCTTTTGGAAATACCATAAACACAAACACACAGGGCAAGGAAACGATTAAAGACCCATGAGAAAGGCTGTTGTAGCCAAGAGAACAGAAAAAAATAGATGTACCGGTGGTCAGCAGCTCTGGCAGACAGAGGGAGTGATTTTCCACATTAATCCAAAAAAGAGTCGTTGTAGTCGCAGCTCGACGTTGGCCATTAGAGGTGAAACCGGTCCAGACCCACCGGTGGACGAAGGCGGCCCTGAACCCGAGGCGGCAGGGTTAACACAGCAAAATCTTGGCTAAGAAAAAGAGCTATTCTTGGATTCAACAGCCACAGTTTATTCAACAATTTCTCCAAAGCAGCTGTGGCTCAGGACACATTTTAACCTCCAGTCCCAATAGTTAAGGGCAAGGATTTTCAAAGTTTTCCCTGAACTGATGAAGAGATAGAGTAGGGACCTTCTGTTACAAATAATTTACCCGTAGTTAGCACTTCCACCTCACAGCTAGACGGCCCCTGGATTACCACGGGTGGCCTTTCGGTGTGGGTTCTCCACGTGTCTGCGTGGGGATCCTCTGGGTTCTCCGGGTTCCTCCCATAGTCCAAATACATGCAGGAGGTTCAGAGGAGACACTGAATGGTCTGGATGTTGAATGTGATGGTTCCGGTCCATTTCATTTTGTGGCAAAAAAAGTACCTACCAGGACCCCTAGGGGTCACATATCCCCTGTCGGAGACCTCTGGTCTAGGGAACCGATTACATGTTGGCATGTGGGGGTCTATGAGGAGCACATTTGCAGGAAACCCTGAAGTAAATGATGTGAAAACACATGAACCAGATCCAACTGGCATTTGATTTGACTTGTTCATCAGAACTTTGTTTTCTGGAACGTCTGCAGGAAATGCAAGAAACAGATGTTTCCAGCCTCACTGTAATTATTTCCTATTTTATTTGACTTTGAAAACCAAAAGATGAAGTTCTCTGAGCTCTGTACAAAACAGGATTGAGGCTCTTTGTTTTTAGGGATAGATTCCTTTAGTAACAAGCGAGCTGGTTTAGACAACGCTGATATATTCCAGGCGGCGCAGTGGTGCAGCGGTTAGCGCTGCCACCTCACAGCTAGAAGGTCGCCGGTTGGAGTTTCCAAGTTCTCCAAGGTTCCTCCGGGTCAGACCTGGGCATTTCACGGCCCCGGGGCCACATCCCTGCCCAGCCCACGGGAGGTCAATCAGAACATGAATGAATAAACCGACAAGTGTGTTGCTTTAATTTAGAAAACAGCATCGTTTTGCTTTGTTTTTCTTACGTTAGCATGTACATCAATGACTTGGATGCGTGAATTAAGACAACTGATTACTAAGCAGTGAACCCCTCAAAATGTCAACTCACACCAAAAGAAGTTTTCAACAAGACATGAACTGATAAATATTTATTTACAAAAGCCAAAGGTAAAGTGGTGTATGAGGATTATAATAAATAAAGACTTGTCTGATGGAGGTCGTCGCATATTTTGCTAGCAAAACCATTAAACCAACAAGGGTATTTTTATAAAGTTTTGCACACCGAGAGTTTTGCAGCTTTCATGGCAACTTACGCCGTATCCCACAAAATTACCAGAAAAAGTAAACTGTTTTCATACGGACAGTTTACTAAGGAGTGTTTGTTGAACTTTTTGCATAAAGTTGATTTCAACAAAAAATTCATATCTTTAGCATACAGCTAAACACCTTTTTAGTGATTTCGAAGGGTAACACGTTAGGCCTTCTGAGAACACTGATGTAATGATTGATTTTTTTTGTTTTGTTTATCATTTTATTATTCTGATGACCAGTCAGGATATGTGATTTACTACCTTTTACAACGGGGAATAATTAATCTTAAGCAGTAAAAAGTTCTGGTTCTGCTTCACTCTCTATAACAGCGGGGCTCAACCTCAGAGAAAGAATAAAGCTGTTTAAAATGAAATATACATTGTTTTCATCAGTCTTTCAGGGGATTTTATTTTGAAAAAAATTGCCACCTCCGCCGGCATCTCACTCCTGTACGGGACTAGCCCGTAGGATTTTGCATCAGTTAGTCAGCAAAGTCTGCAAAAAAAACAGTCAGCGGAGAGCTAAGTTGAAAAGGGAGGATGAGACACCGGAGGGGTCTCCGAGTGACGGTAAAAAAGGAAAGCTGTGTTTAAAAGAAAATACAAAGAGTCCAACTTAAACTATGGGTTTATTGCAACAGATGCAACACGCTTCACAACCCTCTCTGCATTATCTACAGTGAACAGCCAATAGCTGGCGGATGAAGCCATGTATAGAAGCATAGAATTCAAATTAGAATCCTTTAGCAGAATGCTAAAGCATTTTCAGACAGTGGCAGCATCATTTGACTTATCACTAAAATAAGTAATAAGTCATCCAAACTGCAAACATTTCCATGTCCCGCCCTGCAGAAAAGGGATCAAAATTCACTTTGGAATGGCGGCGCAGGAGAGTGATGCCAGAGGCCGATGGTCTCCTTCTGCGAGGATTGTTTGGGTGCAAGAATTCGGCACACATTCAAGTGTTTACCTGCTAGCTAATCATCGCTTGTTAGCACAGCACTCCTCAACGCTTTCACCCAAGTATACAATTAATGAGCCAGATAGAATCAAGACCATTTCTGAATCCGATTCCTTGACAGATTTGACTGGATTACAGAGAGCTCGGCTGAAAACTCTGTCCTAACAGACACCGATATCAACGACGTTGACCTGAGCTAGCTTCTTCTCGATCCTTCAACAACTCGAAAGGGGACGGCCAGCCATCAGCGTGCCTTTCCATGCGATCGACGGTGTCTGTTAGAGCGGAGCGTTCAGCCGAGCAGTAATCCGCTCAGGCCTGTCACGGCATCGGATTCAGCGATTATCTGCAATTCTATCTGGTTCCATAATTGTATGCTTGAGGGACAGCCTTAAAGATTGATCAGCGATCAGCTTGCAGGTAAACAGCGGAGTGTGTGCCGTATTCTAGTGCCCAAACAATCTGGAAAGAAGATCACCGGCCTCTGACATCACTCTCCCGTAACGCTTGCGATTGCCGATCCAAATTGAATTTGGATTGCGGCATGAAAATGAAAATGCAGTTTGGATGACTTACTACTCATTTTAGCTACGTGTCGAACCGTGCTGCCATGTTCATTTTTAATTTGAAAAATGATTCTTGCTTCCAGAGTCATGAAACCCTCAAAACTACTTAGTCCACATGGAGATCAAGCACCCTGCGTTAAAAGACAAGAAAAAAAAACACCGGTATGAAGGAGAAAAGCAACAATTGAGGGCTAAAATAAGATTACAGATTATATATCATGTGAAGGAGAGGGTGAAAAGTTTTATGTCCCAACATGTAGCCCCGCAATGGATCCAGGGTGAACCTCGCTTTTCACCCACTGACAGCCAGGATAGCCTCCAGCCCCGGTGGATAAGCAATATAGATAAATGAATGAATGAATGAATGAATGAATGAATGAATGAATGAATGAATGGCAAAATCGCAGCTGAACACATTATGTGACCTGTTCCATGAACTCTGATAGGAACAAAATAATTGTCCAGGACAAAGGATCTCCTGACACGTTCTTCTCTTTCCACGTCTCCACCGCGACTGGAAGAATCAGTGAAACTTGATGACACATTCGGAATCACTTGCCCAGATTTTGGGGTTAGTCGAGGGGCAAAAAAGGGTCACGGCCTCAGATGTCCAACCAACAACAATGGAGGACATAAAGATGGAGAACCGATAGCTGCAAAGTGATAGAAGAGGACCTCCGAGCACCATCCATCATATCTAATGTGG
Organism: Fistularia commersonii; assembly: GCF_037954325.1. Classification (NCBI taxonomy): domain Eukaryota; kingdom Metazoa; phylum Chordata; class Actinopteri; order Syngnathiformes; family Fistulariidae; genus Fistularia; species Fistularia commersonii. The sequence continues at coordinate 7,511,151 of NC_141290.1, forward strand.
TTTGATTTTTTTCTCTCCGGAAACTAACTCAGCTTCACCCGCATTGGAGTCTGACATTATCAGTTTACACCCGGGAGCGAGGTGGAACCTCCACGGTTCCGAGGTGATCTCCAATATCAACGTTCATCAAAACGGACAAAACAGAACAAATCTACCAACAGTCACAGTTGAAGAGTGATCTTCTCATCACCCAGTAAAAAGGTGCTTCCATCTCTAGCACAGGGGGAGCAGATGAAGAACCTACCTCAGATGATCTGTCTTGCTTCACAGCCTCTTCTGGTCCTGGTCTCTGCATGGCAGCGGCTGAGGGATCTAATCATGCAACAGAGAGGAGCCGGTTCAGGATGTACTTCTTCCAAGTTTGTGATGTGGCTCCTGAGCAAGGGGGTGCAGATCGAGAGTCCTGGTTGTTCCTCTGGAGCAAAGCGCTGAGCTCAGAGAGCCGCCTCCCCACCGCCCTGCCGGACTGTCGCCATCTGCGCTTGCCGCTTGCCTGACCCGCAGTCAGAAGCTCCGGTTGGCATGCGGAGAGCCTCCACGTCGCGCCTCCCTCCCCCCGGGCGTCCTCCCTCCTCCCGGAGGTACCCTCCAACCTAGGGTTAACACTTTGCAGGCAGTTGACAGGGCTCCTCTTAGAGCGGAGCAACAACTTTAATTTAATTTAATTTAATTTAATTTAATTTAATTTTATTTTATTTTATTTTATTTTATTTTATTTTATTTTATTTTATTTTATTTTATTTCTAATGTAATTTGATTTCATTATTTTGTTTATTCAGCACTTTATCATCTATACAGCGAATCCCTGAGCTACTGGAGTCTATGTCAACTGTCATGAGTTGACAAAGGCGAGTGCCTGTATAAATAACCATTCCGTCATTCACACGTCTGGATAATTTCAGGGTCTCCAATGAACCTTCTGCATGTTTTAGGACTGTAAAAGGAACCCGGAGAACCCGATGGAAACCCAAGCAGACACAGAGAGAACAGGGAGACTCCTCCAACCAGGGACCTCCTTGCCCTGAGGCGGAAGCATCCTGCCACTCTTGATTTAATTTAATTTAATTTAATTTAATTTAATTTAATTTAATTTGATAAATAAACGAATAAATATCTCCAGTTATCTCAGACCTTTTGAGGAGTTCACTGAGCAGATAACAGAATCCTGACACATCTTTTACACATCTTGGGAGCTTCATGTTTCAGGTTTGGATCTGGTTCCACTTTGAAACGGTGTTTTTGGCTGCATTGTTTCTAAGAGCAGATCTGGTGCTTTGTAATAAAGGCAGAAGGTGTTGTTCACATTTTATTATTGTTCTACTTGGTTTGATCCACAAGCTCCAGCCCAGCAAGAAGGTCTGATTTTAGGTCCTAATTCAGTGGGATATGTTTTTGTAGTGTTTCTGAGAACAATCAGCTTTGACGAGTTTCTTTTTTTCTGGTTTCGGTTTATTTGAATTTAAATATGGCCTCTTAGCTTGTGCTGCAGCAGCTGATCTTGATGGTTCAGGAAGGAATCCGCAAAAATACAAATTATGTATTATTATTATTGTTATCATTATATAAATTAATTCTATACAACAATATATAATTAAATCAGAAATATTATTAGAAGTACAATACAAATGATGAAATAGGCACAAAAAAGTTTTTGTCAAAAATCTTTTGCATGTACCTGGCATTTATTGACGAGGCCATCAACTAGAGATTCACGTTTCTACTGGCTGTATAATAATGTCATGAAGAGTTTGTTCTAGACCCGAGTCCATGAAAAGAGTCCTGAGATTTGACAGGTTTGTCAGCAATTTGACCTTTTCAAACAAACAACACTGATATGAGTATAAGTTGAAATTTGACCTGTTTCACTTTGGAAGTCAGAATGCAGAGTATTGATGCAGATTATTATCAATAATTATCATTGCTATTATCATTACAATTATTATTGTTATCAATATCTTCATCATTCTTGTTATTATTATTAGTATAAATCATCATTATTATCTGTTTAATAATAATTTTTATTGCAATTGCTGTTGTTGTTCTTGTTATAACACTCCTCAAAATTATTTTTACCATCATCATTATCATCATTATAATTATCATTATCATCATCATATTGTTGTTACAGTGATCAACATTTTTACTAGTAATAGTATTGTTATAATTATTGCTGATGTGAAAAAACATAATTGTTATCTTTATTATCAAAAGTATTATATTTATTGCAACTGTTGTTATTCTCATTGTTGTTATCATAGTTATCATCATAATTATTTCATTACTAGCATAATCATTATTATTATCATTATCATCATCATTATTGTTTTTATTATTATTATCATCATCCTTATCATAATGTAATCACTATTGTAATTACTATTAGTATTGTTATTATCATTGTTGATGGTAAAATCTAACCATCATAATTATCATCATAATTGTTTTTTGCAATTGTTATCAAGCTTAATGATTCATTTGTTTACTTATGCTTGGACTGTTGTTAGTTGTAAACAGAGTTAAGTATCTTCCTACTCAAAACCTCCATATTGACTGACCACTCGTCCTCCCAGATTCAGTTTCCCGGTCCGGCTCCCGATGTTCTTCACAAAGAAACCAAACAGCAGAGGGTTGAGAGTTAACTGAACCTTTATTGTTCCTTCTCCAGCTGATGAGGTTCCAGTCAGATCGCCGGCGCGTCCCGCGTACAGTAAAGTGCCGAGCTTCATTTAACAGCCTAATGCGGCTCCACAACCGCCAGCCAATCATAAACACCGGCGGATTCGCTCATCACCAAATCTGCCAAATTTCTTTTTTCCTTCCTCCAGAAAACAGACAAACCCTCAGTCTCTCGAGCACTTTGGATGAAACAGCTGTGTATAGATGCCGGAGATGAAGTTCAGCTGCTAATGCACATATTCACGTTCGATGTATCTTCCATCTGATGCCTCGCAGGGATGGAATGGAGCCGAGCGGGTGAGAAGCTGCGACCGTGTTGAGGAAAGTCGGGTAAAGTAACAACTCCACCTGTCATGCGCGTTCAAATGCGAAACCCCTGCTTCATCCAAGATGTCTGAGTTAAAGGCATTCATGCATTTGGCAACTGTTTTCTTTTACGACTTGTTCAGGGGAGGAGAAACGGGAGGTGGGGGGGGAAAGCACTTTGTGGTGGCTCGGGAAACACCGGAGGCGTCGCCTGCGTCTGTCTCACGGGAAAATCGGACAATCGCAAACAAACCTTCGGCAGAAGATAACGTTCATGACCAACACGTGAATGGAAAGAGAAAAAGCGCAGCGGAAACGACTCGCTCATCTTTCGGTTCATCCTCTCACCCGACGGCGGAAAACTAAAAACAAAACAGTCAATGTTATCGGAGCTAGGCAAGTTGTGTTTTTTTTTTTTATGAAAATATAAAGAGCGATGACTCTCAACCCGAGCGAACGAAGAGACGGAACCAAATCACGGTAAACTCAATGAAAATGCCGACATTCTTGAAAAAAAGCACCTGCTCGCTCCGCCGAGGTCCGAACGATACAGCCAAAGCAAAGGCTTTACCGGGTTCCCCTTCTCCGCACTTTCACCCTCGGCGGCCTCTTTTGAAGAGAAATGTGCTTTGCAAACCACACTCGAGTATAAAACGGGTTTTGGGGGGGGCGATAGAAAGTCGCTCGAGACCAGAAGATACAACGATTTTGAGGGTTAAAAGCTGCGGAGCTGCTTTATGGCAGTGGTTTCAGTCACTGGTGCCAAACTCTTCGGAACTCCAGGCAGGACAAGAGCCAGAAGGCCGGATGAAGAACTTGGTTTTGCCGCGGAACGTTAAAAATCGGCCAAAAATGACGGAGGGCGGGGGAGGTTGGGGGTGGGCTCCTGCTCAGGAGGCGTCAAAATCGCAAATCTGTAAAAGATCGCCAATCAAGTAGGTGATGTCATGCAAACGGGGTGTACTTGTACACCTAAGTTTGATAGAATCGTCCGAAAACGGAGCGTAACGTGATTACTTTGCTCTCAAGATATGAGCGAGTTTACGACGGATGGGGAACTTTCTTTCAGGCGGATTGAGTACATTTCGGATGAAGAAACTAAGAATACCGACATGTAGCACTCAACACCTGATCGGTATGTCCGACGCCTCCACCGTCGACTGGTGTGACGTCGACACCCTCGCGGGCGCTGCAGCTAGGGGTTAATGTTTTCCGTTCCTAACCTGATTCTCAAATAGCCGGTCCAGCGGAAGCTAATTTTACCATTATGACCATGTCTCTGATTATGTTGGATATATTATTTCAGCATTCTCTACGATGATTAAAAAACGTCAAGTGTGCAAGACGATGAGGTTTGCTTTGACTGTATCTGTCACAGAGGGTGTGCTTTGTTCTGAACGGAAACAATGAAATGCCACCGAACTGCAAGAAAGGAAACACATATAGACATATTCATGAACACGTGCACTTATCCTTCACAGCGCTGGCTATGGAATGCATCGTATGGATGATAATCCAGAGAGTCCTCTGAACAAAACTGACATTTCCGAGAGGCTACTTGTGGGCCTCACGATGTAAACAATGACAATCCGATCGAAATGCACGGCCCACCGCTCACCGCCGGTTGTCGTCTTCAGAACAAGTCGCTGTGAAGGATAAGTGTTTATATAAGGCATATTTAAAACGTTGACAGAGCGCCTCCTCCGAAGAGGACTTCTTCTGGATAAATAACGGACGTCCGTCTCCATTTTGTTTTCCCCCTTTTCTGTCTAATTTCCACAAACATCTTCCAGAGAGGGGAGACTCACTGGTCTGGTGGAACCGGTCGATTGCGGAGTCCTTGAAGAGTCTTCCTCACGGGACACGAAGATAAAGATGGTGCTACATTCAGAGGTTGAGGCTGAGAAGAGCCACGAGGAGCAGGGAGAGCATGCTGAGGGACTGGGCAGCCGTGACTCCTCCTGCTGGCGAGACACAGTCATTTTGTTATGTGATATCAATCAAGTGCAAACACTTCAAGATTACCCCAAGCTAGCTTCTTGTTATGCTGACATTGTCATTTCATTGATAAATATTGAATTGTATGCCTGTAACCTTCAGCCTAGTCAGGCGGAGGGCTACCAGCATGGAGCTGCAAATCCGTCCGAGGTAAAAGGCAGCGTTTTCTCACCACTGCTGCCAAGGGCTTGCCCTTGGGGGCATGCTGGGAGTGTGGGAGCCTGATGTGCACGGAAGGTGTCATCAGCCGGTGTTTTTTATTAAACGTTGATGAGAGGCTTCATCATGTTACTGTATGCAAAAAAACCTAAATATACAATAAGGCTATGTATGCTTTTTTTTTTTTTTTTTTTTTAGGATACTACCCTCTCACTCTCATGCCAGCCCAGCGTCAAAGTGTTGTTTTGACGACCTCGGACAGGAGAAAGTTCTGGACCCATGAAGTATTTGTTGCAAGTTGAAGTTTATGAAGTTCTGCAGAGATGAGCTTTATGGAGAGGTTTTGGGAAATCTGCAGAGGGCAGTTCATGTATTCGTGTATTCATCAGGATCAACGACAGATCCTTTCAGTAAGCAAATGATGGGATGTAGTCGTGGGCCATCAAGATAGGTGATAACCGACACTGGCTGATGGCAGGGTGGCCACAGATCTCAGGCGATAGCATATCAGAGCTTGAAACTATCACTTGGGGCAACTGTGGCTCAACTGGTAGAGCTTGGCACCCCTTCCAACGGCAAGGTTGGCGTGTCCGAGTGTCCTCAAGCAAAACACTGAACCCCCAGTTGCTCCCAATGATCTACTTAGCGCCTTGCGTAGCAACTCCGCTACTGTAGCATTTCAACATAAAGACCTGGCATTTCGGATTTGCTTGTGAATGTGATGCGAGCTTGTTACCGTTAATTTCAATTCGTGCCACGGCCCCGTCTCCTCCTTCCGTGTGGGCACGCACCTCCACCACGTAGCTTCCGTTTGTATACAGGGGAAGCTCAATGTACCTCCGGCTGGTGGTGTATAGCTTGCCTGCGGAGTGTCCCTTCTGCCTGTATAACACCTGTATGCACACATACAAAAGGAAGGAATCGTCAGGCCGGAGGCATCTCCTGTCCACCAACATCGGCGCTGCGTCGGCACTCACCTTGTAACCGTCTACCGATGCCTCGCTGGCAAGGGACTCCACGTGGTCCCAGACCACATTCACCGACTGCCCCTTCGACTTTTTCACAGTCAACTTTGGGGGTTGACCTGGAGCTGAGAGGAGAAACAGCGAGAAGAGAATGTTAAGATCTCTCAGACGTGGGTGCTGGACAGACATGGTTATCGTCTCATACGGACAACCTACGGGGTTTCTTGGTGTGGAGTTGCAGGTGCGAGCTGGGAGGTCCATATCCCGCGGAGTTGTAGCCCCGAACCTCAATGAGGTAAAGAGTGTCGGGCCTCATTCCCTCCAGCCTGGTTTGGTTTTCCGTGCCGGACACGGACACCTTCTGACCCCCCCTTTCACTGTCCTCCTGATTCCTCCAGAATCTCACCTGGGGCGCCAACGTTTTCATCGACGACAACCATCGGGTTACAGACGGGAAATAATCGCGAAAACACGTCAGATGTTTTCGTTTTTAAAATCAAATGCATTGTTGCCTGTTTTCTTGTATCAAACTGTGAAAGGTGTTTATGTTGTGTCACCATTTTGTCATTTAAATGTCACAACGCCGCAGTCTTCTCCACTACCAACCTGGTATCCGTCCACATTGCCTTTCGCAAGGGGCTGCCACCATATGGTAGCCTCTGTGGCGGACAGAGCTCTCCCATCGACACTGGCAGGCGCTTCTGATGGAGCTAAAATTATACAAAAATATAGAGATAAACCGTGACAGTGTATATATTAGTCACTTCCATGATATTAATCTATCGCTGGGGGAAATAATAGACAGAATATGTCTTTAGTCCAGATGTCCCGAACTGGACAGACCCCTTCGATGACTTCCTCATCTCCTGGAGGGAGATTGTACCTTTTAGATAAAAACACTCGGCCCCCAGAAAACGTGACCAACGGGAGAAGCAAAGCCCTTTAAGCTGTAAGATGTGGTTACCATAGCAACAAGACATGGTTACCAGCAGCTATCTCAAACTTCCAATCAGTGAAAGTTAATAACCGGGCTAACTGCTCGGCATCCTTTAGTGAATTGTCAGCGTTCCAGTTCAGGGATGATGATAATCACCCCACAAAGACGGGGAGCCAGAGATGAGGGTGGGCTCATTTTCAGGAGGAATCAACCCCCCGCACAGCTACGGCCCGCTGCTCCTGCTAAATGGGTTATACCATGCGAGTAAGCCGTAGCGCTAAGTAGCTAACACTGACAGACCCTAATAAAATGTTTCCGTAACAACAACAGAGGATGGTGTGAGATGGTTGGTTTGTCCTGGTATCCAGATCCACCAAGGTTTTAGCTCCTTACCATCTTGTGCAGAGAAGATGAGCGCCGTGACACTGTAGGGCCCTTCCCCCTCGCTGTTGAACGCTTTGACTTTGACTTGGAACTCCGTTGATGGCGGGATGCTCGAGTCCTTGTGGACGTAGTGGTCCGCCTCGGGCTCCGCGACCGTCACCTGCGTCCACACGTTGCTGGCGGTGGGTTTGAAGGCCACGATGTAGCCAAAGTCGGGACCGTAGTAGTACTGCTGCTGCACGGGCTGAGGAAAACATGCACAATTTAATTTTTTGGGGAAAATTGGTGGCGCTCCTGTCCATTCAGGACATTCCTCTGCTGTAGCTATGTTGTACTTTGTACTTTTGTACTTTGAGACGGGGGACGACAGGATGGAGTTAGCTTCTCAGATTTTTGAAATTCCGCCCCGGGATCGGGCCAGAGGGGCGCCACCAGCACAACATGTCCGACATATGTTTAGGCTAGGCTCCTTCGGTTAATCTCGACAAACAGCTCCAAATCCCCCGGGATTCTAGCGTATCCACATGGGTTTATGGGACCGGATGGTTGTGTGTTCCATCAGCCAGAAGAAGAAGAAGAAGAAGAAAAAACAGACTCATCTCTTTGTTCATTTTGTTTTGTCGCCAATAAGTAAGAAGTACCGATCAATATTAGAAGAAGTAATATCTACTTATACACTCTAAATATCATAATCAATGTCTTCTTCTTCTTCTTCTTCTTCTTCTTCTTCTTCTTCTTCTTCTTCTTCTTCTTCTTCTTCTTTCGGCTATTCCCTTTATGGGTCACCACAGGGAATCAACTTTCTCCATCCAACCCTATTCTCTGTATCCTCCTCTCTCACAACAAATGCCTTCATATCCTCTCTCACTACATCCATAAATCTTCTCTTTGGTCTTCTTCTAGACCTCTTGCCTGGCAGCTCCAATTCCAGCATCCGTCGACCGATACATTCACTATCCCTCCTCTCTACATGACCCAACCATTTCAGTCTGGCTTCTCTGACCTTCTCTCCAAAACATCTAACATGTGCTGTTCCTCTGATAGACTCACTCCTGATCCTATCCATCCTGGTCCCTCCCAAAGAGAACCTCAACATCTTCATCTCTGCAACGTCTAGTTCTGCCTCCCGTATTAACTTATTCTGCTGCGGAAAAATTCGGAACCTACCGTCCATGTGATGCTCAGCTCCCGAGTTGTCCCCCCGCCGCCGCCAATGTCCAAGGGCACTGCCATGGGAGCTGCAACGGGATGCAAAGGGTGAGGGTCCGCACACAAGAAGCTCAACACCGCACTTTGCTTTTTGCACTTGCTGTGCACGTATCATACCTGCCTCTGCGGGACACCCACCTCTACTGGAGTCTACTGGCTTACTTTCAAAAATATTCTGTCACTCTATCTAACAGGACCTGTGAACGTAATTTCACGATTCATTTTCTGCGCGTGGTTTAAGCAGTTCTGCTGAGAAAACGTAGACCGACGCAAACTGATCTTCAGCTGAGCACTGAGATGATCATCTCCAAGAGATGACACTGGCTCTCGCGCTTGGGAATCTTATTTGCCGGAAATCATACCTGTGGCCAAGGTTTTCTCTCGCGGCGAAGGGCTGCTCGGCTCTCCGGTGCCCAGCGTGTTGGTGGCAATCACCCTGAACTCGTACTCGGTCCAGGGGAGCAGATCCACCACCGTGGCCGTCTCGGAGTTCCCCTCGACGTCTGCAGGAGCTGCGGGAGAAAAGTGTTGAATGGTCAAACGTGCAAGAGTTTAAAACAGCAACGTGGAAAGAATTAAAATCCGTGATGCTCTCACAAGTGGTGGCGATCTTCCAGGCATGACTTGAGAAGGAGTCCCTGTACTGGACGGTGTATCTGGAGATGGGGCTGTGGTTGTCGGCGCCTCGGCTCCACTGCAGGGTGGCGCTCCTGGCGGTTTTGTCCAACACCCGAACACCGGCCGGGGCACCGGGAGGGCCTGGATCCACAAGAGGAACCACGGAATGACAAGGTGAGGTCGTCACAAGGGTGCAGGACAGAATTGAAGCCGGTCAGATGTCGCCCTCGACCCTTCACATGCTTCTAACTCACATTATGTGAGCCAATGTGCTCACATTGACTTCTAACCTATAAATGGCCAATCGCTAAACTGAGAGTTTAGATGGAAATAGCTTCTAGAGCCCCTTGAACAATGTCATATGTTGTGACCAAGGTTTCTCGCTTAAAGCTCTCCAGCGTATCTGAACAGGGGTAAAAAGCATGGGCCTCCCTTTGGACCATAAAAGGAGGCTGATGGACAATCCAGACCATGTCGGGGTCAGGAGTCTGAAGCCAGCAATTTATTCCAAACCAGGAATACGAGCTGTGTTGTAGAAAACGGAGGTGAGAGCGACCGTGTTGTCTGGTTCAGAGACTCCAAGGAGAAGCCAGGAGACAGAGCTGGAGGCTCTTTCACCGCAAAACCAAAATATTTGGAGCAGAAAAACAGCATTGGGTGAACGATAAAAAACATAGAAAGACGTGGCCGGATGAATGACTTCCAAAGAAAAAACTGTGTACTCAGATATTTAGACCAGCCGATCGACTTCCAAACGGATCATTGACGATGAAGAACTACTGCTTATTCTGTTCATTCAAGCTGACCCTTTTCTGCATCCTCACTTGATAAACTTGACCCGTTAATGTGTGTCCACACTGTGTTTGAAGCATTTCCACCCTTTCCAGCCTCTGGATGCGGTCTAATATAATCGCGTCCTTTCTCCCAATCTGTGTCCATCTCCAAGAATGGACGCTGACATGGTTTCATGCACAGAACGCTACATCAGAATTGTAACCGTGTAGATCATTGTTGATCTGAGATTCATTTTCACTTCATACTTTCAGCATATTCTCATACTTTTGAAGTCCTTGAATCAGAATCAGAAAACGGCAACATCAATAATAAAATGTAAAGAAAAAAAGGGGGTTTTGCAGGGTTGCTGGGAATTGAGGAGTTGGGCATCTCCAAGGACGAAGGTTGCCCATCTGCAACCAGAGGGGAGCCGCTCGAAAGCCGGGTGTATGATGTGGAAAATGGGACATGCAGCCCTTCACGCGTCTGGACATATTGAGTCTCCAATAAACCTCCTGCATGTTTTTGGACCTTGGGAAGAACCCCACAGAGACATGGGGAGAACATGGACGCTCTATGGGCTCAAACCAGGAGACCTTCTCCCTGTGAGGTGAAAGCACTGCACTCCGCGCTCCATGTTATTAATATTTGCGTAATTGCGACTCACCTCGAACCACCAGCTGAGCAGAGGCGGTCGTGTTGTCGACGGGGGTCTGCGCGGTGCAGGCGTAGCGTCCGGCCAGGTTCAGCTGGGCGTCCTTGATCAGCAGCCCCCCGCTCGAGCTTCCATTCTGCCCACAAGCACACAACCAAGAACAGTTAATCCTGGAGTCAAGAAAAGTCCAACAGAATCTGGGAGGTCATGGCAATATTAAAAATCTGGATCACTGCTAAATCATAATGATTTATCCTTTATTAATCCCTCGTGGGGAAATTTGTTATCCGCAATTAACCCATCATACATGAACCGTGAGCATTAGGCTACTGTCCATCTGCACCAGGGGTCCGGTGTCTTGCTAAACAACTCTTCGCCACACTATGAGGAGCCAGGAATCAAATGTTCATTTGCAAAGACGATTGCTCTACCTCCTGCGCCACAGCCAGTAGTCATCTTTCCATATCGGAAATAAAAAAAAAGAAGGCCTGTTCCGATGTTGTACCAATGAAAAACAAAATATAAAAGTCAAATTACACTGAAAGGCCAAGGAGGGTAGACTTTTGCATTTAGATGCATTCTGCTGCCTCTAATAAGTGGTGATGAAAAAGCACTACGAAGTTTGCTTTTAAATCAAAAGCTTAAAAGGATATTCAAAATGCACGTTTTAATACCAATGAGGATGAAGAGCAGCTGTTTCATCCAGGACTTTAACATAAATGTCAAAAGGTACAACTAGTTCTTTTTAGGCTTTCAATGGGTTCATTTTGCTGCTTTTGTGTACAGTATCATGACCAAATGTTATTTTGAAACATTAAATTGAGTTTATTCAAGTGTAGACTTTAACTGACTCAATTTTGGAGCATGTTAGAAGAATCAAACGTGTATTCTGATAAAGGTGAAAAGTGACTTTTATATGTAAACAAGTTGGAAATAAATGTATTCTACATAAATAAATAAGAAAACTCTCAGTGCAGAAGAAACAAACTTAAACTACGATACCAAATACAAAAACCTCACTTTAACTGTGTTTAAAAAGCTAAGAAATACCATAAAAACACACCAACCGGATCCAGTTATTTTGAGGCAAAATATAAATTGTCTGTCATCCATGACAAACCACAAGATACTGTTTTGCAGGCAGAGTGATAAAGGAGAAGGGTCGGGTGACACCAGCTGGGACAGATGTTACCACATTGTGGACAAATTCAAGCTGGGGCTTCTTCTTCTTCTCCCATGTTGAGGAGGCAATGAAGCCGTCGATTTCTCTCTCCTTCCGCTGAGAAGCCTCACCAGAATGTGTTCGTAATGTTGGTTCTGGTCGTGGCTGTCGATGACCTGGCCATCCAGGGACCAGATGAAGGTGATGTCCAAAGAGGGGTCATGTGACGCGGCGCACTGCATCAGGGCCTTTTCGCCCACTTTAACGTCGGCATTGGACGGAGCCAAGGTGATCTTTGTGGCCTCTGGGGAATCAAAACAGGGACAGAGGACCTTTAAAAATGAAATGACAAAACTGTTGAGCTCAGTTATAATATCGTTTCTGGATGTTATGGTTTAGTTTTGCCTTTCTCTGACAAACGTAAGCTTGTGGCTTCGGGGATGTTTTTAGGTTGACATCCTGTTTCTGCGACGCGCCACTCCTGCTTCTCCAGCAGGCGGCCTCTTCTGCTGATGCCAGGGAACAATCTTATTGCGTTGTGTGTTCCATGCGTCCAACCAGATCCAACCAGATGGACAACGGCCAATTGCTGACATTCCATCGCCATACCGACTGCTACCTTTTTGCGGAAAGCAAATCTGGACCTTCCAAATTATAGCAACGGGTTGTATCTTCCTTTACCCAGAGGTGGAAGCACATGGTGAGGAGTGTGGTGTTTGCATGAAACCAACAATGGGACTTTATTTTTGGACAAAGTGACGGCATCCCAAAAAAATTGCCAAAACAAATGTAAATCCAAGAATGTGTGATGAAGCAGAGATTTCAGGGGCTGGAGGTTGAAGAACCACCCCAGCACCTTTAGCTGTCCTTGAAAAGGCAAAAAAGGTGTCATGTGCGTGGATGTCCAGAGGGGGGAAGACAAGAGCTTCTCAAGAGCTTCTTACCCGGCACTGATGAATTTACAGTCTCCAAGGAGATGATTGATACGGGACAACTGAGGTTACGTAGCTTAAGAACGACAAGCGAACCGGGAGCTACAGCTCCCTAATGACCTGAAGACGTCACAAGGGAACTCTGAAGACCTCCCTCTCCTCCTCCAGTTCTTGGGGGATTCAAACATGCTTCCTTCATGTTCCTTGAGTTGAATGATGTCCACTCATCGCGCCCGACATATTTTCATTTTCTCGGTCACATATCAAATAGAGACATATGGCATTCGGCCTGCGATCATCTAAGCAATTTTGGGTCTCCAATGAACCTTCACCAAGTGTTCGGACCGTGGGAGGAACCCGGAGGAACCCCACTCGGACACGGGGAGAACATGGAGACTCCACACAGAAAGGCAGTCCTACCGGGGACCTTCTTGCTGTGAAAAGAAGGCCACGTCAAGAATACCCAACCTACTTTTGACTTAAATTACAATTCGCGTTTTTTAATTACAAATCCACGCCTTACTTTAGGAAATACACTATTTCTGGTTTGGTTTGGTATTTCCGAGCGGACGAAAAGATGTGGAGATGTTACCGACCTCTCACCAGGAGCGAGCCGGTGCTGCTGGCCTTGCCCCGGTCGTTCTCCGCGAAGCAGGTGTACCTGCCCTCGTCTTCACGGGTCACGTTGAGGATCTCCAGGCTCCCGTCATGCCAGATGAACACCCTGAGGAGAAATCCAGTGAGTCACAATGCAGATCGTAGAGACACAGACACGGCGGACAAGATATCACCCTCCCCCCCGCCCCCCAAAGTGGATGCGGCTCCGAACTTTGGGAAATTAAAATGCTTCAAAAGTGATGAAACAGCTCTGAATTTTGAAGATTATACGTGTGTGAGGAATGAAAGTCGGGGGTGTCTGAGCTCCCAGATTAGACTAGTTCTGTCGTGCGAGGAGCACGAGACGGGGGTTTTACGCATCCCATCTGTATATGTTGATGAGGCTGGGAGGGGGGCTTTATGTCAGCCAATGACAGGCAGTAAATTAGTGCGCAGACTGACTGACGACCCTAAATGCAAAGGCTCTTCTGGCAAACGTAGAGCTCTCTGGGGATCCGGAGCTTATTTACATCCCTGAAATCTGCAAATGCAAAAGCGGGGAATCTCTGATTCCTGTCCTTGTGTTAATATGACCCAGATATGAAGAAAAGCAGCAGCTTTGAGGAGGTCTGCTGGGGTAAATTCCGTTTAGCTAGCCTGGGAAAAACGTCGGGCCATCGTAATGATACATGAATACCATCCGCATTTCATGTATTTAAAAAAAAAAGGAGATAGGAGACGGCCGTGGAGGGATTAGTAAACCTCCATTCAAACATCTGGACAATTCAGGATCTCCAATAAACCTTTTTGGAGAATCCTCTACTCCACCACCAGGCTGCCATGGCTTGGAAAAGTCAAACATTTTGAGAAAAGTGGAGTTTTGGACTCCACATCCTGGGGAAATGCTTATTTTAAAGAAAACATCTCAGGACATACTTATTTCCCATATGTCTAAGCCCTACCTGCTGGAGTTGGAGAGCAGCTCGGTGTCTTTGCTCCAGGCGACAGAGGGCTTCGGAGCAGCTTTGGGTCGACACTCGATGACCACCCGGCCGTTCCTTGCCGCCATGACTTGTTTGACCGGGTTGTTTTCGAACGTGGGAGCGCAGGCTGGAGAAGGAGCGCAGCTTGGATTAGTCGAGCACACGTTCATCACTAGTTCAAAACGGTGCGTTCCTTTCGCTCGGGCCTCGGAGACCGACGCTCCGGGCCGACTGACTCACCGAAAACCCTCAGCTGTGCGTTGGCGAAGATGATTCCGTGGCGATTCTCTGCGATGCACTGGTACATCCCCGAGTCTTCGAACGTTAGGCTGCTGAACCGCATCTCCTTTCCGTTTAACTTCAGAGGAAGACAGGAGCGGCCCATCGGCAACACCTCAATCCTAAATTTCATCATTTCTCCAAGATCGAATCTAACTCGGTACATCAAACCGCCGGTTGCCATGCCGTCGTCAGTCCACGGTGAATAAAACAGCCTCCCACACGCTTCAGCCGCTAGCTGCTATGTTCCTCACTGAATGACTAAGTGCTGTTACACAATCCGCACCGGAACCAGAATAACAATGGCGCCGTTCTCTCGTCATGACATGCTGTGATTGTGCCGGCCTCCTATCTCTGCACAACACTTTGACTACACTTCAGAAGAGCTAATTGGCCCGCCAAGCAGCTCTCGAATCCATAAAAGAGGGGAATTACCGGTTCTCCGTTTTTCAGCCAACGTATCTGCGGTTTGGGTTTGCCGCTGGCAACGCAGGACATGGTGTAGTCACTGCCGATGTCCTTCTCTGCGCTGCTGATGTGCTCCACCCACTCAGGGAAAGCTAGAAATGAGGGGACAGAGAAAGCGGTCGTCTTGCTGTTAATAGATGTCAGAACCCGGGGACAACCTTGTCGTGACCGATATGATTGGTTAATTCTTATCAGATGTCCAGACTTGATTTCTTCTTCAACGTCGACCAACTCCAATCCCGGCATTTATATACCGAAAACTCAAAAACTCAAGTCCCGTTGCCACAATGAGCTCCGACAAGAATTAACCAGGACCCGGACGACTGAGAACCTCCATGGACTTTACGATAGGCTATCAAGCTACCTGCGGGATTGTCCTGCAGGTGCCTAGACCTGACCCTGAGTGCCATGAGAACAACACGAGAGACGTAATTTCGGTTGCGTTCCTTTGCTGGATCCCGACTCCAAGTAAGGTGCTTCCGTAAGCATTCTGATGAGAATTTATATGTATCTACACGGGTATGTGGGACCGGCGAGAAAGGAAATAGAAGGAGAATGAAGTCCAGTCTGTACAAGGAGTTATTTGGTGAATTTGGATTTATGCCGTGGAGAACACAACACAAAGCAGAAGTGAAACTTCTACAACTAAAAAACACAGAAATTCTCTATGCACGCAACAGAGTGGGTCTTCTGGAAACTTCAGGGCACTCTATGCACATATCTATGCACGTACGTGCCTGAGGAATTTTAAAAGGGTCGGATAATCCATATATTATCGATATTTTTTCAAGAACGACGTATCGTTTATACAACTGAATGCATCTTTTCTGTTCAACACGTTTCATGTTCGTATACGAAGCGGCACCATTTCCATCTCACCTTCTACATACAGACGTGCGCTGTGGTAGTCCTTCCCTTTGGAGTTCACCGCCTCACACTGATACGTGCCGGCGTCCTCAAACTGGACTTTGTGCAGGAGCAGGTGAGCGCCCTCCATTCGGAGGTCATGGTTGGCCGGCATTTCGCCGTCCAACTTCTTCCAACTGATCTCGGGAACAGGGCTGGTGAAGACAGAAGAGACGGGGACCGGCTTCAGCTTGAAATGAATCGGAGTCCATCAAAATGTGAACAGTAAGGATGATCTCAAAGCCTGCTTTGGAATGTTGTACCTTCTAACTGCAGTAACAAGTCCTGCATCCTGACTTTATTTTCAGAACACCTAACATGTACTGTCCCTCTGATGGACTCATTCCTGGTCCTCTCCATCTTCCCCACTCCCAAGGAGGAACCTCCATATCTTCATAAACATGGCTGGTTGAGCCAACCTGCTTGCACATGTTTGTCTACCTCTTCTTAACACTCAGCGTTGCTCTGGACTGTTGACCCTAAAACCCTCCACCTTCTTTATCTCCACTCCCTGTAGCCTTACCGTTGCAGCAGACATTCATTCCTCTCCTTTCCAGGTCATACCTCCACCTCTCTAGATGTTTCTCCACCTCCCCCTGTTCTCACTTTAGATCACAATATCATCCGCAAACGTCATGTTCCTTGGAGATTCCTAACTTATATCATCTGTCAGCCGGTCCATCACCACTGCAGACAAGAGGGGAGTCAGAGCTGAACCCCTGATGTCCCCCCCAACCTCTTTCTTGAACTCCTCACATCAATATCAAACCTCACCACCGTCTCTCAGCGGTCATACATGTCCTGCACAACTCCTAATATTAATCTCTGCCACTTCAGACTTCCTAATACAACCAGAGTACTTCTCTTGGCACCATGTTGTATGCTTTATCTAGATCGACAAAGGCGCAATGCAGCTCCCTCGGACCCCGTCTGTGCCTCTCTACCAATGTTCTTAAAGCAAATACTGCATCCGTAGTACTCATTCTTGACATAAGTAGTCCAGCCGTGAATCACATCTTTTAAAATTTTAAAACGTTCACTCAAGTAAAGCGAGTCCTCTCTTGCTTACTTGCCCAAAGCGAAGCACTCCAAGGTAACATTCTGCCCCACCAGGGCCGTGGTGTCTGGGAACTTGACGTTGAGGTCAGCAGGGTATTTCCTGATTGGACCTGGGAGAAATAATGTAACAATGTAAAGTTTAAAATCAATTATAGTAATTGAAACATGATTTAGATCAGCGTCCGGGGGCCACAACCGGCCTAATTTGATGTCAAGGGGTCGGACCTGTAAAATCGTAGCGTAATTACCTAGAAGTAACCCTAAGTCCAATTTTTTTTTTTTGTTTCGCTGTAATTATAAAAGCCTTTATGTAATGAACTGTTCCTTTAAAAAATACATGACATTCATGAAGAAAAGTAAGTGCCTCAGTTCTGTCTTCTCAGTTCTCCGTGCATTTTGTTGTATTTGATTTCAGGCAGGGGGCCACAAAATATTGTTCCACGAGTCTGAGACCCCTGATTTAGATAAACCAAAGCAGAATGAAATCTGCATCCCTGTTGACACGACGGAGCATCATTATTTGCGCGAGGTAGCACAACGTCACGTTCATTTAAACATCAGAGGGTCCAAGCAACATGTCGGCTCTGCTTCATCCCCACCTCTTTGGACGCGGTTTGGATCTGCCACAGGTGGGGAAGGCCAGAGCCGAGATGTCAGAGTCAACTTCAAACATCAGCCCGGGCTCCGGCGGGAGGGAGTTAAATCAGGCCTTATTCCATATTCATGCCTTTTACTCCGAGCCATACGAGTGAAAAGAGAATTACTGCATGAGAGATGAAGGCTTTACTTTTAGTTCTCTATCTCTGGCGGCATCTGATGTTCCCACTCGTTTCTCATGGCTCCGGTCTTACCGCCGGTTCTTTCCTGTCAGATAATTTAGTACCGCAAATCCAATTGAAAGACACGAAACGACGTGAATTTATCACATCGCGTTCATCAATGAGGTCATTTCCTGCAACCATGTCATCATCTCTCACTTCTACTTTCAAGCACCGTAACCAAAATGATTTATCTTATTTAATTCAACCTATTTTAGGGTTAAAAACTGAACCACATCCGGGTTGGTAAGAATGTAACTGGTCTCAGGGGGAATTCTCTTCAAAAAATGCGCTCTTCTCCAATCACTGTGACAAAAAGTTAAAATAAAACCTGCTGTTCACCAACACCGGCGAACCTCACGAGTGACGCCATCACTACATTTCTCGGGATGATATCTGGTGTCAGTAGGTGTCACTGCGCCACCGGTTCCAGCGGGAAATAACATGTTTAAGGCCGGGGCGATGACGGAGTATTTATGGTGCATGAGCTGCACGCCTGTCACTGCAAGCTGATAAATACAGCATGCAGTAGATATTATGAAATTTTAATTTTCTTCAGACGTGAAACAGTTGTGAAATAAATTCATTTTATTTATGCAGCTCCAAATCACACCAAAGGTTACCTGGAGGCAACTTTCACAGAGCGGGTGTGGGCCATACTCTACATGAATGTTTAGTAGATCAATGTGCGGAATAAACCGAGAAAATTAGCATTTTGTATTTTTTCCCTGTGATCCTGCCGTAGTCGCCGTCGTAGCAAGTCGTCTTCTAATTACGAACGCAGGATTTAAATCTTCGCTATAATGAACCGGCATGTTGTCTAGACAAGACTGAACATGATATTTACACATATTTTTAACCAACAGGTCCCCTTCCAGTGCTATTTCATTCTCATTCTGCAGCATCACTCATAAGATAAAACACAAATTACTCTATAAGTAAGTATTATTACAATTACTTTCATTGATAATAACCAGTTAATGGTGGCAAGATCCACCAGTATATCAATAATGGCCCAATGGTTTAAATAAGTACTAACTGATTAAGTGATTGATTGATTGATTGATTAATTGATTGATTGATTGATTGATTGATTGATTGATTGATTGATTGATCGATTGATCTGCTGCAGGAAAAGGCTAGTTGTCGATAAAGATGTGACAAAAAGCCTTGGATAGCAATAACAAGTACCACAGTGGACAGACTGAAACTACATCTGCATTGGGAGGGAATGGCGTTTTGCTCCACCTGTTGAAAATAACTGACTTTTTTTTCCCTCTTGGAAGCATCTCCTAAACTACCAAGTAGTTTTGTCTCGCCTTGGGAGGGGGATTTTAGCCGCGTGAAAGCACTTTTGCTAAGTTAAACACGACATCTTGGCGGCTACAACGTTGAACGCTCAACAAGCCGTTGCGTACTGTAGCATTTGGGAGTTTGAAGGTGCGCGGTGGGGACCTGAAAGCTAAACAAGGAGCCTTAGGCGTTATGAAGGCTTCACCGACGTAAATAAAGCTACTCACGTTCACTCAGAGGCACAAGGGGGATGTAGTTGGAGAAGACACTCTTGGAAATCGAAGAGCTGGACGCAATGCAGGAGTAGTTGCCGCTGTCTAAGGACTCGACTTTGGAGATATAGAGGTTGCCTGTTATCTGGGACACAAAGCGCCTGTTGTCCAGCGGGATGAAGGTGGGGAATTCATTGAGGATCCATCGGAAAGACAGGTCGGCTGTAAAAGCAGGAGATGCGACACAAAACCCTCCGTCAATCAAGGCGGACGGCTCGGCTCAGGGACAGCGGTGAAAAAGAGCCGACGGATTTGAATGCCACTTTGAAAAATATGAATACAAGCACAAAAAGCAAGAGTGTGCGTCATGAAGCGGAGTTGTTATTTAAGCATTTAGTGACCTTTCAGATAATATCTAACTCTTTTGTCTGGGAGGCATAAAGAGCTATGATTGCCGTGGAGCCGGGGTGGGTTGCGCTTTCAGAATCCTGTCTAACGGATTTGCATTAGAGTGTGGAAAAGCATGCGCTTCTGTTATCAGGCCAATGGCTATTTGTGACTAATAGTGATGCTAATAAGGAGGGGAACAATTTAATGAAGAGTCCGAAAGCGAAGATCGTGCAAAAGGAGATCTTTTAGATTAAGTATGCATGAAAACAGTCCAATTAAGTGCCACTCGAAACATTCGTTTCACCTGGATGATGCGGCGGGGGGGCACACAGCAGCACTGCCCCCTGGCCCTCCTTCACATACACCGACTCCCTCTCCTCCGACGAGAAGAGATCGAGATCTGAAAAAGCGGAGAGACGCGATTTTCGCAGTGGATTCGACGTTGCCGACGATAATTCATATCCGATGACGTCATGAAGCCAATTCAAAGAGAGCGCTGCATCGTCCACAAAACAGTATGAAGACACGTGTGAGGTGATACCAGAGGATCCCTTGACTAACAAGAATATAGACTGCCGTATTTTCCGCAATATAGGGCGCACCTAAACTCTTTAGTCTTCTCAAAAAACGCCAGTGAGCCTTATAATCCAGTGCGCCTTATATATGGATCACTATTGAGCCGCAAGAGGTCTCGCAGCTACGGGAAGCAGCCGCCGACTCCATTTTCTCCGTAGAAGAAGTAGCGCGCGGTGCATGCTGGGATATTTGAATGCAGGATTTTACATTTGCGTCCATTTTCATTTCCATTTGTGTGTGCACGTTGCCAAAGTAGCAGCGACGAAAACAGTCTTTACACACTTGTGTGTGTGTAAAGACCCCAAAATGGCACCTTTCAAGAGACACGCTTACAATGCAGAGTTTAAACTCAAGATGATCGGTCACGTAGTAGAACATGGGAATAGAGCAGCAGCGAGAGAATTCAACATGAACGAATCTATGGTGCAGAAGTGGCGGAAGCAATAAGATGACCTGCGCCAAGTAAAGAAGTCCAAACGGAGTTTCTGAGGAAACAAAACAAGATGGCCACAGTTGGAGGACAAACTCGAACAATGGGTTGTTGAACCGAGAGCAGCAAGTAGAAGCATCTCTATAGTCACAATTTGAGCGAAGTCTACAGTGCTAGCTAGTGACATGAACATCAATGAATTTAGAGCCGGCCCTTCTTGGTGTTTTCGTTTTATGAAACGCTTTGAACTGTGACAAATTGGGTTGGAAATACATTGTTTGAACGCAGGCGGCGCAAATACCGGTAAGAGCTACCGCTGCATACGGTACCGTATTGTGAATGCACTAACTTGTTTTGGGAGTGAACGGAGTTGTCAGAACGTTGGTTTGTATTCTATTAATAAAGTTTGACTGACTTATCTGGCTGTTTAGTTGATATTCCCTTTAGCGCAGCTCCATTTGGTGGTTGCAAAACGCAACCCCAGCCACCACTGTGGCTTCTATTCTATGGGCCTTATAATGCGGTGCGCCTTATATGTGATTTTTTTTTTTTTTTTTTTTTTTTTTTTTTTTCAAAAATAGGCCATTCATTGACGGTGCGCCTTATATATAGTGCGGAAAATACGGTGCGCTTTATAGTGCGGAAAATACGGTAATTTATTTGGTCTACTCCATTAACGGGACCTCAGTGTCAATCACCAGATGTTTTCGAGTCCCACTCTGGCTGCTGGACGTTGATGGACATCTATAGAAGGAAGGCGGCTCTTCGTGAACTTCATGGCACCGTTTGAGGTTCATAGCAATGTTGTTATTTTGCGCGTAACTACGTCATCTCTTCTGACCATCTTTCCAGAAGATTGGAAGGTTCGCAGCGTCCACGTGAACAGTGAGGATAAAAAAGTATGCTCTGATGCCACATGAGCGTAGGTTCACATGTTTGACCTGTAGGTTCACCCGTGGGCAACTTACAGCCAAACTGGACCGAGGCCTCCCGGCTGACGACAGTGCCGTAGACGTTGGTGGCCGAGCAGGAGTAACGCCCCTCGTGCACATTTTTGACCGGGTTGCTGATGACCAAGTTGAATCCCGCCAAGCTGTAGTGGCTCTGCTCGGCTTCAACGTCGATTTCCTCGCCCTCCAGGAACCATCTGCAAGGGGAGCAGTCCAGGGGGCGTGTAAAATGCATCCCAGTGGAACTGATTTAGGAGATGCCAAGGAGGTGCGATTTGCATACATTTGCATACAAACTGAAATACACATCTAACACAACGGAACATTTTAACAGAAAAATTAGACGAGAGTAACGTTTGTCACAGCTGTGTGAATTTTTTAGATTGCCTCGTCTATGACAAGTGCGTTAGCGGTTTCCATAGCGACAAAGGAATAAGCCACAATGTTGGCCGTTTTTCTGGAAATTTTTGGGAGTGACATAAACAGTAGCATTGCATGCAATAAGTATTGCTGGGTGGTCAAAAGCCTGGCTATGAAATATAGCAGGTATCCAGATGCACGCAGCATGCAGGAAGGGGGGAAAAGGGAAGATGGCTTCATGTGCAACATATGTTACTTGTATGTGGCAGCTGGGCTGGCACTGGCTTGGCAGCCCATGGTGATTTTGTCCTCAGGCGACTCCTCTGGATAGATGGTATCGACCGGCTGCTCCTCAAATACCGGCCCGTGACCTCTGGCTTTGTCTATTGACAACAAAACAAACAACAAGCAACCGGGTTACATTCATACAACCGAGGCACCCGAGTGTGAGAGCTCATCTTCAGTCTGGCAGTTCTGGGACGAGTCCATTAAAAAATGACACCTGGGCTCGGATGTAACCTAAAGGAGGAAGAGAAAAGACTTCTACTTGAGAGCGTTAAATTGTCTTTGTGACACACACAAAGCAATTTCACTGAATCACAACGTGAAATTCGCAGTGACATACCCATCTTCTGCGAGCGGATCTACAATCGCTACAGGAAATGGTAAGTGGATCGCACTGGAAATGCTAACCTGATTGAGCGTGAATACATTTTTATACCTCCGCCCTCAGGGAAATGCGTCCCTCGGTTCGGACTGCCTTTGACACCGTCAACACACTCGTGCAATTAGCCCCACTTACCCATTAAAACAGACGGGCATCACAAGTGATGGCATGAATAAGACATAAATACAATGACGGGTGATGAATATGCGATGAGGCGAGACGTTCCCTGATGCTGATTAGTCTCTCAGATCAAGAGTGAGCGTAGGTGTGACTGCACGAATACCAATGTGAAGTGTGTGCTTGTGCGCGCATTGCGCGAGTGTGTTACCTCCCCCCGTAACCCCTGTAGTCTGGGAGAGCACAGCTGACACCTCCATCGGGGGGGGAGGCTCGCTCTTTCCAACCCTAATATCCCATCATCGTGCGGTCAAAGAAAATCTTTGGACGCCCAAACAAATGCGACCCAAGATAGTTACAGTTCTGAACTTAGATTTGCGCGTCTGCCTCCTGCCAGTACATTACAGTACATTGCAATCATTTAGCAGACGCTTTTATCCAAAGCGACTCCGAAAAATTGCAATTCAATAACTGAAAATCCAAAGTACCAGTTGTCGTTATTCAGAAGTCACCACTCTGTCAAATAACCATCTCAAAACCATATACATACATACTTTAATTTCTTCGTTTTTTTTTTGTTTTTTTTTTGGGGGGGGGGTTAAGTGCGATTGGTGGGGTAGTGCTTGGTGAAGAGGTACGTTTTTAGATCACGTCGGAAGATGGGCAGCGACTCCACCACCGAGGAGCCAAGACCGAGAAGAGCCGAGACCGGTTCGATCGGCAGCCGGGGGCTCGGAGTGATGGGGTGGACGGTCGCCGAGAGGTGGCAGATCGGAGGGGACGGGTAGGGACATCTGGCTTGACCATATCCTGAAGAAAGAGTATACCCTTGTTTTTCGCGGGGGTTACATTCCAAAAAGAACCCGTGATAGGCAAAATCCGTGAAGTAGAAACCTTAATTTTTTTTTACAATTATTATACAATTAAATACTCTATTATACATTGCTGCTGTCGTCCTTATGTTTACTTCTTCCTTCTTTATGGAACGAACGGAAGGTTCATTAATTCCGTAATGCCGACCTACAGCCGCATAGCTTTTACCTTCCCTTAGCATGTTCAGAAGTTTAACTTTATCTGCGATAGATAGCATCTTTCGCTGCCTTTTGGGCAGCGAAAGATGCGGTCCAGAGCATTTTGTCAAACTCGAAATTGCAAGAGAATTTGCACGTACGTAATGTAAATTTGGCAAGCCGTTTTACGTACGTGTACATATTAAACTGCAACGTTATTGACGCACAGGTAGAGAAGGAGAGGAGTGACTTTTTAGCCAATCAGAATGCAGAACGCAACGCACGATGCAAATCCGTGAAGTAGCGAAACCGTGAAAAGTAAACCGCGTTATAGCGAGGGATCACTGTATGATGAGGCTGAGGCCATTCACTGCTCGGTAGGCCAGCACCAGGGTCTTGAACTTGATGCGGGCGGCTACCGGGAGCCAGTTTAGGCACATAAGAAGGGGTGTTCTGTGGGAGACTTTGGGACGGTTGAACACCAGGCGGGCTGCCGCTTTCTGAATACGCTCCTAAGGCCTGATGGGATCCGCTGGGGCACCGGCAAGGAGGGGGTTGCAGTAGTTCAGACGAGAGATGACCAGAGCCTGGATGAGTATCTGTTCCGTATCCTCCGTGAGGAATCTGAGAATCTTCCTGATGTTGTAGAGGAGAAATCTGCAGGAATGTGCGACCGCTGTGACGTTCGCTGAGAACGACAGTTGGTTGTCTCGGACCACACCCAGGTTTCTCGCAGTTGTGGTTGGCCCTGCCACAGCGTTGTCGATGCTGATGGCCGGGTCTCTATGCGGACAACCTTTCCCCGTGAGAAAGAGCAGCTCAGTCTTGTCTTGGTTGAGCTTCAGGTGGTTAGTTTCACTTTTCACAGTGAAAAGTTCCTGTATTGCCCCCCCCCCGTCAGCATGGGGTTCCTCAGGGTTCTCCGGGTTCCTCCCGCAGTCCAAAAACATGCAGGAGGTTCACGGAGACCCTAAATCATGCAGACGTGTTAAAGAGAAGCGGATAGTTGTATAGTTGTCTCTAAATGACAAGTGTATGGTTGTTTGTCCCGATATGTGGCATCCTGCCTCTTGCCCGATGGTAGCTGTGACGGCTGGTAGCTGTGCTCCAGCTCCCCCTGAATGGACGATTCTGAACTCAATCCTAGTTCTGTTTTGGATAATCTCCACGTCTTCGTAGATACTGCGATAAAGATCTCGTTATTGCGACATTCATCCGTTGGCCCTTATATTACAGCACCGTAATTTGCGATGCCAGATGTCCAATCTAACGGTGCTTGAGCCAGACACTTCTCCGCAGACACTTGGTGGGAAAAAATACACTCCCACTCAGACATGGTAGCAGCCAAGAGCACACAACTGTGGAACGCTGCCCACCCCTAGAACCTCATATGCTTATGGGTGGGAGAGAGAAACAAAGGGGGACACATAATAGGGATTTATTGGTTGATAGAAGGCAAATTAAGAGAGAAAAAAATGTAGAAGCTGAGGAATAAAGAATAAAAGAGCAAACATGAATGGGAATTAGACTCCTGAGGATATGGAGTTCATAAGAGCGAGAAGGAATGTGGTGACCTTATTCTGCCCCTGCGCTTTATATAGTCTGAGGGGATCTGGGAAAGATTTTGGTTTGGAGAATAAGTAGGAAGTGAGCAAAGCTCGGCATTGATGTTAAAATAGGAGAAAGAAGAGCTGGTATCCCCGTCCTTTCGCCACGATGTGCGGGGAGACAGAAGGTGTAAGGGAAGCCTCATAGGGCTTCTCGCCTAGAGATATGTCAGCCCCTTCCAGTCGCTCGGCATCCTTTCACCAAGTCCCTAATTTCCCTTTGTCCTCCCCTGCTCCTTCTAACCTACATTCAACTGTCATGCTCTGGTTCTCATTTAAGCTTTGGATTATTACCTTCATAAATCTTCTCGACAATGTGAACATCCTACTCGGGACGAGGATGTAATTAGAATACACCACAGATGGGGATCAAGTATGGCCTCCACTCTGATCAACCAAGAGATCGCCAGATCCTTCACGATGAAAAATGCAAAATAGAGCATTGATTGAGGCTCACTGAGCGATGTCTTGACAACAGAGATGTCTGTGGAGGTTCTCGGTCGTCCATATAATGAAGAATTCTTGTCAAAATCTTCTTGTCGTGGCAACCGGACTGGAATTTATTCACTCGGAGATGTTTCACCCCTCATCCGAGAGCTTTCTTCGAAGAAAAGGCCGCATATTCTTCGAAGAAGCCTCTCGGATAAGGGGTGAAACATCTTCAGGTGAAGAAATTCCAGTCCACCTGCCACGATGAGAAGTTTTTGACGACAACAGAAATGTTTGTCCTCAGCATCCTTGGTCTGTGCTCACCACCGATAAATCTCCCTTCCCCCACGGTCGTTACATCGTGGTTATTTGGGTGTTCCATTTCATTGGTACTATTAGGGGGAAACCACGATGGAAAGAAAGGCTCTTATTTCTCATTAGCATTTTGATACCTTGGAGAGGTTGACTGGAATCCCAGTTTGGTGTTACATTGAAATGTCTGGGCAAACGTTTGGAAATTGAAGGAATCATATCAATATTTGATATGATTATAACTTACTACAATGTAACTTACCCTTGTTTACTCAATTCTTGACATTCGGTCAAGTTGACCAAATGTTAATCGTCTGGCAGTGTAGATACAAAAACTCATGGTCCAATAACAAGGGCATCCGATTTTTAAACCCTCGTATGATCTTAACATTGTGTTCACTCCCCTTGTCTTACGCGTCAAAAATGACCCATAAGACAATCTTTGTACCCTCGTGGTGTACAGCCCACATGGAAACATAAACAAAAAAGAAGTATCACTTTTTCTAATTATGGGGTCTCTTTGGGAAAAGTCATAAAATTTCAAGTTGGAAAAAAATGGGTTCAGGTGTTTTTTTTTCTACAGCTAAACATGGTAGTGGGTCACTTTTGACCCGGAAGACAACACAAGGGTTAAATAGATTTAGTTACCGTAATTTCCGGATGACAAGCCACTTTTTTTTTTGTTTAAACAATGGGGCTATGGATTTTTTGGGGGGGCTAACAAGCCTGGCGAAGCTAAAACATTTACCCTCGTCACATTGGACCGATGAAACCGGGAAACAATGAATCCGTTCAACTCCGACACAGAAGAAGACGACTTTGACGGTTTTAGTGTGCAGGAGGAAGCTCAAGATAGCGACCGGCTAGTCGGTTCGGCTTATACTGAGGTGCGCTCAATAGTCCGTAAATTACGGTAGTTAGTTAGTGTTTCCTTGTTTCCCGAAAACATTTGGTGAACATCTGCTTGTTGGTACATAAAACAGCTGATGCCAAATGTGACGTTCACTCTAACGATCAAGTGCACGGTGATGACATCTGGGATTGATTTGGGTTTTTTCGCTCTTGTTGTTGTTGACTCAATTCTGCAGAAAATACCACGAACACGAGAAGGATCTCCATCATTTGAGGCATGTCAGTTTCCTCAGTGTTTCAACCACGGCCAAATTAGATCGAACCTTTGAAATTGTTCACACTTTGGAGGCTTTAATAGAATTCCCGGAAATCCGTGACTCGGACGATCGCGTCGCTCTTAACTTTTCCGTGCATATAATGAACATACAGCTCAGCACAGTTGACTAAGACGCCCGCTTTAGAAGTGCAAAATGTGATGATATAATAAAAGTAGCAAATAGGGTTGTGCAGCTTTGCCCTTGAATATGAAGCCATCTGAAAGTCATAGTTACAATAAAGATGCATCTGTGCCTTTGTCTTTTTCATCTTTTGACACGACGCGGTTGTGAATAGACTATTCTGACCTCCTTAACAACAAACTAACTATTTACATAGTAGTCAATTCTTCCAGTCGATGAACAGGAGAAAAAGCGGTGCGGGTTCGTCTGCATAAAGGCCCACATCTGTGCAAGTAGCAGAAGAAGGGAATGCAGTCACGGGTAACAGCTGGGCGAGTCTCATTATCATAAACAGCCATTCAGCCATTCATCTGAGTGTCGCCCGAGCTCAGGCTCATTTCAGTTTGAAATGTAAAAGCGTATTATTTCAGATAAGTGTCTTTCTCTGCAGCAATTTTCTTACACAGTCATTCACGTGCGGTTGAGAGCGAAGACAATGACAGTGCCCCCTTGTTGATACAAGTGCCGTAGAAGACGTGGAAACGAGATTTCTTTAAGGAGCTCACCTGTCGCGGGTTGAACAACCCGGTTTGAAAATGAGTAATTGTATTTTCTTCCTTTGTGCGAATCATTACGGCAGAAAATAAATGCACAAATCTCTCAATCAATATACTGGATGCCAGTGGCGCCACTGCACCTGCTTCAGAAATACCGCTGCAGATTATCCTGCACCTGCAACGGGCCATCAACGGTTTTCACAGTGAGGTTAGCCTCAAACATTAGCGTCAGGTGATTTTCATTGTGTTGCTGCTGACTGAGTTGCTTTTATACTTTGACTTCATTGAAGAGTGACATTACTGGGAGAGTAAAATATTTTTAGTCGTGCAGAGAGGCTGTGCTTTCACCCAGGAATGGGTGGACAGAAGAATAAAGTTCCCAGCTACGGTATAATTTGGGGAGATTATTTGTTAGCTATTTTTTCACATATTTTCAGAGGCTACATGATACATCATTTTTTTCATTTTGTGAGATATTGTGCGGTAGAAAATAAAACAAGAATACTTAATTTGTCTTGTATTTTAATATATTTATATGTATGTATTTTTATATAAAATGCATATATCGTGTTTTTATCTTTTTTTTATCAGTGTTTTAATGGGGTACGTTATATCAGATTAAAAAAAACAACATTAATAATGACACTGCTTCTAATTGTATTCTGGCATCAACGTCGCAACCACCTTTGCCAAAACAGACACATGGCATAAACAGATGCAAAAGTCACCAAAAAATATATATACACATACATATAAACACGCATACATACACACACACACACACACACACATATATATATATATAAGTACATACATACACAGTTTATGAGTAGATCTACCATTTCTGGCATGTTGGAGTTAGCGATTACATAATTTAGGTCCAACATTAGTTTTAAGATCATTTTCCAGCTAAGTCCAGTGTGGTTTGTCTTGAAACAAGACTTGATCCAGATACCGACAGTGAAAATCCACTGACGATCGAGACCTGTAAATGCCCGGCACACTCTCCTAATGGTCCTAACAACAGAACGCATTTGAAATATCAATCAAATCCGCATTTAGCACAGAATTCCAGTATTATTTTTTTATTTTGCGAGACATTGTGCGGTGGAAAATAAAACAAGAATACTTCAATTTGTCTCTTATTTTGATATATTTATATGTACGTATTTTTATATAAAAGTATTATTTCATGCACTCCGCTTTCAATCACCTCCAGCAAATCCGGAGCTTCATTCCAAAATACTGAACAACTGCATCGTACGGCAACAGCATGTTGTTCGGTCTCGGCTGATTGCCAGGCCTTGCAGAACCATTCTCTAGAGTTTCACTACAAATTAATAATAAACGCTATTCCGTTCATATCTCAGAACTGTGCGACGCTGACACCAGACACCCTGTTTGTTCCGTAAACACGGCAGCCATACTGTATGGACACGTGACCATCTGACTCAGAGGTAGCAGACTCTGCAGTAGATCCTGGGAGACCAGAAGTCGTTCGCCATCCAGTTTACAGCTCTGCAATTATTCTCCTTTGGCAACAATATTTCTTACGATCAACCCTCCCGGCTGACGGTTTGCCCCCACCTGACGACAAGTGATAGGAAAGACCGGCAACTGTCGTTGGAAGGTAGAAGCTTAACATTCACGCTAAATCATTAACAACACTAACAACATATTACAATAATATTCATCAAGCCAAATCGTTAGAGCCTTGTGAAGTGCATTAAGATGTCATGAGAGCAGGAGTGCGTAAGCAGAGCAATGTGTCTTCAACCAAAACAACATTATGTGCACGAGCAGCTCAGGACGGAGTGGTACAGATAAGAGCGTGCTTTGCATATCAGTTAACTGTCATACTTGACCATAACAGGGGCCTTAAGTAAAGAACATGACTGCAGAGAAATGGATAACAACTCCAGAGATAATAAACAAGAAAAACAAGTAGGTACTGAGAGTTCTTTAGATAGAGAAGGCGAGTGCTGTGAGCGTAACGACCTTTAAGTTGCAGACTCCTCAAAGAAACCGTAAAGACATATGGAGTCAGTTAACAATGGCCGTTAAGCTACAGCAGTCGATAACCAATGAGAAGAAGACACCTACAACTGCACATTCAATTTTTTATTTTATAAAAACACTGGGTCAGGAAAGCATAGTTGGTCAGGCGACATGAACTGACACACTTGGTTGCTTGTCAGGGATTAGAAGATGTATGCTTTATTTTTGACTGCCGGATTAAACTTAAGCCTGTATATCTTTTCCTATTGCTGCTATTGCATCTACTTTTTTCTGGTGTTGTTGGTTGATGATTCAGTCTTCACGCTGACGTAACGCTAAGACTTGCGATAATATCAAAACGTGATATTTCAGTCCTAACACTCGGAAAAGACTGAGCTACGACTGCGCTAAGACTTGAGACTACCAGCTTACACTTTACTACTGAGATGACAGGAGCACTGCAACTCCAGATTCTCTCACAACTGCCGGTTTCATGTTTCCTGACTGAAAAATCTGTGTAAAGCCAGTACAAGAAATGAAGAACCTCAGGGATGGGAGGAAGACAACCGGTGGTGACGATAAGATCTGACGAGTGACAATCAGAACGTCCGTCAAACGTCTTAATCCGATCGATCCCATTCATCTGAGCGGTCCGGAAAAATCAGCGGTCTCACAAACAAAACGCGATAGCACAGCATTCTTTTCCAATTATCTCGTCTGACAAAGACCAGAGAGGTTAGTTGAGGTATAAATGAATGCAAGGTCTACAGCTGGAGATATATCTCAGCGCCCTTTGATTCTTAGCAGAACCTTCTGTTGTCGTAATTAAAGGAAACATAATTCATCCAGGATCATTTTTACATCAAGTGATGACAATCAAGATGTGATGCGATGAGATTCGAGGGAATCAGTGCGCTTAAACAAATCGATGCGATATGACATCGGGCGAGAGACAGGGTAAACAGACGGGGTACATTTTTCCAATTTTTTCCAATTAACCTTCTGCATGTTTTTGGACTGTGAGAGGAAATCGGATAATCCGGAGGAAACATGCAAACTCCACACAAAGAGGTCTCCTTTACAGAATCGAAACCACGGTCCTTCGCGATGTGTTATTTTTCTCAGTTTTCATGACATCATTGGTTCTGTTGAATGATTTTCTTTTTTTTTTTCGGTCAGTCTTTTTCTTTGCATCTTTTGTTTAAGACAGTGTCGATAAAAAGTGTGGTCCAGACCTGTGTCACCAGACTACTAAGACAATTTTGGCGCAATGTTTGTAAAATCGGACAACACAAGCCCCAAACCACGTTTGACAGGGCGACTGTCCCAAAAAAAAAGAAAAAAAAAAAAAATATCTTCATGTTATCATTGCTCAAAAGTACAATAGTACCTTCGTACACAGATGCGGGACAGTACTTGTGTTATTGTGCAAATGACAACTACGAGATTTTTTGACTTTTCCTTTTTCAATTTGTTTTAATTCTCCTAACCCTTGTTGAGTCACTCAGTCTAGTCATGACAATGAATGGAAAAAAATCCTTTCAGCTGAAAGCTTTTGAAAATGAGTTTGGGATGTATAGACGTCAGCGTTTCAAATTTACAAGAATCGTCCTTACCTCCATAAAAGTCAAGCATCTCCCCTGGAGCTGATGCATCTGTAAGAGGCAAAAAAAGGGGACTCACATCAGCATATCAAATTTTAAAATGGCATCGCAGTTGATATCGGAACGCAGTTGATGTTGAAACGACCTCTTCCCCTGCAATCCTAATGAAAACATCTTCTCGACCGGGGCGACGACGTTTCGTCAACCGATGAAGAGTGCTTGCGTCCACCTCACAAGTACATTCCAGATGGGCACTATTGAATCTTCAATGTCTACGGCGTAAGAAGACCCTGCAATGTCAGTTCAGCCAAAGGTAACATGCAGGCCATAGTATATACCGTCAAACTTCTTCCTTTCGTTGGCGCTATGCAGAAATGTCAAGGCAATGTTCTCTTCTCCCGCGACCTGGCTGACTGCTGTCTGTTTGGATGTTACACTCATTGGGTTCTTCCCCGTGTAGGAGGATTCTTTAGACTGACGGGATTGTACGTGGACTCTGCAGACATGAACTGTATCTGTGCGTTTTCCTCCTGTTTTTCCAAAGCTATCCAGTGGATCCGGGTGACAAAACCGCTTTTTAGAAGTACGCCGCAAACTAGAAACCCCGCCAAAAGCACACACAATTCAAGGAAAACTAAGAAATGCTTGTTCAGTAATTCGGAAGTTATGAAAGAAAATGTGAAACAGCTGTGGACAGCCTGAGGAACGAGATTGCAGAGGACGCTTTACTTGCTTTTGTCCAGCTAGCTGTTTTATTTATTTGTTTGTTTGATTTTTTCCGACAAAGCTTATTGCGCAAGACTTTAGACGAGCCATTTTCAGGCTGGCTGTTTTATTCATTTGTATTTTTTTTTTCCCCAACAAAGCTGATTGCACAAGACATTGGGAGTGACTGGGAACCTGTATACACAAAAAGCCTCCGAGCACGAAAGCTTAGAGTCCGTTGCACTCATGTATGTTAGCTGCCCAAAGCCTCCCCCGCTTGGTTCGGACTTCCGACTGCCGTCAACGATAACATTTGGTCCTTCATCACGTGCCGTCTGAGACTTATTAGAACCTCTGGCTCTGGATCTACTTCACAAGGCGTTAAGGGGAAACGCCTGCAGGACCCCGTCCACTCTATTCAAACTACTTAAGTAGCAGACGTGGCCTTTGTCTATTTAATTACCAAGCGTGTTTTTTCGAGTGCAACGCAAATGTTACCACTCGCAGTGTCTTCTCCATAGCGTCGCACTTTTTACACTGCGGATCAGCTAGCTTGGATTCCGCAGCTCTTTTTCTGCTGTGGACTATATTGCACAAGGCATTGTCCGAGGGGGAAGGGATCATTTTACACATGTAGAGGATTTGAAAGATTTTTAGCCCTTTTGCGATCTTAACATTGTGTTTACTCCCCTTGTCCTACGGGTCAAAAATGACCCATAAGACAATCTTTGTACCCTAGTGGTGTACAGCCCACATGGAAACATAAACAAAAAGGAAGTATCACTTTTTCTAATCATGGGGTCTCTTTAGGAAAAGTCATAAAATTTCAAGTTGGAAAAAAATAGGTTAAGGTGATTTTTTTCTACAGCTAAACATGGTAGTGGGTCACTTTTGACTTGGAAGACAACACAAGGGTTAAATAGATTTAGTTACCGTAATTTCCGGATGACAAGCCATTTTTTTTTTGTTTAAACAATGGGGCTAATGTATGGATTTTTTGGGGGGGGGGGCTAACAAGCTTGATGAAGCTAAAACATTTACCCTCGTCATATCGGACCGATGAAACCGGGAAACAATGAATCCGTTCAACTCCGACACAGAAGAAGACGACTTTGACGGTTTTAGTGTGCAGGAGGAAGCTCAAGAAGGCGACCGGCTTGCCGGTTCGGCTTATACTGAGGTGCGCTCAATAGTCCGGAAATTACGGTAGTTAGTTAGTGTTTCCTTGCCCTATGCCGAAACATTTGGTGAACATCTGCTTGTTGGTACGTAAAGCAGCTGATGCCAAATGTGACGTTCACTCTAACGATCAAGTGCACGGTGATGACATCTGGGATTGATTTGGGTTTTTTTCTCTTGTTGTTGTTGACTCAGTTCTGCAGAAAATACCACGAACACGAGAAGGATCTCCATCATTTGAGGCATGTCAGTTTCCTCAGCGTTTCAACCACGGCCAAATTAGATCGAACCTTCGAAATTGTTCACACTTTGGAGGCTTTAATAGAATTCCCGGAAATCCGTGACTTGGACGATCGCGTCGCTCTTAACTTTTTCAATGCATATAATGAACATACAGCTCAGCATAGTTGACTAAGACATCCGCTTTAGAAGTGCACTTTTCACTTTTTCCAATTATGGGGTCTCTTTAGGAAAAGTCATAAAATTTCAAGTTGGAAAAAAATAGGTTTAGGTGTTTTTTCTACAGCTAAACATGGTAGTGGGTCACTTTTGACCCACTACCATGATAACACAAGGGTTAAATTGCCTGAGATGGTTATCAAGAAATACTGTTTGTTCACATTGATGATGTTTTCAGTGCAATAATATTTTATTGTGAAGGTTTGGTTGTGTCTCTGCTGTCGCCGTAGGTGTGATCGTTCACTTAATGATACAGGAAAATAGTCTATATTGTTGAAATGTGCCAACAATACACGGATCATACCCATTTAAAAAACAATTTTTGTTTTTTTTCTGTATCACGTTGGCATTGCGCGAATGTCGGTAACATGCCACTGACCTGCAGGGGACACTGCAGGGAGCAGAAGATGAAGCAGCAGGGTGAGGTGCAGCATGGTGCTGAAGTGAGAACCACCTGGTGGGGTTTCAGCTAGTTCAGCGGGCGGAACATCAGCAGGACGTGGTTTTCCTTTAAGAGACAAAAGAAGGGGGTCGGAGAGAGATGTTTACACTTTGAGAGAAACATCGTTGGTTCATGTTCCTCACAGGATTGCAGAGAGAACTAGGCTACGTTAAAAAAACAGAAGATGGTGCGGCCACGGAAACCATGGAGTTTTATAACAATTGACCTTTGACATGCTTTCATGGAGCTGACTTGATGAACGCGTGATTACGTCGGGACGTAAACATCGGAGGTCGTTCCATGTCAAGGGGCAGGTTTCATCAGGCATCTCATTGGTCGATCGTCCCCGAGTGTTCAAGGTGCGCGGCACCGTCACTAACCGTCAGACTTCAAGGCTCTGCGGAAGGTCCTCGCCGAGGCGACGAGCCATAAAAAGGTCAAACATTCAATAAATACATTTGATCCAATGATCAAATAAAGTACCTGGTTTAGTACATTCGTAGGCACAAAATCCCTTTAGCCAAAATTTGCAACAGCCGCGTGTAAATCATCTGTGCACACACTAGACTTTGTTGTTCACATGTATGCCTCGAGGGTTAGATGGAGGCCGCTGATTGGCTGTTGGTTAGATGGATGTAGATGATTGGCTGTTGGTTG
The DNA here is from genome assembly GCF_037954325.1 of Fistularia commersonii. Taxonomy (NCBI): domain Eukaryota; kingdom Metazoa; phylum Chordata; class Actinopteri; order Syngnathiformes; family Fistulariidae; genus Fistularia; species Fistularia commersonii. The sequence continues at coordinate 7,546,279 of NC_141290.1, forward strand.
GATGGAGGCAGGTGATTGGCTGTGGGCACCCCTGAAGGGAAGTGCCCAAAGAGAAAAGGAAATATAGGATATATATGTAAAAATATATAGGATACATTACTGGAACTATAAATAACGGGAAAACGATTGTTTTTTTAATTTAAGCTAAATGAAATCAACCCAACTTTTGAATAAAACTTCACGCGAAGCCTTTTTGTTGTATATTTCAATAAAACCATATCAGATGCACCTGCTGGCCCACAGCAAAATATAAAATCAACGGACGTTCTTGAAAACAGCGCCGGGATTTTCCCTCAATTTAGGAGCCCTGACATACAACTACCACCGCTTCATTCTCCATAACCAGCACTCCCTCCCTGCATCACCGTCAAAGCACACAGCCTGACACAACACCTTCCACTTGTGTCCCAATATTATAATATTAGCGTCCACGTCTGTTTATTCACGGGAATACTGGAAAGAGAACATGAGGCGGCCGTTACCGATTCTTGGTGGACGGTCGGCTGTATCGGCTGGCAGGCGCTGATTATTGAGATGCAATGCTCATCAGACAAGGGGGAGTTTGAGCAACAAAAAAAGAAAATAATCTAAAATGGACTTTTTTTAATGCTGTTATTTGTTTGACGCAAAAAAAAAAAAAAAAAAAAAAAAAAAACGCTCCTTCCGAGATATGATTAAGAGGTCAGCAACACGGACAGGATTTAGACAAAATGTCTGAGCTGTGGAGCGGTAAGGAAGCGGTGCGGAGGAGATTTCATCTTCGTGTTCGACAGTATCCTAGCAACACCTTTCAGAAGGAGCAGTTTGTGTCCCGCGGGGGGTCCTTTTGTGACCGGCGGAGAAACTATGCAAACATTCATTTTAATCTGGAACAACTCGGTCAGTGGAGAATGAGATCTCGAGGTGCTCGTCTCAACTATCCGGGACGTTTATCTACTTTTACAGAAAACGCGAACCCGTCATCTTCTTCACTTCACATATATAGTAATTGAAAGTACGATTTTTCTAACTCATGAATCATTAATGACCTTAATAGACGCACTTAAAAGATCTGGGAGCAATGAATTGGAGCATCATTAAATCATATCATTAAGTATGTAATGAAACAACCGGTATCGACTGCCACACTAGGAGTTGTTGACATATCATAAAGATCAATCAGACAAGTGCCACGCGGCGAAGATGTACGGTCTTATGGTTGGTGTTAATGGGTCCCCCTCCCGCCGCTCTTTTATCTTACCAGCCCGGACACGCATGATGGATGGCAATCCGATCGTCCCATTAAATCGCAAACCAAAGTGTGACAGCCTTCAGACGAGGCCGTTCCCCCGTGAATCACAACCCCGGCGATGCAGAGCTGTTTATGCTTCCGGTATGAATTCGGTGTCCTGCCTTTTTGCCGGTTAGATTTTAATCCCCTCAACTCGTCTTTGAATTCTCGCCGCTTTTGCTCCGAGATCGGAGGTCATATCCCACCCGGGCGAGGAGTCTGGATTTTACCGATGTAGTCCAATGACCGCCGCAGTAATTTGCGTGAAAGCCACGATATGTGCTACGCAGCAGGGCGAGGGAACGGCTTTCCTTCTCGGTTTGAGCGGCTCTGTGGACGGGGAAGATACATAAAACAATAGTTTGGAGGGGATGGGAGGGTGAAAAGGTCAGACCGATACGCACCAAAAACAAAGACGCTGTTCCGACGAGCCCGCCCCCCCTTATCGCCACACAAGCACGATCGACACCCACGCCACGGCCGGTCACCGACACAGGTAATCCTGAAAGACAATGTCAGGATGACGGCTAACATCCGACGGGTCTGAATCAGTTGCGGGAGAGAGAATGCCGTTGTCGACCGCCTCCCAATCCGGCTCGTCCGCGGGCCGCTCCAGCCGGTATGCCTGAGCTTGTACTAGAAGTTGTCAGTTTGGCCTCCATTGTATAACCTCAGTTCTTTGCAGCTACTTGTTCATCAACAAGGGAATCCCTCTTGGGGCCTTGGAGAAAAACCATGGTGAATTCTAAGCCGCAGATTCAATTTAATTAAATATAATCTGGAAGGCAGTCGCATACGTTCATTTGTTATCTATTCCCTGCCGGAGTCAATCGCAGCCAACATCGGCGAGAGGTAGGGTTCGCCTTGGACTGGTCGGCGGTGGATCACAGGGCCTCATCTGGACACTTACAAATGACTGCTGTCGCATTCATATAAATAGGCAAATGAGTCTTTAATTAGCCGGAGGCATTGTTTTGGACTGTATCAGTGTCAAATATTAACGACTGCAAACCAAATTTAAAGCCGGAGCAACATGAGTCATCGGCATTTCCTGTCTCCGGTCATCCCTATGGTTAAAAACAAAATCACCTGCCTTTGCATGGTGTTACTTAATGACTGTTTTGCACTAAAATGTACGGAAAACTCTGCTGCTGCTCTGTATATTCCAATTCAAAGGACACATATTTATACATTTCAGGTTTTTATGCTGTTAAATCTCTGTCATCCTTTCACCTCAGTACCACTGGATTGCGTGCACTTTATCCGTATGATCTAGAAACAGTGACATTGACAAAAAGACAGGAGGCAAAGGTGGAGTTCGCAGAGATGAAGATGTTGAGGTTCTCTTTGGAAGAGAAGAGGATGGATAGGATCGGGAATGAGTCCATCAGAGGGACAGCACATGGTAAATGTTTTAGAAAGAAGGTCAGAGAAGCCGGACTGAGATGGTTGGATCATGTACAGAGGAGGGATGGTGAATATATTGGTAGACGGATGCTGGAATTGGACCAAAAAGAAGATTTATCGTTGGTGTGAGAAAAGAGGATACAGACAATAGGGTTAGATGGAGAACGTTGATTGGCTGTGGTGACCCCTGGAGGGAAAAGCCCAAAGGAAAAAAAGACTGAAATACAGTTTCCTGCGGATGCTTATGAAAGCGCAGCAAGGGTGTTGGTAGTTGTACTAAACAAAGGTAAATGCGAGGACATGAGCACAAATTTTGGATGGAACGGACTTTTGTCGTAACCGAGACTCCTATTCCATGTAAAGGTCAAAGAAGAAGAACATAATCTTAAAAACAATCAAATTATACAATGTGTAAGGTGGGTAGAGAAGATCCTTCTTTGATTGCGATTTTGAAGGGCAGCCATATCATCCAAAAACACTTTCATTGTTTTTTTTTTTTCCCAAATATTTAACCAGACGTTGAGTGATCCTAGACGCTCCGTACTGAAAGCAATAAAAATAAATGAGATTAACAGAAACAAACGAATAAAGATAAGATATAAGTAGTGTCGGGTTTTATGATAAATAAGTTACAAGAGCAGAACACAACCAGATGGGTTTTGAGATGTAATATAACCTTCACATTGATCCACAAGATGTTTTGTAGCTTCATCTTGACAGATTAGTAATAGCATAAAATGCAGTTCATTCAAAATAAATGACATAAACACACCAAAACATCACAATGGAGCACCACACGTTACTGACTTTTAAACGTCGTCGGAAGAAACAACCATCTGGCTTCTGCCAGAAAACCAATTGCACTTATTAGAGTTTTTATACCAGTCAGGTCGCCTTCCGTTTTAATGCCTTTTTTAAGACATTAAACTAATATAAACCTCCAATTGCTATTCCTTTCACTGCGTAAAATCATTCTTCTGCATGCGGTCGTTAGCAAACGGCTTTTCGCTGCATTTTTGGAGTCCTCTGTGGGAATTGTACTTGAGAAGTCTTACTATGTGGGACCCCCCTTTCGGGAAAATATAATGAAATCCATCCTGCAGGGCAGTTTATTATCACATCCGCTGAGGCATGACGTGAAATCTAATAACGGCACAGTGTCTGATAATTCCCCCCCCCCCCCGTCCCAAAATCGAACATTTTTGGGATGAGGTTGGGCGCTTTAGTCGACAACGTGTAAGGACATGAATCCGGGTAACTCTTCACATTTCCTTTTTCCTCGCATCCGGTGAGGTAAGTCACCCGAGAAGGAGGTGATCTGCGTCTTGACACGCATCCCAGAACCAAAAAGACAAGCGGCGATCCATTTCGCGCTCGCGCTGAATCAGCGTTATTTTTCCCGCAAGAGAAGCTGCGATGGATTTCGGCTTACTTGTGAATTATTGATGGCAAAAGTCATCGATTACGATTACAACACCGGCGCCTTTACCGAAATGCATTGTCTTATCTGGAAAAGGTCTCGGTTGGCGCCATCATTCACGCAAGTCTTTTACGAGAAATTGCTGCAGCTGACAATGCGCTTTGAAATGTTCTTCTGGAACCAACCGAGCAGGTGACGGGAACGTCGAGGAATATGGCACTCGATAATTGCGGCCGTGGATTCAAGATAATCGCCGTTGAATTACTTCATCTGATTGTCCAACATTGATTGTTCCGCCGAAGACACACCTGAACACTTTCCAAATCTCCAATCAGACCTTCAGGAGTAATGTTCTGCTTCTCCAAAGAAATCTAGTAGGGCACATTGAGGGGATCTGGAGGTTCGGTGATCCAAGTTAGGACGTTCTTTTTCTTCTCGGATGGGGACAACATTTCCAGAAATTTCAAGTGGTGACAAAATGTGTGAAAGAAGTCACGGTCAGTTCAACCTCGATCCTAAAAAAGGGCCTAAAAAAGGGTCATGAATCAAGAATGGTTGAATGAAAGATGCTAATCAATCTCACCTTATAAACTGCGTCATACTAGATGGGTGAATGAGGAGTTCTTTCTTTTAAGGACCAACAGTTCCATTCCTAATGTATGACAAGTCAGCCTCTACATTGAGTTTCGGTAACCGGCAGTTAGACAGATTAGCCAATTTTGCCGAGCCGGTCCCAACTGGTCACCCGACAAAGGAAAGGACCTGCAAACGGTATTTGCCAGGTTCCCACCAGTGATTTAGCCATTGCAGTTCACAAGTCAGGCACTGTTGGCGAAGTGGACGTAGTTACCTGAAGAGCTTGTTGACCTTAAAGCAACAACAAAAACTGCTGGACTTTGGACAGCATGGGGTCGCAACAGTTTTTTTTTTTTCCCAGCGATGAATCGTTCCACCATGCGATCGTTCTGTCACACACACACACACCGCGGCGTCTGGGATTGATGGTTGCATCGTGCGTTCATGCACTGTGATTTGTTACCGGTCTGGCCAACTTTTTTTCTGGTCCGCAGCCTTTGTTAACGTCTTCTTGAAATCTAAAATAAAGCGAGGGAGACAATCTGTCTTGGTCATTTAATAGGTCTCGGGTCCTGATTTTTTTCCCGTCTAATAATAACGGCTTTGCCTCGGCCTCCCCGATAAATTCCAATGATAAATTGCGCCATGTTGGAAAGGTTGCGAGAAGTAAACACTCTGCAAAACGGAGGCACTTAGCTTAATTGCATCACGGCGCATCCACCAAAACACGATACTAGCTTGCAAAGTGCTATAAGAGCCCAATCAAATATCTGGTTTTGCCCTCACTGACAGCTGCACCTGTAATATAAGGATTGTAATTACTTCTTGGCCACACCGTATGTGCTAGCTAGTCTTGCTACGCTACTAAACACTCCATTTATTGCCATTATTGTTTCCCAAGTCACCCTTGGACACAAGAATGAGTACCTTCAGGCGGTACAGAAAGGCCTCACAGGCAAAGTACGGATACGGCGCACTGGTTCTGCACTAAACAATGGAGAAATTAAAATCAATTGAGTCATCCCCCGCTAGATTTTCCATTCACTCCCTTATTGGATTAGAGGGTGTGAATCCAACACGGGGCCCGAGATTAATTTGAATCTTATCATTATATAAGGAAAAAAAAAAAAAAAAACCACATCCCACTTGATTACGTTATAGTTGAGATGAGGAGGAAGTTACTTATTTAAGAAAAGCTCAAGTGCTCAAGACAGCATCGGGGCGCATCTTCAGATTCTCCTCGGTGCTTACCTTTGCAGGGGAGAGCTATCATCATCCCACTGGCTCTGAGATGAGATGTGCTACTTAGCAGCCCACGTCCCCCCCCCCCCCCAACATCCCCTCCGACATGTCTGCCCTGCCAAGTGTCCTAAATACTGAGCTCCTTTGTCTGCCTCGGAGCAAGTATTGCTGCTGGATGGAAGCACTCTCTCAAAAGGTGCATGGCGGAGGGAAGGACAATGCGAGGAGAAAAGGCTAATTCCCCGCACAAGACGGGGTGTCATGCAAATGGGATGCCATGGAAGATGCATCCCTGCAGAGAGAGAGGGGGCTTTTTTTTTTTCCAGAAGTGGCCACGCTAGGTTTTTAATCTTTTAAGCCTCCCCCCCCACCCCCGTCCCACAGACGCAGACATACAAAAACCTGCTGGCACAAGCATAGACGTCGTAAGTTAGCGTGCCCGCCTCCCTAAATAACAACAAAACATTGCTCGTCATTGGTTTGGCGGCCGGTCGGACACAAGATCAGCGGTGTCATAATATCTGCTCTCTGAGAGAAAGCTGCTTCTCTCCCGGGAGATAATGTCCATTACGGAGGAGGTGAAGAGACAAAGAAGACCCTTACATTGCAAAAAAAAAAAAAAAAAGGGGGGGGGGGGTTAATAATAAAACATTTAAAGCCATTGCAGCGGCTAATGCATGATGTAATGCTGGTCAATATAAGAGCTGTGTCGGAGTTCAGCTTTAAAGAAAATGATACATCACTGTCATTCGACACCGTCAGGAAGGCTACTTCATCTCTCAGCGTGACTGCATATATAAAAAATGATAATAAAAAAGGGGTTTTATATTTATTAAGGTGGAATTGTTGCATCAGATCAAACGGGCCTGTATGTGCATATCATAAATGTGATTATTCCAGTCCTAAATATATTATCCTCACAGCACGAGGAGCCCTGGTTCGATTCGGACGAGGGGTCATTTCCGTGTGGAGCTCGCTTGTTCTCCCCGTGTCTGGGTGGGTTTCCTCCGGGTTCTCCAGTTTCCTCCCACATTCCAAAAACACGCAGCAGGTTAATTGGAAAAAATTGGGGAAAAATTGCCCAGAATGAGCGAGTGAGTGTGTGAATGTTGTCTGTCTTTGTATGCGGTCCTGCGATTGACTGGCAACCAGTCCCAGTTGTAGCCCCGCCTAACCAGATGACAGCTGGGATAGGCTACAGCATCCCCAGCAAAACCTGAGTGCAGGATAAGCACCAGAGGATGGATGGATGGATGGATGGATGGATGGATGGATGGATGGATGGATGGATGGATGGATGGATGGATGGATGATGGATGGATGGATGGATGGATGGATTTACTAATCCAGTCAGCCGGACTTCTTTTGGCCTATTGTGCTTTACATATAAAAGCAAAAAGTGGAACAACATAGGGCATTTTATGTAGTGGGTCACTTTCCGTGTTTCATCAAAGAAATGCGCAAAAATGTAGAGATTTGTCAAACTTTTGGAAAAACTACTTGTAAAGTATCTTAAAACAGCACAAATTAAACTGTAACTGTGAAACGAATATCCCGAATCGCAAAAACGTAGATAAAAAATCATCGCAAGCGTAAACCTTGAAAATTTCAATTTAGCATCGCCATGGAAACTGGTAAAATAATCTGCATCTCCTTCACACTGAACATTTATTGGTCAATTATTCGGCAAAGATCTGAGCGACTGAGCACATAACGGTAGATACGAGTCGCGCAGACAGATGTATCAGTTTGAGGCTAACTGAGCTAAAACAAACATGGAGAATTCTGTCCAAAACTGGATGTGTTCATTACAAAAACGTCTCTGTGATCCCGGGCATATTTGCCAAATCCGCCCCTCAGATGTCTGAAACCCCCCGTGAGCCCCCGTATGATCACATTTGATTTGGTGTATCATCTCAGCCGGATAATGAGAAGCCCGAATGCATGAAAGGCAGAGCAGAAATAAATATTCAATGGCACCGTTCGTGGCTCTTGTAAGGCACTTCCTGTGCTGACAAACAGACCCCCTGCTGATACCTTCTCCTCTTCATGCTATAGCTTGGATTTTGCCGTCATAAAGGCAATCATTGAAACGGTATTCCAACAAATACCGGTTTGTTTAGGGTGTGAAGGCGAAGGTGTCTGAACTTGTAGTCCCGCACCTGCCGTGATTTCAATTACCCTTCGAATTCTTGTCAAACAAAGGCCAAAGATCAGGTATTCGCAGAATGACTCGTTCTCACGGCTCGATGTGAAAGCTTTAGTGATTTACACCGAACAAATCCCAGATGAAGAACCCGATCTGACCCCAGTGGAGCGAAACAAAGCCTTTACCTGTTGCAACATTAGAATATCTAACGGCTAGAAGGAAACCGAAGAACCCTAATTGTATCAAATTATTTAATTCTACTGATACTATTACGCATTGCAACACAACTAATTGACTAATCACGCTTGCATTGTCAAGGTTCGCTCTCTGTAAGGCATTCATATTTTCTTGCCTACACACTGAAATAGCAAAACAAATCAACTGATTCCAATTCAACTACCGACATTGTGAAGCTGACGTCCATCAAACGGCGAGCAGGAGGTCCGTGTGGGCGCTGGATTTTACGCAAAATGCTTTCGTTCAAACATTTTAAGTATAATTACTTAAGCTGCAGAGAATTCTGGAACCTTTTTTTGGCGAGCCATGCTAAAAAAGTACAAGGGACATTAGCATAATTTCGGAAAATACCACTTTGGGTATTTGTTATGTGTTTTCCACAACTATAAAATGGAGAACTGAGCATTTGGAAACCCTGAGCATGAAAATTTTATGACTGCACTCTGAGGCTAACCACCACTAGCCCAACCAACCAATGTTTAGTAGGTATAATGTCTATGATGAAAAGCTATTATGAAAATCGCACTTGTTAACCTGTGAATGTTTGGCATTTAGGGATAAACCCCGAGTGTAATTGAGACTGACGCAAACACAGAACAAAAACAGGCTTCGGTTGCATTCGAATGGTTCAAATCATTCAGTCAAATATGCGTGACTGACCATCGGTGAAGGGAAAACATGCACAGAAATTGCATAAAGGTCATGCAGAGAACAATGTAGACCTTAGATCCTTGTGAAGCAACTCCAGTAGTTTTCCTTGAAGGCCACGATCATGCATTTCAGCTTGGGTGCCATCGAGAGGTGATTTACTTAATTCACTTGTAATTTCTTAAGCGTGTAAATTGGGTGAGGTGCTATCTTATAACTTACAGAGAACAGTTAAAACGACGCTATTCCGATTCCTTTTGCGAGCATATGTAGCTCACCCAAGGGAGGGGTACAACATGTAGGAGGGGGGAGAATCTGTTCCTACCGAATATGCACATATGTTGACTCTGAGTAGCATTTGTGGCTAATGCATACAGTTTGATACCAGAATCCAAAATGCTAATTCGTAACCAGTAGCTGACACTTGGTTTATTATTGTCCTATTCATGACTCTGTAACTCCGCAACCTGCAAAGGCTTTGGCTGTCCCCTATCTGACACTCCCATTCTGGTAGCTATCAGTTCAGCACAGACAAACAAAGCTGACCCGATCATGCCTTGGCTGTTCACCCACCCACCAGCTGGGGGGACAGTGTGGCCGCTGCGTCGCTGGCGCCCAAAGCAGAGCTGCGGCGGAAATGCTCGGATATAGGGAGCAGAAAGAAAGAAAAAAAAAAAACAAGAGATAATTTGACAGCCAGCACAGGCATGTGTTTGTTCACGACATAAACCGATCCTGCCAATGTGCTGATCTGCAGCATGGAGACCGAGGTGTCCTTCTGGGAGACAGATAATGAGCTTTTCTCTCGGCAGAGGACACGTTCTGCGTGCGCGCACAAAAAACTAGCAACCCCCCGCACCAGCGTGTACTCTGGTGCACCCTGAATTATCTGTAAATACAACTCTTTCAGCACTGCGCGCCTTCGATTACGCTGCACATCTTCGTCCAAAGCGAGTCCTCGGCACAGCCCGCGGTCTGCTGGTTGGCAACGGTTGCCGTGGCATTCAGCCCCTTTCAATCACCGAGCAATGAGCGGCACAAAAGCCCCCTTCGGAATACAACCATGCTTTCCAGCTGTCATGTCACGGGGGCTCCCTTTTCTGCGACCCGACAAGAGGCGGAGGAAAGTGATGAGAGAGGAGGTGTGGAGGGAGAGGAGGAGATGGGAGGTTGGAGGGGGGGTAAAAAACAAAGAACATCCATGAGCAGGAAACCCTGAGTGGGTTTAAAAAATTCAGGAAAGGAAGGAAGTGGAAGGCTACAACACGTGCCATGGGAAGGATGCTACTGGGAAGAGGACTAGGAGGAGGGAGAGGAAGAAGTGATGTTGTTGGCAATTGGAGGGGGCGAGAAAACAAACCGTGGGCGGGAGGGAAGGCAGTTTTCATTTTAATATCCATGAGGGCTGGATCCCTTCCCTCGGCAGCGACGGGGAAAAAAAAAAGACATCCACAGAGGAAGACCACCAGCTGTAATTCAACAAACTTCCTCTTTCACGGATCCATTCGCGTGTTGGATTTCTCCACCGGCCGAGGGGAATTTAGGGAATGGCTGACCCCCTGTACCACTCCATAGGAAGCCCTTCTGGGTGAGAAAACACCAACGGTGCTCTTGTGAGAAGTTCAACACGCTCAAGGTGACAGCGGTGATGACAGTTGACCTTGCGATCTTTGACGGTTGACTTTGCCTCAAAGTCATACCCGAAATATAACACTCAGCATTGGACAAAAGCAGATGACTCAGTGGACCGATGGGCAGAGGCACCTTTTGCAAATCATCAGCTTGGACCTGTTATTGATTTGTGATCACTGCCTATTGTCATTTTTTGCATGTCAACCCAATTCCAGTCCATCTATCATCATGGGAAAAGATGCCAGGTTTATGATTGTTTCTTTTTTCCAATTTCTACCATTGTGTTATTTGCCGTATCAGTTCCAGACAAACTGAACCCTACTTGATTATGTTTCTGTTTATCATGCATCATATATTATTGCGGTTGTGCTCAAGCCCCACTCAGAAATCTTGGTAATAATAATCATTCATTTTCTGTTTCGCCAATAATGTAGTCAGGAACGTGGTGCGGTTGGAGGTTTCTAATGAACCTCCTGCATGCTGTTGGACTGCGAGAGGAAAACGGCGAATATGCAAAAATGTTTGCTTTAAAGGATCAACGGAACTGGCAGGCTGTTCTGTCGCCGGAGAACCCTCGGAGTGCAATGTACGTCCAGGCACATCCGAACTGGAATGATGTTCAGATTTACTTGCTCCAGTCAGAACACTGGCTGCTGCTTTCAGAACAGTTTGCAGACCTGGGGCACCCTTGAGAGAGCCAGAAAAAAAAAGGACATTAAAATAATCCAATCGCAACAGTAGGACGATTATGGCGTCCTTCGATGACAAGAAGAGTCTGAGCTTAGAGAGGTTTCTGAGGCGGAAGAAGGCGACTCTTTAACGTGACGGCTGAGGGAGAGGGTACGTATGTCCAATGACATACACAGCTGCAGATCGTCTGCATAGAAGTTGATTTCAAATGAACAAAATCTGGCTCTGCTGTAAATTTAAACCAGCAGCAGACCTGGCTGACACATGAACAGCAACCTTGTTTCTTCGCATCGGTCACTCGGGAGCTTTTGGCCTTTTCTCTGCCGGCGACAATCCATGTTGTTAGTTCTTCCTTTGTCTGTTACAGATTATTTGGACATGATGTCTTCCTGTAGTGGAAGGAGTGGCCCCGCAGAGCGTCAAACTATGTTTGTAGATAACTCAAACACAGTGATACATCAATTTCTACACCTCTCCATCCTGTCCAGTTTAACATTGAATAACTGGGATTTATTGAATCAAAAGGGATTTGTGCAAGCCATGTCCAGCAGGTGTGCCATGTATGTCGATACCGATCTACCGGTCGATCGCAAAGGTAGTGTGGATCGATCGCATGGCATTAAAACATAGACATCAGCCTATCATCCTCACTACGAAATTTGTCACTTGACTGACAGTCGGTCTGTCCAATCTGACCTTTTCTGACACAGGCGTCACTGCGCATGCGCACATAACGGCGCGTTCTAGCAAGCTAGCGAGTTAGCCTCCAATTTATGTCTTCTAAACTTATGGGTATAAAAATGAGAGGGGGAGCCGGACCAAATAAAAAGACTAAAACGTATCACTTCCATATGGAATGGGAGGTGGACTTTTTTTTTACTATGTCATTTTCAAAGTGCGTTTGCCTCATCTGCCATTGCTATGCCAAAAAAGGGAAATGTGGAGCGGCATTTTCGGACCGTTCATAAAAACTACAACGCTGACTTCCCGCCAAAAAGTGAGCTGAGAAGGAAAAAGGTGAAGGAACTAAAATCCCAGCTGTCAGGACGGCAGTCGTTTTTCTCCCAGCTAACTTCAACTATGCTGCTGACTCCATTCAAGTCATCAGAATGAGGTATTTACCAAAAAAGTACTCTGTTGTAGTGTGCCATAAGGGTTCATGCAAGATCCACAAACATTTATTGTGTTAAGCATACTCAGTAGATATATCAATAAATATATATTCAGCATTTTCAGTGGAGGTAGATCGTTTTCACATGGTCATTTGAAAAGTAGCTCACAAGGCGGAGATCCAGGAAGGTTGAGAGGGTAAAATACCATGCCGATCAATGACTCTTCAAGTCACGTAACTGACGACGCTGTAAAGTTAGAGAAAACTCTGAATAAACTCTGTGCTGGCCCTTCGAGGAGGAGGACTCTTGCAAATACGGGCAGAGATGTCAGTTTGCCCAAGGCAGCCATGAGTGCAGCTTGTCCCGACACCCTTAATACAAAATGGAGCCATCCCACACTTTCCATACCATCTGTCCCTGCTCGTTCGCCCCCCGGTGTCACTTTACTCTAAATGCCAACAAGCGATGGCCCACTCCCGCCCATCCTACATGGGCTCAGAGGCAACACTTCCCATGAGGTGTGCCATTCTTCAATTCCGAGACACCCCGATGGCAATAAAATCAATCTGGTTCGCCTCACAGCAGTGACGCCCTCATGGACGAGATCCACCACCTGATCACAAAAGACTAATAATGCCACATCTGAGATTTAATTTGCTGTTCTGGCTCTGCCTACCACTCATTTCTTCCTCGTTGCTGAATGTTGAACCTCCACAGGTCATGTAATTCCAGAGTATTAAGGAATGTCAGGTATTAACCCTGACATTGTTTCTTCTGTCATTAGGAGCATCCAACATTCAGACAATCAACCAAACCTGGCGATCTGGTTCTCCACAACAACGATAGTATTAAAGTTCTCAACACTCCTGTCTCTCTAAACACAAAGTTTGTTTCCTTCTCAACTTCTACACCTATGTTCACACCCAAATTTACAGCTTCTGAAAGCCGGAAGGCTGCCAATTCAAACCTCTCTAAAAGAAAAGTGGACTTACCAGTCAAAAAGATACATATGCATTTACCAAACTCGTACTCTACAACTTTCTGCAACTCCTTGATGTCATTTTTAATAATACAGTTCTTGAGATCCAACAGTTTCTCTTCTCAAACTCTTTTTTTCACCAGTCTTCTCCCTCACTCTCTGCATTTTTACCCCCCACGGCCTCACGTATCTCTGAAATCGAAACTGAACCGTCGACCTGACGGCTCGATCCCTCCCTACATCCCTGCTTACAGCTTACAACCCCTTCATCTCCACCATCATCCACTCCTCACACACCTTTGGCATCGTTCACACCCCCTTCAAAACAGCCCCCATCACGGCAACAGTTACCTCTATCACCTCTGCCCCGTGTCCAATTTACCATTCATCTCCGAAATCTTTGTGTGAATACTCCCCTTCCAGCTTCACACTCATCTCTCCATAATGATCCTTGTGAACAATTCCAGTTTGGTTTCCAGTCCGGAGACTCTGGTCTCATAAAAGAGGCATCACTCGCATTCAGACTCAGTTCATCCGTCTTAGGTGCTTCACATCCCTTCACCATGTCCTCCATTACCACTGGTGTACCCCAGGGCCCCAACCCAAGGACCCTTCTCTTCATCTACCTCCATCCCCCGGATATATTTTCTGAAAATTTCATATACAGGTCCATTGTTACACCAAGCTCTACTTTTCTGTGACACCAAACCCCACCGTCTTCTCTCTCCACCCGTACAAATGACTGAAAGACCCGTTTATCTGCGAATGTCCTCAACAAAAAAAAACCATGTATCTCTACCGGTTCCAAAAGTGTCAGCTTTTCAGTTTCGACTCACAGCTCCCTGTTTCCCGCCTTCTATGAGGATAAAATTTTGAACTGCTAACGTACCTTGGTCTGCACCCTTCCCTCACCTCTGACTCCACCGCCATCCAGGTCAGCAGCAGGCTCTACACCTCCCATTTCAACGACTTTAATTCTCTTCTTTTTGGTCCATCTCACAAATCACCCCATTAACACCAACCGGTTCATAACTCGGCCGAAGGCGTAATCATTTAGAAAAAAAAGTTCTCAAACTGCTTCAGTAGCTCCCCATCAAATCCCTTCGAAATCTTACGTTTTTCTTGAACTCAGTCCACATTGCCCACCCTTCCTGTTCCCTCAGATCCTCCTCCTCCCTGCCCGCCCCCCCACATCGCTTGAAAAGGGGACCCCGAGGCTTTGAGCCGTCTTTCTCCGCGGCCCTCAAACTCCTTAACACATGACCTCCATATCATTGACGGACATCAACACAAAACCAGCATTGTTAAAGAGGCTTTCAATTCTTTCAAATCGCCCATCCGCTGTCCGTCTGGAAGTGTTTTTACTTTTTTATATTTTACGATTTTAATGCACAACGTCCTTGGGTGCTCTCAAAGGCAATTTTAAATCAGATGCACTATTATTAGTTGTAGTATAACTAGATATTAAGTCTTATTAGCCCTGACGTTCACCACGTATTGAGCCCCACTCATTCCTCCTTTGACCCAGGCCCACATATATAGGTCAACACTGCTTGTCAAGAGACTGATCCATGTCTTTCGCACATTGCTGCTCTTTTTAGGGCCAAGCCACAGAATCAATTGCGCCCTCCGGCACCGAACGACAACAATGACGAATCTGTGATGAAATGTGTTGTTCACTTAAAACACAGCCGAAGTGGGAGGCCCCCCGAAGGAGAGGGGGTGGGGAGTCATACCCGGGGCTCCTCGATACATTGCTCTTGAGAGGCTTGGCAGGGTGTCATTAAATGGGGCAATTTTCATGCCCAGTGAGCAAAACACTGTGCAAAGTACGTGGCGAGATGCAAGAAGACAGGAGGAAAAGTGTCAAGAAAACAGCATTCTGAGGCCTGTGACAAGCCTCAAGGATAGTCTAATTTAGTAACGTGGAGACCTCTTAATGAGGTCACGGGATTTCTCCAGCCGCCTCGTCAACTTTGTCAGGAGAACATAGCGTTTAGCATTAAAACCTTCACAGCTGACCCCCTCTGTCTTCATTGGCGGTCAAATGATGACCACTGGTCTCACCCCTGTCCACCATTAAGTGACAACCCGGCAATGTACATTTATTTATCTGTAAAAAAGTACATGTCGTGCAGTAGCATCTCAAAAACAAGACTTCTCATTGCTATTTAGCGATATAAGAGTTAAGATATGGGAAAGTATGCCCAACACATGGTTATCAAACAAGGTCACAGCACAGACTCCTGGTCCGATGTTTGCGTCTCCTACTGGTTTGAGGATCTGTTCCCTCTCTGCCACTCCGGTACTACCCTTAAATACCTGTGACCAGGAAGTGACCTGACCTCTGACCAGGCGGTCTGTCAATCATTACTGCACTGTCAGCTTTTAGTGATCATCAAACTTATTCCAAAAGTTATAAAAGAAAACATTATTTTAATCTCTTGTTGTCCAACTCAGCTCAAGATTGGCCACCAACAGCTTGAGGAGTGGGGTCTCGAAGTGGACGATCAGTAGACAGGAGGCTACAACATGTTCGAAGCTGTAGTCTTTGGCTTCCTCCGAAGGGGTTGGATATTAAGACGGACCGAACAGTTCCCCTATCCGCTCGGATTGATTTCTTCGCTTTGGCAGCTCTGCTAGGGTAGCACCTGCAGTATCAGTAATAAAGTGCGTGAGTGTGAAAGCTGGCGGGTGGGTGACTAAATGTCGGCCAAAAGGTCTTGTACTACTTCTGAGCATCACTTGATTTTGAAGAATCACTACTGTCACGATTCAGCCGGTGTTTCTCTGTTGGCTCGAACCTCTGGCCCCTCAGTCTGCCGCTGTCAGCCACTTCATCGGTTTATTCACCCCATCTGGATACACGGCTGCATCTCATCACAAGCGATCGATGTGGATTTAAAAACTTCGGTTCCAGTCCCATTAGCTGCCTGGTTGCCTTTCCTTCCCAGTGGACCGGTTGCTTTGCAATGGGAGACCTGCTGGCAACTGACCCTGTCCCCACCACTCCTATTGGACTTAAGGAACCCCCATGCCCTTTTGCTGGACCATGAGAGTGCCTGCTTTGCCTTTTGCCTGTTCCCAAGAACTATTTTTCTCCTGGAATCCTCACCCCGTGTGTGTCGAGTTGGTGTTTGCAGTTGGGTCTGCATCCCACCTGTTACGACTAGACTGAAAACATCTAAAATAGAAAAACAAATATATTCCAGTCGCACAATATTAAGGCCATCTTTCGCACCTTCAGCCCCACCACTGAGGACACTAAACACCTCTAAGGTGGTAAAGCCATCGGGACTTATGACATGATCCGCGACAAAGGCGGTTGTTTCGTACACAGGTGTTTTGAACAATGGCAGTTGGAAGGTACCGCTAATGCACGGATACTAGCGTAACTACGGTGTCCACCTTGTATTTGAAAATACTGTGAGCTACACCCGTGTACAAACTCAAAATAAGGACATGAAGCTCGTGGTTTACAAAGACAATAGTCTAGTGTTCACGAGGCTGTCTCATTGCGCCTATTTAAATGGCACAAATAAACATATGGTATCAGTTTACGTGTTTTGCTGTCTCGGGAGTTTGCACAGATGTTCCGGTCCCCAACTATCGTTCTTCTGTGGCGCAATGCAGTTTTTCTAATCGTGTTGTTTGTTCACAGCAATTACACAGAGATGTAAAATGTGCCATGAGAATTAATGCAGCGCAACATAAATACTACACAGAGCTACGTCCTGACTCTTCAGAGATAATCTTGTATGCTCTTGAACAGGCGGCCAAAATGTCGAAGGACGCTTCCTCGAAACCGCCCAATTCAAACTATGCTCATCATACCTGAGAGATCCCCTTGGAACTCTGACCAACAACAACTTGCAAAATTTGCCTGCGTCCCCATTCAGCAGTCTACATTTATCTTTTTTTTTCTTTTATTTGTGTATGCCTTACTTGTTTACAATGTATGAGGATTACAAGTGAAAGACGGGTAGGGCATATTTTCCTTCGCAAAACCATGTTGAGCTGTTTACTTTGGATCTGATTCATTAAACCAGCTCGGGCTCTACGAAGCCCACAGGAAATAGCAGAAACCCAGGTGGGCCGGGGATGTAAACACCGTAAAATCCTCCTAATGAATAAGTAATTAGACGGCGAGTGAGGAGACTGAATTCCGCATTACATGCATTTGTAAAACTAGGGATTTCTGTTTTAAGCATGAAAAGTTAAAAAAAAAAAAAATTAGAGGCATTAGAGATATCGCGCTCTGGAAGTCCACTGAGGGCCAGGCTGTGTACGTCTGCAGTATTAATCAGAAGGTTTGTTTCGTTTGCCGCCTCTTGCTTTCGTAAAAAATCCTATCCCCGAGCACGTTTGGCAGCCAACCCCATCGAAAACAAGTCTCAAGTAATCAGACAACACAATTATTTGTTTTGGTCGGTCCAACGGAGTCATGTAGGAATGTGAATAAAAGGGATAATTACATAAACAATCAAAGGCCCGGTGACCACTATTGTTTACATTCATGCATTCGGCAAGCACCGTGGAGCTCTTGGCCACTGCCAGGCGGCTCCTTTTTGGAAAGTGTGTGTGCCGACTGACAATGAGAACGATCGGGCAAAGACCTGAGTCATCCGGCGCCTCGTTGCCAAGCCGAGCCACGTGACCGCAGCTCGTCATGCGGAGCGGACGCCCACCTGAACCCGAAGAAAGATGATTTGGAGCCGCATTGTGATAGGTAATCTGCGTCATTATCCCGGACCGCAGTCCGCCATCTGGATCCCTGGAACCTCTTTGTTGTTACATCAACACGTGTGGGAGTTTTCTGATGCCGAGATCACAACAGCGTCACGTCCCAGTCGGAGTCCTTGGCTTTCGTCTGGTAAAATATGTTCATTTCCCTTTTTCTGGCTTCCAATCCAGACCAGCACAGGAAGAGGAATGGCGGGTGGTTGCCTTTGCACTTCAACTGTCCAAGCGAAAGACTAGCAGCGAATATTATTCACTCATTGTTTGTCTGTACTTTACAGTTGGACCCGGAAACACGAATGATTCCTGTTCCCGACAAGTCCAAATTTATTCCTACAGTCTAAATTGATTGTTTCTGGATTTCATGTCACTTAGAAACATACAACTCTGGACAATGTGGTGTCACCAAAGAACTTCTTGCATGTTTTTGGGCAGTGGAAGGAACCCAGAGGAACCCGCAGTGGAGAACACGGAGCACAGAAAGCCAACCCACTTTCTTGCTGCAAGGCTAAAGCGCTAACCACTGCCTTTTCAAATACAATGCAATACTATGCACTATGACTTAATGAGGGACAGTATTGTAATGTTTTTGGCAACCTCTTTGTCACGTGTCAGAAGTCAAGTCCTGATTCAACGAGTTGTGAATCGTGTGTGTAACGCAACGCCGTCCAGAGCAGCATGGGGGAGACTTCCAATTCAGTTATATAAGACATCAGTGTTTTGCTTTGTTTTGGTGCCCTCTGTTACTGGGGAATCAAGAGAAGAGTAACACCCTCCTCTTTCTGTCCATTGTACTCATGCATGTGCCTTTGTGCGTGCATGCAGAATAACGCCTATTGTGTGTGCGTGTGTGTGTGTGTGTGTGTGTGTGTGTGTGTGTGTGTGTGTGTGTGTGCGCGTGAGTTGGTGTGCAAGCCTGAGCGTGGCATTACGAGAGGCAAACAGCTTTCAGACGGACACAAACAAATGAGAACTCGGTTTCCGGGGAGCTTTGTTTACAATTGTACATACATAAGTTTCCGGTTGCTATGACAATGATCTCAGGTCTCAGGTTTATGAGACTAAATTTTTAGGTATTGCTTCTTTTCAATGAGAGGTTGTTAGTGTGAGAGCAAATGTGAAATAATCTGTGCATGCGTCAACAATAAAAATGAACACATATGGCTGTTCTTTTTTCTCTTACATGTGTGTGTGCGGGTGTGTGTGTGTGTGTGTGTGTGTGTGGGGTGAGGAAAGAATAGGTTACTATGCCGGTCAGATTCACCTCTGGATGCCCTTTCGTTAATAACTCCATTACTCCTCGTGCTTAATCCTGCTGGCACAGATATATTTAACTGTATACATAATTGGAGATAACATCCATATTGCTACTGCATAATCATTTCTAGCTAAGTAGAACATTTTAGATTGCCTTGTCTCTTTCTCTGAGGGACTTTGCGCCACCCTTTGCAGGATGTCCAACATGTTTTTAGATCATTTCTTGACCTGAGCTCAAAAGTGCGTCACCCAGGTCATTTCCAGCTGAGTTATGGCTCAGAGCCGCACATCTCATTGGCCAAGAAGGCGTCGCCATGAAGAAGGAATATATGCATTTAGCATGCTAGCTATCCTAGCAATGTGTCATCTGAAGGCAGACGCTTCGTGCTGCAAGGTTAGCCGCTAACACTCGGCAAAACTTCTTTTTTATCTGTCAATCTGCAAATCAAGACAACACAAAAAGCATGTGATGTACTGGCCGTACCGGTTTTTGTAGCAAATGTGGACGATGGGGGAAGAAGCCCGAAATCCGGCAACCCGCTGACAGCTTGTCGCAAGATGCTACTGTTTCTTAGTTTTGTAAAAAAAAAAAAAATATGAATTTCTTATTTTTAAAGTAGGAGAATGGAAACAGATTTCATGTATATTTCACACTGTATGCTCTAATTTTTCACCTCATTTACCAAAAAGTGGTCCTGCAGCAAAAAAGTTTGCCCGCGCTGGTCCAGATTGTTGGAGGTTCCCTGAAGGCAGACAGTCTACGCATTGCCTGACAAGCCCTTACGGCCCAGGCAGCCGAGACAGATGCTCGCTCACATCTTCATTATCTCCCATTTTTGAGGCCGGGAGGATGAAGATCTGTAAATCTTAGGGGAAACTAGATTCTGACATTTTGCCCTCTCCCCCCCCCCCGGTGGAGGCACGCATTCGACTCGTGGGAATGAAAAGGTCCGACGTGCGTTACTGCTTTTCATTAAGTAATATTTGGAGACTCTCTAAAATCGCGAGGAGGATTCGAGTCACGTGCAGAGTTCCCTCCGGTGCAAACCGCGGCAAGTGAAAATCTGGAGCATAATTCAGAGCACGTCAATAATAAGTCGGCCATGTTTCCTTAGAACTCGGATCTGAATACGCCAAGGGGAGAGGGGCAGCTTTGTTCGAGGGATATTTTCAACTCGAGCTATTAGCGCCGATGCTATGTCCCAAGAACACTCGCACAAAAGCGTGACGCAGATGGTTACATCACCTTCTCTTTTTTTTTTTTTTTTTTCTTGAGCCACATGTGACTGCCCTGCTGGCTAGAAAGTGCCGCTCTGACCGATCGGTTGGCAGGCAGCTGGGACCGGGGAGAACTACATAAGCATTCTTTGACCTCTTTTATTCACATTAATTAGCTATGCAATAGGGTTGATTTGAGCGCCTTTGAACAGATCCAGGGGGGGAACACGTTTGAAAACCAACCTGTTTGTCACCACGGCCACCGCTGAATGCTAATGTCGCGCACATCAATGGACCCGAGTGTCCAGGAGCCCCAAGACCGGCCGGCAAAACACAACCGCGCCGGCAGGACGGCGACAGGGGCCAAAGCGGCGCAAACTCCATATGAGCCACCACTATTATTTCTGGTTACACTGATGTGAGGAATGAAGGACGAGCTCCAAACGTTTTGTCTCCTCGTTTTCTTATTCCTCCCCGGGTTCCAGCGTTTTCTTCTCAGCACTTCCCCTCGCTAAAGAGCAGGAACAGACGTCCTATGTAAGCGTTGAATCAATACGGACAGTCGAGAGCCAGCCTCCAGTCTTAATAGGCGGCATTAGAATACAATTAGCCGGCCTGCAGGGGAGCACAACACAACATTTTAACTTTGAATCGATTGCGTGTGCGCGGACAGGATATTACAGCGCCGGTAATTGATTTGGTAACGGAGGGCAGAGGGCAATTTTCATATATAGAATTTATCAACAAATGGGAATGTAATGGGATGTCCATGGGGGAAAGAAAAATGGAATTAAAACAATTGAAACCTGTGTGTAAAAGAACTGTGGGTGGTCTCAGCAGTCTGACTGCAGGTAAACAAATTGAATAATGGGAATAGCAATTGCTCTTGCTGAGGGCCCGAGTGCTATGGTTCCCATCGCCGCCAGGCATAATGGGATTTCTTGGTTTTAAATGCACTTCACTCACTCTGTTGAGCCAGTGGGAGGCTAAACTATTGATCTACGGACAATTTAGCCGTCCAGCTGTCCAGAGAGAGAGAAAACAGGAGGCCTTAAATGTACGATGAGACTTCCCAAGACGTTGGCTCCGAGGCAATATTTGCCATTCGTGTCGGAGGGTCTTTGTCTTTGGGATCACTGGGATTTCTCTGTGAAAGATGGGCTACGGCGTTCGCACATAAAGATACATCCCGCAGAGCGCTGGAGGTCAGCAGGGTACAGGTACTCTCCTCTCAGAGGACTTCTTGATTGCTTTGGTTATCCCCCTTTGATCCCCGTAGTCTTTTGTGGTATCCATCAACAGAAGGATACTTCAAACATTCGGTTCAACGTTTCAGCACAACACCGGAGCCAAAGCCCTGACCGGATACGGTGACCATCATCCCCGAGAGGACACGATTCATGAAATGTTCACTCGCTGGCAGCGTATCAAGGTAGGACAAACCAGCCATGCAGCGATGCCAAATAAGGACGCACAGGTGCCAAAAAAAAACAATGTTCTTAACGACAACACCTGTTGTGGTATCACATCTATATCAGTTCTTGATCCTGATTATGACTGTTTGTTTATTTTGGGTTAAGGACATCATGAAAACACAGTGCAGTGTAGGACACCCCCCACGTCGAAAAGCTTCACCAAAAAATGCTCTTTTGTACTCGACACAAGATTGTCTAATGGTGGAAATTAAAATACGCGCGTCCCATTGGTCGGCCAAGATTCATCCTACCTGTACTCCACCTATTATCCAAAGGGGATTGTTCCAGCCCCTGGTGTTCCTGCTTCCAAAAGAGCCAGTGTCGGAACTGGCATAAAAAATAACGTGGATAAATAATTTTGTTATTAAAGTGTCTGGATTCACTCGCTGAAATAACCAGATTGCAGTGGGTGGCAGTGCACCCCATGTTTATGTGACTCTGCTAAGTCATACATGTCTGGATGTACACTGCGCACCCAGGGTTCAAGTCTTTTGTCCGCCCAAGATCTGGCGAGAGGCCTGATCTTTTGTTGTCCTTGCAGGCCTTGCACACCATTTTTCTCCCCACGCCTGGAGATTTCTCAAGGTTATGGAAGGTTTTTTTGACATTGCTCAATATTTGTTCAAAGTACAGAAAATCTGAACCCGGCGTCAAACCAAGAGCAGTACATTTGCACATTTGCTTGAGCTAAAAGGCCCAACAAGAGCATTGTCTTGCTGCACATGATCTCAACACCATAGCAACAGGCCAAGCTGAAAGGCCCCAGGAGTGGCTGTTCCCAATGAGGAAGACACTCTGTAATTGGACGGTCCCCCGCACCACTGGGCTTACTCTTTATCCCCGAAGCTACAAGGAAACGGATATAGCAGCTGACGCACAGTAAGCTTTCACAGTTCTCTGATCAACACAGATTAAATGGGATTAAATCCAAAACAATGCGGGCCATTACTGTGACCGTCAATGATAAAGGATACGGAGATAATCTAATGTTTGAAATGTTTCTATTACTAAATACCCACTTTCCTGCGCCGATTATGGAATAAGTATATTCGATGTCAAGTGGGATCCACCAAGTGAAAAGGTGACGGGTCCAACCGTTCAGCGACCAAATAATCTCCTTTGGTTCATAATAAGCCATCCAGAAATCTCTGAGCTTGATGAGAAAGCGCCCGCTCTGTGGAAGATTGAAAGGGAGATAAGGTATTTACTCGCTCACAGCTATTGACTTGAAAATGAATCCCAGCGGCAGCAGCTTGAGAAACGAACATTTCACCGTTCCGTAGGCCACCCAAGAATGTGTCTGAAAGCAAAAACAAAGAACCCAACGCAAGCCGGTCCACTGCATTTAGCACCATGTTTTCAGACGTTGAACCGGGGAAAGTCGTGTTTTTTAAACGTCATCGGACGACTCGGGCAATTGTGGAGCGTCGTGTTTTGAGAAAAACGCGCTCGCGCCTAAATCGCAGCCAGCTCCACATATTATCTTTATCTAAAACCCCAATGAAAGATGAGCCAAGCTACTCAAATGGTGAATACCTTTGCATGTCCCTTTAGGAATTTAATGGATGCAAGCAAAGCCATAACATGTCTGCCAAGCGATTAAAGACCCGAGCGATTCTCTGTGCCGACGTGGAGACGAGGCTCACAAACAAAGTCGAATATCACGAGTGGCCCAGATTAGAAATCTCTGTTTCCCGGTAGATCTGCTTTGATTGCACCGTCTAAAAATGTCCGGAATCACAAAATTAATTAAATCCTGTTAGAAGTAACCTACTTCCAGACCGGCTGCTGCCGTGTATCTACAAATGAAACAAATGATCTCCAGATGGTATCTATTTCTTGATTAGCCAATCAGGTTTATTACTTTTATTAAGCTCTCATTTTGAAACCTCTTTCCTCCTGGTGATAAGCCCTCGATGATGTTACTCAATGTCACCCTGAGATACCATCCCACTTCCGAAAGCGACCTGCGCATTATCTTAATGTGAAGAAGCAAATCTCATTTGGAAAAGAGGCACCTTTTCGGAGGACAAACAAATACGAGTCACTCGTGGATCTTGGCATGGTATCCGCAATTCCGCAAACATCACTCTGAGACAAAGAGATGTGATAGAAACCGTCCAAAATACTTCTCCAGCGGTTGGTTTTCTAAAAATAGTCGTAATGCCGTTGGCTAAGGTAAATCTATTTTTGTCTTCACAAATGTGCTCCTTTTTACCGGGGCTTTACTACTTCTGGGTCACACAGACACATTTTTTTGGAAAACAGAATTAGCTGCATTAGCTGGCCATACAACATGCAAAGTTTTTACCTTTTTTTTCAAAGGATCTGTAAAATAAACGCCACCTTGTGATGACACGCCATGAGCCTAAGGCTGTTTTTTGCCCTGTTGAACACACACTCGAGTCCACTATCACTTGAATGATAGTGGACAGAACAAGCCCTCAAACCCAAACAAGTAGTGTGTCATGACCTATTAAGACGCAAAAAGACATTGCCCACATGTTGCGCCAATATCAGTCATTAAAATTAAACTATACTGATATCGTTCTCAGCTCTCGTCCTTAAGTTTAAAGAGAAATACAGGCTTAGACGAGGTAACCTGCGATCTTTCGGTACAACTAACAACCAGATGTGCTTTAAAATCAAGTTTAGTCCAAAAATGGGCCAGTGCCCAAACCAGGTAGGTGGGAAAAACATGATGAGCGTCACATCAGAAATGTGATGACATGGTCGCTCATTTCAGAACTCCTGGTGTGATAAGTGTGATTCAGTTTCACTTTTGATTGTGTTTCGTGCTGCTTTGGTTTCACAGATGAGCTTGGATATATTTAGAATTTAGAAAGCTGGAGATGCTATTTTAAAATATAACTAGTACAGATTGTAATGAAGGAAAACTTCGGAAATGAGACATCGTTGGTCGATGCGCAAGTCACTGTGAAACCGGCGGGAGTCACCGGGTCAGAGATGACATAACAATTAACATTTAGCATAGGCGAGCGGAGAAGGGTTGAAGATTAGTCAAGTAAAGGCTCTTTGAAATGTCAGGGGACAGGAAGGTTTATAAATTTGACCGTACTCTTGCACTGTCATGTTAAGACTAGCACGAGAATATGAGCAATCGTGAGAGATGTTCACCAATCCCCTCTACAAATGCACCTTTGGACTTTATCTCCATACAGTCTGGCTTTTTGTCTCAAACAGATCTGACGTACAATCAACAGGTAGCCTACAAATGGACTTTCTAACTCTGGCATCCCAATACCAAATTGTACAGTCAACGTACCCTAAAAGACCAACAAGCAGTGGTCCTGGAGCACCATCCATGCAGGAAGCTGGACAGCAAACAGCAACAGAGCTCCTTCTCCAGCTCAGCAATGAACAGAGGAGGGGTCTGTCTCTGGGCGGAGACAGAAGACATTGTGTCTCGTTGCTGTACCATTAGCGGAGCTCGCTATTGATTGCCAGTAAATTGAGGGAATTGCTGAGCGACCTAAAGTGAGCATCAAGACAACTTTGTCGTCAGCAGAACAACGAAAGGCACTTGCCTGGCATGAAAAACAGTGTACAGACTATCTCCCCTTATCATACTATGCAAGCAGTGGTAGCGCCAACCCTGCTGTTTCAGCAAAATGCCCTTCACATTAGAGACTCTTAAAACGAAACACATCAATCTGAGGTCATGGCTCGTCTGATGTGTCTCATCCGGAGTCCAGAAGGGCACAGATCAGATCGTAAAGCTACCATGGTTTTAGATAGAACGCACCTCCGAGACTCTCGATTGGTTCACGACCCGGAAGGTGCCTGGTCACTCGAGTTGGTCGATTGTGATCCGGCGGTATGATAGGAAAGTTTCTCAGCTGAGAGAGCAATGTGTGCTCAGAGGCAGGGATTTTATGAAATGACCAGTTTTCTTACCACTTATCTGGGCGGCCAATGCTGAAAAATGTGAAATGACAACCCGGGGATTAAAAAGTCATACGCAAGTCTCTGACAAGGACTCCCCGATTTGTCCTCTAATTTGTTTTTCTCTTGCTGGGGTTCAAAATGATTAAACGAAATCCGAACGCCTTGGGAAAAATTAAATTTGGCTCCCACAAAGAACGACAGGCTGAAGGTGGTGCGCAACAGGTGGACGAATCAGGAAACGAGTCCTTGTTTCAAGTAAGGAGTATAAGGTGGTTAGGCAACGAAAGAACACCGAAAAATGTCGAAAAAGCGGGCGCTAACCAAGTTGACTGAAAAAAAGCAACACCAGAAAATGATGTCACCCGTCTGGCCTC
This sequence comes from Fistularia commersonii, assembly GCF_037954325.1. Taxonomy (NCBI): domain Eukaryota; kingdom Metazoa; phylum Chordata; class Actinopteri; order Syngnathiformes; family Fistulariidae; genus Fistularia; species Fistularia commersonii. The sequence goes on from NC_141290.1 coordinate 7,572,614, forward strand.
GTCCAAACATTGGATTCTGAAGCTGAAAATGGACAAGACAGATTTCCGTGACCGAGTCTTCGATGCAGAGGTAGCGGCTTGATATAAACTCATCCTGCAGTACCACCGCTGGCCTTTAGCCACCGTGCTAACAGGAAATAGTGTCCAATAAAGTCAAACACCATATTCCCATGTATGTTTTGCTGTAGCAGAGCTCAACTAGGGTGAGTTCTCACACCGAGCACGGAGAGGGAAGGGTCCACCTGGTCCTTGCAGGAAGGCAGAGCATGCATTCGCAGAAGTCGAGCTCACACAATCTACAAAGAGTTTAATCTGACAGACAGATGCGCCATTCCCAAAAAAATAACGCAAACACCACCATTAAACTGCCCAAACTGTCAGATAGCGCATTTCTCTTGTCCAACTGTATTATTGATCACGGAAAGAAACGGAATTACAAACTCAGCAGACCGCCCTGGGAAATTGTGGGGAATTAATGTGTTGCAGGCCTGAAACAGCAACTGTGTTTATGTGGTCACAGAGAGGAATTTTCTGCCGCAGCACAAAGCACTTACTTGGACTTTAAACGATGCAATCGAGCCAGATTAAAATTCTCATAAAAACATAGTATCTGGTTCCTTGAGTCCATCAAATCAATCTCAATATTTCAGCTCCTATCAAGGACCACATATTATCATAGGATTCTATATAAAATTTGGGGGGTTGTTTTGTTGTTTATTTTTTGGCCCATCAGTTACCTAGAGAGCAGCTGTTGCATGCACACTCGGACTTTTGGCTGCAGCTGCTCACCAGTTGACACTTTTAGGATGTTTATAGTTCTCCAATTGTTGGACGACAATGATATCACATTAGAGTTTGGGTTTTGGATGGAACTCATCACCCAGTAGATATCTAGGCTCCCAGGATGCAGGGCTACTTGTGGTCCGTGGAGTCCCTGAAAGCACAACATGAGCCGGAGCATCTAGCATACCTAGCCCAAGTTCAAAAAGGTATGGCTCGATCTACTGCAGCTTCTTTCCAGGCATCCACCATTTTTATTTATTTTATGAATATTAAAGCTATGAAGCTTTTAGCTACTGCTATCAGTAGCACTAGGTCATTAGCGCCTGTCCATCCCAGTCCTCCTCTTGCCTCCACCACATTTTATCTCTTTCCTACTTGCGCTCTTGCGGTCGAGGCAGAAGGCCACCCACTCTGAGCTGGGATCAGCCCAAGGTTCCTGTCGGGTAAGAGGAAGTGTTTCCTCGTCCGTGTCTCCAAGTGTTTGCTCCTGGGGGAGTGTTTGGTTTCTACAGGTCATCTAACAGAGTGTGGTCCAAATCTTTTCCGCTGATGCTAAGCGTCATCAGACAACTGGGTTGGGATTCGGAGTCACGGAAATAACATCTGACTTGACTTGACCTCCTACCCACATCTGACTGCCTCCACCTGTCTATGTTTGGAGCCCCGTCCTAGTAAAAAGTGGATCAACAGGGTTTTTGGGTGTTCCCCTTCCATTGGTTTTGTCCTGTCCACTGTCCATCCTCCACAGCTCCATAGCCACCGTCAAGCTAGGTGGGCTAACTCGCTACCAAACACGTCAAAACCAGAATCATGTCAACCTCCTGAACATCTTCTCTCTCACAGACAGGAAGCCTCCTCCCAGACTAGAAGTTGGAGTCCCTAATTTGACGCAAGCTTGGAAACAACATCATATCTCTGAATGATTTCACTCTACAGGATTTTTCTGACAGCTGTCCCACCCGCAACCCATGAAGGGCTTGGGATAAGCCTGTCACCCCGAGTCTACTCCTCATCTCTTCATCTGAACACACTGCTGAGCAGATCCCTGGATCTACTCCCACCATCTGACCTACTGTTCATCCACCACCAGGGCCAATAAAAATAATAACAAAAAAAAAAAAAACAATAATAATACAAATCTCTTATTATTATGATTTTATTATTTGATCATTATTATAATTGTGGTTTTTGTTGTTGATGATAATGTCAATAATAGTAATAATAATAATAATAATAATACTAATAATAATAATAATAATAATTATAATAACATAAAGAGGAAGAAGAAAAATTGCAGTGATCTCAACTTTCATATATATAAGAATAAAAATAATCCCATCAATAATCATAATAAAAAAAACAGTACTAATAAAAAAAAGAAGAAATAATAATTTAATGATAAAAATGATGATGATAATGTTAATAGTCCTTGGAAATCTCAATATGTATATGGACAATGACCTCCGGAATGCTGTCTGGGTAGTTTTATAGCCGAAATGATACTGATAATATATAATTATAATAATAAAAAATAATTATTACAAACACAAACAGACTCATCTGATCATCAGTCAATTATTATTATTATTTTCCATTATTATTACCCCTGGAAAGTGCTTTATAAATATATTTATTATTTTTGAGGTCATTGTTATTAAGTAATCCAAAGAAACAATCATCGGGTGACTGTGGATAGTTTTGTTGTTTTTTTTTGTTTGTTTTTTTTCAAATATGACCCTGAATGCCACATGGGGCAGGAGGTCAAATACTCTGATGAAGAATACAAGTTAAGTCCAGGACAGATGTGAAGCTCTCAGATGGTAATATATAATAAAAACACAAATCAGCTCTTTTTAATCTGACAAATTCACAGTCATTCAGGTTGTTGCCCGCAGTAACTGGCTAATGATGTAACACCCCTGACTCCCAGCTCCCGGAGCGTCCCCACGGAGGACCGGGAAACCGATCGGCTCCACGAGGCCCATGTTCAGACCCGATTCGATTTAATGGTGAAAACGTAATATCTGACTTTATTATAGACTCCGGGGCATTGATGCATCAGGGGGGGAGCGGCATCACATTACATCACATTACATTACAATTACATTAAATTACAACTATATGTGGGGGGAAATTGCCTCCTCTTCCCCCGCCTGCTTGCCCACTGGATTTAAAACCTGATTATTTCTCAATGTCCCCCCACCCCACCCCCCTCCAAGCGACCCCTTTAAGCCCCTGAACCCCTATTCGACAGCCTGCATCCCGCACATCCACTCACCGGCGAGCCTGCTGTGCGTGGACGCGCCCATGACAACGTCTCCATCACCTGCCACAACCCCCCCCCCCCCCCCCCCACGCACAAACACACACACACGCCCCTGCGGGGAAATATGATAGAGCCATATCACCGGATCAATAAATGCATTGATACACACTTCCAAGAGCTCCGGGGGTGTCGGTCGGGACTCGATCTTAACATCAGGTCGTCGGTTGGGCGCAGCGGAAGAACCGCGCACCGGGGATGAGACCCCGGGATGCGGCGTCCTGTAGCCCGCGGAGGGCAAGCATTGGTCGGACGGGCGCCGTGCGGGATGCATCCCCGCAAACCGCGCATCATTCTGTCTGCACACTTTCCTCTCTTGCATATGCAATATAAAATTGTCCCGACTCCCCCGCCACCCACCAGAATCCTTGGCAATTCTGCATTGCGGAGGGGCTGCGTCCACGCAAACCGTCCACGCAAGCCGCCCCCCCCCCCCCCCCAATTCCTTCCACCTCCCCGTACGCAAGGTTGCTTGGTCAAAAATTCCTCGCGTGGAAATGACTGACAGTTTTCCACGCGATCCGTGGAATCCGCCCTTACCTTGCCGGTGGAGGCGCGTCTGTCCGTGTGTCCGTGGCGACGCTCGCAGCCGCTCAGCAGCGCATCGCCGGCCGCGGACGAGCTGGGAGACACAGTGACGGAGCGGCGGAGCGGCGGTCGCGTCCCCCCCGGGCTGGGTGAAGGCTGAGGACCGCCGCCGACTAAGGGGGGCGCTAGACCTGCAGGAACCCGGAGTCTGGCTCCTCCTGACCCTCAGCCGCGGATCTCCAACCGGTGAATGCCATATAACATCTGTGCGTGGATAAAAAAAAAAAAGGTGCGCACTGTTTCCGACGTCGATCCGCGCCGTTCATAATGTGAGAGAAATGTGCAAACGAGACACAACGTGAAGGTCAAGCGAGTTGAAGCTTCAACTCGCCTGTTATCGCTCTTATCACTCAACTGCTTCTCCAACAGTCCACGTCTGAGTAACCGACAACCTGGAACCTCCTGCAAAACAGAACACCCAGTACACAGTGTAGTTGTTATTATTATTATCATCATTATAATTATTATTATTATGATTGTTGTTGCTTTTAATAATTATTATTTTAGATTTATTATCCTCATTTTAACCTTCTCCAGGCAGATGTTGCAGATTTGCGACAGCCAAATATCAGATTTTTCCTGCAACTACAACTTAATTTGAGCCTGAGAGGGTTAACATTATTATATAGTACTGTCATATAGGATTACTGATATTTTTATTATTGTTACATTATACTTATTATATGATGGCATTATTATTATTATCATGATTATGATGATGATGATTTTTATTATCATTGTTGTTTTATTGTCAACAATTAAATCTTCTTATTATTTTAATAATAATAATAATTATTATAATATATACTCACCATATTATTTAATGATAATAATTATTTTTCATTATTATTTTATTTTATTATCATAATTCCATTGTTATTATTATGATTCGAATTATTATTCGAATTATCATTATTATTAACCATAATGATAACAACAGTTACGATTATAACGATAATAATAATGAAATAATAATGATATTAATACTATGATTGTTATTATTGTTAGAAATAACAATAAAACTGTATGAAAGAAATACTACATGATAATGCTATTTAATAATGTTGCAATGATGATAACAAATTCAAGATAACAATAACAAAATAGTAATATTTTTTTTCGTATTTTTATTTTCATTATTTTATCATATTTTGTTTGATTAAAAAACCTTGCATATTATTGTTATTATTATATACTTATTATATTTATTGATGATTACTATTATTTGTTTTCATGATTATGTAATTGTATTATCATCATTACAGTATTATTATTACTATAATTATTTTGTTCTAATTAATAATATTTCTATTTTTTATTCTCATCACTTCATCATGATTACATAGTGTTATTGTATGGTGTTATATCATCTAGTATTATCGTTATTTTTATTATTGTTAAAATATATATGTATATGATAAATGATGAATATTATAATAATAATTATTAATTTTATTATCAACATGGCATTATTATTTATTTGTTTATTTATTTACTTATTTATTTTGCATGATATGATCAGCTCAGACAGCGGCTTGTAATGCATTCACCCCATGATTCACCATTCACTGCACATACTCTTATGTAATTATTGTTGTTGTTGTTGTTCCCATCGGTGACTGGATATATACAGATCATTGAATGTCCTCACTAAAAACTGCAATTTAAATTATTTGAAATCATTCAAGTTGTAATGGTGCCTCTGGGTCATATTTGAGATTCAAACATGGCAGAGTACTTGTCCTTAAATCAAGATTGGATGGTTCTGCTGTCGTGAGATTATCGCGAGGGCGAAACCCCACGCCTTTTTTGTCACGGCTCAGGGTTATGGCTCCTGGAAACTGCCGCTGACAGCCAAATCCAAAGAATAACATTCATTTCAACAAAAATCTAAACGTTCCAGCATATTTTATCTGACATTATAACATAAAACCTTACAAATAAGATTCACGGTTAGTTACTGGGTATTGCTTTGGGTTTTTTTTTTTTTTTTGGAACGCAAAACATTGCAGGTGAGCGCTTCACCTGCAAAACATAAGAGATGTACTCACGGTGAAAAATAAGAAATGAAGAAGAACCTTCTGCCTGCTTTCCATCAAAGGTCTCCTCAGAAGATGCCGCCATCCTATGTGTCAGTTCAAACACGAGGCCGTCTCCATCCCTGCGGGATTAGATCTAAATCTGGGATGTAAACACGGCGCAGCCCACACTAATCCGCCGTCGCGGCGGCCCATAAATAATGCAGACTCCTCGGAGAAGAAGGGCAGCATTAATTGAAGGACTTCTCACCCTTGGATGGATCTGAAGGAGAACGAAGCATTATTAAACGCAGCCTCGAACTCAGCGCCCCCCCACCCCAACCCCAGGTCCAGATGTTTTGTCCTGCATGCACGAAAGAAGACATTTTTTAACACCGCAGAGATGTTCAGTGGACATATTGGTGCAGGCAGTGGAAGGGATGAAGAAGTGATGGGCCAGTTGGGTACCCAGGATAGAAGCACAGAGCAGAAGATGCAGGAACACAGGGAAGCAGCGCAGGTAGACTACATCTTCTAAAGATGACCATCACTACGTAAGTATATCAGGATAAAACACAGATGCTGTGAGCCAGTGGGATTTGGAGTGATATAGGGCATCCAGAAGGAGTGGTTACTATGTTATGTGAAGATCAGACAAGCATTGGCTCTTCTTCTAAAACCAGGCAATGCAAACAGAGGCCCGTCTCGCTGGTCTCTGGGGGCGGATAAGAGGAACGGCAAACACCCAACTGTCTGCGGGGGGAAGGCGGTAAATGTGATTTAGCCTCAATGATCTCAGCGGGGGCTCGGGCGAAGGTGACCCCCCGAGACATCCACACGGTCGGTTCAAATACCCCGGAGACGTGGCGAGGGAGGGAGCGGGGGCCACAGGAGGAATAGAAATCAGGGTGGCTTATAATTCATGGCAACGGAGGGGGGAGGGGGCCGACGGAGGCCCCCTCGGAACAAAGCAACACTTAATTTATTTCGCTTTATTTCAACAGGGAGTTGCGAAGACGCGACCCCCAACAAAAAAAAAAACAGAACCCACTTAAGGCAGGGATTGTCTTTAAGCCAACTGCAAAGGACGGTGTCTTCAGATGACCAAAGGCTGCCGATAGAACGCCCGACGTCTACGTGAGTCCGAACGCGAGTTTCAGAATATCGTGCAGCAACGACGACCGTGAGTCCCTGCGGAAGATCAAGAAGGTGCGCCGAGAGGAGGCGGGAAGGGAGGCGACGGCAGACGGGCCACACAACATGGATCAGCTGAGAACTGGATGGGGGGGCGCGGGATGACAGTTGTGAAGGGGGTTGGGCGGAGTTCAGAGGGCTAATAGCATGTTTGGTGACAATGATCATCATGAATATGAATAAAGCCTTTCAGGAGGGCGTGGACAGTTGACAGATGAGGATGTCTGCAGAGGGGCGACACCTTCATCGTCTTGCAGGCCACATAAGGACGATTAGCCATCTTGCAAATGTGTCATATACTATGATTACAGAGAGTGCCGGGTCAAGGGCGCTGACTTCAGGTGCTAACCCGGTGCTAAGCTAACCACCTGTGAAGCCGCGGCTGTCATTTCACCAGGTGGCGGTGAATTCGCCACTTTGGCGCTGTCGGGTATATAACCCCGGGGGAAGCGGACGTACATCGCCTGCGCGACCAGAGGCCGAGCGATCCTCACCGGATCCTGGAAGCCAGACATTCCCTATTCTAACGAACACCACACTGCAGCGCAGGGAAGGTTTAGTTGCCATGGTGACACAGCAGGGCGGCGAAGAGAGACCTACGTAATGGTGATTTTATAAAAGACCGCCGAATGCTAACGAATGATCATTAGCGTCCCGCGGATTACAATTTAAACCCTCAAAGTTCACAACGTGAAATTGTGTAAACACACGCGCTCGCACTTTTTCTAGGAACTATGACCGACTGTCCTCCCTATGGCTTTTTAAGTGATAGCTTAGCATTCAATGTTATTTACTGTGTCTTCCTGTCGACCGCCGCCTTTCCCAGCATCACGGTTTTTTTCGATGGGCCGTTCGGAGAGAAGAGTCTGGACGCAGAAGTGAAAGCAAATAATCATTTATTCAGTCATATATTTCCGGTAGCTTGAATTTCATACTTGCACTTAAAGAGAAAGAAACTTAAATAGGGACAAGAAAAGTATTTTTTTGTTAGTAAAAACCTGCTTCTTAAATACAAAACCTTTTGAAACAATAAGAATAGTTTTTTTTTGTTTGTTTTTGTTTTTTTTGGCAGTATATCGGGGGACCGGGCGGAACCAAACAAATCAGAAAAATAGAATCCATGGCATCGGTTACCGTAGCACTATACCCTACGTGTTGTACTGCGCCGGGGTCACGGAAGTCCGGGAATCGAATGATCGACGGGCAAAATCAGAAAACGACCAGAAGTCAAATCGGCTTGGTTTTTCCCGTCTGCGCGGTTACAGCGCAGGGTCGTCGGTGCACGGCAAGGAAGAAGGATGTAGAACCTCTAAGAGCCTATGTTTAATACAGTCCTATCGACAAGTTCATCCGTGTGGTGCACGGCGCGGCCCCGGAAGCTGCTGCACTCTATACAATACAATCAATGGATGTATGTACACGTTTGACAAATACTCTACACGTCTCTTTTAAAAAAAGTAAAACTTGATGCAAGTTAAGAGGAATTACATCTTGATCCCGTCCGGAGGCTCTGGCGCGTCGTCGAACGAGTGACTAGGCGGGACGATCCGTACATCCATACGCAACTGGGACGATCGCAGAGCCGGTGAAAACGCGTCAAAAAGTTTCTCGTCAGCTTTGACATGAGCCGGCGTACGAGCCCCGTCCAGGACGCCCGAGTCCGAGGTGTCTTTGCTGTAGGGAGGTTATCTTCCGGGAGGTGATTTCGCGCACGGTCTCCAGTGCCGGAAATCCTCAGGATTAGCGTTTGAGCAAAAGGCACAACCTGCCGGCGGCGGCGACCCCCCCCCACCCGCCCCGACGTCTCCCCCCAGTGTTCTGATCCGGTGAGTGGGAGGCCACATGCGGGGGGGCAAAGGGCTGTGAGGTCACACAAGACACGCCATGCAGCGGTTTGGCATTCTCTCAGAGCGGTGACGGATGAGGATGTGTGGGAATGCGGCATGCCGTTTCCCGCGGTCAGTTCGGCCTGCGACCGGCGGCAAAAAAAAAAAAAAAAAAAAAAAAAAAAAACCTTCAAGACGTGAATCGCCGCATCGGAAATGGTTACCCCTTTGCATATGTCCCGTGTCGGAAGTAAAAAAAATAAAAAAAAATCATTGTCGTACAGATGCCGATTGCTATCGGAACGCGGCGGAATCACAAAAACAAATATAGTCCAGACGAGCACTGCATAGTCCAGAGAGCTTGTTACCTCAAAGGGTTAATCTTTATATATATGGTTTAAGTCCTGTCAGGCATTTCATGCATTGTCTGATCCCACTAGTTATTATTCCTAAATGGCTGGATTTAGCCGTATGTGTGTACGTGCGTGCGTGCGTGCATGTGTGTGTGTGTGTGTGTGTGGGCCGTCCTTCGACCGACCGCCGCTCACACGAAGGAGTTCAAGGAGTTCATGGCATTAATGGGCGACGGGGCCTCCGAGCTCTCGTGGCCCTCGCCGGCGTGCCTGCTGGAACTCTTCCCACTATACTGCCCGATAAAAGAACCGTCCTCGTTGAACTGTCCGTCTCCGCCGTCTCCGTAGTCAACTAAACTGTCGTCACTGTCGTCTCTCTTAACCGTCCCGTTAGATGGAGTGCGGCTCTCTTTTAATGGTTTATGGTCCTCATTGTCACTGGAGGAGAAAACAACACGCCCGTGTTAAAGGTGAGATGGCGGCAGATGCAACAACCGGGTTAGCCAGGTTAACCGGGTTACTTTTTTTTTTCTTTTTTTTTTTTCCTTTTTTTTTTTAGACGGAGCAATGATGAGTTTCAACCGGTAGGCGATACGGAGGGGTGAATTAATGCGAATTAATGCAAATACGTAAGGGGTGGAGTTTATCATTTGAGAAAATTCCTGCACACTTTCACCTGCTCCTTGTCTAAAAAAAAAAAAGCAAAAAAAAAAAAAAAAAAAAACAACAGATGGTATGAATGATAAGTTGGTTTCCATCCGGCAACGGGCAGAGGGGTGGGGGGGGTCTCTGTTGGAAGTCCTGCTGGAATTGAAACCAAACACACATGAAGTGGTGAATGCCCGACAATGCGGAGGCCGTGATGACTAACGCAAAGAAAGTAAGAGTGCGAGGCGTGAGCAAAACACATGGGGGATCTGCAAAGAAAACGATTTCTTTGGATGAACGGGGTCGCCATGGGCAGCCACTCATGGATTCAGCCAGGATGGGGTCGGGAAAAACCATCACGGCGTCGGAATGAAGCGTCGTCCGGGGAGCGTTTGGGCGCAGCGCGGCCACGCATGAACCTCCACGACCTCTACACGATGTGTTCATGGTCACACATTTAGCCTTTATTGACAAACGGCGTCAGCTGTGCTCCGGGAAACAGCAAAGAATACTCCCACAAAGGCACTGTTACACATGTACACTTGGGTTCGTTTGTTTGTTTTTTTTTTTGGTTCGCTCGAGGTTCCCCTCGTTCCCAAACACCGGGGCTTTTAAAAAGGTTGCATTCAAGGACACGGACGGGCGACGGATCTCATCCGGCTGACTGGAGTACTGTCAGAATACGCTTCATCGGCTCCCGAAGTTCGTCTCGTATCGACCTCTACCGTCTCCCCTTCGAACATGCTTACTTTTATAGTCACTCCCTATGTATCTATACATCGTATATCTATATATAAACAATTAAGTCACATTGTCATTGAAAGTCTTCACATCATGCACACTATATATAGTCTTGACGGGGATTCGACGCCGTTTATCATTGAACTGCATAAAAACCCATGGAACAATCCGAACTATGTAGCAGGTCTGCGTACTCATGAATCTATAATTAAAAAAAGGAATGTAAAATATAAATGCAAGACCGTCTTATAAATTGACCTATATATGTATATATAAAAACAATCCAAAAATGCTAAGTGTACAGCAGTAAAGTGCTTAATCTTGCTTTACTTTATGTGCGATTGGAAAAAACAGGATGCTTGCAGGCGTGAGTAATACTTTCAGTCTGTTTTTAGTTGTATCAGTTTTGTGTATGCATGTAGAAATACACAAAGTAAACTGCGTTGGGAGACGGGATGCGGTACGTAAGTGCCTAGCTTAGATGCTGCGGAAAAAGAAGCCGGAGATCCGACTCTGACGGATCCATAATCCGAGAACCTGAAGAATCATGCTTCTCAAATGACACCACGGGGCCAGGTAGAGGACACACACAGTACAGAGTCCAACATGAGGACCCCCCCCCCCGCAAGAAAATGAATGAACTCGTAGATAAATAACAAACGTATGTGCTATCAGGCAAGAAATGTTCACTTGAGGGCACTTCCTTTTGCTGTGTCGATCCAAGGTAAGCTTTCAGTCAGCGGTTAGGGTGGAGCAGCTGGAGGAAGGAAGACCCCGCCCCCCGTGGCCCCCCAGGCCCATCCAGTAAAAGTGGACCCCTCGGGGGGAGAGGGGGGGCCACTTGGCCTGAAGCACTTTCTCTCACCTGTATTCCCCAAAGGTACAGTCATCGTCTTTCATGGGCTGGAACTCGGGATCCGTGTGAGCGTCTTCTTTCTCTTTCACTGGGGAGAGATCAGATTGGCGAGATCATCCAAAACCTTAACCCCCCCGTGAAAAAAAAACAACAAAACTTCGGTATGTCTGAGAGGAACTCCACAGCCATACAAGTTTAGCTCCAATGACATTGGGAAGTGACCTCAGGTGCCGTTACTTACCGGGGTATTTACCCCCCTTGTTCCTCTGGATGAAGCAGATGATGAGGAGGATCAGGATGAGGAGGGCGATGGCACACATGAGGCCAATGAACCATCCCTGAGTGGCGATGTCCACCTGTCGGCTCACCACGGCTAGCCGGGAGAGAAGACGCGCCGTTGGACGATGGTTATCGGGAAAGCTCTTTTCACACTGGATGTAGCAACCAATTACAAAACTGCCCTTGAAGCTCCCGGTTAGTATCTATAAGTCACATATTTCGTTACTTTCACGTTAGACGTGTGAGGAACGCCTCGGATTGAGACGTAGCCGTGAGATTTAACGTGTCCGAGGGCGGACGTCGACGCTTCACGTACGCACAGATAGACGACGACACACACAGGAAGGATTAGAACGGTAACAGTCACACAAGTAGACAGTGGTGTGTTAAGGGTGGTATTAGGTTGAATATTATCCGCTCGCGTTTCTGACCTCTACATCAGAACGTCTTCCTTCTTATTAGGTCTACCAAGCTGGATTTATGAAATCACTCGATCATGCATACCCTTACACACTCTTTCACTACACTACAGTGCATTGCCGGCAATTAGTGACCGCAGTGTATCTGCTACACCCGCGCTTGAATGGGTTTTAATTACAAGAACGACACGAAATGGTCTACACACACACACGACACGTGCAATGCTAGGTTGGCTAGCGCCAAGGTGGAGGCAACCGCCCAAGAAGTGCCTCACCTGGGACTTTCACCACAACCTCCTCAGAGCGGCGGGGTGCCTGGTCTGCGTGACCGTCGGCCACCAATCGCACCCTATAGGAGAGGCCCTCCTTTAAGCCCTTGAGCAAATAGTTCTGAGAGCTGTTCACCAGCTCTTTCTGCCACTCGTCACCTTTACCTGCAGGGGTGATGTTTATGGATAGACTTGGGGAAATGAAAAAACAACTTGGGGGGGGCGGCGGTCATGAGGGCGTGGTCATGTGTTGGTATCTACTGGGATAATGTCACGGTGACCCCGAGAGCTCAACGGATGACCGAAACAACGAGGAAAAACACTTAAGGAGACAAAATGCGATAAACCGTCCAAAGCCCGATGTGGCCTTTAGGTTGTTGGACGCCGCAAAAAAAGGTTATGATGGCTTGTTATGTAAATGTAGGAGTCGATTGGCAGAAAAGCAGAAAATAGGTCTAACGGGGTTGTTATGCTAATGCTAATGCCGCAAAAAAAACGCCGTTGACGAAACGACAAGCACCATAACTTTTCTGTTGTGTTCTCACTTATTCTTTTAAGAGTTACCCTGTTGTGCTATATATCTACCCGTGACCTTCGGATGTGTTGCGGTGTTTGTGGCACGTCTTCTCCGCGCGCTGAGTCGTGGTAACTGCTTTGCACGTGTTGTCCTGACGTCCTTGCATTTTGCCTCATCGCATATTTTTTCCCGTAGGATGCGTTGCATCGTGCTCTCGGGGACAACCCGGCCGCTACGGGTGAAGCTAACTAAGTTAGATGTGTCTATTGAAGTCAATCATGGGACGCTAGATGCAAGTAGCAGGTGTAGCGTTGGGCTAAACTGAATATGAAAGGATGTTTCTGGGGATGTTCTCTACGTGAATGGGATCTACGGCTGCTGGATGATGGAACGGTAGGTGTGAGAGAGCCATACGGCAGCGACCTCTCTGCAGGTGGATATCAACGGACAGCACATCAGTCACGACCAATTAGCATTACGGGGATGTCAACGTGGCTTCTTAGTGAGCTTGTCCACAAAAGTCCCCAGCTCCAAGTGGAGGCAATGATGCGACTGGGTTATTGGCGATCCAATCAAGGCAAGCCTTGTTTATGACACCTCGGCCCACGGTGACAGGAGCCAATGTTGCATGACCAATATTTCTCTTCACCTGCACAAGCCAAGTAGGAATCTCTTGCCACCTGCGTGAAGTTCTCGGGAGATAGATGCACTTTGCTTACTGTTCTCTACTGTGTACTCTACATAAACATTTGCGTCCTGGCCCCAGTACTCCCAAGTGATCAGAGCCCCGTCCTCTCCCACCGAGGAGTTAATGTTGCCAAAAGGACTCACAGGCGGCGCTGAACACAAGAAAGAAAACAACAAAGAACCTCATCAAACCTTGATCCGGACCGCGTCCGCGTCTAGAGTAGCAATCCCGCGAAAGCAATTGAAATGGTGGGATAAAAATGCAAAGATCGCGGCAGGCTCTGTACCCTTGCCGGGGGGAGGGCGTGCAGGAGGTCGTGCAATGGGGCTAGAGGTGGCGGTGCTTCCTGGAGACAGCATGGAGAAAGGTGAGGACCACGCAGCCACAGAGGAGACAAGCAGGCAAACACTAACCACCCGCAAAGACTCCGCAGACGGGTCTTTGGGGCCCGGCAAAGCCTCGCCATTCAAAGAAAGCCAGATACCGTTGTCGGAGGGAACGGGGGCGGGGGAATGGAAGTTAACACCAGCACATTTACAGTAATGGGAAGACAAAAAAAACAGGATTTTTAAAAATTAGACACAAAAGACACAAAACATCCCTGATTTTCACCCCTTTTGAACTTTAGATTGACTTTAAACTCAATCAAGTGCGGGTGCTGTCGGACAAGGGTCACTCTCCCGCTCAGCCAGATATGGACAAATTCAGACCGGTGACGTGCCGAGGATGGGTAATACCTAGCGTAGCGTATGTCCAGGATAATTGGAGCGATAATTGGTTTTCTTCCGAATCTAAAACAACTGCACAGTTCGTTCCAGACCCGGGCATTTTACGGGCCATTTTGCTTTTTTATCCATCCCGTCCAAGCTACTTTCTTTGAATATTTTAAAGTATTTTCGATCAATATTGAATTTCAGAAACCCCTTATTATTTCCTTTTGTTTAATTTTGTACGGACGATTACATACAAAATAATGCTGGTCCATTTATATGATGAAATAAAATGCTGAAAATTTTAAAGATTTAAATTGTAATTTTCATTTTCCTCTATTTTCATTATACCTAGTTGGGCCGTGAATAAAAATTTAATAAGAAATGCGGCCCGCCAGCCAAAATAATTGCCCTGGTTTGTTCAATGCCTGAGATGAAGGGGTAAAACTCCAGCTCCCTCTGGCTGTACGAGCTTTCCAGGGGCCTGATTCTGTCGGACATTTCCAAGAGTGGAGACGTCACTCAAAGTATTGGCGGATATCTAATGGGAATCTTTAACTGATTTACTTGATCAAAACAGGAATCGTTGACAGTAGAAATTGTCCAAACGCTAAAAGGAAACGATCGTTTGTCAGAAATCACCTAAAACGTTGAATTCCTGGCTAAGCTCGGGACCTTTGTCACTTTCTGTGGAAACCGTGTCATTGTGATTTGTATCTTGATTAACGAAACAATACAAATACAAAAGAGAAAGCGTCAAAGTCTTTGGACCTAGAATCCCAAATGAGCATGAAACATTCGACAGACATTGAGACGAAAACACAGACAGGGAACACAAATCGTTTTCTGTGTTTATCTACCGATTACTTCCACATTGGACACAATTAAAACCAACATTTTACAGTCATTTGCTTTTCACAACAGAACACTGAAACAGATCCTGCCCGTTTCCTGCAGGTTCCCTTGAGGAGAACTTACCTTTATCCATGATGGTGAGAGCTTCCTGAGAAGCGGCCGGACCCGCTCCCTTGACCGTTTTGGCATTCAAATAAAACTTGTAGCGCGTGCCATACTTGAGGTTGAGCAAAGTGACCGAGGTCTCATTGGCGGCAAGGGCCAGCTCCTCCACTGGGCCCAGCTCATTGGAGTTATTGACTACAGGGGGGTGGAGGATGGGCGACAGAGTGATGGTGCGGGGTGGAGATCGGGAGGGAGTAGGTTGAATAGAGGTATGAAAGGGGAGGGGAGTGGTTAGGCGGGGTTCGAGTATCAGTCACGGGGAAGTTTGAAGCACAGATGTGGGGGGGGTTCGGGTGTAGAAAGCAGGGGTGACAAAGTTGGTTTATTAATTTCCGCTTCCGTAGATTAGACAGTAAAAATTGTTTCAAATATTTCCTAACTCCAGTCTGAACAAGATGAAATGAAAAATGGTGAGAAAAACTACAAACTACATGGAGGAAGGGAGTGTACAAAACTACCTGAGGCAACGCTGGATGCTACGTTGTGTGGACTCACCTGGCTGATATTTGAGGGTGTAGCCAGTGATGAGTCCGTTGCGGTCGTGAGGAGGACTCCACTCCAGAGTCACCGAGTCCAGGTTGGGGTTGGAGACGGAGAGGGACGAAGGGACACCTGGAACTAAAGAAGAATCACTCGTCGGCACATCGAACTCTGAACTGGATCTTGTCCGCACATTTTGAGGCCTCCAGTGAACCTCCAGCATGTTTTTGGATTCCAGGAGGAACCCGCAGAACCCCGAGGACGCCCACGCAGTCAAGGGGACAATATGAAGAGTCAGTGGAGTTTGGAAAAAATCCGCACACCAAAAAGAATAGATGATTTATTTTACATATAACACAAAAATTCTCGCACGCATGACGTTTCTTCCTCAGATGCTAATCGGAAAAATATGCGTTAATTGTCCTTTCTCTTCTTTTTAAAATTGGCGCCACAATAACATATTTGTTGACACATATTTTTCCGATAAGCATCTGTGGATGAGCCTTCGTTTTACTCAAAACGTCATGCACGTTTTGTGTTGTAAGTAAAATAAATCATCCTTTCTTTTTGGAGCATATTTTTGCTGTGCAGATTCTTCACCAAATTACCAAATCAATTTTTTTTTTGATCCAGCACCCATATGGAGATTCCTCACAGAAAAGCCCTTTGTGGGAATCCAACCGCAGACCTCGCCGTGAGGGAGATGGCCACATGACCGCCGTGCAAAAGGCCATGGCTCGGCAAAAATGAACATTTAAAAAAAAGCACTTAGAATGAGAAAGTGACCATAGGATTAAAATTCATCATTTGAGGTTGTCATACATCCAGGTCATGGTGAATTCTTGTCAGAATCTTCTTGTCATGGCAACTGGACTTGAACTTCTTCACTTAAAGATGCTTCACCCCTCATCCGAGAAGCTTCTTCAAATCTAATGACCTGCGGGGGAGTTTCCCAATTCAATTTCTCTATATTTCTTGATAGACCACAATGTCAGTAGTCTGGCCAGTGAAGACAGATGGTTCGAAAGAGAAGTCAAAGAAGTTGTCTTTGTCAAAACAGAGAAAACATCTCTGAACGGAGGAGGGGCCCTTAGGCACGACCTTTCACGAACATATAACGCCCTGCCGGGATCAATATCTAGATGAATTTGCACCCACGGACCAGGACTTTCTGCTCCCTCCAAACAACCGGGCAAGATTCACCACGAGAACCAACCCCCGGTAACTTTCACATGAGTCTCAATTCATGTGATCCAACAGGTTCCACTTCTTTGTTTGCTTTACCTTTTCACCGTCCAATACAGGTAATCCCATAAAATCTGCTCTTTTGTCGCCAACAAACAACACCCCCATTAGCATAATAACCCCGTTAGACCTAGTTTCTGCCAATCGACTCCTACATTTACATAACAAGCTACCATAACCTTGACCCGTCCACAACTCTGGCAGTTATATTTAGAAACTCCCCACAGGTCACGAGAACTGAAGAAGCCATTTGGACCGGGGTTGGAACGTCTTCAAGGGAAGAAATTCAAGTCCAGTTGCCTCAGCAAGACAATTTAGGCAAGATCCTCCTACTACGTGGCTAAAATAAATTTATTAAACTGGCCCAGTGCCATGTACAGTATACACACCCTTTGTTGTAATTCATTCAATCGTAAAATATTAAGACAATATACAGGTTTGTGTATTCAATCTCTATCAATATATTTCTTATCATCCGTATTGTGAGTCACATTCTCAGTTCTCCATGGTACAATGTGAGTGTTTTTTTTTTTATACCTGCTGCCAGCAACAAACAAAACAAAGATAATTAAGATGTGTATGTCTAAGGTTTAAAATTTCGGGAATGAGGGGGAACATCATGTGACAGTGAGGAGAATCTGGCTGCTAGAGCTTCCAGTGACTTGTGTAGGCTGTTCCACATTGACGGTGAGTACAAGCGGTAATTCTTCTCTTACCTCCTTCAAGTGTCTCAAACTGCTGCGTGGAACTTGGGGGTCCCTCCCCTTTGCCGTTATAAACCCTGACATTGATTGAGTAGAGACTATAGGGGTGCAGACCGGGTAGCATGCCGTGACTGTGGTTCCCGCTGAAGGTGAGGATCTGCTTCTCCACGTGATGCGGGTTATGTTTGTGGAGGCTGCGCTCTTTCCAGTAGTACACCTGTGGAATACGATCGTGGTGTCAAGTGTTAGGCGTGTATGTGCCTTGTTGATTGAGAGACTACGGGTTCCTTCACGTTGTACCTTATATCCTTTTAGATATCCGCGAATAAAGTTGTGCGGCACAGCCTTCCAGTGCACCTCTGCGAGAGTGCTGTTCAGCACCAACACCTGCACGATTTCCGGAGACTTGGATGGCACTACGAAAATACACAAGGAGCAAGACACAGTTGAAAGCCATACAGCTCCTGGTTTACATCTACAGAGCTGGTCTTTAACATGGGGGAGCAGGGACACAGCTCCATTGCAAGCTGAGGTGGAGAGTCCTGAGGCACTGGACAACTGCCATCCCACTCACCAGGCTAACATATAGAGGCTGTCCTGTTCAGGAGTCAAGGCTACCTCATTTTCCGAGTGTCGCCACTCCCTTGAGGGGTTGCCAACTTCCTCCATTTGACCCTATCCTAACCCTACTCTCATACCGACCAACCTCCTGTCCACTCCCTGTCCTCTTTCCCAATCCATAAACCTCCTCCCTGTTCATCCTCTGGATCATCTTTCTACCCTGGTCCTCACTATCCCTCCCCTGTCTGTATCCAAGCCAGCTCCATCTGACTTCATCGCCAGAACGTCTAACATCTGCTGTCCGTGGGATGGACTCTTCCCTGACCCTCACTCCCAAAGAAAAGCTGCACATCTTCATCGCTATTGCCTCAAGCTCTACTTCCTGTCTTTTCGTCAATGCCACTGCCTTGAACCATACAGCTGTCTCCCGCACCTTTCGTCTCATTTCACTCTTTTATCACCTCTGACACTTCTGAGTACAGGCTGCCTGCAGTCGACAGATAACTTCATGCGTGTGTTTAAAAAGTCTGTTAAAACTGACTGCTTTTCCACCCTGCCGCCCACGGCAGGCAGCATATGGAGTCAGACCTGAGTCCAAGGAAAAAAAAAAAAAACAGTTGCATGGAGACAATGGATTTTATGAGAGGTTAGAAGGTCAGTGTAACTCACAGTCCTCTCCTGAGTATCCGTGGGCGACACCCGGCTCGGGTGCCGCGCCGTGGTCATTCACCGCCTGAACTTTAATCTCATACGGAACGAAGGTGGGCGTTCCAGACACCACAAACTTGGAGCTGTTGGCTACCGTCATCATGGACCAATCGCTGTCCATGGACTTCTGCCTCCACATCACTTTATAATGGAGCCCCGGGCCGTTCGCCTGGAGATCCGAGAGTGGCTTAAGAGGAAAATGTTAATGTTAAACTAAGTTCAGGAGACTCCTGCATCAGGCTGGAAAAAAAGAACTCAAACTACGAATCAAATGTCACGCAAACATGGTGGTGAATTTGATATATTACCTTCCACGAGATAACAAGGTTGTCACGTTCTGTTCCAAAGCCCTGCACATCTGTGGGGTTCTCATCTGGAGCTACAATAACAGACACATCCTTGGGATTTTCGGAAGTACTCAAGTACTGACATGTCACCTAAATACAGCGTATGTTATATCACAAGTGATGAATATGCCGGCCGTACAACATCCCTGCCTCTACCTGCAGGGTCTGTCTTGTACATCCTGGAGGGTAAGCTGGCACGACTGTAACCCATGGAATTGAGCGCCAAGACTCTGAAGGTGTAGTGGACATAGGGTGACAGTTTGAGATGAGCAGTGGTCTTGAACCCGGGGACCTCAGTGAGATTGTGCCAGTGGCCCCGGTGGTGGAGCGAGTCCTCGTACTGGATCAGAAATTCTGCGTCAAGGATAAGAGTAGAGTTAGGGTATTAGGGCACAAGTCCAATAAACAAGGGAAGTGTCTCTGAACACACCACAGCTGAAAACCCTCAAGTTCTTCCACGATTTTGTGGAACTGGATCCGCTGAAGATCAGCTCAGTGGCGACATATTATCAGTCCACGATGGGTTTAAGGCAGGGGTGTCCAAACTTTAGCAAAGAGGGCCATATTTGGTGAGGTGAAAATGTGTGGGGACATTCTTTGAGGCAGCCGTGCTTTCGTCGCGGGCTAGCGAAAAAAAAGTCAAACTTTGTTCCCTTTGCCTAAAACTGTATCTTAATGTCAGATGAAACGTCTTCGATTCTGCGCACCAGTGTTACGACCCAGGGAAACATTTGCAAACTCTTGCTTCTTCTCAGGACAAGTTTTCGCCACCATTTTCATCACACAGTCTTTAATAAATTCACCCTCAATAAAAGGTTTGTCGCGCTTGGCGATCTGCGTTGCTACTTCGTAGCTTGCCGATGTGGCATTTTCATTTGATTCACAGACTCTTGCAAAAAAGTGCTGCCGTGCCATTAAAACAGCTTCCGGTTACTTCCATTTTTCACCACATCTGTTCCCAATTAACAGTTTTGTAGTTTGCTTGTTTCATCTTGCGGTGCCTCCTGATATAGAATTCCTTGAAAACAGCAACAGCCTCCTAGCACACGAGGCAGACCCAGTTGTTTCGTATTTCGGTGAAAAAATACCCCAATTCCCACTTGTCCTGAAAGCCTTGCTGTCACCTTTCTTTTTCTTAGTCAGTCGCCATTTTTGAAATGGGCTGGAAAGGATCAAGGGTCAAAGTTTTTCGTGGCAAGCGTGGCCACAGGTCTACTGCCATCTTCTGGTCTAATATGAAATACCTTTTTGTACACTGTGTTTATACTGTGGCCAACAGTGCTGGCAGACTCATATTATGGATTTCATGACAGAGGCTGCGGGCCAGTGTAAATTTGACCACGGGCCACATTTGGCCCGCGGGACGGACTTTGGACACACCTGGTTTAAGGTCTTAATACTAAATACTCAAGTTCCAGCGAGGACACCCCCCCCTGGTGTCTGTTGACAGCTTTGTAGCAACCATTTTGTTCTTCCATTCATTCATTCATTATCTACCCCGTTAATCATGCTCTCAGGGTCACAGGAAGTCATAATATAGAGAAATAAAACCATTTACCCTCTCGTTCTCAAACAATTTAGCGTCTCCACTGAACCTCCTGCATGTTTTCAAAGAGCATGGAGACCCCTCACAGAAAGACCCATTGTGGGAATCCAGCCGGGGACCTTCTTGCAGAAGCACTAACCACTGCACCACTGTGCTCACCTTCCCTTTCCTTACGATGCAAAACTGAGTTTTATTGTTCATCCTTTTAAATACAAACCAAGGCTACAAGTTGTCGGTCCGGAGGCACTCGGTCACCCTTTCCATGAAACTGCCCCCCATATGATGATGTTTACATGAGGCATACCGTCCATCTAAGAACTTCTTATCCGGTTCTATACGACGGCGTGCTACCTGCGGACGACGACAACAATGTGGCGTGGACTGGAGACGTACTCTGAATCGGACTGTTGTGCTCATCCCCGGGGGTCCAAGTGAGCTGGACGCTCCTCTTTTTCTGGTCGGTGAGCTCCAGGTCTGTCGGCGGGTCAGGTAGGTCTGCGGGTGATAAAGCGGATTTATGGGTACGGCTCCAGAAGGTGGAGGGTTCCTGCTACGGCAACGGGAGAATATTACTTTTGCAGTAACACACTCAATATGTGTTGATTTAACATTTGCTCCTTTAGTGTTTGTGTTACCCCCGGCTGCATCTTTGACCTTTACGACTCATGCGGCGATCCGTCATGCATGCAGAGCGTACATTTGCTCCTCACAAAACCGGGTTTGAAAGGCTAAGTCGACGGCATCGTTTTTGGAGAAGAGGAATGCATGCCCCGGAACGAAGGAAAGGTAAGGAGACGGAAACATATCTGCATTCATGAAGCCAAAACTAAATAGACAAATAAACTTGAGCGATTCCTTAATGGATTCACTGAAATCACTGTGACGTTAACAAGGACAGAGACACATACAAAAAAAAAAAAAAAGGCGTGCATTAGATATCGAAATTAAATTTGAAAACAGAAAGAGCCGACTGAGAGGCAGCTTCTTGCGCCACGTCACAAACACACTAGCCCACGTGTACGGAAGCGTGGACAGCGGGTTTACCATGGACAACAGCTGGAGTTGGCGTGGCCTCTGGCAGATAAGAAGAAAGGAACAGAGGGAAAAAGTTTAGCGATCGGTCGGCCATTAGGGAGAGAAGATTATCCCGCCCGCCGGGGAGGCAACAATGAAATATTCATGCTGCTGACACGATGATCGGAGTATATCCACTCAGACCCTCCGAGGCAAACTCGGGCAATTAACCTTGAAAGTCCGGGATGCCATCTGCTGCGAGAGAGGAGCTGTTGTTTCATGAGTCTGCGAAAAAACAAAAGCCGCACTGACCGACAACAGTGAGCTCAGCGCTGGCCGAATCGTGGTCCAGAGTGGTGTTCATGATGCAGGTGTAGACCCCCGCGTCGTTCTCCGTGACGTCAGCTATGGTGAGACTGTCGGAGTCGATTATCAACCTGTAAGAAATGTCGTCGAGATGTATTTGTGGACATACGGTATGGTTTTACTTTCCTCTTCTCCTTTAGGCTGCTCCCTTCATGGGGGGGTCACAGCCAATCATCTGCCTCCATCCAACCCTCTTCTTGACATTCTCCACACCAACTGACTTCCTGTCACCTTCCCCTCCATCCATAAACGTCCTGTCCGGTCTTCCTCTCGGCCTCCTTTAGCCAACTCACTCGCAACCTAAGTACTTAAACTCCTCCACCTTCTTTATCTCCACTTCTTGTAGCTTCACCGTTCCCTTCGGGTCCCTCTCATTCTCACACATTCACTCTGTCTTGCTCAAGCTAACCTTCTGTCCTCAACTTTCCAGAGCATTGCTCTTCCTTTGTCGATTTCCCTCCCCCTGTTCCCTGCTCTCACGACAGATCACAGTGTCGTCAGCAAACATCATGATGTGTGGAGGCTGTCCATCCCAGTATAGTGTCATTTTAACCCAAGTTCACTAAAGAATTAAAATCACATTTTACTGGGATGTGGACTCTCCAAATTTAAGCTCATTTGGAGAGTTCTAGTCCACTACCGTACTTTGGAGCAAAACCCTGGAGATGAAAACCCCAGGTAAAAACTGGGTAAGAACATCTTTTCCTTGCATTTAATGGCGAGAAACGCGGACACCGGCGACCCACCTCTCATCGTCGGGCAGCTCTCCGTCATCTTTGAGCCAGGTCATGACGGGCATGAGCGAGCTGTCATGTTTCACCTTGCACTCGAACACCACGGACTGGCCCCTGTGGACCTCCCTGTACTCCGGCTGCATCAGGATCCGGGTCGGCTCTTGGGGGTGCAAAGGACGCCAGGTCAAACCGCCATTTATTTTACCAGTAGATCTCATTCGGGAAGTACGCCTCGTGACTGAGAGCACATCTGTTCAACACGTGGTTTTGTAAACAGCTTAGCTTCTAATCTACAGCCCCCACAACTGCAGATTATTGAAATAAAAAAATCTAGAGCCTTGAGCTCAGAGTCGCTTGTTATTTTTACAGATCTTAAAGCCCCCAGATGTGCTGCTCCAGCTAATCCCTGGGTATAGATTCAAGCATACAGGTCTGCAAGAAGGCAACTCCTTCATGATATTTAAGCCAATCCATCAATGTGTTAATAAACTATTCCATAATAATCCAAAGTATTTCATTTCGGCCAATCATGTACTCCTTTCTCATATTTTGAACAGGTTATATCTTTACCGTCTACTCAGCTTCAAATGTGCCTTTGGACATGTTCAACTATTGTCTCTTTGTGCAGAACATCTAGGTAACTAGTTAGTTATCTGAATGTCAGTGTGCAGCTGTCATATCTCCACATGGAACTCTCACCTTTGACCTCCAAGTAGACGTGATTCTCCGAGGTGCCCAGGATGTTTCTGGCCACGCAGGTGTATTTGCCGCTGTTTTGGGCCTGGGCCACTCGGACCTCTAACGTCCCGTTGTCATGCATGAAGTGGCTGTCTCCGTCCAGAGTCCCGGAGCGACTTTCCTTGAACCTGAGACAAAGAGGAACTTGCTTTGAGCATTTGGAAGTGCTCGACAAGCCACCCCCCTGCCCCCACCGCAAGAGGCTCATCCACTCACCATGTAATTTTGGGGATGGGTGACCCGAAAGAGGCGCAGTCGATCAGGGCTCTGTGATTTTTGATGACCCAGTACACTTTGTTGACCGGTGTCAGCACCCTGGGTGCTTCCGCTGCAGGGAGATGCAATATTAAGTCCAAAGTTATTACCCTCTAGAAATCAATGTAAATAGGACGTGTCGTCGAAATGCATAGGAAAGCCTTTTCTTAAATGCAAAAAGCTCAATGAAGAACTTACACAGGACATTAACAAAAGCGTTGGCCAAAAGGTAACCGTATTCATTGGAGACGTTGCACTGGTACACGGCACTGGAACCGGTCTGCACGTCCGTGAACATGATTGTGTCGTCATCCACTTTTCGGCTATGGTCCTTGGGCGAGTCTGTTTGTGGCGAACAAAAGTGTTAAATCGAATAAGATTTAGGACCATGTTTAAAACAAAGATGTAAATAATCGAACTTTCACAACCCATCGGATCCAGAGGACCATCAAGGTAAAGACAACACGGAACAGTGTAGTCATTGGATGCAAGTTAGAAGGACGGACCCGGCTAGATGTTCCCAAGTAACATCTGCTCGCTAGCATTTCATCTCAACTCCAGATTTCTGTGTGTTGAGAGCCTTCCAAGGACTGAAGGGACCACGTCCGATGTTCCCAACTATAATAATGCATATAGTCAGCTTAGATAATACTGTTTAGTCTCATGGACTTGTAAGTCTTTACGGAAGTCCCTTTTCCAGTTGGTGCTGTTAATACTTGTGTCCAACAGCGACATCAGCGCAGAACTAAATCAGCGGCATGAGAGGAAGGCGGACGTTGAACGAAATCCTTCAATTTCAGAGATCCATTTTCAAGAGGCATTTAGAAACGACTCACTCTCGATGGGAATGCCGTTCATGGCCCAGGTGACCGTGGGTTTGGGCGTACCGCTGGCCCTGCAGGTCAGCACGCCGTTATCTCCCGGTGCCAGGACGAGGTTCCTGGGAGCGCCGCTGATCCAATACGGAGCGGCTGGAAATCAATCGGAGAACCGCTCAGCGAACGAAGCGTTTATCCTTGCATTTATTCATGAAGGGCTGGAGGTGGAACGCAAACGGACACGCACCTTTGACGATGACACGGGTGGTGTGGTGAACGGCCCCGTGCGCGTTCCTGGCGGTGCAGCGGTAATCGCCGGCGTCCGACTCCGACACGTTCATGATCCGCAGGGTCTTCATGAAGTTCGGGAAGGTTGTGCGCGCCGCTGGGAAGTCCCCGCTCACTTTGGTCCAGGACATTTCAGGCGTGGGGCTGCAGAAGGAGCGAGAAGATTGATGAATCGATGAGCGCGAGCGCTTGAGCAGGAGCGGATTGGCACTTAGAGGTCTTTCAGAAATAAAGACGTGGCTCATTGTTTTTACTCACAGGCCTTCGGCGATGCACTCGATCTCCAGCACGTGGCCTCTCAACACCAGCTTGGAGGTGGTGGGACCTGACGGGATGAGGAAACTTGGCTTCCTCTCGCCCACTGGTTCTTCTGCGGTCACACACATGTGTAGACAAGTCAGCTTCCTACATCTCCTCGGCATGAGTTCACCATGAAGATCGGGGCTTTAAGCAGACCCCATCGCCCCATGAACTACAAAACATCCACAATGCACCGCTACGTCACTGCAGACTACTGATTTCCTTTTAAAGATTAGATTTAGGTATAGCCGGGTACTGCTTTCTGTAAAAAAAATTTAAAAAAAGGTGCGCTGAGCTTTCTGCTACGCAGGGGTTCATAATCAACTATTTCTTCTTCTTCTTCTTCTTCTTTCGGCTTTTCCCGTCAGGGGTCGCCACAGCAAGTCAACTTTCTCCATCTAACCCTATTCTCCGTATCCTCCTCTCTCACACCAACTACCTTCATATCCTCTCTCACCACGTCCATAAATCTTCTCTTTGGTCTTCCTCGAGACCTCTTGCCTGGCAGTTCCAATTCCAGCATCCGTCTACCAATATATTCACTATCCCTCCTCTGTGCATGACCCGACCATCTCAGTCTGGCCTCTCTGACCTTCTCTCCAAAACATCTAACATGTGCTGTTCCTCCGATAGACTCGTTCCTGATCCTATCCATCCTGGTCACTCCCAAAGAGAACCTCAACATCCTCATCTCTGCAACCTCTAGTTCTGCCTGCTGTCTTTTGGTCATTGTAACAGTTTCTAGTTCATACATCATCGCTGGTCTCACCACTGTCTTGTACACCTTTCCTTTTATTCTGGCTGAAAGTCTTCTATCACATAGCACCCCTGACACTTTTCTCCACCCATTCCAACCTGCTCGGTCCCGTCTCTTCACGTCTTTTCCACACTCTCCATTGCTCTGGACTGTTGACCCAAAGTACCTGAAATCCTCCTGAAACGTTCATAATCAACTACTGGCTGTTTTTAAAACTTGGTTGAGAAAAATAAATAGTCTACCATCAAGAAGTATGCACATTTCAAACTAGGTCTTCATCACTAGGTCATGATGGAACCTCGGCGGTCAAAGGTCAGCTCTCATATCCGACGTTGCCTGAGCGACAGCGATCGAATCGTGTGGAAATGAAAAGGTAGAGATGATAGCGGGAGTCGGTCGGAAAGAGCAGGGGTGACAGGGGGAGCGAGAAGAAATCCCAAAGCTGGGTTGGTGGGCGGAGAGGGCAGCAGCGGTGTGATCTAACACTAGGGGGCGCCACAGGTCACCTCTAAATACATCAGTGGGAGGGTTTTGGTGTTAGTGGGTAAGAGTTGGAGTTATAAGCCGGTGGAGGAGGAACCACCGCTGGGGGGGGCGTCAAGAACTCACCACTAAATAAATCAGTGTCATTGTAAAATGCTGCCATTGTGTCATTGATTGCATCCACTGTAAACACAACAACAACAAAATCAAACACACATGGTGAGACACGAGGCGATCGAACCGAAATCAAAAGCGGAGGTCACTCCCTCCACCCTCCGTCACTTAAAACCCCCTCGTTTCTTTCTCCTCACACTTACTGTTCAGGACCCGGACGGTGATGGGTTGTTTCTGCTGGATGGTTTGCGTGTGAGGGAAGCGGGCGTAGCAGATGTAGTCGCTCCTGGAATCCTCGTGGAGAACGTTGGAGAAGTAGAGGTCCCCGTTCAGGGACTGGGAAACCCTGCCGCTCTGTGGTAACTTCTGGAAGACTGGATGTTGAAAGACGTGTTTTTGGTGAGTGCTTGATGTTGGTCCAAAGAAAGGATTATTATATCCAATTCATCCCTATTT
Source organism: Fistularia commersonii (assembly GCF_037954325.1). Lineage (NCBI taxonomy): Eukaryota > Metazoa > Chordata > Actinopteri > Syngnathiformes > Fistulariidae > Fistularia > Fistularia commersonii. Next base: position 7,599,760 of record NC_141290.1, read on the forward strand.
AAAATGATGTCTTGTTCTATTTGATTTAATTTACTGTTAAAGTGATTTTCAGAGATGTAATTTGAGCACCGGGGGTCAAATTAAAGTGAATGGGTTTCTTTAATTCATTTAATATGGCAGACATGACAATTATCTCTTAAAATGTTTAGTCTCAACAGAAAACTTTTACTGCAATTAAAGACTAAATGATAAACGATAGCATAGTATGGTATATTGTAGCATCTTATTGTATAACATAATCATATCATATAACACAATAGAATGAATTAAATTTGAAAAAAAGGTCAAATAAAACAGAATAAAATTCTGTTTTAATGTCCACAGAATGTATTATATGCTTTACTTGAACTTGAAGATGTTTCACTCCTAATCTGAGAGGCTTCTTCGGTTCATCTTCAGAACCGAAGAAGCCTCTCGGATGAGGACGAGAGAAGATTTCAACAAGAATTTTCCTTGGCCTGGACGACTGAGATCCTTCACAGACATTACAAACTATACTATAACCTTGCGTAACCAGGTTATAACCTGTGTTATTTTAAGAACTTTCAGGACTAGCTGTTCTCACTGTTGTAATCTATGAGGACTTCAGCTTGGTAATCAAAAGAAAATGGCCAAATTCATCATGGTGTGTTCCTTAACTCTGGACTACATTGTGATTATCATTAATTCTATAATATTAATATTAATGCAATACATCCCCTTCCTATGTAACGCTCTAAACGGATTTTATAAACAAGAGGCCCCACTGTTGTCCATCCAGAAAACGATCGGAGGGGGAAACCCAGCAGGTGGTTCACACGGCAACACCAAGGAGACGCCCTCCTGAATGATGAATGGCTTTATCGTCTCCTTTGACCACAAGGGGGACCCTGGAAGGGCAAGAGAGAAAATGCCACTTAATTGTTTGAAAAAGACATTAAGTTGATGCCTGCAAGTGATGCAAGACATTGAAAATACGGCGTAAATCAAAAAGGCGGGCGGAAACCGTGGCCCGCTCTCCTTACTCGGCTGGCGTACGACGATGTTGTTGGAAACGGCGGTTCCGTGTTTGTTCCTCGCCGTGCACTGGTACACTCCCTCGAAGAACTCCGCCTTCTCCCTGCTGATGTCCACCACCAGGGTGCCGGAGTGGGGCCTCATGCTGACGTTGGGTTCCTGGTCCAAGTCAAAGTGGGTCCCGTTTCTTGTCCACGAGAAACTGAGAAGGCGGCAAAAGGAAAAATTGCTGAGGAGAAACATGAGAATAGACATCGTCCACTGCTCGGAAATATTGTATGCTAGCAATTTAATGAGTTCGTTTGTTATCTATGCCAATTATTATTCAGTCGGGTTCATGGTAGGACTGGAGCCTCTCTCTGCTGTCATTGGGTGGGAGGCGGGGTTCATCCTGTACCAATCATACAAGCGTACAACCTGTCAAAATCTCCTTCTCGTAGCGAATGGACTTGATTTTCTTCCCTTGAAGATGTTTCGCCTCTCACCCAAGAGGCTCCTTTGGTTCGAGTGGACTGTGCGGCGTTCCAGAAAACCATCTTTGAGGGAAGAAAGTCAAGTCCAGTTCTGCTACGAGACAAAGATTTTGACTATTGACCGTGACCTGGATGACTGAGAGCCTCCACAGACTTGTAGGCATACAAGTATTCCCCCTCTCGGTCACAGCTCATATTGAGCCATTCACCCACTCATTCACACGCTTGGCCAATGTAGGTTCTCCAATGAATTCCTGCATGTTTTTGGACTGTGGAAGGAACCCAGAGAAACCCGGGGCTCCACACCGAGAGGTCCCCTGTGGAAACCCAACCTTAGCTGTGAGGCTCCAACCACTGCACTACCGCATTAAATAATCTGTCCAAAAGCAACCCGACTGTGTATTTTGCATTCTGTTCATCCTCCGCATTGGTTATGAACTTCTCATGACGATTGGTTCATGTCATGTGGAGCAGAAGACCAAAGAGATGGGAAATAGAACACATGCATCAACACAGCATGAACATTGTTGCATCAGTGGTCTCCTACCTGGGATGAGGCTTCCCCTTCCCCTCGCAGTGGATTACAACGTTCTCTCGCGGATCAATGATATAGTCCTTGGGGGACTGGTGAGTTATGGTTGGCGGCTGCGGCACTGGAGACGATCAGAGGGCAGGTTGTGAGACTCTTTCCTGCATTGCTTTCCTCTTAAAAAACATTGTTTTGTGCAAAGCTGTCAGCAAAAAAACGGCATGCGGAACACTCAGGAGCATTTCTTCTTATTGCTATGATCTCTTGGTTAATGTGCTTCCGTTGGGGCTCCGGAGAGACGACTAATGGACGATCACAAAACAAATGAGCAGTGAAATCATGCTTTTGGCATTATCGCGCCACTCAGAAGTACTCGAAGACGGGAGAAGGAAGCAAAACAAAAACGTGGAGGTCACTGCATGCAAGAGGCCAACCGACACACTCAACAAAAATCACTAAAATATCATTCCGAATTCACAGCAAAATCCCCCGTTTCTTCGGATTCCTTCGGACTTACGTTTTTCCAGAACTTTATTTTTTTATCCGGCACACAACAAAAATGTGACAATAGAAGAAAAAAAACAGATGTTAGTGCTGTCTTCATGGAAAGGAAAGATTTGTTTGCACAGTTTAGTTCGGAGGTGGGTAAACTACAGCCTGCGGGCTAATTCCAGTCCACAGGGTTGTTTATTCTGGCCCTGACAGCCCGTAACATAATGCAGAATTCATATATTTTGTAATCCAGTAAGTAGCTCCAACAGTAGACGGACGAGTAAAACACTACAACTTGTGAGTTAGCGGCTAACTTTGCAGCATTAGCAGCTCTTCCTACAGGCTGCTAGCATAGCATGCTAAATATTGGTTTCGCAGATCATACCAGCATCACTGTTCCCTTTAAATCCATCAATGTCATGCTGTTTTTTTTTTGTTTTGTTTTGTTTTTTAAATAAATAAATATTTTAAATGTATTCCACGAAAAAGTTGGACTGCGGGAATAGACTTCATATTTTACACTTGATCGTCCCTCATTTGACACCTGGTTTAGTTTGCGTGGAATCCGCCTCGCGGAGTTTAACATCCCAAGAGGCCGCCGCTCAAATGGAGTCTACCTTAACAAGTAGACACAAATGATTTTCCTCGGTCACACGAACAGACTTTCCGGTTTGTGATCCGCTGCCTTACAGTCTAGTGGGACCTCCAGCGCGGTGGCGACGTGTCCGAGGAGCAGCGCAAGCAGGGCCGCGCCCGTCCTGCTCTCCATGGCGTTGGTGTGAGACGGAGGTCTGTCCCCAGAATGCAGCTTCTCGGCCGTCTCTCTGCTGAGTCACGCCGTCCGGGGACTTGCGTTCATTCACGGACTGATGAGGAAAGACAAGATAAAAAGAAAAAGGTGGAGGATACAATCAGGGATAATGGACGGAAGAAGTTCAACGCAAAAGGTGCGTTCAAGGACTGGAGAAAGAGATCTAGACAGACAAACAGACACACGGCTGGAAGAGCGACATTAAACCTACGCGCCAACCGTTTCCATTTCAAATTTTTTCTGCTGAATATAATTCATTCATTCACTTCATGTGTAACTTGCAGGGACACATAGAGACATACCGACACCCCGATCACAAACAAATCGGCTTACGAACATAGTTTTTGAACAAATTCGAATTGAGCTGCGGACAAGCCTACGTGAACCAACACAAAAACTGCACTTCCGGCATTGTGCGGCGTCTGCTTTATGAACAGGCCTGTATGTGGGGTGTCTCTATCCTGTGCATACCTCAGGACCAGGCGCACCGCCTTACTCTTGGAATGTGTCCTTCAAGACGGTACCTCCTCTCAATGCATAAAAAACCCCGTTCCCACCTTGTGTTTTTTGAACTCCCCTGCAGATTACTCTGTACCCTCTGAGACTTGTACCCTCGGGGTCACAAATAAATATCCAAGGACCATTCGGACCATTCTTTGTCATACTCCGACTTTCTTAAAGAAGCCTCCAAAAGATTTCCACAACAGTGGCGTTGTTGAGTAGCAGTCGTCGTGCACGCTACTCCGCGTTGTTGACGTGGTTCATTGTTGTGTTCTCCTGTTACAACGCTTATTTTCAGTAAGCTAGCCCTCATCATGGCTCCCAAAAAAGTTAAAAGTGCCAGTGCAAGTGGTGTCAACAAGTAGTTAAAAGTTACAGTCGGTCTGAAGAAGGAAATAGTCGCTAAACATGAAACACCAATGGTGTTGGTGTTACAGATCTCGGTGAGCACTACGACACCGCCAAGTTAACCATCTGCACGATCCTGAGGCGTAACGATGCACTTTAGACGGCTGATGTGGCTAACAGGGCAACTGTGTTAACAAAGGAAAGGTCTCAAGTCTTAGAAGAATAGAAAAGTTGTTAGTTTGGTTTAATGAAGGGCAGCTCGTTGGGGAAAGCGTTAACGTTAGCGAGGGTCTTATATGTGAGAAGGCATTACTTTTGCTGATTTAGCGAAGCAAACACCGAGTACAAGTGCCGGCAAGAAGAGAAAGAACACCAGAAACAATGTAACAATAAAGGTTATCTTCAATTCTTTCTTTTAAAAAAGTTCGTGTCATGGGGTTGGAGAACGGATAAATGGGATTTACACTGATCTCAACCGTTAAAATTGAACCTTAACCTTAAATTCATAATGCGAGCTGCTAGTGGAGAGACAAAAAAAAAACATTCCCTCTCATTCGGCTACAATACAGAATCCTGTTGTAGTTGCGCTCAGTTACTTGGCTCGGTTTATTTTCCGCCGGGGAGTGAGTGAGACAGACGGAGAGACATACGGACGCACCGCTGGCAGATCAATGTCTGAATCTATGCAGCGCTGTTTGCTGGAAGCCATCTTCTGGATCCACACCGATTCGGCGGAGAGGGACTGGCCAATGACCGCCGAGGCCGCGGTGCCACCGGGCTTCTCTGCCATATCGATTGTAAAAAGCTAGCCGATGACGCGCCAGGAGAGGCAGGGGTTTTTTTTTCTATTTATTCTCACCATCGCATTTGAATTAAAATTATGACTCCTCATTTTTGATTGTGTTAAATAGTCTACATTAAGTGGGGCTGCAGCGACACGAGGCATATGGATGGCTGGAATGCAAAACCTCCTATCTGAAAAAAACACTTTTTCAGGAAATGAAAAAATGTTTCATTTGATTCTAGTTGTTAAACATATTCAAGAATATTCTATCGTTCTCTGACTATATTTCTATATTATGATTTAAAAATACATAGCATGTTTACATGGCATACATAGCATTTTTACCACTGAAAATGCAGATAAGTGTTTTTTTCCCTCATTTTTTCTGCTTCATTGTGGAAACGGGAGTTTTGTCATGTTACATTTATGTCAAAAGAAAAGGCGGGATTATCTTGCAGATAGACTGAAAAAGTGGAGCCGTCCCATTTCTCACCATTCAATGCAAAACCCCAAAATCGAAACATTTGCAGATGGAAGGTTTTGCATTACAGCAATTGATATGCGCATGTTAAAGATGTGCTAACTTACAAAGCAAACAGAAACAAAACTCAATATACAAATAAAAATGAAGGTATACACAAAGTATATACAATTACATTTTTGTATTTGATACTGGTTATTGCATAGAATTATTGCATTTATAGAGAAAACAATCCGTCACCCACTCATTCACAAGTCATATAAAGACTGAAGTGCCTCCAGTTATTCCAAATCAGTAGATTAAAAAGCGAATCCGTAATTAAGAAGGAATCCATCCCCGTCTTTTCAGAGCACGCTTTTATCTCGGCCGATTCTTTAACACCCCGAGCGTCTCGGTTTCGCTCTCGGCTCAGACGCCCTCCTCCAATGCGTTATCACTGAGTCACACTTTGCAAAAATTCCGATACCGATGCTTTGTTACGGTGCGAGGCTGACAGAGCTACAAGTGTTGCCCCTCCAGCTGCAAGAAGAGACTGCGGCCTCTTCTTCATCCTTTGAGAAAACGCCGATATCGTTCGCCTACGGCGGCCAATCAATCGCGCGGCCTAAAAATATGACATTACCTATAAATAAATAATAAAACACCGCAACGTCTGCGGTTGGAAAGCCGTGCCTGCCGAGCCTCGTTGTTTGCAAGAAGAAGCTGCAGCTTCAAGCGTTAAAATACAACGTGAAGATGCTAAGAAGCCCCCAATTCTAATCATATATTGAAGAGTAAATAAGTGATATGCGGGGAAATTTAAAGAAGAACAGAGGTGTGAAATAAAGGGTGACGGCGGGGTAATGGATGTGTTAATTATACATGTTAGGGTGAATCCCTTATATCAGGTGATTTGTGGCTGAGAAGGTGCCAGGGTTTCATCCTGTATTCATTTACCTATTTAATGAGGTGTAGCAGCTCAGCTCTCGCCACACAGCGTGTATTTATAAGTGTGTGTGCAATATCTATGTCTTTGAGCTTCGGCAATAATGTGTATTTACAAAAATTGGAAGGTTTTTAAATGACTTAAATGTCCGCAATTCATCATTTTTTCCTTCATTTATGCAATTTAATCAGCTTTGTCTTCTTTGGGGGCCAATACGAATGAAACATACCAATCAGTCATTGGAAAGATAGATTAAAAAAAAATGGAAAAATAAATAAAAGGTTGATACCAGAGAAGCAGCTGGAGGGGCAGAAACCTGGCCTACTGTGCATGTTCTCAAGCAACCAGATAAATAATGCAAACTTGACAAGTAATCTTTGAAATAATCTACATTTTTAACCAGATGCAGGTAAAACAGCCAATATCTCATGAGTTCAGTTGGAATAATAATGATAATAATAGTGCAACCATTTCTCGTACATGCAGCTCGACCAGTTCTAGCTGTGCGTGAAGAAAACACTCCTCGACGCCTTCCAATTGCTCTACTGTCATTTCTTTCCATGGCAGTTTGCTTCGCCGTTCCCAAAAAGCAATTTGGGCAGCGACACGAGCCGGCGTACTGACGCGGACGCCAAACCGCGGCAGTGAAAAGACTCGGCGGAGGCCCGGGCTTTAATAAAGGCGTGAACCCCCTTCGGCGTTGCTGCCCCCGTCGGGGTCAAACGGCAACACATTCCTGCAACTCAATGGCTGCAGTTGCATCAGCGCCGAGTTCGATTGATGCCTCTTGCTATGAGCTGCCAGGACTCTATGTGCCACCGGTGGGGCAGCGGGAACGCCCTGCAGACACATGGATGTAGCCTAGCACTAAGCAAGGCGGAGAAGCGTGGTACCGTGATATTCCGTTCCAGAAACATCGAGGTAAAACACAATATTCTGATCGAGGTGTTCTTGCTTTTAAGAAGCTGGAGAAATGGTCCTCATGACCGCCATCTGATCCGGGCAAACGCCAGAATCCATAGTTGTCCCTCCATGAACGCTTGTGAATGCACGTACCACGACGTCCAGCGAGGTTTCATCGCCAACCTCAGATCTTTCTCTCATCGCTGTGAGCTCCGTGAGCTTGTGGAACGTCTTCATCTGTGTTTTTACGATCGCGATCCAGAGAAATCCCGTTAATTCCGACTCGAACGTGTTAACACTCATAAGTCGAAACTCCTGAATCAGCGATGCGGTTTGGAAATGTTGGTCAGCTGGTTGTCCCGGACGGATTTTGCAGCAAAAATGTCAAAATGAAGTCTAATCGAGTGGATAAATGTCCTCGGCTGACGATTAGCAGGTAAAAGAGGCTTTAAATCTAGCTATGGCACCACTTGTAGCCGAAACGACAACTTGGCGGCACGGCCAGCTGGCTCATTAGGCTTTTTAGGCAAATGCTAAGGCACTCTGGGAGGGGCTAGGGAAAAAAAAATCAGGAAAAAATTCACCTTCTATATAATTATATTGAAAATATGTAACACTATTAATGATGAATGAATAGGGTGAATCATAATGTATTAAGATATTTATGATTTATTCACTTATTTACAGGTATTTAGATTCTATTTTCGATTGTCTCGTATATATTTGGAATTTGTTAAGTATGAAAATTGGGTGAAATAATATGAATTAAACACCTGTTCAATTAGGCGAATTGGAGATGGGGGTCGGGCCGGAAGCCAAGTCTCCACCAAGGACGAAAACATCATAATAAAGATTGGCAATCCCAATCTACAGACCTAATTTGGACAAAAACACAACGGGAAGATCAGGAAACAGCGGCAGATGTGGAATCGGGGATCATGACAAATGATGGTGGTTTGTTTAAAATGCAATAATCATATCAGGGACGCCTGTAAGGCGACGCCTCTCTGATAAACAAAGTCTACTCCAAGTCAGCAACTGGTGGTTGACCTAGAAGCATGCTTTGCCTATAGGCTTCTCATTAGCTTTTATAATTGGGCGCTGGTATGCAAATAATTTGGAGGGGGGGGGGGACAACCTGCATCCTCCAAAACAAGTCTCTCAACTGCGCCGTACGCGTCTGGACAACAAGCCTGCCCTCTCGCCGGTCTCACGAGCGCATCGTCGCAAGGGTCTAACTAATAATGCTCATGTTCGTTTAAAGGAAACGCAACATAAAGAAGCAGTACATCTTCTCAGCTATCAGAGTATGATTCATAATGCTAATAGATATATGCTAATGCACCGCGTTTAGAAATGCACCTGGCCCTCTGCCTTTCACACAGCCGTGTGCATTGGCATTCAGCGAACCCACTCCGAGTATATATGCCAGACACTCCGGGATCTGCTCTGCCCAAATGCTAATCAGCGCCGGCGCCGGCGCCTCTGAGAGGAGGCTTCTTTTCAGAATGCAGATGGAAGCGACGACGCAGAGACGGGAGGCTTGGCGTCGGGGAGGAACTCCAGCCGAACGCGGTCTGTTTCGCTTTCGGATCGTCACTGTGGAGCAGCTAAATATAGCGTACCGTCTTCGTGTCACGTCCCCGTGTCATTCTGATAGGCCGCTCGCGAGCGTGATGAAACCCTCTAATGAAAACCGCCCTGCAGTTCAGAAGAGCGTTGAGCGAGTCAGATCCACCTGGATGACTGAGAACCTCCACAGACAAACTCCCTGAGGTACTTTTGCACACTCTAACTCATTAGCGGAGACCCGAGACACTTAAAAAAATCATTAAAGAGAGATCAAGAGCAGGAGCAACACAAACAGCGAGCACGTAGCAGGATTTAACCTTCTCTTGATCTCTTATTCCAAAGATCTAATCACTTCTGAAGGATGAGGTTTGGTATTTTCAACAAGTGTGTGAGTGCGTTAATACTCGTACGCTATTTTTATAGAGGCATCCTCCTTTTTTTATTTCTCAACGTGAGTCTGAAGAGCTCTCCGAAGCCCTCGGCGGATCCCATCAGAAGGCACGCCGGAAACACGACGGCTTCGGAAAAGCGTTCGGCGCGAAACCGATTTGCTGTCAGAATTTGCGCGAGTCTCCCGAGGCTTAAGGTGTCACGTGTCGATACGCTTTATGTTCTATTTCTAATCTAGAAGAGGAAGGTTTATCCCCGCGCTCTTCACCTGGGCGGAGACACTTGGAATGAGACACCGAGGGGGATCTCCGTATCCGAGGTGTCAGACCTCCGCCTCCACAAAGACGCGCCAACTCCCTCGTCAAACAGAGACGCCGAAGAAGGAAGGCCGGGCCTCCGAAGGAAATTGCATGCATGACATGGACCTCTTTGGACCCGACAAAAGAGGAGTGATTAGAACCTCGGCTCCCCTCTCTGTTTGCACTGCTTGCACGGCTTGCTGGGAAAACGGAGCCTCCCGGGACGGAGCTGAGATGTGTGTTTACTTCCAAAGCCTCGGCGGGACAGAAATCGAAGTGAAGACACGCAGACAGCCGTGACGTTTGTACAGAATTCGGCCCGTCGAGCTTTTCCGGTTACGGCTCGGAGTCAACAGCTTATGGAGCTGGGCCGTTCTGGAAAAGGCTGTATGTCGGTAAACACGGCGATGGCGGAATTGTGCTGATGCGGTGAGCGCGAGCGGCGGCGGCGGCGGCGGCGGCTCATTCACGGCCCTCTGCACTTTGTTATCTGATGCTGTCGGCAGATTTTTACAAGACTGAATGGAAGCGCACAAAGTGAGCGCTGGAACAATCTGCGCGGCCACCAGAACATGTAGTCCGGCGGCGAGAACATAGCGGTGAGAAAATCCCGGGCAGGTGGACAGAGTCAGCAGAGTGTTATTGAGTGCCACATCTACATTCACAACTCCAAACAATAGGCTCCCCCCCCTCGGAGCTAACCTCCTCCTCCTCCTCATCCAGCTCCTTCCACTCCACCCCACCTGTGTCTGTGAAAGGTCATCATAGAGGAGGGTCCTTGCCCCCCGCGTGAACCCGAAGCTCCCACTCCACCGCCGGGCCCCGACGCCGGAGGCCGGTGCCAGGGAACTCAATCAAAAAAGGGGTCTTCAGAGGACTCCAGACCACTCAAAACCCTCCATTGTCCCCAGAGGGTCTCCCTACACCAGAGTTTCTATATGTAACACTGTAAGAGGAGCTGCTCATTACTGCCGGCCCCCGGTCCCACTTTGTCCCCTTTTGTGCGTCTGACAGAATAATCCAGTTGTCCAGCTGGGCCAATAAATGAGAGTGCGGCGACATAAAGACGGAAAATTAGAAGTTATTATGCAAAAAGATGCGTGTTAATCATGTGTTCACCGCCAGCTTGCAAAGTAATGTGTAAATATGTTAAGGGCTTTTCACGAGCGCCCCGGTTACGAGTGTTTTTCCCGATCGGCACGTAACATTATTTAACGCCGGCACAATCCACTCTCGGCACAGAGGGAGCGGTATGTCGTCCTCGTCGGCCCCTCCGACCCCGCCGCGGCCCCGGCCCCTCCTCAGCCCTATTCAGAAACCGCAGGTGAATACAAATCAGTTCCCCTCCACCGCTCTCCAAAAGGAGTCGCCGTCCAATCTGAGACGCCGAAACACGCAAACAATGGCTCTTTCAAAAGGTGTTGGAAAATCAAATCGTTCTTTGGACACAATCAGGAGTTAATCCGCGCCGAACACAAAACGCTGCCGGGATACGATACGATCGGAGAATCCCCGATGTGAGTCATTGATTATCTTATTTTTTCGAATGGATTAAAAAAAACAGCCGATGTACAAATATTTACCTCTAATTTTAAGGATGACAAGTGAAAAGTTCCTGCATTTTAAACGTGATCGGCTGCGCCTCGGTTGGTGGAACGGAGGTTGCCCCTTCATTTCCCGCCAATTGCAAAACACCAATAACTCAAAACATTTTTTTCATAAACGTGTTTCTTCTGTCCTTTTAGGCGGCAGTCCTCAACCTTTTTTTTTGTACCCGGGACCAGTTTTATGCATGAAAATGTTCCCGTGGGCCAGTTAGAGGCACGGTGGTTCAAAATGTAAAAAACCTGCAGGGCAGACATGTTTGTTGAAGTGGTGACCCTCAATTTCTTCTTCAACTTGAGGTTTTTTTCTTTTAAAAAATGTACTTTTAGCGCAGGTTGTTTTGTCTGAATGTGGTGAAGCAGTTTTGAGGGTTTCATAGCTACATTAGCGAGCCGTTCACCACAAATAATGCAGAGTGGTTGCGATGAACCCGTAACCTAGGTAGGAATCTTGATATTTTCATTTAAACGCAGCTTTCTTTTTTTGCTGGCAGTCTGCGATGTTTCTGCGTTTTCCCACCGAAAAAAAAGCTCTCCGGCGACTTTTGTTCCCGGCTAATTTTTTTCAAGTACTAGCTTGTGGTAACTGATGTGTGAAATAGCATGACAGTTACAGTAAGTGCGGCAGTAAGGCGAAAGCGGAAAGTCGTTTTTCAAAATAAGGCCCGGGAGGTCTAATGAAAAAACTATCATTTGTACCAAGAAAGACCAGCACCAAATGGGGGTTAGAGACCCCTGCTTTTGGGTGAAAGCCCCCGGAGACGCTAACTGATTGTTACAATTGACACTGACGTCTCCTGTGTTTTGGCTACTGATGATAGTACTGGAGATCCCCTCTCTCTCCCACGGAGGAACTCGCTTCATGTTTTCTACTTACAGGCCCGGCTGAAGATGTGAAGTGGACACCGGAGACTCAGCGATGAACAAAAGCTTAATTTTTCCTCCATTTCATCTATCACCTTGAGAGCCGGAGTGAATTTTGAGTGGGATTAGTCTTCTGCCCGGCAGGCGTTAAAACACGGATACGACATCAGACCGTGACGACGTCCAACCCCGAAGGGGACGAGCGATCTCAACAAGAAGTGCTCCGTTTGTCAAACAGCGATTCCAGGGGGGGAAACGCCGCTCTTTTGAAACACTAACAGTCAGAAAGAAACATCCGCTAAAAGCCTCCGTCCGACAACTGTGTTTGACAAGAGAAGCTTTAGTCGCTAATGCAGTAGAAGTGGGTGTTTGGGAGGGGGGACGTCAGAAAGGGTCAGGCTGGACCGGGTGCTTGAAAATAACTCCAGGAAGCTGCGCCATCCCACCTGGACTCCCCCGGACGGCTGCTTGGTTCTGGTTTTCGGTGCCCCTGCAACCCTCTGTTACCATCCTTGGCTACGCACAATTCTTCCCAAAGTACCCCGGCCCCCCCGCCCGGACCAGGACCAATCACCCATTGTCTAACTGTCTTCGTCTGGGCCAAGTCGGGATTCACCTCCGGTCATTGGATCGGTTCCGGTCGAGCACCGCAACAATAACGAACACGGAGCCGACCGCGCTTTCTGTTCACGGTTGGCGAGCGAGAGCGGGAATCAGGTCGTCTTCAACCTTTGCGCATCTTCTAAGTGCTGAGTTTTTGGGTTGAAACGTCCCATCTTTGCCTACTTTGGGAAAATTGAAGCCTCCAACTGAGATTTGGTTGCGTTTGTGGAAATGGACTGAGGTCAAAAGTTGTTGGCGTCTATTTTTTTTCGTGAATGTCTTGGTATCATCTGTCTTCTGTCACTCTAGTTATATTCATATTTATTTTCCTTTTTTATTTTTTGATATTTTAACTGTTACGCCGCTGTGACAAAGCAATTTCCCCCTATAGGGATCAATAAAGTTTACCAAATCTTATTTTATTTTATCTTATTTTATCTTACCAGTAGCCTAAGAATACATGTTCACGTGCATGCATGCTCTCAGCAGACACCACCTTCGGCTATAACCATCCACAAATCATCCTGCTCCCCAAAGACACTTCCAACAGGTGCATTATAAAGATGATAAATCGTTTTTTAGCATTTAGCTAATTTTAGGTATTACACTTAAATCAGTGTCATGCTAGCCAAAGAAGATAGCTGCAGCAAAGCTTGTGCTCCAAAATGGAAGATGAAAAATGGGAGCAAAAAGGTAGCATCTCCTCTGACCCTCCCCTTGGCCCGCTGAGGAGTCAGAGAGTCAGCTGTGCATGAAGCCGGCTTCCTCCACAGCCCGGGAAGATGAACGTCTCTCAGGGGAGACCTCGGCAGCCTGGTTCACATCACTCAGCTGGTTTCCCCTCTCCGTTTTCATATACCTCTATTCATCTGTCTGGTATCATACTGACACCCGTGATGTCCCTCCACATCTCCCGCCTCGGCTTCTCAGGCAACCGAAGAGACACAGACGCATACGTTACATATGCAGCCCATACGGTGGTGAGGTAAGCTAACAGGCAGGGATGTTGACAAGAAGAAGTGCCATAGAGATGTCAGCGTCATATCAAAAACACATCTTAGCAATGTCTTGGCATGTTCATCTGAAACGGGATGCATTGGTAGAGGCCCTGGGGCCTGGTGTCTACGTGTTCCCTTTGTGTGTCAGTTTGAGTCTCTTGACTGCTGCCACGTAAAAACTTTGAAACAGAGTAAATTATATAAGCATACATGAGCCGAAACCCTTGCTAGCGCAATCTTAACACATACTGTATTCACATAGCGCCTAGTTAGCATGGCGCTGGTTAACACGAGTTAGCACTGTCCTTTGACCACTGCAAGTGGACAAATACCAGTCAGGCAGTGACCTTTCTCCTGCTTCCAGGGACCACTCAGCACAATTTGGACGGACAGACAACGCTAGCATGTCTTTAAGGGCGCAGGAGCAGTGTATCACTGCTTTCAAAGCCTGTGTGAGAAAACTGCTGCTTGTGTACTTGAAATACTCCGGCGTACACAAAGAGCACTACGTTGTGGAGATCGTTGAGGTTTTTCAGCAGTATTAAAACTGCTTTAAATCCATTTAGCAGAATCAGGATCTGAACAAAAGGAGCTAGAGATTAGCTATTATGATGTTCAACTTCATAATTGTGAGATTAATTCTTTAAATGCCTTTTGGGGGATCCCATTTTGCAGATGCTCGGTTTGAGGGAAGAGCATAACTGGAAGTTTCTAAAAGGAAATTCTTACTTTGTCATTCAAATCAACCAACCAGAATCCACGTCACCAAATTGAAACCAAAAGCGAAGTGAAATATGAACAAAAATCACCGACTGGTCTGTTCGTCTTTGTAGGATTGTAGCACTGACTTTAGCTCAACTTCAGATTATCCCGAAACATAGATTGGGTCAACAGTGTCGAGCCATAGGTTCTTTTCTCGGGTCGATTCAGAGGAAATATTAGTCACTGAATGGCGGGATAAAGTATCAGTTACCATCCAGTATGAGGAAAACACCAGCAACATGGTTCAAATACTGGTTGTCATGGAGATGATGTCATGTTTCCAGTCCAAGAATGTCCCAGACGTTTCCGTCACTCCTCAGAAAAGTCGATATTCATATTCATTATATTCATTTTTAGATGACACTATACTCTGAGAACAACTGTAATGGGACCGGTATGATTCACTGGGTTTCAAAGGATAATGCTAACTCATGCTATGTTTCCTCACGCCATGTTATGAGACTGCACTATAAGAATAGAGTATGTGTTAAGATCGCGCTAGCAAGGGTTTCGGCTCACATATGCACATGTAGTTTACTCTATTTCAGAGTTTTACAAGGCGTAGGAGTTAATAATGCAAGAAGAGACCCTGTTCTCCTTGCAGCTGGCGCTAAATGTGTTAGCCCGCTGTCTAGCATGCTGTAACACAATTACAATTAGAGATTACCATTTAATTCTGTCCGACAGTTGATGTCGTTGCCTTTCCTGATCTGATAGTCCTAACTTCTTCGGTTTGCTTCAAAACACACAAATAGCAGGACAGCCACTTCAGGCAGGCGAGAAGGAAACACAGCTCTATGGATGTAAACAAACCTCCGCAGCTCTGGGAGCTGCTGCCACTCACAATGGACAGTTCATGCCTCGCTGCCTCTCAAACCGCAAATTCGGTCCACAGTTTCAAAGTGCGGCCCCCCGTGAGCGGTCGAAAATGTCGACACAGCTTCTCTGCGCTGGAGCATTACGTAATTAAACACATTTACAACAACAACAGCCACGGAGCAGAAACAACACGCTGACACAAGGAAAGAACCCACCCACCTCCAAACAAACACATCATCAACAGATGAAGACCACGTTCTGAGATGCCAGGGAATCCTTCTAGTCCAAACTGAGCTAACCTCAAGACCCCTCTCCTCTCCTTGGGATCACTCCTTCACACTCCACTGGGCCGAGGACACACACACACACACACACTCACACAGTGTGATTCGGCAGGGCATTCTAATGCTCCGTCAGTGGAGGTAACGGAGACAATTCTTTTACCATGCAATGAGGGAATGAGCCGAAGATTACAGGGGTCAATGTCACAAACCTGTGTGGGCTTAGGAGCCCCTTCTTTGGACTGACAGCTCACAGGGGGCACCTTAGCACTTAATCGTGCCACTGGAGAATATCGTGTGTCGGAAGAAGAAAGCGGCAACATGTACAATGTGGGCTCCAAGTGCTATCGTACAATTGATGTGAATCAATACCCGCTGTCATAGAAATGGGCTGAGGCTAGCGGTTGTCACCTTGGCAACCATATGCCCCAAAAAGAGTTGGTCACCATAGCACCAGCATTTGCTTAAGATTCTCTCCCAAACTGGGCTGCCAAATGAGGGTTGACTCCCAAATGAGGGTTTCAGCATGCTAGACAGCGAGCTAACACATGTAGCACTGGCTGCAAGGAAAACAAAGTCTCTTCTTTCCTTGTGTTATTAACTCCTACGCCACGTTGAAAACTCTGAATCAGAGTAAAATACATGTGCATACATGAACTAAAGCACTTGCTAGCACAATCTAAACACATACTGCATTCACATAGTTAGCATGCCGCGTGTAAACATAGCACGAGTTAGCATTTTCCTCCGACCGCCGGGCAGTCGGGCCAGTCAGTGCAGCTTGGATGGACAGACAACGCTAGCGGGTCTTTAAGAAAAACTTCTAACCATCCGCGAAGGCTTGCTGAGATGTTTTTAACTCACCTGAAAAATCCAAATCCCCTCTTGTGTCCTGCACCCTGGCTCACTTTTACCTTCTGCCCCAAACCTGTTGAACACATAGATCAACCTCTTGTCAGTTTCCATTCTATTTTGCTCATACAAATCTAGACATTTTAAAAAATGAGAATAAAATTAGCGTGCTGTCAGTCATCAATGCATTATTTACGCTTAAGGGTATGAGAGGTGAACCTCCACGCTGGCTGGTGTTTTACTATCCAGAATTTTAGGACAGAAGTGCACATCTATCTAGTGTTCTTGGCACCAGCTGGATGGCATCAGAGGTCACCTTAGTTGGGTGAAGAAGGACAATCCAAGGTGACGCTCCTCTCCACCTGTATAGCCCAGAACCTCTGATGCTCTTCATGTCTCAACTCTCCAACACCATCCACTCTGCCCTGTCAGCTCCTTAGACCCTCAGTCTCCATCCTCTCTGCTCCGGCTCCTGGTTCTCCCCTCCAATTTTAATCAGTGCGCTTTGTTTCCTCTAATCAACTCCATCCTTTCCATGGTGGTCAGGATGTCATCGGGCCCACAGTATCGCAGACGTGAACGTGTTTGTTGTTTCTCAAAATGCTTCTAATCTGCGGCGCATACTGGGCTTGTCTAATAGCTTGTCCTCGGGGATGTTTTCTTCTCCGCTCTCCCAGAACCTAAATTATTTACGTCTCCCTCTTGTTCGGTTCAGCGATTTGTACGGTTTCCGCACAATGCCAGTCAAAACAACCTCTATCTCTATTTGCCGTCACTCTTACAGGATCTGACCCAGTTCTGTAAACATCACCCTCACATAAACCCAGGCTAACATCGAACAACTAGACTTATCATTCAGCGGGCTGGACAATTCGTCTCTAAATGGCAAAAAAAAAAACTCGACGGTTACCGCTGAACTTTATGAGCAAAACAAGATGACCTTTCTGCATCATGTCTGAATGGACCGAGAACCGGTCCCATCAACAACAGCTTCTGTGACATCAGACCGGCCGATCCTGCCTCCGCACTTCTGCCCTCGGACACCGCAGCGTTGGGCCTGAACTTGGATCGGCTGCCATGGTGACAACAAAAGGGATGTAGAAGCTGAAAATAGCCCACGCCGGGACGGGAGCCAATACAAACACCAGACAGCATCGACAGCGACGCATCCTGATGGTGCATGAAAATCTCGAGAGCCTCGCGGGATCTGCATACCGAGGTATTAAATGCAAGGGGTTTCCTCAAGGAACTCCAGCGGTGGCTTCGTATCAGTGGGTCAAATCCCAACCGCGGGGTGAACACGGCTCGACTCGTGATTTGAAGACACGGGCTTCGTCCGGCCTCGACAAAAACCGTGAGGTCTGCGCTCCCGACAATTTCAGCCGTAAATGTATTCATTCACACTCAAGTCCGTGAAAATTGTGTGCGTTGCAGATGGGTGGAAACCGCTCAGTTAATGCTAGACCTCCGTTCATCAAAAAACCAGCTTTCTTCAACTGGATTGCACAAATTCAGCCATCCAAGTATGATCCAAGTAATCTTCAAGATAAGATAAGATAAGAACAACTTTATTAATCCCGAAGGAAATTGTTGTGCCAGAGTTACAGAAAATATAATAGTAATGAATAATAAAAAGAAAAAGGCAGAATTAGAAATAAAAATAAACTCTAAACTATAAAGTGTCTCAGTGAAACTATAAAGTGTCTTAGTAAACAAGTGATAAAACTATAAGTGTCTTAGTAACAAGTGAGGTAAGGAGTGCACAATAGTATGATAAAAGGAAAAATTGTGGTGTAGCTGTTATGAAATGAAATATTGCACAGTTCTGAATATTGCACATTCAACATCAAGAAATATAGTCATGAGTACTATTATTCTAATAAAAGCCCAATTCCAACTGAGGATGTTCATACAGATGCAGTAGGGAGAGCATGATGCACTACAGTTGAAGCAAGGGAGTGAGATGTCAGACGTTCTCAGAGGGGAGCCCGCTGGTTCTCCCTCCTGAGTCGGGTTGTTTTGATGTGTCAGAGAGTTTCCTCTGAACCGGCTAAGATCCTGGCTTCCCCCTGCTACGGGCCCTCGGGGTTTAATTTTAGACTCTTGCTTAATGAGACACAGAATGCGGCGGCAGAGGAAACGGCGAAGCATCTAACGAAGCATCATTAGCACCGAGGACAGCGGAAATAATTAGAAACCGGATCACACACTTTGCCAAGTGGTGTGCGCGGACAGTCAGCGGGATCAAATAAATTCATATGACTACTTGACTATGACAGACACGGACGCCTCGTCATCTAGCGACCTACAGACCTACAGACAGTCCCTCCGCCGGGACAGATACATCACCTATATCTCCGTAGAAGAAGAAATCCTCTCCGGCCGGGCGCATCAGCCGGCGTTCGTCATCCCGGCGTATTCCCGGCGAAGCGCTGTGACTGAGTGACAGCGCGGAGAGCTGAGCCGACTCGCTCACAAAACCCCGACCCCTCCTCCGCCGCTCCGACGTCCCCTCCCCTGACCCTCCCTCCCGCTCACAGTGGGATTCAAACCACCTTTTGTCTCTCTACAATAGGGGTTAAACATTTCCTGGTATCACATGAACAGCCACCGCAACCGACAGAGTTACCCGATTGGGTTCAGACCCCTCAGATATCCAAAGTTTTGGGTTAAAAAACGCAAGGGGGACGTGGAGGCGAGAGTACGCGATTCCGGCGGATCGGGCGTTAAAAACTGCACCCCTTGTTGCGCACTGTGTAAGGCCGTGAGAGTCAATGGAGCTGTCTGGGTTCTCAAAGGAGGGTGGAGGCAGAGCTGAGCGGCAAAGCTAAGGGAATAAAAGGCACAAGCCTGCAGGCAAATCCTCGGGACTTCCTTTCCCATAGAATGAGAGGGAGGAGAAAGTGCTCACCTACACCCGGCAGATGTCCCGGTGCAATCTAATCTAGTCAGCTCAGAAAGGACAAGCTTATTTATTGCCATTCAAACCTGTTTTAAGAGAATGGGTTCGGAACAGACCTTTTGATGTCCCTTAGCTGCGGTTGCAGAGGGTCACAATGGGAAATGGCCTCCCTTTGAAAAGAGCCTCTGTACTGTGGGCCCGGCCCTGCCGAGCGCTCTGCTCGCTACTGAAGGACAGAAAATGGAAAGTTACCCAAAGCGCACGATCCGTCACCGTGGACGACGGCAGAGATTTGAACAGTTCCGACATCTACGGCTCTTCCGTTAGCGGGAATGGTCGAATTCCAAGAGCGAGACACGATGCAATAATGTGCAATAATGCCGTGAGTGTAATAGTTCCATTATCTTCTGTGCAACGACCCTGATTTATACACATAAATACTGCCCGTAATCATGATGCATATTCTTGAAGATACACGTATGTATAGGTTACAAATATTTTTAAATTTAACCTTAATCTTTAACTTCATTTTTATTTATTTCTTTTGATATTCACCATTTTTATTTTATTTTTATTAGTCGCTCTTTTGACTCTTCTCCTCTTTCTTCTGTAAGCAGGAGCTGCTTTCAACAAAAAGCAATTTCACCCATTGGGGATCACTAAAGTATTCTGATTCTGATCCCTGTCTTGACCAGAATTACTTATAAACTTAGTAAAGTGAAGACGGCGTGTACTTTCAAGCTGTCTCCCCCTGATGGAGACGCCGGCCCTCAGAGCATCAGGGCTTCCCTGGTGGTCAAGAGATCTGAAGTTGCCCCCGGTGGAATTCTGCTTTAATTTACTGATGAAAAGCTCCAGTCAGTGTTCTACACGGGCACAGTTCGGCACGGTCACGCTTCCGCGGCGTCTCAGATAACCACGGATGAAGCCATTAATTTTGGAGAATGCATCCTAAATAAAAGCATTCATCTCCCGGAGAAATGATGGATAGTTGTGAGGTGTATAGATTATTGTATGAAATAAGTGAAAGGGCGATATTTCATTGAGCCGGGGGGGGGGCTTGAATGACCAAGTCTAATGGGCATTATTTCTGCACACTGACTCCTTTCAGAGAAGACACCGGGCGATCCCCGCTAGCCCACTCCTCCTCCACTCATACTGAGATGAGTCCTTAGCCTTTGTCAAAACACCAACATCTAAACAGGATTCACGCTGCCGTCCGGACCGAGCCCCCTGCATGTGTGTGCGTCTGCGCAGGGATCGGCCAAGCCGGGCTTTTTTTTTCCAAAAAAAATGTGAATGGGGGTGACACATGATTGGCTCAGGGGGAGGAGAAGGGGGCTGGATTCACAGAGTTAGTCAAGAGACTGTGGCTCGGACGGAGGGGACGAGATTCTTGAAGTTTCATAGAATCAATAAATGGAAACGGCGGGCGATCCCCGGCGTCGCGGCTTCGTCGGCTCTCGCTAAACTCACAATGGCGAGCGCTTTGGTGAACGATGAGATCTGGTGAATTGGTTAAATGAAGGGACTCCATGTAAGAGGCTGCAGCCATGACACAGGCATCTGATTAGCCCGGGAGACAATGTGGAAAACAAAGCAGCTTACATCTTCACGGGATCCACATGAATTACAGCAAGAGGCCCAGCGGGGGGGTCGGAGGGGGAGCGCAACCTCTCCTTAGTTCCCCCCCGGTCTGAACAAGGCCCCGATCCCGCCCATCAACACGTAAACACACATTCAAAGTTGGAATTCGCACTCGGGCAGATGCACAAAGACGCGCGGCGCACAATGGCGCGGCCGGTTTCCATGGAGCCGTGAGGCTCACTGACAGAGCCGGAGTGTTAACATGCTCGCGGACAACAGGCCGGATGATGGATGGAAGAGGAAGAGCACCGAGGAGGAGAGAGCGAGGGAGAGGGAGGTAGATGGAAGGCAGTAAAAAAACAAAGGCCTCGTAAGAGGGTGACCACACGCAGGCAGCGGACCGACTCTGGAGGTTAAGGACCCGAGGTGTCACCCACTGTAACTCTTCAGTGAACGACCTTCACGACACGACTCCGGGTGCGGAGCAGCCCAGAAAAACAGACCCAGCAGCGTTCCTCCAGTTGGGAGGGCGACCGTTATGGTTCGGAGGTCGGACCCACGCGCAGACAGGGACTCCGCATCAAACAGATAGGGGTTAATAGAGGGAGTAGCCCGGTCTGGGACGGGCGGCTGAGCAGAAGGTGCTAGCCGATGAGGGAAAGGGGTGACTGGGGAAGGATGGCGTTGGAGCCAGAAAGAGAGAAAATGGTGAGAGATGGCGAGGGAGACTGAAAAAATAGCAAATGACACGCCAAACAGTGACACTCTAAGCTCTGGTTTTTAAGCTCTCACTGATTTACCACTAGCCAGGGTCAGCTGCGAGCCCAAACCTGACTATTACATTATCCTCTCATTATTTCAAATGGGGCTTGAGTGAAAAACATCTCAAACAGTTAGTCAACATCCCAAATGCGATCTGACATCCTCCAACCAGATACTACTTCCTGAATCTGCTTCCTACCCAAGCAGCGACATTAGCGACGACCATGAGCCTCAGAATGGCACCTCGTTTTTAAATAGTTGGACTCATCCATCCATCTGTACAGCATTTCCTGGGACACGTTGGAGCCCATCTCAGCCGCCACTGGCCGAGAGGCAGGTTCATCCCGAACCGGTCGATTGCAGGACCATACATGGACACAAATAAATATTCATACATCTCTGCAACTTAGAGTCTCCAACTGACCCGCTGCTTGCTTTTGGACTGTGGGCGGAAAACAGAGAACCTGGAGGAAAGCCATGCAGATACAGCGGAGAAAGGGAATCCTGGGGGAATCGAACCAGGGAACTTCTTGCTGCGCCACCGGATTAGACTAGCTCACCGTCGAATTGATAAAAATCTCGTTCGAGCCTATTGGTACGTTCGGGATGGACAACACGGTTCCATCTTGTTGGAATTAGCAGAGACGTCCAAACTTTCTTCCTGATTAATCCTTAAGCCTGATTGGACTTTGTCACCAGAGATCGGGTTCTTTTGGACTTTGGATTGAGACGTTGTTGAGTTGTTGCTTCGCCTGAAGTTTCTTGTGGATTCTATGTTTGACGACCTTTCCCTAAATGATAATCGTTTCGTGCGTTTGGCTTCCGTCCCTCTCGTCGAGTCATTCTGTCCTGACTCTGGCCCTGACACTAATTACGTAACAAGAAAGGAAGTTAGCGTTCCTTCTGGCCGCAGCAGGTCCTGTCAACCCATCTAAGAGTGGCCTGCAGGCTGGTCCAAAGGTCCTCTCCAGCCTCCAGACATGTTTCTTCAGCGCCAGTCAAATGGCAAACTGGGTTCACGGCATTCACTGCGTTAAATATCAAACCAGAATACGTTGATATTTCATGTGGAAAAACCGCTTCGGACACAAACTGCCTCCGATTTGGGAAATCGACCGAAGGAACGGCTTAGAAATAAAATGCGACTCTCAACTCGGGCTGATAAAAGCGGTGCAAAGACTTATATTTGCTTTTACTTCATATATTCTCACATCTGAGTATGCGGATGTTTGAAACGTGAGAAGGTAACCATGTGAACGTAGTGAGCAGACATTGAAGCGCTGAAGGTGAATGTGATATTGTGTGCTTTGGGCGACTGGCCTCCACAGGAGAGGACAATCTTGGGACCATGTGGAGGTCCGAGGCTTTTCCTGCAGCGCAGAACAGACACCAAACAGCTTTCCTAGAGGCGACACACTGTCACAAGGATGAAGATCACCTCAAGGATGAAGATCAACCTGCGTTCTCAGAAGGTGCCGACATATGTGCAGCTCCCCGGCTTTCCCGCCAGGACCAATTTCCACCCACCGTCTGTGTGTGGGGGAGATGGATGCTGCATGGGGTGTGTCCTCCTGGCGCTTCATTAGCGATAGCAAGGTGGAGGCCACGAGCACAAACAACCCGTCCCACAGATCGCTTGCCATGCATTGGAAATTCACCCGACGAGCGCCGCACAAGCAGCCGGAAAGAGGAAAGGCAAAGATTCCTGTTTGTGCGTCACCTTTGATTCACATCTCAGCGATTCTCATTAGCAACATTAGGTAACCGCAACAGCTGCCGGCGGAGGGGTGGGGCCTCCGGGAGCCATCTTTGAAGTTCATCTTGGAGGCAGCGGGAGGTGAATGAGATTCCCTGGCTTCTTCTCCTCCTCCTCCTCCTCCTCATCATCCTCACACTCACATGGTGTGTCCAGCTTGGACACCACCTGTCACATGCAGGACCCCATCCGGGGGCCTCCGATTTCACCGCCCCTCGTGCTAGGGGTCACTTACAAAACAACCGAGAACGGATCTGCGGATTAGATCTCCTATGAGGCTAAGCAATTGTGCTCTTGGGCTACATCAACACACACAATATAATCTGGAGTGTAATAAGGAGAGACCGGGCTTCCATCTGCTCACCGACAACCTGACCCTTCACCTGCTTCCAGTCAATTTTAGCAAACTAACAACAACACATGCCCTGGTCTTTTAAAGCTTTTTAGCCTAGACAAGGATGGTTTGGAAATGTCCCCTCATCAAGGACTAAAGGGATACGCACAACATGTGTCCACAGGCTGGATGGAGAATATCTACACAACGGACATCCATGGTCCAGGTAGAAGGTGATTTACCCAACTTGTTGGATTAGTACATCGCTCACATCCTGTTTTTATAGAGTAACGCTTTAATAGTTTCCCTCCTGATCCCTAGACGAGCCTTTAACACATGTATGCTCCAACCTGGTGCAGCAGCAACTCTTGTTAGCTCTTGATAGCTTGACCTGCATGCGGATGACGAACAGGGAAGACTAGAGCTTTGACTGCTTTGACGGCCAACCTTACGAGACTCGTAGCCTCCAGCCGGCGAGTGTCGCCCGCGGTGCCTCTGTAAAGCACTGATATGCAGCCATGACGCCTCATCTGGTGTCCGTCGCTATGAATCCAGGAATATGAGTTAAAGGCCAACCGTTGGCCGATGACCATCAGAATACACATTGATGGATGCATCATCCAAAGGGCACATCTGCGTTCGAAGTTGCAAAAGACAAGTACATGCCAGATAGTTCCTATCTTCTCCTTTTTCTTTGCGATGCTCCCTGCAAGGGTTTGTCACAGTAAATCTTCTTCTCTCACTCTAACTTACTTCCTGTCTTCTTACCCTCCATCCATAAACCTTCTCTCCTGTCTGGCGCCTCCTACCTTAGCATCCTAAATCCCCTAAATATTCACCATCCCTCCTCTGCCACGTGTCCAAACCATCTCCAGAGCACCTAGCATGTGCTAATGGACTCATTCCTGCTCCTGTCCATCCTCCCTCGGTCCCAAACAGAACCTCCACATCTTCCGACCGTTCCAGCCTGCCTGCCCGGGTCTCTCCATCTCCTCTCCACCCTCACCATTGCTCTGGACTGTTGGCCCTCAGTACCTAAAATCCTCCTTCCATCCCAAAAACCTTCTCCATCTCCACTTTGTCGTAGCCTCGCGGTTTCATTACGGTCACTCTCAAGCACACATAAGCAGAGTAGAAGTCCCCCTTCCCCTGGATCCATGTAAGAAGGTCTGGACAGTAGGTCGCCTCACTGTTACGGTGCGCCCACGTCACCCACTTCCTGCTCGCAAGCCGCACACGTCCACGGCGAGCGGTGCGCTGCACACCTGCCATGAGGCAGATTGGATTTTCACCGCATCAATATTTCACCCACACATGTCTCCTGGAGGGGAAATGCAAACAGCAAACATGCACGTGCCCGCCGAGCAGGTTGGGAGGCGAAGACGTAGAAATATTGATTTAGAAATCAAATTGCATAAAAATCCTGCTGACCGATCGGCTTTTATTTCGCAACCAACCTCCATCATTAACCCTTTCACGAGCTCAAAGACCTTCTTGATTCTTTGGCTTCCTGCTTCTCTCTTCAGATCTATCAAACAGATCTATCAGGAAGACTCTATCTATCAGGAGGATCTCTCAATTGGATTTTGTTTGCTTCCTCGAAGTCACTTCACCTCGAACGTGAGGAGCTTCTTCAGTTCTATCAGACCAGGAGGAGTCGATTTAAAGTCCTGTTCCATAACGCGACTTCTGAGGACGCATAACTCCACGCTTGGACTGGAAGGAACGTCATCACATCTCAGACATCAGACTGTAAGCAGGACGCCCTGAAGGTCAACAGCAACTTCTGCTCGGTTGGCCAACGTGTGCCGAAAAAAATCCCCCTAGCTAAGAACACAACGTGAACCTTCGGACCGAGGCGCCATCCAGATCACCTGGAGTTTGTTTACCAGGGGTACCAGGGGTACCAGGGGTACCAGGGGTACCAGGGGTTCGGTGTCACCAGGACACCTGAGCGTGCAGATATGAGGAGTCGGGAATCAAACCGCTAACCATCTAAATGTAGATTAAATTACCGACCAGTAGTTTTACCAGCTGCATAAACTTTAAAGGGGAAGTTACAGCGAGAGGTTTTTACTCTCGACGGCCCGTGTGGTCGACTTTTAACAGATTCTAATGTGATCAGCCGTCAGCTCAGGTATCGATCACCGATCCATTAGCGCTTTGAATAAAAGTGCCCTTATTGGAAGTGCTCAATCGTAGATTTCCCTAAAACAAGGGGAGGAGACATACCGTCTGGAGCAGGCTCCCAGGGACAATCGGAAATCTGGACGTGAAGTACCTGGACATACAAATACGATCAAAATAATCCCAATGCAGTTCCACCGGGTTCCTGAGAGGGGAAGCTGAGGTATTTCCTGTCCAGGAAAGGAGTCTCTCGAAGGTGAACAGGGTGGTTCAGAAGAGTCGCTAACAATTGGCCCTCTGTTTCCCCCAATTCTGCATAATTATCGCAGCTAATTCATCTTTGAGGCTGCGGCACGACACTGCGATTAAGAGGCATCTCTTTATTTGCTGAGGACGTCGGCGCCCAGCGACGTGATTTCTGGAATTTGTTTACTGGTTAATACGACTTTATTTTACTCGGCAGCCATTGTGTGTGTGTGTGTGTGTGTGTTTGTGTGTGTTCTTACTGTAGTCTGCTTCATTATGATAAGCACAACGTGGTCCCTTCAGGGAGCCGGTAGGACATACTGGTCCGGACTCAGTGGTGAAAGAGCTTACATGGCGGTGCCGCCTGCAGTGTCATGAAACGGGAGATTAAATTGTGTCTGGCCGAATAAAAATACATTTTTAGCCAAAAAAAAAAAAAAAAAAAAAGCATCTGGGATTTTTCTCCTTGGTCCGATTACATTTATTACCCAAGTTTACTCAGCAGATGTTTTTGGACAGAGTGGATTGGAAAGTTTGTGGATGATAATATTCAATGAAACATTGGATAAAGCTGCTTGAAGCTTGTAGTTTAAATTTTGCAAACACACAATGTAGTAATGTTTACTTTTGGAAAACACAGTAAAAGTGATTGTTTCGTAGCCACTGTGGATGGTTTGTCCCTGGGAGGGCTGTCAGCTAAAAAATTCATTTATTCATTCATTCATTCCAGAATAATCAACGGCAAGGATCGAGATCTACTGGTTGATCACAACGGTATTGTGGTTAGATCGCGTGGTATCAAAAAAATAGATGTCAGCCTATCATCCGTCCCCCCAGATGACCAAAGTAATAATATCACAACAATAGCACTTTCAACTTGCAAAATACATATTTTATTGCCTGTTTAAATATAGTAAAGTTATTTTATTGCCTATCTGTATATTTTATATATATTGTCTATTTTGCACAGTTTAATATTTGTATTGTTTTCCCAGGACTACAGATGGAAATTAGCTATGAGCTACAGTCTGGTACAAACATCTCTGCCTCTGTGCTTAATGTAATTGTATACCATCCTAATAAACTTCTAAACAAACAAACACTATGAAATTTGTCAGTTAATTGACTTACAGGGCAGCTAGTCTGACATCTGACCTTTTCTGATGCATGGGTCACCGCGCATGCGCATTACTTCAGCACAAAATGCTGCAAGCTAGCAAGATATCTCGTTATTCTCCAATTTCTGACTTTTAAACTTACGGTATGGTATTAAAATGAGTGGAGTAGGTGGACCAAGTAAGAAGCCAAAAACTTACCACTTCCATAGGGAGCGGGAGGAAGACGTCTTTTTACTACGTCATTTTCGAAGTGCGTTTGCCTTCATCTGCCAGTCAACCATCACCATACCGAAGAAGGGAAATGTGGAGCGGCATTTTCAGACTGTTCATTAAATTTACGATGATCATTTGGAAGTGCCCTTGAGGCAGGTAAGCAGTGGATACTGTCAGGACTATACATCCCTGGCTGATTCCATTCACTGCAAGTCATCAGACTAAGGTCATGACAAAAAATGTACAGAGTTGTATTGTGCAATATGGGTTCATGCAGTTATGCAAGGTACATCAACCTATATTGTATATATATATATATATATATATACAATATAGGTACAATATAGGTTGATGTACCTGATGTACCGCATGCGCGGTGACATATATATATATATATATACATATATACATACACAATGCTCAAAATCTTCATAGATAAATATATGTTTTGCATTTTTATAGTAGGTAGATCATTTTGACTTGGACATTTTATAAGTAGCTAACACGCTGAAAAATTGTGCGCACCCCTGATCCATGCCGATTCCAATTGTCATTGGGCCAGAGGCAACCGGGGGTGCTGTCATTCACACGTCATATTGTGACATAAACCATTCACCCTCTCATTCACGTGTCACATAGAGACGTACGACCTCGCAACTATTCATTCACCATCCCAACAGAGTAATACAACCATTAATACGAACATTCACCCTCTCGTCCACACCTCCTATAAAGGAATATAAGTATACTCTTTCGTTCACATCATAGGTTGACCCTCATTCGCCGTCCAAGATTTTCAAATACATCAGCAATCTCATGATACTTTATTATTTCTATGAGCATTCACATCCAAAGCCTCACCCTGCAGACCAATGACCAGTGATCTCCTGGTCGATGGCAAAGATTGATCGCACTGTGACGTTTAGACAAAGTAAGAAGCCAAAAAGCTACTTCCAGACATGACGCGTGAAGCGTTCCCTGTTTAGTTTTACTATCAGCCACAAATACCGAAGGCCTATTTCATTTGTCTCATCCTTCCAGCATTTTTCCATTTCAATAGATCGCTAAAAAAGCCCAGCCACGCCTGGTCCACCCTGTCCCGCTGCTTCCAGGTCTGCTGACTTCAGCATCGGCTGCTTTCCACAACCACGTTTCTCCCTCCGGTCTTATTTGTGATTCCTCCGCAGATGGAAAAAAAACCTGATCTTTGCAATAATAGATGTTGCTATTCACGAGTACATCGTATGAAAGTATCGTTGTAACAATATTTGCACCACCACAACATGACAATGGATTCCTGCTCTCAACGTAGCTTTGTGATCTTCATAACATTCAACGCAGTAACAAGGTTTCTCCTCAGGAGCGGCAATGAGTTTGTTTCACCGCCTCAGGGCGCCGCTGGAAATCCAAGGGGACCCAAAGCTAAAGGGGGAGAATCGAGCGCTGTCCGTCTCGGCCCTGGAGTCATGTCTGGGAATAAGAGGGCCGACCCACCAGACTGTCTGGTCAGCCTCCCCTGGCCTGTCAAGGCTTCTCCCTGCTTGAGTGCTCCATTAGTGACTAAAGCACTCACCGGTAGACTACCTGGAAATCCCAAACCAATGATGCTTGAACATTGTACAAGGGCTTAGGGGCAGTACTCCATCATTACATAAGCCCTGGGGGGGGGGGGACAAGCCAGAACAATCTCCTCAACAATCAGGGTGACACGTGAAAACACAATTCTTCCCTTCATTTCTTGGGTTGTAGAATTTCTAAACAAGCACCGTAGAATTATAAATTTAACCAGATGCTATCAAGACCGTGTTCGGCTGCAGCGGGACGAAAGCCAAAAATCATCTCAAATGGTTTACAGCATTCCGTCGGCTGAGAAATGAGGCCGACAATGTAGACGGGCAATTAAACTGCAAGTTTCCTTCCTCTGCGGCCATTGTGTTTGCAACGAATGACAAGCTCATTGATGTCGTTGTAATCGTTGTATTCTAGTGGAGTATGAAAAGTCCCGGCCGAGGAAGAATGGCCTGGATCAGCACTTTATTCTGCATTTCCTCCCTCCGTGCAGCAATCATTATGCCAGTCAAAGCTGCCCACTCTGTTTCTTTCCACTGTGCGCTCATTAAAGAGTGGCGAGTCAAAAAAGCACGGCACAGTGGTAGGCACCATGATCCCGGTGAGCCTTTCACATGTTAAACAGTTTCAGACGGACCCGGCATTGTGCCGCAAGAATACTGCATCTGCTTTACGGCATGGAAAAAAAAAAAGCATTGTCACTGAGTGGCAGTGAAAGAGCCATTGAAGGACGGCCAAAGTTTCTGAATATCTGACCGTGACACGGGCGGGAGGGGAGACGGTGAGACGACCTTCAGGTTGCGGAGACCAGGACGATATTTTTGAAGACCCCGGAAAGGTTCTTAAAACTCTACCGTCCGACCGCAAAAACAAATTAGTCGGTGTAACTATGGCCTTCCCCCGAGAGCCAGCACATCTGGGTCACTGCAGACGCTGCGGAAGACGTCGGATCTCGGCCAGTTTGAGGTGAAACGGTATGCAGACAATGACGAACAACGCGCCCGTCCCGCCGCATCGCACCATCAAACATCTACAGGTGCTCCAAATGCCGGATCCAGGTGGAAAACGCAGACCTCGTTTAGGCCACATCGAGCAACGGTAATTCGGCAGTTGACACTTTTCACTCAGGCCATATCTTCATGGGACTTCAAGAAAGACAGAGAGGAACGCAAGAAAGAGCAAGCTAGCGGTTTTCCTCTTGTACATCGAGTATTGAT
The DNA here is from genome assembly GCF_037954325.1 of Fistularia commersonii. Classification (NCBI taxonomy): domain Eukaryota; kingdom Metazoa; phylum Chordata; class Actinopteri; order Syngnathiformes; family Fistulariidae; genus Fistularia; species Fistularia commersonii. The sequence continues at coordinate 7,629,878 of NC_141290.1, forward strand.
TAAATATCAGTGAATTTACCAATGTCTCCGAAAGGAATGGTTATCAATAAGCATACATATGCATACGTAAGCATGAGATCAAATCCAACACCTTTTCAAGATAAAGGAGATCCTTCCTTTATCCCGCTGCCAACACCGGACAATTCAATACAAATTTTAAATTCAATTAAAGACCTTTATATTCATTCAGGGTGAAGCCTCTGTTGTCGCGCCCTTTGGCCACGTCAACCTCATCTTGCACGTTATGCTAAAGCTAATTTTAACATTATAAAAAAAAAACAAATGTGTCAAGGTTGCGCACAGGGGCACAATGGAGAGCGACGGAGGCCTGAATGAAGGAGGTCGGGCATGCAATCGGCCAGTGTCATGTAAAAAAGTCACTTTCATTCGATTTCGCCGGGGCACCAATAGCACGTCAATCAAAGGGAGGTGCAATGATGAGCTGTCCTGCAGGTCTCGCCGTGGCCGCCTCCGCCATTGCACCACCATTCCACACAATGTGACTCACGGAAATAAAGAAGGGTGAGAACAACCCTTCACATCGACCGCTTGGAAAGCATTAAGTCAAGGTGTTTCTCCCACTGTTGTCCGAACAGAGCTTCCGCCCCAGAGTCCTTTGGACCGACGGGCAACGTGAAAACAAGACTGTTTGTTTGGAGTCCGTCCCGTTGAATCTCATGCGACGCTCGGCAATCTCGATGTTTTACAAACTTCGAACGCCTGCTGGAGAGCCAAAGCCACCGGTCGCAGGAGGACGATCGTATTCGCACGATAAAGGTCACTGATACCTCGCAGACGGAGAAAGGAAGCCGTGGAGAGGAGACATATCCTCGGGCCTCCTGCAGGTGCATTGTTTACGGAGGCAAAAGAAAGAAGCTGTATATCAAACTTGACCGCGTCATGATGAGAGCTAGCTAGCGTCTGAACCCAAGCCTTGCCTCCAACGAACCCTGTGCAAAGTGGTCTCCCGTTGCGGGTTATTCACTCCACCGACGGACTCGTAAAAACCGGTGACTGCAATAAATATACGCTCATACTTGAAGTGCAATAGAACAAAAGACCGAGTGAAAAGCGACCCTGAATCCAAGCGCGTCGGGCCGGGAACCTCCACCCTCCGACAAAAGACACTCCGCTGTGTTTGGAGTCTTCAAAAGGAAATCTCAGATGGCGGAGGAGGATTTGAATCAACTGCGGCATGAAATCACTTTATTTCACCATCTTCTCCCCAAACAAGCTAAAGATGGAGCAGCTATGAAAACTATATCTGGCTGTGGAGAAGATCGCTATCACAATCAATCCAGTCAATCCAGAGTGCTACTTCTAGTTAGCCTCCCGTTGCCTTTCTTTACCGCCCCCTTGAGCTTGGTCCTGCTTCAGATTCTACGGGTCGACTTATCGCTGTCTCCCAGAACTGGGTTTTTGGGTGCAGGGACGGCGTAATCCCGCAGAGTTTGCCTCGGGACGTTTCAGACTTAATTAGAGTTTCTTTTATAATCTCTAAAAACCGTGGAGAATCCAATCAGCCTCACTTAGAACCGTATTCTGCTCGGTGAAGTCACCGTAGGTTCAGGGCAAAGATGAAATGGAACGTTTGGGTTTGGTAAACCGGGACGGCTGAAATTACAGATTTGGAACTGGACCCTTTTGACTGTTACATAAACGTAAGAGTATACATTGTGGTATTATGTATGAAAAGTTCATAGGTGCAAAGGGTGAATGTGATCAGCAGGCATCATGCAGCGGTCAGAAGTGGGCCAGAACTCTGCTCAGATGTTGGCCGGAAGATTAAATACGGTGTAGGACAGGGGGTGACCAACACGGCGATCGCAATCTACCGGCAACTACTGTTACTGTTGGGTTTGGATCCGTCCCCGCTGTGGTGTTTGGCACTTGATTGACATACAGCACAGCCGATGTGACGAAAGATCATTTGGAAGTGCACTTGAGGCCGGCTGCTAGCAGCTGCTGTTACTATGCAACCATGGCTGTTTCCATTTAGCGCAAGACGTCATTGGAGTAAGGACATTGACAAAGTGGGAACATTTCAGAATCGGTATATTCCATACAAGGATATATATTTTAAATGTAAAGTGTACTCGGTACATGAATATATTGTATATGTTTTGCAATATTATTGTCGGTAGAGCATCTTGTCAAAAAAGTGTGGGCACCCCTGGTGTAGGACTCCTGTGTTAAGGGTGGCCAAATGAAGGATAATGGCTGACGTGCTCAGCAGAGGTTCTCACTCAGTGAAACCGATTAAATCTGAGTCAGATATGAGGTGAATTCTGGAGAACCAAAGGAATGACGGAAAGGAGCTGAGAAGAAAAGCCAGAATCGTCGTAAGATATCAGTAGGAGCTCTGCTCGGAGGGCAGAGGCTGCTCCTTATCTCAATCACATGGCTGATGACTGAGAATATTAAAACGAGCTTCCATAAATCCTAAAGCCAAAGTGCGTATTGGAAGTCTCAGAGGCCACCTTCTCAAACGGCATTCATTCATTCATAACCAGTTAATTGATTTTTACTTGATTTATGGCTTCTCTTGTATCAGCGCCAGACAGTTGCAGGAGACGATATTAAAGGGATCCTTGGTTACCAAGACGTTGTCCTCCTATTTGATCAATATTTGTACCAGCTACATAAAAATGCTAATAAAATCTCCCAGTATATCTTATATGTATATATATTCATATATAAATTAAAAAAAAAAAAAAAAAAAAAAAAAATTGTTTACATCTCAATGCCGTCTCGGTAGTGACATCACGAGGTCGACCCGGACTCGGTCATGTTCATTTAACCGTACAATGCAAAGACGTGCAACCCTTCCCATTTGGACCAGAGAGAAACGTGAGCCAGGAGACGCTGAAGACAGAAGTCAAAATGAGCGTCAAAATGAAGACAAACAGAGATGCCAAGAGAAAAGAGTCGGACAAAGTCTCCAGTGTGCGTTGCTATGCTAACGGAGAGCATCTGTTGTAAGGAGCTCCACTTTTTGTCATTAGCTGTTCACTGTAAACCCATGGCCCGCTCTGTCGACTGACCAAGAGACTCGACGTCAGCTTCCTCTACGATCATACCGGTGCTACTTCTTGCAGTAGCGGGTTGTTGACATCCTCGCAGGAGAACATCCAGCGTGTCCTGCCTGTGGCGTTTCTCCAAGCGGGCTTCACTTGTTTCCCCAGGACCTTTTGTCAAAGAAAACAGCAGGCATGGCGTTTGGCTTCAGCCACCGTGTGTAGGGTTGCGAGGATCTTTCAGCAGCTTAGCTCGGCTAAATGCATCCAATGCATCTGGATAGAAGCTGCAAGCACATGGCCGTGGGTCCTTAGGACGTCATGCACGTCCACTGGCAATTTCCCACTCCTTGCTTCCCTTCTTGTGCCTTGGACAGCTGTTTAGCCTAGCATCAGTCCCTTTGTTTCCCTTGGACTGGAAATTGCAACCAAAAGCAGCACAATGTAGCGTTATTAGCATATATACTGTACCATACCTAGCAAAAGCTAACACTATTAGAAAGCCAAAGTTAACACGAGGACCTGTAGATGTCACCTACCTAGCATGCATTGTGCTAGTAACACAATGGCTCCACATGTAGGTTAGAATATGTGTTATAAATTGTGATTTTGAAAGAAATAACAATTCTTTGTGTTTTTTAACAACACATTCTAGTATGAGACAAACGGTAAAGCAAATTTATGCCTATAAGTCCTCCCAGGCGGGGCTCCCAATAAGCTCTTTCGAAATGCAACAGCAGGGTAAACAGGCAATATTATGGGAAGCATATTGATTCAGCGAGAAGCCGACACAGGAAGGAGCGCCGAAGAACAGCCCGCAGAAGGATACTGACAGATAGAGAAGATAGGAGGGAGAACAGAGAAGCCAGGAGGAATCAGCGGATCTGAGTCTGACAGGTGGGGAACAATGACGGCCCGAGTCGAGCCTGTCTGGACATGTTCTCTATCCCAACTTCTAATTGTGACACAGACTTTGAAACCATTTTCTACATGACTCCTGTCTCGATTTCTTCTTGGCAGCTCCGTGGTGACGTTCTCCCCGTCGTGCACTAAACCCCTCTGAGTAACACGTCCGCTGTGTCTGCACTCGAGTTGAGATGTGGCCATTGTGGCCATTTTTTTTTTTTCTCTCCAGAGAGGCCCCCCGAAACCAGCCGACCTTGAAGACCCCGGCATTAGGTCAGCCTCGGATAAGTCTTTTGAATCCACGCAGGCACAATAAGATCTAAAACCAATATAAGGAGTGGCTTTCACAGTCCAGATCCACACAGACAGAGGCATAGCTGTGGGTTCAAATCCACAGAAAATTCATTATATGTTCAAATACTTCAAAAACACAATCCTTATTTGTGGTTCCTGTTATTTGAAACAGCAACCCCCTCCCAGCTCTCAACACCACGGGGGCTCCGGCAAAACAAAAAAAAAAATTCAAAGCGTGGCGCTCGGACAAAGTCTCGCTTGTATTTTCCCCGTTGACGGAGACGGAGCGGAATCCCAGTGTCGGCCCAGACGGCCTCGCAGACACCGCAGATGTTTGATTGGGTTATCAAGCCAGCCGGCCAGCCCTGAAGGAACCACTGGTAAATCAAGGCGCCATTTGTCCAGCCCTCCCTTCCTCAAACTAGCATCGACGGAATTATTATGATGTCCAACTCACCAGGGAGTTCAGACTGAGTACTCAACTGCAGATTGCTGCCCAAATGGTCTCGACCTGCAAGGCGTGCATACATGATCCGGTGGGAGACATGAACACGTGAAAATGTGGCGGGGATCATTTGCGAAACCGAGTCTACGACAGTTCTTATCGGCCGTGCTTTCGCTGCCGGGAGCCGGACCTACACATCGGGACACAAGGACATCCCACTACAGTCAGAGTCCGACTTGACGGATGGACATTTTCAAAAAGTGTCATTAATCAGATTGTTCGTGGCAAAAATGATCTAAGACCCGCTCCCTGTCGCAATTCAGTCCAAACGCGATACATTATTCACACATCTGCTGGGTAGCATGACCAGCGTGGACAAGAGGGAGACTTTTCCCCCCCAAAAAACAGCCTCCAGGGCGTCTGCGTCTTCTGGCAGAGCAGCAATGGTCCTCATTGTACGAGCGGACAGCGCTGGCCGGCTGAAGTTCTCCCAGCTGTGATGGCTGGGGGCTCAGATGGACATTGTGGAGGGGAGTGGAGAATCAAATCTATGAAATTAATGGTTTTGTGACCCTAATCTCTCATCATTCTGAGGCCGCCACAGAGATAATCTAGGTGTAGATTATGTTGTTTACACAACACGTGGCGACGGGAGACGCCGTTGAACTTTGGGTTGTTGTTTTTTTTTTTTGATCTCTCACAGGACAACAAGTCCACGGATCTTCTGTTGAATGAAGAAATCTGAGATGCGGAATGTATCGTGATTTGTTTACTACCCCACTGCTTTGTCTTTCCTAGAAGATTTTTTTTTTTTTTCCCAGGATTCATCTGGCTTTGTTCGAGGGGGTTGAGGGATGAAACGGAGGGGAAGAAAAGCCCATTGGTCTCACCGCCACAGAAATAGCATCCAGAGCCAAGCTGTCATCCCGTTCGGGATTAAAGGCCCGTCATCGGCGGCCGCGGAATTGCTCACATGGCATCTTCCCTTCGGATGGGCTGTGGGAGGGGCTTGATGGCAGGACAGGGGGTGAAAGCAGTAGCCAAAATGATCCGCATTGGACCTCGAGGTCAGGAAGCTGTCCGCACCATGCCAAAGCCACTTTGTACCTCCCTGTCAACCTCATTCAAGGGCGTCTCCACCTTTTTTCCGGTCGTTTTCAGCCTCCGTGGTATCGACCTCCGAAGCAACAAGACAACCCGCGCCTTTTGGTCGCTCGCCCCATCGGATCCACATCAGCTTTAAAAGCATCTCTACTCAACAACAGATTGGCAGGGGCACGGAAGCACATTTCTTGGCACAGGGCACTGTTTTTATACATCACACCATTTCACTCAGGGAGAGGGTGATGGGGATGCATTTGCTAAGCTGTTAGACAATAGAAGTGGGCCGTATCGCCGTGCCAACACTGAGTGGGATGCAAATGGAAGCTTGGGAAGTGAATACAAGTCACTAAAAGTACACATTCTGATGAATTCCCCCTAGCGTTTTAGAAAATGTGCACACCGCGGAGTACTGCTGACCTCCTGTTCCACAAGAGAGATGGGCAGTGGAATGACACCTCACCGTAGCCCATCAGATGTTGGCCAGAGCTTCAGTGGACCGGTAGGAAAAACAGGCTGCTTCTCCAGTCCACTTGAGCGGGAACAAAAGTATGTTTAAACAGAAGCTCCAGCGACCAGTTTGTATGGTGGAGTCTTCAAGCCTCACACCCCCTGTCACCCCCTACGCTGAAAGAAACAGCCGCCATGCCAGTAGAGACAGAGAAAACAGGCCCCCTTTGTTATCCCTGCCTCTTCTCAGCATCAACGGAGGTCCACCACCCACCCCCTCCTCCTCCTCCCTCCAGGCCCCAAAGCTTCAAAATCCTCCCACATTTCCTTCCCCTGCCTCCACCCCTCCCTTTCTCCTGGGTGGTAACACGGCGAAACATTCTTATGGGAATCTTCTCAACCACGTCCTTGTACGTTCATCCTGAAGCTGACAGAGTGGCATCTAGTGAAATAGAGCTAACCTCCAAGTTGCTCTAATGGGGGTAGACAGGGTACATAAAACCCACAGCAGCTCCTTCCATTATCTTCACTTCAAACGGGAGCTGCTGTCTGTCCCCGGCAGTTGGTTTGGACAGAAAAGAGCATCACAAATGCTTTGTTCTCACTGAGGAGTGTAATAACCTGACAGGGGTGATAACTGAGCCGCTAAGGCAACCTTAGGTAACCGGGCCCGATAACTGCTGCGGCGCCAAGCCTTAGTATAATGACGGCGGGCTTTCCGAGGACGCCCTGGCTCGCCGCTCCTCACTCACAACGTTCCCGCACCACTAACCGTCCCAAACACAAGAAGATATTAAAGTGTAGCACTTCATCTAACTCTTGTTAGGCCCACGGCAACACGCGGTTATGCGTTTTTGATATTGGCCGGGACTCCTGTCGTGAAATTAGGTCATCCCGGCTCAAGCTGTGCATCGGGGACGTGGATTAGGTTCAAAACAACCCAGTGGTTTGCGTTCCGCGGGGAGGGAGGGGGGGGGGCGGGAAGTTTCAAATCGGAAAACTCCCTGGGGTGGCCGTGGCGACATCCTCAAACAGATCGGTAGGTCTCCGAGCTCTTTCAAACAACTGATAGACTTAAAATCAACAATGTTTGAGTGGAAAAGTGTGAAAACTACGCACCAACACACACATCACCACGTTTTAAACAGATGCGTGAACCACAAGTTAACACTAGAAGTGTGAACACACAGGCAAACTGTAGAATAGTCCGCGATGGTGAGCAGCAACGGTGGGACTTCACGACAAGGATTGTTGGAAGGGCCCAAAAAAGTACTCGCGCACCTTTTACTGCGTTATTTGGAGAAAGTCGAGAGTGAGAAAAAGGTGGAGCGTCCTGAGATCCTACCCCAGGTGACGGAGTTCAGGTATCTCTGGGTCTTGTTCAGGAGCGAAGGGAGAACGGAGCAAGAGATGGACAGCGGAGGTGAAGACTCTGCATTCACCGTCGGATCAAAGTTCCCGACCAAAGAAAAAAGGAATTCATGGACACCGGTAGCTGAGATGAGGTTCCCTTGCCTCCGGCCCATCCCTTGGAGACAGGGCGAGGGGCTCGGCGTATAGCTGCAGCTCCTCGGCATCCAGAGGAGCCAGATGAGGGGGCGCCATCTGGTCCGGATGTCTCCTGGACGTCTCTCCGGCTTCGCGGTTCTGATCTCGGGTATGTCCCGCCTGGAGGAGTCCCAGGGACTGCCCGAGACTGGAAAGACAACGTCTCTGGGCTGGACCGGGGACACCTGGAGATTCCCCTGGAAGTGCTAGACCAAATGGCCGGGGAGAGGAAGGTCTGGGTGTCTCGACCCCAGAGGAAAGGCAGAGGATGATCATTGGAGAAAGCATCACGCGAAGACCTAAAACATGTATTTCCTGCTTGGTACAAACTCATCTATCCTTGCATATATTTGTCCAGACTATTACAATGGCCAAAGTGTTCCAGCAGCTGTTAAGCAGCGGGGCGCTGTTCTTCTGCCGGATCATCTCTATTCATGAATAGTCCACTGGACAACATGAATCTCAACCGATATTGATTTTTCTGGTTCAGTATCAGTGCCCGGAGAAGTCAAAATAGTCCATAAATGGAGTTTAGACATCATATTAGAGATGGTTTCAGCGCGGGATCATTCAAGAAAAAGGTCTGCCACGTACGATTGGACGCCAAGGCACAGGTCCCTGGTTCTGTGCGGAGGCTCCATGGTCTCCAAAAACAGGCAGGAGGTGCTAAGTTTTCCAGTCGTGTGAATGAAAGGGTGAATAGTTGTATGTTTCTATATGGCGTGTGAATTAGAGGCTGAATGGTTGTATAGCATGTGAATGACTGAGTGAATGCTTGTATGACATGAACGAAAGGGTGAATAGTTGCATGTCGCTATATGACGGCTGAATGAGAGGATGAATGGTCTTACAGTATGTCCCTATATGAGGTGTGAATTACAGGGTGAATGGTTGCATGGCTGGATGTCTCAATATGACATGTGAATGAAAGGATGAATGGTTGTATGATGTGAATGTATGTTTTTTGTCTCTGTATTGCGTATGAATGACAGAACCAACATACTGATGTGGAGGCTCATGTCCTCAGTATATCGACCACATTCATATGTTGTGTTTTTTTTTGGTTGTCATGTCACTCTCTGATAAACAGGACCTTATTAAACTATAACCGAAAAAACTGATAATCCCTTGTACATGTTTCTCTGCTGAGATTAGTCCGGGTTGTTTGTTATTCTTGACTTCATCACGCAAAGCGAGTCCTTCCGTGGGATCGTCAAACAGCCTCGGCTACGGTTCGGATAAAGTCCGAGAAGACCTGACGTCACGGACGTCGGCTCGCTCTGAGGCTGCGTCCGCCGGCCAGACCTCCACGCCGCTCACAAAAGGAGCATTGATCATCTCCTCGGAGAACGTTCCTCGTGTCCCTTCCGCCCACAGGGTGGAATTGGTGGCATTTTCCCTCCAACACCCAGGCTTTTCCCAGAGCCCCCCGAGCCAAGCTGCCCGCCGCCAGTTTTGAGGTCAGCGGCAGGCGGCCGACTGGTGCTCCCACAATAACTTTTGCGGAGCGCGTGTGACGGTAATCCCATAGTTATGCAAATCTTCTCTACTGGTGCAGTAAAGATGGCAGCACGATGTAGGTCACTATCTTTCCGATTCTCCGCGTTGGTTAAATTAAGCTGAAATTGTCCTGTCAGGGGAGATTCGAGGTGGCGTCCGGCCTCGCTCGGGAAGAACCTGACCGTCAAGAGTACCAGGGGCGCAGGAAACGGCGGGCGTTGTGTGATTGCCATTTCTGAATTAATGCAAATTAGACGTAATCCGCGGACGGCGGGATATTGTTATCTTCTTAAACAGATTAACAATAGTCTGCACCGGGAGACGGGGACGTTTTGGAAAGTGTGTCACATCTTTCAGAGGGCCTCAGACAATGACCTCTGTCATTAGCATTGTGTTAATGTGTCTGTGTGAAAAGGCAGTGAAAGTGTGCAGCAGCAGAGGCATCTGAGTGTGTGTGTGTGTGTGTGTGTGTCTGGGGATGAGCGGGAAGAGAGCTGGGGGGGGTTGTTGTTGCACGATGGCGACCCCCCCCCCCCCACACACACACCCCCATTCCACCCGACTCAAGCTTTGACAAGGGGTGCAGGGAGGGGGGGGTGCAAATGTTTGTCAAGCTCTCTGGAAGCGGAGTGTTCTTAGTGGATCTCCAAGAGAACATGTGAAACCCCGACCCAGAGGAGAACATCGGACCAAACAGGCTGGTTGTCAGGACAACGCTGGGGCTGCTCTAACATCATTTGGGGAGGGGGGGGGCAAATCAGCTTAGGATTTGGGGAGGCAGGGGGGGGGGGGCATGTCCATCAACATATGACACAAACTGTCAACATCCATCCATCTATCTATCCGTCTATCCGTCTATCCATCCATCCAGCCAACCTTCTGGATCATGTCAAAGGCTACAGCTGGAGAAGTGTTGGATGATGCTTCATCATCCGTCATGAAATAGACCGGGGACGGGAACCAGAGAGGGGGGGGGGCCGAGGGTCGAGCTGCCCGTCCGCGGTCCAAACGCCATCATCTCCCGCGTCGCGAATCTCGTAAACATCGGCGTTTTCTGTTACCGTTTCACCGCAACCCCCCCCCCTCCCTCCCATCCCCCAGGACTGTCCCGCAATGATCACGCGTCGTCCGCACCGTGACCTCCCCCTCCGGTACGCGTCACACCTGTGCAAAGTGAACGGGATGCATCTCGCTCACCTCCTCTTCCACGGTGATGCTGAGAATCCCGGAGAGTCTTCACCGCTCCCGCTCCGCGTCGAGCCTCCTGCTTTCCTCTGACGGCGGCGCTCCGCTCTGCCACCACCTCTCACGCACACGCACACACACACACACAGAGAGACACACACACACCGGGGCGGGCGCTGTGTGCATTGCAGCGCCGCAGGGGCGGTGCGCGGCGGGCCGTGGCCGTGGGGCCCCCCTCCGGCCGGAAACCCCCCCCTCCCCTCCCGAGACACCAGCTGGACCACTTTTCGGATAATTCTGAAAGGTGGTGTCTCCTGATGCTCTGCAATCCTCTTTACATAACGTGCACGTTATCTCCGATCCTTCCTTCCGGAAGGCACAACCTGCATTTTTCTGACTCTTGACCCCACTTTCCCCCCATGCAGCCAGCAGGTTGACACACACACACACATTATCCCCAAGCTTAGTGATGGAGGCCATCTGCAGTCGTGGCATCACACACTTTGTCTTAGGAGATCAGCGTGATGGAGATGTTTCTAGATGTTCTCGGGAGAAGCCCCCATTTGGTAATCTGTCTCCATCAGGGGTTGACTGCGCGACCGCGGTTATTTGTTCGGCGAGCGCGTACGACTTTGACGAGTTAATTAGCTTTGGCAAAAACATTTCTTCATATCACGGCATCGGACGCCGGCTGCAGAGCTAATGGAGCGATAATGAGCTAAAACGCACGGTGTAATTGAGTCGAGCCCCCCCGCGGAGGAACACAAAAACAACACAACAACGAACGCACGACCTCTTTGGGACGCTCAACAGGCAGCTCACATATGCAGCGCATGCTTTCCTCTGGACCTGGAGTTTAATTACATTATAACGCTTCCCTATAGAGCACGAGCGGCGTTTACCGGCTGCCTAACCGAGTTAGCGCGAGAAGCAGGAGCGGGTTCTGCGCCTGAGCCGGGTGCACATGGTGGACTTTATCCTCAGCTAAATGATGAGTTCCTTCAGCTCCTCTGTACGCTTTTACAGGCGCAAAATAATCAAATTGTTTTTTTTTAAGCAATATTAATGCACCGGTGCACGCGACACCATTTTATACGTTTGATTTAGTCCAGAATTACACCCATCGTTCATGTAAATTATAATATCCGATATTTTAATCTCTTTATTATAATAGTCTTTGAAAGCTGCGTTCTGGTGCTTTTATTTTTTAGCCTCCCGGACATTTGCCAAATCCTCAGATTTGGCAAACAGTAATCCTAAACAGTAAGGCAGGAGTTGTCAACATTTACCACATTATTGGCTATGCCTTATATAAATACATAATAAATATATAAAAATATGCCTTAATGATCCTATTTGCATGAAAAACATCTCGGGGTTAAGAGGTCACTACCAACTGAGAAATAAAGGCCTTCTCGTGACATTTACTCTGTTATCTTGGATTCTTCGCTAAACAATTTATTAGCATTCATAAAATTAGCGGTAACAGGAGCAGTAGAACGGGCTGGGTGAAGTGAAATACTACAGCTGCCTTCAAGGTGTGGATCACATCCTCTGGAGTGACGGTGCAATTTCCGTGTCTGAGCGGTTAGCGGAAAAATGTCGGATAATTGGCACCCCGTCTCAGACTCAGGTGTTACGCACGGATCAGAGCGCAGATCTGCATTTCTTGTCACCTTCCTCTCAGAGCTTGGGAAAGAGCTTTTAAATGACCTTCACCCGGAAAGACACGGCTACATTTCAAGAACGCTGCGATACGTATTCTGTGGTACGTGGCGGTCGGACGTAGAATTCGCCGCTAATGAAGCCCCGTGTTGGAAATGTAACAGCGAGGACAAGTACGTGTATCAGGCTGGATTTTTATCCGGTTCATTAACCACCTGTGAGTACAAAGTAGGCATGTGGTCGTATCCGTGAGTCAGTGCGTAGCGAGAGGATCCGGCGGCAGCAGAGGAAAGATAGCGATCAGCTCATCTTGGCATAATTAAGAAGGCAGAGCGTGGCGTGGATCAGTGAGGGTTTTAATTACACACTCATGAATCCCGTTTGCTCGGGACCGACAGAACAGCGTCTTTTTTTTTTTAATGCGGTAAAATATATGTGTCTATGTTACCTTCAGTAGATAGAGATATACAGTACTTGACTATGTCAGAGGTATATACTGGGACGCACACAGTTACACAAGAAAACAACGGTGAATGATAGCACATCACTGAGCAGCGTTAGCTAGCGCTTTCCGGATTTCAGAATTTCTCATTTAACCAAATAAGAAGGTACAACTGAAAGACAGCGGAGATCACTTATGAGGTATTAAGGGAAATGAAAAAGACACACCTGAGAATAAGCCTGAGTGAATCCATGACACAGAAAGATGAAGAAATCAAGTACAAGAACTCGTGAAATGTTGTGAATCAATTGTGGGACGATGACATTTTCATAGATTTCTTTTAGAAATATAGTCACTCAAATGAAATGTATTTAAATACGATACTGGACAAATTCTTCGCCATTTCTCTTCTCTTTACATAAAATTACATGTGTGCGATGCAGCTTCATGAAATACCTCACGTGACAGTTGTCACTCAGTGTCATTTAGTATAAATCTATATATCACATGAACAATGCCCATGAAAATAAAACCGTCCCTGTCGCGTTTTGTCCACTAAAAGTGCATTGTTCTGCAGACGACATGCTCATATTGTTTCGGTGAGTCAAACGGGGGACAAAATAAAAGCTACGGGTTCATTTGTTGCCCTGCTCATTTGTATTTCACAATCATCCCACTGAGCACCATCAGTAGATCATTGAAAGCCGTAAGAAAATATTTATGTGTGTGTGTGTGTGTATGTGTGTATACATATATATATATATAAATATATATATACACGCATACATACAGACATACATTGTGAATTTTGAATATGATGCATTAGGTGAGCTAATGTTTGGATCCTTTGGGATCCTTGACATTTCAACACTTGCTTTCTTCTGCATCCTGGCAAAGAGGGATCACAGATTTAAAAGTGATTCCAGATACTGAGGACAACCATCTACGTTTGTCAACAGCATGCAAAAAAAATAAAAACATCCCTTTTAGTGGATGCACACTTAGTGGACACGTGCCCTGAAGGATATTGTTGCAGCCATTTTTGCTGCTGCCAGACATGGTGATGAAAGATAACAAAACTAGCCTTCCCTGTCATGTTCTGCACACAATGCATCCTCTTGTATCTATCGCAGAGAGGGGCTAACTGACTCAAACCAAGAAGTGAAGTGCTGCCAACAACACCGATCATGAGATTTCTCTTCACAAATAATTCTGACGTGCGTGAGGGATAAATACAGCGAGTGCCATCTGTCTAGCTTGGATACATTACGTACCTCCGTCTTCACACAAAGTACTGCGGTGATAGGAGTCAAACAGCTGACGGTTATGACACGTGGAGACACGACAGGCCACCGGCAATTCAGGAAATGGAGAAAACTGCCACTACGTGGGGTAGAGGTGACTAGTGGCGTTTCTGTAGTTTAGGGGAAAAGTTGAATGTGCCCCCGTACATGTCTGCCTTCAACCTGGCCGACTCTTTCAGCCTTTGCGCCCAGGTCTTCCTTCGGGTCAGGATACGTGCGACCTTCTTCAGCTTCTCCTCGTTCCTCTCCAAGTAGCGGATTCCGTCAGTCTGAAGCTGATTTAGTTTCTCGCGTCGGGCATCGTGCATGGAGATGTCTTCATTCAAGTAGGGGTTGAAGCGGAAATATGTGTTGGGTGGAAGGAACGCATCAAGCGTGCCATGAACCTCTGTGGAGAAGTCGTGGGAGGCAAAGTCAGAGAGGCCGGGTGAGATGCAAAAGACATTTGGATTCAAATCACAAACACAGAATCAAAATTTGAGGATCAGAAGCATCCAGCTGTTTGTTAATGGGTGGAGAATACAAATGTTGCCTGTTAGCGCTGTGACTGATTTAACTAAGCCTCAGAACAGACACTTCGGCCTCCTCAAGCTCTCCGCATGAGGTAGTACAGAGTCAAACATGTTTGCCTTGTCTGGTTATTTTCATTGAGGACATCTGGAAAGTCAAACTAAATACAATGTCATATAAAGCAGTGATTAAAATATCACAGCGGCTCTGCGGGCCATTTCTTGGACATTTCCAGTGTATAAAGTAAATCGTCAGGAGTTTATTTCACGCCATTTAACAGATATGGGTCAAAGTCAGATGAAAAAAGGTCCAGAGATAAGCCACTTTCATAAATATCGTAATCGTAATTTTGCACCACATGTTAAAGGACAACAAAGGAAGTCATTTTCGCCTGAGCGAGGAATCGCGGGTCTGTTTTGTCTCAGATAATATATAAAAAAGTTGAAAGAGACTTGTAATAATGGATTCATCTGGAACTAGTGTTGAGGAGTTTATATCCCGTATCAGCCTTTCATAGACACAGGTAGGTAAGGGAGATGTTTGGCCGGGGAAGAACGTCACATTTATAGCTGCTCAGAGAGAGTCTGCCAGATATTCTACATGTGTCAAAAGTCCACAAGTCAGACTCATTCAATACAATTCATGCATAAACCACTGGACTTGTGCTATTATTGCTAATAACAATAATCTATACTTGGTTTTTTGACATTAACTTTTTTAACAATTTTTTGTTATCTACTTTTCATGAACTCCTCCAGTATTTTCTTATTTTCTTTCAAATCGCTTCTTGCAATGTACTATCCAAATAAATGTGCTTTGCTTTTACTCCAGATATTTGCAGGATGGGGATGCTAAGCTTGTCTGACACTGAAAATTTTCCTTTAAGGGATGATTTATTCTACTGACTGCTAAACTAAGCACAACCGAATGAGTTTGTGGCCAAATGTCAGTTCCTTGGGAACTTTGCATGTCAAACTCCGTTAGACGAGACTAACCCGTCCGCAGCTGCGGCCCAAGCTCTGCCGTTACACCACGATTCCGATGGTTTCTGAAGTGCTAGAAAGAAATATTGGCTCTGGGGACGAAAAGAAAAATATAATGCGGATTCTAGCATGAAGGGTTGGGGATCAATAAAGTATCATTCATTCACATGAGGGCTAAGGGTGGTTTAAGCCATAGATGGGGGGAAGACAGTTGGGCGAATAGCATCTAGGTCACACTGGGCTGCGACAGGAGTACACAGACCCAAATTTAGGCACATAAGGTGCTCTTGTCCAGATGTGGTAGACAGAGGCTGCAATTTCTGAGGGCCTGCGATGTGTTGTATTCAGCCCAAAGTCAGCAGACCTGGACATGAAAACGTGATTCTTTGCTTGAGAAATGACGTGGGAAGAAGAGTTTCAACCGTGCAATTCAGGGCCGCAAAAAAAAAAATTACAATGACAAGTCATCCGTTCCGTGCCTTTCACTTTCAATCTTTCCTCCCGTATACAGACGGGTATTCATATCCAAGCATTTTTTGTAAATGACATCGCAGTGCCTCTTTTGTGTCATGTTCTATTGTCCCCTTTGTTTTTCGTTGACATGTCAAATGAATAATACATTTCCGACCCATCCGACAGTTTATCAAGTCCATGTTGCTCCAAACTTGCCCCTTGTCCTTTGGCTCAACGTGATAAAACGTACTTTAGTTCAAATATTTTCATATGAAGCATGACTTCGCAGATCGAGGCGTTTTAAGGGAATGGAGAGGAAAGATCTCAGACTGTGCTTCAAGGGTGATTATTGGGATTTGTGTTTTGTCATAGCAGTTTTCATTTAGCTTTAGAGGCTATGACTCATAAGACCATGATTAGCAACACCGCAAACAATGGACTAGATGAGGGCAAGCTGTTTTGGTACAACCTTGTGTTTTATTCATTCATTCAATCATTGTCTACAAGGCTCATCCAACAATGACTGTTGCTGGAGCCAATCCCAGAGGTCATTGGAGAGGTTGATGAAGGGTCACATATCCAGAAATACAACCATTCATCCTCTTATTCACATTCACATGCCAAATAGACATATAGCCAGTCACTGTGTCGTTCTCAAATTGCTCCCGATAGCCAGGCTAGCGCCTTGCACGGCAGCTCTGCTGCCATCGATGTGTGAGTGTGTGAATGAATGGGTGAATATGAACCAGTGTGAAGTGATTAAAGCGCTACATAAGTGGGGACGGACTACTTACCATTCCATTTACCATTTACCATTTACCGTTACACGGGCACATACAAAAATTCCCTCTATATATATATATACTGCTCAAAAAAATAAAGGGAACACTTAAACAACACAATGTAACTCCAAGTCAATCACACTTCTGTGAAATCATAGTGTCCACTTAGGAAGCAACACAGATTCATTTGGACTTGTTTTAAGGACATAATATCAAAGTTGGATCAGCCTAGAGTTTGTTTTTACACTTTGATTTTGAATGTGATTCCTAATCCAGACCTCCATGGGTTGATACAATTGATTTCCATTGATCATTTTTGTGTGATTTTGTTGTCAGCGCATTCAACTGTGTAAAGAGCAAAGTATTTCATAAGAATATTTCATTCATTTAGATCTAGGACGTGTTTTTTAAGTGTTCCCTTTATTTTTTTGAGCAGTGTATATATATATATATATATATATATATATGTATATCTATCTTTGATAGATTGCATTGGTCCTCACTTACCTTCCGTGTCTGTGGCGCTGCTGATGACATTGCTCAGCTTGGTTTTGAGGCTGGTGTGGGTCAGGCTGTGATCACCAGGACCACTGAAACGCCCCGTACCAAGCGAGACCACACACTCCAAGGGGGTGCCGGGCCACAGACACCTGCACTCGTGGATGGCCAGTGCCGTTGGGTTGTTGATGAGCAGACCCCCATCCTGTATGCAAAACACAAGTCATGCCTGATTTACATACCTACTCCAGAACACTCGGTGAAACTAATAGCCATTTAAATCTATTGATTTGACCACTCAAATGCGGAAGTCTGAGAGGGACATCCGCGAAACAAGAGAGAAGATCCATGTCTATCCGGTTCTGGAGCAGCTTGTAAGCCTACAAAGCATTACATGAATCTTTCCCCCGCTCTCTTGATTCCACTCACTTTTTTTGCCCAACAGGCTTTGATATCGAACAACTGCCGAAGAGTGTTTTTGCTTTGGATCCATGGTCTACCCAGGGCAGTGGGGAGGGAGCGGGGGTAACCAGAGAGGCCGTGGGGACTGATGAATAGGCATGAAGACGAGGGGCTGCGGGGCTGGCAGCAGGATCAAACACACAGGGGCCGGTCCTCATTAAAGGGGTCTGGCTGGGGGGGGTTTGAGCCTCAGGGCCCCCAGTGTCTAGGGACGGTACTGGGGGGGGCTTGTTAATGTGATGCTAGTGTACATGCGACGCCGGATTATTCGTTCATGCCTGCATCATTGCTGTTCAATGTCATAATAACGCATTCATGATGGCAAACAGTCCGACGGGAGAGGAACGGGTAGGGCGGTAGTGACAACAACAACTAGCGTGTGCACAAAGTGCAACAGGGAAAACAAGGGATGCATTTTGGGTAAAAGGTAGGCTAATGCTCATGGACAGACTGCACTGGATTGTTTGCACTTTTTCAGTTAGCACAGGTTTAATTTGCACAACCATTGCTGGCCCTGGAAAAACACTGGAGAAACAAGTACATGGTTTTAGCTAGATTGTTTACGTTTCTGTGGCTTCCTTTTAGTTGCTTTCATTTATTCTTATTTTATTTATTAGAAATTATAAAGCTTCTGCATTTATGACTGGGCAGATGAAATTTGGATTTTTGGATATTAGTTTTTAGCAGATCCACTTCTGACCACTTTCCACAAATGACATCATCTACTGTCGTGAACTCGCCCATCTGCTAATTACAGCTTCATCCGCCCCTGAGAGATGTTAATTTTTTTTGCAAATGTTTGTCCATAGAGTCTATGCCCAAACAAAGTGGTCTATGGCATAGAAAGTGTCAGTTCACGATAATGAAAGCATGCATCAAATCCCCTTTAAGCCTCTGGTTTGATGGAAATAAACACCCATGTCATAGCAGCATGGGAAACACAAATTAGAGATGCCCGTCTCAAACACACCAACTAGATTCACATCCCAACTGATATTTAACTATTCAATCCAAAAAAATATAAATTGGACAGTGTGTTTCGACCATCAGTTGAAAGGAGACGTCTTGATGAAATTATCAAACCCTGCTCCGAGAGAAAATAAGGGAGGTTTGGGGTTGCTGTGGATCTCAAACAATCTCGAGGGGCAATAATTCAACTCAAACTTCTGGGTCGAGCTCTCCAATAACGAAGGGTCATGTGTTTTTTTTGGGCACTCCTGCCGATCGGTGCACTTCTGCAGTGACTCCGGAGATTCTCCGCAAATGGGTTGATGGGATTGAGCCAGTTTTGCCCTAGCTCCTCATTCTTTTTTTGTTTTTTTATTGCCATGACACCATTTCGCCCAGAGGTCTGACGGTCACGGTGAAAACCCTGGCGTGCGTCGATGTGCTTGTTCGGCCTGAGTCGTGGCCAAAGAAAACGACAGCAGCAAGGACAGGCAAACACACTTGAAAACAACTGGACGTAGTGATAGGCTCACATAAGGTCTGGTCTCCAAAATGCAGAGTGTGTGCATCTAGTTTAACGCATGAAAATGTGCGGTTTTAAAATGGACCTAATTTACAGCAGCATCTTTGCAGTAACTCAGCACTCAACATTTTAAACTTTACAGTTTGTCCAAGAAGCGCATGTGACAGCCAAACCCTCACAGGGCTCTCTTTTCCCTGGCCAGGGCCGGAGCTGCACAGGGGGTTTAAGTCTGCCACTAAGTACGGAAGAACTGCTGAGGAAGCAGTTTCACCAAAGTGCACCGTCATGCACAGAAAGAGAGATGGGGTAGAAATCAATCAGAAAACTAAAGGGAACACGCCTGGATGGGAGGCTCTCGGTCAGAGTTTGAAGGGACCTTGTTTGCACTTAACGGCTGATGAGCCCTTCGGAAACAACAACCGAACCATTTTTCTGAGCCGTGACATCGGCCTGGGACCAGTTTTGCATCCTTTTTGTGCAGACGGCTGTTGGAAAGAGTCACAAACTGGCCAAAATGTGTAACATTCAAGGCCAATTCTACAATGCTCCTTTGAGCTGACGGTTGAATGGCATAAGTTGTCTCCATTTCCTAGCACCTGCTTAGGCATGCAAGGGCGCAATGAAAACTTTGGCGACTGGTTGCGAACAAGCGTTGCGCTGCGACTGGACACCGACATGGTGTACGCACAACCCCTTCAAGGGATCTCTCCGCAGATGTCATGAACAAACAGACGAGTCTTAAATGGGAAGTGCCCGGCTCCGGCTACAGCGAGAACAAGCCGCAGACGTGACGGCATGGCGTCAACATTTGGCTGGCGGCCACATTCCCAAGCAAAGGGACCTGGGGGCTGGAGTACACTTGGAAGAGGGGTGAAGGTTCAAACAATGATCTGCTTACAACAAACTGCTAATAAGCTTTGCATTCAAAGTGGCCAAAACGCAAGCTGCTTTCAAGCAGGGGCGGAGGTCGTTTCCATCAAACTGGATCGAGAGACTATTTATGCGAGTAAAGCCGGGGAGAGGGTGGCGTATGTTGAATAAGTGACAGGCGTGTACAAAGAGAAGCTCGAAATGGAAAGTGAATCCTTTTCTGTTCAGATGTAATAAAGCAACATCCAGGATGCAGAGCGCCTTTGCTCCATCGTTTCGCCCCGAGGAGGCTCGCCGCTCATTCACACACCAATACATTTCACATCTCTTGAACAAAGAAAATGTTCAACGAATTAGGTCCCCCACAGCAAAGGGATTGAGTTTCACCCCGTCGAATTGAAAGATAAACCGTCGAAATACTAAATATGGTGATTTGGTTTGTTTCTGGAACAGAACTTTATCAGCTGTGATAAATGCACATAAATCAGATTTGCATAGCTGTTTGGAGTTTCCCAGCTGCCATTAAGTTCCCAGGAGCGTATCTCTATTGTGTCCGATTCGAACGTTTCTCGAAGGCATGCTTTGTTTTCAATAGGAAAGAGGTGCTATCGTTGGATCTGAGGAAAAAAAAAAAAAAAAAAGGTAATTTCACGCCTGAGCATCCGTCATCTCCCATTACCCGGAATGGCAAACTTGGTCCTCTTCATTAAGCCGGTGTGCCTGCATATCCCACTGCTGCTTCGACCAATAAGCGAACCTCGACGCTGCCTTGTGTGAGGGCCATTATGAGCGTCCGCAACACAGAAAAGAACAGGGCGCTCGCTTCCATCTCAATGAAGCAAGTCTTCAACGTGTATCCGACATAGCGGTCATATCGCAGATCCAATTGAGAGCAGTATTTATTACAATCTCTGCTTTGATTCGGTTGGACGTGAGTTCAGTCATGACTAATTATGAGGCCCTGCCATTGAGGCCACTTACGCTCAAATGATTCATTAAGGAGGCGTTATATAAGTCATGGATGTCTGGCGCTTGCTGTCACGGTAACCACAGTGTTTACCCACCATTCCACTGACAAACTAGATAATTGGGCCGTCAAGATAAAACTCACTCAATACTTAATGATTCAACAAAAACCAAGTCTCTGATGAGGATGAAAGAGCATTTTCCATTTAATCGGACAAAAAGGCGCACTCGTTGCGCTAAAACAGTTGCAAAGAGAGCCGAGTTGTTGTTGAAATAATGGAGGAGTGGTTGGCGGCACACATCAATGCCAATCATTTCGGGTCATGTATCTTCACAGCGGATCTTGTGGTTACATTTAACAGTTCTTCTCTTTTGCGGCAATGACGTCTGGGCCCCTTGGCGTTATCTGCCAAGGCTAACAAAAGACGAGGGCCCGTCATCGGGGGAGCCGGTGTTTTGCTGCAGGCATGCAAAGGCCAAAAGCGCAGTTACCCCTTCCTGCAGACCCGGGTTCGCACAACCTCACGCCTGTGCACTCGGTTCTACGGCGGAGAACAACAATCGCAGGCTGTGACTGTGCACACTTGCCAGTCTTTATCGAATAAATAATAAAATATTGTATGGTATCTAGATTTCCTCGAGACTAGATGAGCATAGATGTACATTTGTTGACTGCACGTTTTACAGTATCATTTTAAGTTTCATCGTATGCATGGAGAGTAGAAGCCGATGCAATTAAGGATCAGATGTTTTAAATGTGAAATATAGTACAAAAATAAATCATCAATTCAAAATCGCAAGAGTTCAAACAATGATTGAGGAGGACGACACCAATGTGGAATAAAGTCCTTGAATAGTCACAAGACGGGATCACACCTGAGCCGTTGTCATGGAAACCCGATCGGCTTTCATCGACAAGGTAGACATCTTCCTAGGGCGATTTTCGATGCAAGTCAGAACTGCCATCTTGAACCATCAGAACTGCCGTCAGAACTTAGCTAACCTGAAACACTAAACGCTAAAACTATGAGTTGATAACAAGTAACAGAATTAGGACTTGGGGAAAATTAGAGGGTACATAAGTAGAGAAAAATTACAGTCTTTTACCAATGTCTGTTATCACAGTTGTTTTCACGAGTTCCAGGAGAAGAATTTTATCCTTGATAATAGTCCCCTCCTATAACGTGCCTTTAAATTAATACTTATTTACTTAAAATCAGAATATTTCTTTGTACCTCAAAGACACATTCATTTCAACAATTTCACTCACACAGGACAGCGATTGTCCGACTTTTTTTTTCTGCCATAAATGCCTGTATTTGATGTCCGACTTTTTTTTTCTGCCATAAATGACTGTATTTGATGTCCGACTTTTTTTTTCTGCCATAAATGACTGTATTTGTGAGGCTGAAATGATGACCTCCGTTCCATTCTCGCTGCTTATTGGGGGGCCATGTTGGGGATCCTCAGGGTCTCGGAGGGCAGAGGTCCACGGATTCCATGCCTCTCATTAAAAGGCTGGCAGAGATGGGCGCAAAACGTTCTCCCGTTCCGATCTATCTCCTTTGATGGCCCCATGGTAGCCAGGAAGAAATAAAGGGCCCTGGCCATTCTGTGCAAGGCATTTCTTCCATGCTGTTTATTGCAGCAATAATTATGAAAAGTTTATGAACTGCGTGAGCTTAATGTTGAACACGTCTTATCCTGCTCCATTTTATGACCTCCGTTTTTCACCGCTTCCTCCCTTGCCCTGACGGTAACTCTTTTAGATCCGTCAGCACCTTGCGAATCCCACATATTATAACAATTCAATTGTGCAGATGTAAAACAGGCTGCAGGCCGCAGAATTTTTAAACAAGCCTTCATTAGTTTTCCCAAACGGTTCAAGAATCCCGGCGTCCGTTCAGCCCCATGCCGTGCCGACTGCCTCATACACAGTGTACAAGGGGCGATTGTCCCGGGACAGGAGTCGAGTGGAAAACTCCGTGGGTGTTTATGAAAGAGACAGGGATGACGCTCTCTCGGTGGAATCCCTGCATTGCATGGATAGCGTGGTGCGCCTGTGACCCGTCACTGCGTACGATGCGGCGGCGGCGGCTTTCTCAAGGTGCCATTTGGACAGACTGTACAGTTTCCAGGGTAACCTCCGGCCATCTTGGGAAATATATAAATATATGTGCTTGTGTGTGTTCATGTTAATATTATGAACTACGAGCAGCAGAAACTGTAGTGGGCGGTTGCTATGTACAATGAACCCGTAAAGAAACACATTTGTTTATCTTTAAACTAATGTATTGAATATAATAATGGGGGGAGTCTTGAAGGCTAGTTTCAGTGAAATACTCTTTTAAACTAGTATTACAAAGTAATCTCCCAGTTTCTGCTACAAGTTACCTAAGAGTTTGGAAGAGAAGCTCGTTGTTTATCGTCGTTCATGCTAACAGGGACGGCGCTGCAGCAAAGCGGGGAACTGTCGCATCGGGCAAATGTATACGGCAGACCGAGCCAAAACCAAAGGCGTTTTTTCCATACCCGTTTACATTTTGTTCCAAACTTGAAAAGAAGGAAACAACTGATGTGCCTGATTTGTGTTGGTGCCGTGTTGCCCAGGGCGCCCTGCCCTGACTGAGAGGATACAGTAAATGAATGACATTAGCTGCATACAGCGACCTGCCAAATGGTGGAGTGCACTGGGAATTTGTTATTGTGCTCTGAGCAATAAGACACCCTTTAAGCTCAGATGAATTTAAATGTATTCTGCCGGGATATGCCTTCCCCGAGATGGCACGACGACAACAACGGCGGGCGGGGCGTGTACACATTTCTCCGGTTTGCTTGACGAGGATTATGTGGCCTCTCAGATGTATTTGTCTAATTCAATCATGGACACGGATTGGAGTGCTCGGACGTAGCAGAGTGCCGATAAGCTGCATAAATGTAGCAGGAGGTTGCAGATAAGTTGTGAGTGAACTACATATTCTGTGTGAATGTGCAGCAGAGGGACCTTAAGAGACAATGTTCAGTACAAAATCAGCTTCCAGACTATAAATAACCATTCATTATCCAACGACACTTGTAGCGGTCGTTCCCAGAGTTTTAAATGCCCTACAGGTCGTATTCATATAATGAGGGAGCCATGCAAATATGAACA
This sequence comes from Fistularia commersonii, assembly GCF_037954325.1. Taxonomy (NCBI): domain Eukaryota; kingdom Metazoa; phylum Chordata; class Actinopteri; order Syngnathiformes; family Fistulariidae; genus Fistularia; species Fistularia commersonii. The sequence continues at coordinate 7,653,881 of NC_141290.1, forward strand.
CTTTTCAATTTTCACCAATCTCACTGTGTCAATCTCACTGTATTATGTAGGAGGGGTGGGGGGGGGGATAAGTGGATCTAAATTAGTGGCTAAGTTAATTGCCAGAAACTGCCCGAACTATGATTGGCTGTATATTGAGCATCTCAAGGAACTGCAGACCGGACACCTAGTCAGAGTGTGATTCACGCCCGAGGCGTGACGCACAGTCTGCTCCGGCCCAGGGAGACTGGACAATAAGAACAACTTTCATAATGAACAAGTGTTTCGTAGAGTTAAAGTGTTGCAGATGGGCTTTGAAAAAGCCCCCCCTTTCTGTGGAAACCCATTTAAGTGGATCATAGGATGTGATATACTGGTCCCAAAACATGCAAATATAAGATATGCATTTGCATTTAAAGAAGAACAAGCGATGATATTGCAGACAGCCTCAACCATTTTTTTGTTTCCCCGCACGCCTAGAAAACGGTCACAGAGTAAGTAACGATGGCGATCTCGGGAATTAGTGGTTATATAACCAATTCAGCAGCTATCTTTGATAAAAGCATCAGCTAAAAGCTTAAAATCTGAGCACAGGTCGCAAAATCCCCTGACACCAGTTCACCAAATACCATCGGGAAATGAACTGTGTCATCGGGTTCAGAAGCACCGCTGCCACTCCTGCACTTCCGTCACGCTGAAAAGGACTGACCTGGTGGAGATCATTCCCCAGGCTGAACTCCTGGAAGTACCCAGGGGCCGCTGACGTGGCACGAATGGCCTGCCAGAGCTGGTGCTGGCATCCCCCGGCATAGTGCGAGCGCACCCCCGGCAGCAGGTTGTAGTTCCGGAACACGTAGGCCTTCAGGGTGCCTCGGTTGACGACAGCGCTCACTGCTGCCACCTACCAGCGAGAGAAAAGACACAGGAAGTGAACGCCAGCGTGAGGCAGCATTTTCAGGGTGAGCTAAAATGTGGAATAGACCACTGAATATTGAAAAATACATATAATTAGGCATTGATAATCTGACCAACATCCCGCATTGCATTTATTAGCATTGGAAGAGTCTGCTAATGCATGACGGCATATATACTCTATCACAGCGTGATCTGGATTTGGAATGCATTTCCCTTCCACGTCTTGTGCACAGCCGTGACTCAGGCTGAGGCCGGAGCCATCTCTCACTCTGCAAGCGGAAACGGCTGCGGGCTCGCCGTGACAGAGTGAATTAGCGTCTCTTGGTATTCACCTTGGGACATTCGGGGTTTCTCGACGTTTCCACCAGCAGGTGTGAGCCAATCTTCTCCCTGCAGACGCGCAACGAAGCGGGTAAATGGCGACTTGGGAAAAAACTGGCAAAATGTGGAGGTGAACTGTTGATTGTTTCTTAGTATCATCAAGCACGGGCTGCGATTCTATCTGCAATTGAATCTATAAAACTATCATGGTGATTAATATGACATGATGGGCAGAGATGGTGACAGCCGTTGAGACATTTCAGTTGAAATTTCCACCCTTGAACTCGCCCTGCCCTTGAACAGTCAGAGGAACTGACTTGAGGAGGTTCTCCCAGGCCAAGCTGTCATAGAATGCGTGGCTCAGGCCCATCTTCACGCTGCCGACGATCACATTCTGCTTGAAAACACTGGGACCCAGCTTCTGGTAGAGATCCTCGCAGTCATTCAGAGGATAGTGGAGCACGCCCACCATGAAGCCTAAAATAGCACCTGCAGAGGAGAAACAGTGAGAACTTACACAAGGAGGTGGAAAAGATGCTATCACTTGTTGGTCATTGGATGGTTTCTTCAGCATTTTTTGGTCATTCAACGCCTCTACATGCCTTGAACATACTCAATGCTTAAATACCATCAAGTAAATCTGCTTAGGTACGTAATGTATTGCCCACAGTTAGAATTTCTTTTTCTGATCATTTAGTGACGCATGGTAATGTGATCTTTCGGTGATCGAGTGCGGGGATGACCAAGCTCCTGCACAGAGAGCAAACATCTGAATATCATGACCCCTCATTTCTCCTCCTATTAACAAGTCACGCTTGCGTTCTGAGTACAGAGACATGACTCAGACGTTCAGGCAGTAAAATAATCAGCTGAAGCGACCCGGGAGGGTTAAAATTATGTGAGCAACCTCCGGCTTGAGATTAAGCCCGAGACCCAAGGAGCAAACGCAAATCTCTGGTTGTGATTCAAAGCTAATCTGTAAACAATAATAATTGAGATGGAAGGAGAGCAGTGATGTCTGAGCCTGGCAGAAGAGGACACAGCGTCCTCCAGTGGTGATTTAAATACTGAAAATGTGATTTTTGGCCCTGAAGCCAATCCCTGAACATTTAAAATCAGTAGCAGTTATACCTTCAGAAAAAAAAAGTTTACATTTATATGTAAACAAGATTGTGTCACTTTGCCTCTAGTTCTCTTCAGCCATAAGCAAATTACAGACAGAGCGAACGGTAGTGCCGGAAATTGAGGTCAAACAACAGCAGGGCGGCAAGTGGGTCAGTGTATAATCAGTTGTTGCTCCACAGCACTCTGATAATCCACACACATATAAACACAGAGTGAAGTGGGGCAGACATGTGACGCACCTGTGCTGACACCACATATGTAATCAAACAACTTGTGTATAGGTTGGCCAGTGAGGGATTCCAACTTGTGTAAAGTCTGCAGGGCGAGAAGGCCCCTGAAAGCACAAAGAGAAGAGTTCCACTCGGAAACCAGTCCTGCATTTCTCTGAATGGTTGCAGTGAAGAGGATAATAAAGAGAAGCTGAATCCATACCTTAACCCTCCGCCGTCTATAGACAGGATCCGTATGCCCCTACCCTTGACAGGCTTTTGATAACCCACCAGGGCAAGGGCTTCTCTTATTGCAGCCCCTAGGCCAGGGTCATCGGCTTGTTGAAGACGCAACAGACGTGGAATGACCCTCTCCTGAGGAGCAGATAAAAAACACTGTGGCACAGTTGCACAAATCACAGTTGCCTCCAAGATATTATAATATATAACTATTCCTGCCAGGGATATAATGATGATGAAAGCATCAAAAAAATTCAGCATCATCTTTTATGCATGTTTATGTGGTAAACGATCAGCCGTTGAGGCCTTTTGTACAAGAAAGCAGCTGACCTTTACTGCAACTACACGGGTGTCCGGGAACTCAAGGAGGTGGTAGCTGAGGTCCTCCACCCTGCTGATGTAGACCCTCACGTCCGACACTCTGTAAAGAGCCCGGACGAGAGCTCGGGTTCGATTGTCCACGCTCACCCTGGCAATGATCTGCAGGGCAAACAGGAAGAGGCATTCATTCATTTCACAGTTCCACGGACTAACTTTTAAGAACTGATGAATTCAGATGTACGTAGATTAGACAGCCGGGTAACCAGGTACTAAGATGTGCATAAATTGTGAGTAATTTGTATTTAGAGGGACTAATCAATTTGACATCATCCTTCACCTTTCATTTAAACCTGTTAAAAGGATCACTGTGGGATTTTTCTGGAAGAGCTTTACCAAACGCGATCCCCTCAAAGATCAGAACACAATAATGCTTTTCTGAATAAGTATAATACAATACATAAGCAAAGACATCACCGCATCACTATAATACCTAATAAAATGGCAATTTTGCTAACAACGCCCTGCTAGTAACTATTGACTTTCTGCATGCTGATAATCATCATTGACAATAATTGTGCAACCTCTATTTAATGTAGATCAGTACTTTCACAATGAGTCAAAGCTTACTTTAATATCATAATTGTTGCGTGGAAGTCTACCTTTTCTCTTTGAAGAAGAAGTTTCTTGGCTGTGTCATTTGCAACCCTCTGCTCTTGGCTAACGGTTGTCTCAGCGTGGGTCAACAGTGAATTTCCCGGCTTCTTCACTTCTGACACAGTGCTTTTGGACTCTCCAGTCCTAAATCTAGGAAGCAAAGGGGCAATATAGCTCCCCACAAAAGCTTGCACAGTGGGGGCTGAGCGGGACAGGTAGTTTCCTAATCGTCCATTAATGGAGGGTGGAGTGGTTGCAGCAGTAGAGTCTGGTTTACTAGACAATGAAATTATGTTATTGAATTGCTGACCCTGAGAATGCGCAGACTTGTCCACGTTTTCCAAACTCTTGTTCTGAGCCATTAAATTGCGTCTGAAGTATGAATTGACGTGATGGGACAGATAGTTGAATGTTTCGTCAAGGTTGACAGAGAAAGTGCTGGGATGGAAAAGAGCTGTAGTTTGTTTGTGAGGTTTGTTTCCAATCTCATGATCACTTGATAGCTTATTCGGCTCCTCTATCTTCCTGGTAACAACAGATCTGACGGGATGAGTTGCATGGCTCAAAGCTTTTTCTTTAATTGCAGATGCAGCTAAACTTTTGGTCGCAGCCATTGCTTGGGTAGAACCATGATGCTGTGGGAGGGGTGTCACGGCACTTTCATTATTTGTTGCATCCCATACTCGCATGGCAGAGGAGTTGTTCAAGAGATTTACATTTTGAGCTGTAGTGGATGTTACTGGCAGAGCAGGAGGAGGTGTTGTGTTGTTTTCCCCAGGTTTTCGTTTTGATGCAAGGCTTTTTTCGACATGCTTTCCAGCCTTAAAAGAACTAGGATTGAGTCTGGCAATTTTTGAGAGAAATTCCGTATGAGTGCCAGTCACAGCTTTTGAAACTGTGTCCAACATGCTCTTGACCCGAGACATAAGTTGGCTTGGACCAGCAGACCGGTGTGATGCTGAAATGTTCAAATATACAGCGACAGGATGGAGCCCGAGCTTCGCTCAGCAGAGCCACGCCTTTCAAACCCAGAGCCCTGGATGGTGGATGCAACTCTGGCTGAGATGGTTTGTTTCTGTCCGAGACTGCAGCAAGTGCGTGAATTCACATGGATCCTGTAGTGGAAGGTGCAGGAGTATTGTGGTGATGGTGTGGATTTTCCAGCACGCCACAAATCACATGTTCTAACTGCTATCACCATGGCAGCACTGGGGGCCCATCCATGGCTCATTATGACATGGATGAAGCGTTCAAAGGAACATTTGGAGGTCTATGCACTGCCTTTCCACTGACCTGAAGAGTGACAGGGTGAAGAAAGAAAGAAAGAAAGAAAGAAAGAAAGAAAGAAAGAAAGAAAGAAAGAAAGATCTACGTGTGAGGCAGTGATCGCTTCTTCATGATAGTCAACCTACTTCTAGATATGACAGGTACACAACAGCAACCGAAGCTAGCTCTGCTAAAACTAGCTGAAGTGCTAGCACTCAAAACAGGCAAAAGAAAATGAAAGGAAAAGCGTACCAGGCTTACATGGTGTCCCTTCGTAAAGGTCCGAAACGTTTAATTTCTCGCCATTTCACAGCGACAATGAGAAGGGGTTAAACAAGACCTGACAACCATCGGGTCATCGAACTAACACCTTCTGTCCGGAGTGATGTGACGTTAGGCGAAAGGAAAAACAAAAATCACATGACCACCATGGTGTTCTGTCATTGGCTGGGTGTTTCTGCGCGCCTCTAAATGGAATGTGCTGATTGGTGGGTGAAATGCAGTCTCTGTCATTACTTCGAACTGGATGACTTTTTGGACTGCACTGTAACATACTATCCGCAATTAACAATTCCCTAAGTCATGTATTCATTGTTTTATTTCTAAGGTATCCATACGTATATTCTCCAGAGTCATGTCAGATTATCGATGTTACACTCAAATCATACTCTGTTCTACTTTTTCCTTCTAGACACAATTTTTCCCGTTTCATACTGAGCAATTTACACAGCTGAAAACTAGATGCCATTACACGTGCAACTTGTGCTCTGAGGTGACAATTAGAGGCTATTCTATTCTATTTACTAGAACTTTCGATCTATTTATATGACCTTTATTACGATTAATAAAGCGGCAAATGATAAATCAAAATAGACGCATCCAGAGGTGGGGAAACTTAAATAAACAAAAGACCAAGGTCACTGTCGGCCAAGGTGAGTAAGCGTCGGTACCTGCTCTGAGCACTAGATGGCGGTAATGAGACGCCCTTGCTAGGTGTGGCGCGGTAGGCATACACAACCGAAGAAGTCCTGTCAACGATGATGTTGCTGCTGCTAACTGATGTTTTGTTATTCAGTGATTACATTAAACCAACATCCCCAGGCCCAGCTCCGACTAGACACGCCGGGCTTGTCGTGTGAAGGGCTCGCCACCGTCTCCCGGTGAGGTGGGGGTCGGGGGTTCGAATCTGGACCTGGTTCTTGCTAGCAAACGTTCGCTAAAGTTACTCAACTGACGGTTCCGTCACAAACATCATGCAAATATTTTTTACCCCTTAAATGGAATAACGCTCATCTTATATATAATAAAAAAGGGGGGTGTACTTAGCTTAATTTAAATTCGATACTTGCCAAAAAATGTCAAGTTAACCAAAATGTCACTTGTGTGCTCGCAAGCTAATGTGAACATTAGCTTGATAAACCGTTGTTTTCTATTCAGGCTCGCTCAAGAGGACTTATCGTTCCGGTTCCCGATGAGCCGACCGTCTCCTCTGACCCGGGATAGCGGTGCCATGACCGCGGCACAGTCCGCCGTCACCTTGGCGGTGTGCGTCCTGATGGTAACGGAGCTTATACTGGCCAAGAAGGACTACTATGAGATCCTGGGGGTGCACAGAGAAGCCAACGAGCGGCAGATAAAAAAGGCTTTCCACAAGCTCGCCATGAAGTATCACCCCGACAAGAACAGCAGCCCCGATGCTGAGGACAGATTCAGGGAAATTGCAGAAGGTAAACCACTCTTTAGTCCCCTTGCTTCTTCCAGATACTCAACTTGATAAATATATGAAATGTGTCTGACATGGATGAACATTAATTTTTAATTGCAGTATATTAGAAAACCAATGTCCTTTGAGGACGTTGGATTAATTTACATATATATATTAATATCAGCAATCCAAAGTCAGCTTCATTGTCAAACTCTGAAGTAAGCAATTGCGTGCACAGCAGACAAGAACATTTACCAATACCTAAAGAAAAAAGCATAAATGTAAATCTGTATATTTTGTATACTACAGGACTGTCTCAGAAAATTAGAATATTGTGATAAAGTTCTTCATCTTCTGTAATGCAATTAGATAAACAAAAAATACTTTTTCATGATATTCTAATATTTTGAGATAGGATTTTTGAGGATTCTTAAGATGTAAGCCATAATCAGCATTATTAAAATAATAAAAGGCTTGCAATATTTCAGTTGATTTCTAATGAATCCAGAATGTGTGACATTTTTGTTTTTTGTAATTGCATTACAGAAGATAAAGAACTTTATCACAATATTCTAATTTTCTGAGACAGTCCTCTATGTTCACATATATGTAGAAAAAAAAAAAAATATATATATATATCAGCAACATTTTTTTGTAAACATCATCCCATTCTAATAGGTCTGTTTGAATACTTTTAGATAAATGTTCTGTCCATGCAAAGTGAGCTTGGAGTCCTGAACACTCCCGTTTTTCTTTCAGCTTATGAAACGTTATCAGATGACAACAGCAGACAAGAGTATGACCAGTTTGACGGCAGTGCTGCGTACTTTGCCAGGGAGACACAAGCCAGACAGAGGCACGGTCCCCACCAGCCTTTCAGCTTCAACTTTGACGACATATTCAAGGACTTTGATATCTACAGCCAGAACAGACATGCCAGTCACCGGAGAAACTTCAATGAGCATTCCAGGTCGGCCAAGGAGTCCCATAGTAGACACAAGAGACATTTCCAAGGAGGCTTCCATGATATGTTTGACGACCTGGAAAGAATGTTCGTCTTTGGCAAACAGGCCAAACAGACTGAAAATGGGTTTCACGGGGCATCAAAGCAGCACTGTAGAACGGTGACAGAGCGCAAAGGGAATATGGTGACCACATACACAGAATGCAATGTAACCTGACAGGAGACGCGGAGTGTTGAACCATGACTGGAAAATCGCCTTAATGGAGTAAAATCGATTGAATGTTTGAGAACGGGCGTTGCAGCAGCTGAGCACAGGTATAAACTGAGAAAGACGAGATACCTTTATTTTGTCGCATATAGTTATTAATACATACAGCACAACCTCAGCAAAGATGGAGATAAAACATTCCTCTGTCAATGTATTTAGTGATTGCATGTTTGTTTGCTCTACTTTTTGGTTTGGTTTGGTTTTTCCCATCAGCAGCTGAGGAAAGGCTGTTTGAGTATCTTTGTTTGAAAAACACTCATCTACCTTGTAGAGAAAATAAAGTGGACTTAGTTTTATATGATAAAGCTGTACTTTGGTTTGCAGCCCCGAGTCAGATCATAAGTGGAAGAGCTGGGGTTTTGCCAGTGGTCCTGAAATGGGCAACCGTGCAAACAAATGTCTCTTTCCAATTTTTTTTTTCACTGTAATGCATGAATTATGTTTCAGCTTAAATGACACTTATCAGCTGATCAAATGTCTTTTGAGCCATAACACATACTCCACAAATGGCATTTCATAGAGATGTGTTTTGCAATTTAGGTCACATAAAAAACCTTGAGATCTGGACTGCTTGACTGCCATGTACGAGGATGCCATACAAAGACTGCCGAATGTGTTACTGTTGACCTCTTAAACACTGAGCTGACTATAATTTTAAAAGGAGTTGCTATGTTGATTCATTTGTATTCTAGCGTATTTAATTTTTAGGTCACCTGTTATGTGCTTCTTTCATGTGCATTGCTGTGAACAGCATTTTGTTTGGAACAAAAGTCAGGAAGCTGAAGAAATATGGATATGTATTTCCTGAATAGCTACAACTAACCTTTGCACAGGAATCACAGTTGCACACAGTTTAAACCAGAGCTACGGAGCAGAGAAGAGGAACCAATCTCTAAGCTTTGTGTTTGTTTTCCATAGGTTTCAGTGATGTACTACTTTGACATTGTGGTGTGCAATATTTATTTTCTCCTGTGATATCTAAAATCGTGAAATGTCATTAGCACTTTTGATTTTGTGCGTTTTTCAGGATACAGAGATCCAGGGATGGTAACGAATGTTTTGATGAATAAAATGCTGCAAAACCAGTTTCTGTGTGTTCTGGATTCTTTGAGAGGGAGAATATTGGTTGTTTAGGCTAATTATCAGCTAAATATGTGACTGGGGGGGACTTTTCTGTACTTTTGAGTGATTTTATTAATTTTTCATTAATAGCGATATCCAGGATAAGAAATATAAGACATTTGGCATATTTTTCTGAAGTTGCACTGAAAGCAACAAAATTGAATAAGGCGTGCGTATACACATCAAATGCCGCACACATTATACGGTGTGTGCACAATTATTGGGCAAGTGGTAATTTCCAACTCCGAACAGAATAAACTTGAATGCTTATTGGACTTTATGCATATCAGGTGATGTGTTTTTGTGTACCGAGGGAGGGTGTGGCCTAAGGATCAACACCCGATATTAACGTGCATAATTATTAGGCAGATTCTTCTCCTCAGGAAAAATGGGCCAAAAAAGAGATTTAACCGAGTGAAAAGTCAAAAATTTTAAAAAGTTCTTTCAAAGGGATACAGTACACTTGAAATATCTAAGAGGTCGAGGCATGATCACAAAACCATCAACGTGCTGTTATAAATAGTCAACAGGGTCACAAGAAACATGTCAAAGAGACACAATTAGCTACCAAAGATTTGAGAAGAACCAAACATGAAGCTACCAGGAAGCCATTATCCTCCAGCGCTGCCATATTCAACAACTGCAACCTATCTGGAGCAGATGGATGGGCCCATGGTTGGGTCAGTAACAGACACAGAGCTCCACTTTGACTCCGATGCCAGCTATGAGCTAGATGAGCTAGTTGGACCTTTTTTTGAACTGAAAATGGACTCAAAATCAACTCTCAGACCTACTGCCAATTTTAGAAGACAATTTCTTCCATAAGTGGTACAGGAAAAAGTCTGCATCTTTCAAGAAAACTTTGATTTTCATGCATGGCAACACCTCATCACATGCATCAAAGTACCTCACTGTGTGGCTTCAAGGCCAGTGAAGGCCTAAAAGATGAAAAACTGTGACATGACCCCCTTTTTCACCTGACTTAAACCCTATTGAGAACCTATAGGGTGAAGTACACCTCTCTGAACAGTGTCTTGGAGGCTGTGGTTGCAGCTGCACAAAAGGTTCTGAACATGTTTATTTGTAAATTTTCTGTTTGTTTATTATTCTCACTTTAACAGGTGAAAATAAACATGTGTGAAAATTCTGCACCCTGATAGTTGCCCAATAATGGTGTACATATAGATATTCTCTTAAGAAAGCCAAAAATTTTACTACTTAAATGTTCATATTTGAGGGTTAACATTTTGGATTGAACGAGAGCAGCACTGTATTTGTACAAAAACAAAATTAATCATCAAAAATACAACTTGCTAATTGTAATTGAAATTTTCACATAAATCTAGAATTCTGTAATTTCCACTCCCATGGGTATTGATGATTAGTATGAACTTAATAAAGAGACTTGTTCTCCTTTAATTGTCAAATAGTATGGAAGCATATTTGAATTGTGACCATGATACACTTTCATAGAATAGTGTGCTGATCTTAAATTTTTGCGTGATGTTCTGAATTTCTCACTAAAATATACAGCTACAGGGGGAACACAGCTATGGTCACATTGATATGTTACGTTTATTAGTTGATTTTATTTTTCATGTTTTGATGCAGAGTTGGTTTCCGAGGTAAATATTTTGACACTCGCCGTCGTTACGCTTGCGTAGGGGGAGGAATCAATCCCATTGGTCCGACTCGAAAGCACTGTATATGTGGGAAATGTAGTTTATTGAAACCAACTTCAAGCATGCACTGAGGCGTTTGCCGTCTTCTGAACTACAACTCCCAGAATCCATCACGGCACAAGCCTTTTTCGGAGTAGTTAGCGGCAGCCGTAGCAGCCTCGGCCGGGGGGACACTGGATGACTTTGTTGCCGGGTGTCATCCCGTCAAGAAAGTTGTGTGTGTCACGGTTTCGGAACCGTAGTTGGAGCTGATGGAGGCCCTCATCCCCGTCGTAAACAAACTACAAGACGTGTTCAACACAGTGGGCGCGGATATAATCCAGCTGCCGCAGATAGTAGTTGTCGGGACCCAGGTGAGACGCGTCGTCTTGTTTAACGGCTAACATTTTGTTAGCTACTGCGCCAACTTTATGGTTGGACTCCCTTTTCTGTTCGGGTTCGCTCTCTCACACTTTGTGTTTTATTTTCAAATATATGGGATTATAAGTATGGGGTTTAACGACAATAAAGTTGAAATTGCGATTCACTGGAGCATTGTAACGCTAGCTTTGGCACCTTCACTGTAAGGGACTTAGAAAGAAATCGCAGTGTTGCCTTTAAGAAGTCAAAATAAAGTGTTTTTCTCCTAATTTGAGTTGTGTTATGCACACTCTTTTTCGCTATATATAATTTAAAAATAAATAATCGACGAAAAAAAATTATAACTACAAACTCAATGGCTCTTTGATTGACAGGCCACCTCTCTGACCTTACCCTGTCTTTCCAGTCTAATTGGTTTTAAGTGTCTGGTTTTGTCCAACATGTTGGCTGTCACTGGCCCGCTAATAGGATGTGCCTGTCTCTGGCATCGCCTGAAGTTCAGACATGCCTGGTCTGTTGTTGGGCCTCCAGAGGCTCACACCTCCTGTGAGAATCTCGTGCATGTATCAGTCATGCTGGCAGGCCATCTGTGACAAGCATCCATCCTATCAGGGTCACAAAGAAAGTATTAGCCAGAGATTAACTAATAAAATGGTAGTGCACGGAGATCACGTTGCATAGTAAGCCCCGCTAGGTCGCGTGGTGAAGTTTTACAAAGTTAAAACACATCATTGTGGTGTTGTCTACAGAGCAGCGGGAAGAGTTCAGTTTTAGAGAGCCTCGTGGGCAGAGATGTCCTTCCACGCGGCACCGGCGTTGTCACGCGCCGGCCGCTCATCCTGCAGCTGGTGCACATCGACCCAGAGGACCACCGGAAGACCAGCGAGGAGAACGGTAATTTCAAACTCAGGCCTGCTCCCTCCTCGTCCGCTATTATTGTTCCTATCTGTTTGCATTCGAAGCTGTCATTAACAAGACTGTTTGCTTTGTTTACACGTTAGCTGGTCATCTTCGCGTGAGCTCCGTGCGGCTGTGCAATAAATGTATTAAAATATTGATGTTGGTCCAGAACAGTTTTAATGCCGTAGAGTCTGAACTACGATCTGAACTTTAAGAATTATTTAAAGAGGAGACTCTTACCATGGTCAGGACTGCACACTTTACTGTCGCAAGGAAACAGTTTGTCCTCATTCCCAAAGCTGAAATGAAAAGGTTATGCCATGGCCGTGTCTATGCATGCCCATCCTTTGGACCGGCTCAGGAAAACCAGGCTGAACCCCTTGTTTCTCTTTCATCTTTCCTTAATTGCCAGAATCCAGGAAAAATGGACGCCTTTTCAGAGGTTCCCATTCTCGTTATTTGCCCCGCTGTGTTTGTGCATTACATAACCCCCTCCTCGTGTCCCTGCCAACTCTGCCCCATTGGCCTCGCATTTGTGTTGTTTATCTCGAGCAGACACACCACCCGGCTTCGTTTGAATGAGCTCTCATCTCAGTTTGGACAAGGCATTGTCAGCTGAGATGGATGACTCAAAGTCAGTGTAACGCTGCTCTGCAAACGGCTTGGTGCTTTGGAAACTACTCTGCTTTGTCTCAATTCCTCTTTCAATAAACATTTTCACATTTGAAATCTGTGCAGCCATATTATTTAATACTTGAAATGACTGCCGCTTACTGAACTACACCTGTGCTTTGTTTTTCCATGACCGTTTCATTTAAAAGGCAGTTTTAGTTTGTTTTGCTGAATAGTTTTTCCTGTCCAGTCACAGCACTCACAGAACAACCACCCCCTTCCATGTGCAAGAACCACGCTTATAGTAACTTAAAGGCCAACAGGTGTCACTTGACTGCCTGACACATTCGGATGTGTATGTGTGTTTCCACAGGCATCACTGGAGAGGAGTGGGGGAAATTCTTACACACCAAAAGCAAGGTACAGTCACAGCATTCTTGTTGGGTCATACTTCTACACCCTTCATCTGTTGTTAGATCAGTCACGCCTCATGGCTGTGGAGGAAAAGTCCTTCGTTTATTCCGCCTTTTCTTCACGTCCGAACAAAGGAGTCATTTTTGTGTCTCGATAACCAGCTGATAGCAATGAGGACATTTTATTTTGAATGTTTTTCTCGTCATATTCAGTTTTAGTCGGGCGGATCTGCGTGACCCTTAAACTGACGACATTAGAGGAAGTCGTACCAGCGCCGGTAAAACTTTTACTGTCCTTTCAGATTTTCTCAAGTTTTGAGGAAATCAGACAAGAAATTGAAGCCGAAACGGAGAGAATTTCCGGCAATAACAAGGTAACTGTTATTCATGGGTATTATGTAACAATCTAAATCACCAAACGGAACACAGAAACAACCAGGGTAAAAGTGACTTCCTTCTCCCCCCAAGGGTATCAGTGATGAACCCATTCACCTAAAGATCTTTTCGCCACATGTGGTCAATCTCACTCTGGTTGACCTTCCTGGTGTTACCAAGGTAAGATCAGTCTAACCCCCTGCTTCACCGTGAGTCCAGTTGTTGGTTTTACAAGTCTAAATTTGTCGGGTCAGGTGCCCGTGGGAGACCAACCCAAAGACATAGAGGTCCAGATCAAAGACCTGATCCTGAAGTACATCTCCAACCCCAATTCTATCATCCTGGCCGTGACGGCGGCCAACACAGACATGGCAACGTCCGAGTCCCTCAAGGTGGCCCGCGAAGTTGACCCCGATGGTATTCAAACTTTGCTCGTGTTTCAGTTTGTTTCTCCTCGCCGTTGTCGCGCGCCGATGGTAAAGTTCTGTGTGTCCAGGCAGGAGGACGCTGGCCGTGGTGACTAAGCTGGACCTGATGGACGCCGGCACGGACGCCATGGATATCCTGATGGGCCGGGTAATACCGGTGAAACTGGGCATCATCGGGGTCGTGAACAGGTACCACGGCCGTGTTGCCATGTCAACAAAGGCTTGAAAAAAAACCTACCAGACACTAATAAAACATCAATGTCTCTAAGTCAACATATTATTTATCAATTGGGCTACACAAGACAGTGTAAGCTAATTGTTTCTGATGCATTTCCTTAGGAGCCAGCTGGATATCAATCAGAGGAAATCAGTGGCCGACGCTATCCGGGACGAACACGCCTTTCTCCAGAAGAAGTACCCTTCCCTCGCAAACAGAAGTGGAACCAAATATCTTGCCAGGACATTGAATAGGTAGGAAAGATTAACCAAGACCAAGAGGACCTTCAGTGTTTAGAGAAAAAGACAAAAACTGCAGGATATTTGGTCGCAGGGTTTTAGCATAACTTCCCCACCTTTCGTCACAGTAGCATTGAGGCAAAACCTAGATGTGAATTATTATTGGACAAAAGTCACAAATGTAGGAGTGATTAAAAGCTGGACTAATAGGACTGGAGGGAGAAATGGAAACGACAGGATCTGCTATAAAGACAAACTACTAAAATTTCCAGATGGTCTCATGTGTGTTGAAATAACATTCAACCTGCTCTATTTATAATATAACATCCATATACAGTTGAACCCTGATTTATGAGTAAATCAACTTACAAGTTTCTCAGTTGATAATTTAAAATTTTTTTTGGGTCTGCGATACAAAGCCAGAGTTAGGCGGGAGTGGGATGAGCGTTTGACACCGACGTGGCCATCTCTGTCCATGAAGTGGTGTTTAAAAACAACGGTATGAACCAACCGCTATTGGCTAGCCCAGAGAAAATCATGGAAAACCATCAGTGAGGCCTCCGTGTTGTGGATTCGTCCATGAAGAGATGGGGAGGTTGTCGTCGGTGAGATACGGTGACAGAGAGCATCATCTGTGAGGAGGCGGGAGATATTTACGGGGATTCGGTGCAGCGGATGGCAGGAACGTCAACAGACAAGGCGTCGGAAGAGGATTTCAAGCTGGTCAGGGACGGTATGATGATTTTAAAAGGATGAGCGACTTCACTCTGTCGCTAAACCAAGTTTAGTCGTAAAGTGTTGCAAAGTTTGCACGTTACATTTGGCAACACATTGTAATACAAGTGTGCCAGTAAGTTCAGTTAAGCAATAGAGTGCCAAATGAAAAACTCCCCAAAGCTCCTCTGACACACTCTGCCGTCCAGTTATTTGTCTTTCCAGAGGTGAACTCCTGCCTTTGTGCAAACCTGAACATTCATAAGTTGTCAAAAAAAAAAAAAACTGGAAGTGTTTGATTTATTTATTTATTTTCCCTCTTCTTCTTTTCTCCTCTTCTTTGCCGCAGGTTGCTAATGCACCACATCAGGGACTGCCTTCCGGAGCTCAAAACCAGGCTCAACGTGCTGGCCGCACAGTATCAGTCCCTGCTCACCAGTTACGGCGAGCCCGTCGGGGACAGAAGTGCCACGCTGCTACAGCTCATCACCAAATTTGCTGCCGAGTACTGCCACACCATCGAGGGCACGGCCAAGCACATCGAGACCGCCGAACTGTGGGTTGCAGCACTTTACGGGGGTACTCACCACCAGGGGGTGCAGCACAAACATTAAAACCAACCACTTTTTTTGTCGTCTCTCTCAGTTGCGGTGGTGCAAGAATCTGTTACATATTTCACGAGACCTTCGGTCGGACGTTAGAGTCAGTGGATCCTTTGGGTGGCCTGACGACAATCGACGTGCTCACAGCAATCAGAAATGCAACGGTGTGTTTTTTTTTTTTGTTGTTTGTTTGTTTCTTTTTCTCAAACATGTAATCATCATCCACGCCTTCGTCTTAAAATGAAGGGTTGTGTTTCCCCAGGGGCCGAGACCCGCGCTGTTCGTGCCCGAGGTGTCGTTCGAGCTGTTGGTCAAGCGGCAAGTGAAGCGGCTGGAGGAGCCGAGCCTGCGCTGTGTGGAGCTGGTCCATGAGGAGATGCAGAGGATCATCCAGCACTGCAGCAACTACAGCACGCAGGTGGAAGACGCGCCAAGAACCGCCGTGACGATGCAGTCAGACCTTGCACTATAATTTTTGCACTATAATCTCTGCAGGAGTTGCTGCGATTCCCAAAGCTGCACGACGCCATCGTGGAAGTCGTCACTTCCCTCCTGAGAAAGAGGCTCCCAGTGACCAACGACATGGTAAGGAGGCGCCAACGCTCCTGAATGAACAGGAGACTTTTTGACACCTGCCATTCACCCATCATCGTTTCGTCGGCAGGTCCACAACTTGGTTGCCATAGAACTTGCGTACATCAACACCAAGCACCCGGACTTTGCTGACGCCTGCGGTCTGATGAACAACAACCTGGAGGTGAGAGGTGGTTCCTCATTCAGCATTGCACTTCTTTTTTTTTTTTTTTTTTTTTTTGACCTCACATCCATCTCCTGGTGTGACGCTCAGCCTCGTTTGTGTGTTGTTTGTTGCAGGAGCAGCGACGCAGGATGAGAGATCTGCCATCCGCCGTCCCTAGAGACAAGGTACAGTTTGTTTTGTCTTGGTTCAATGCTACTTTTCAGCTCCAACGCCTGGAAAAATGAAAGGTTCTCTCCGCCACCCTCATGTTATCCTTTCCTTAGTCCTCTAAAGGCCCAGTCGGGCACTCTCAACCCCCCACCGATCCTTCTGGCCCCGCGGCCGAAAGCGCTAAGGTGTGTCCCCGTTCACCTTTGGCCAAATCTGACCTCTGATCCCTTGTAACTGCATATTGGTCATTACTAATCTAGTAACTGCTGTGTTAAGAAGAATTAACTTTCTCTAATCGGTTGCTGGCGTGAGGACGTGGGGTCGGCTGGTATCTGTCCGTCTCTGCGGTACATGCGGTACATGTTTTTTTTTTGTTTGTTTTGTTTTTTCCTCCGAGTGAGAGAACGCTCCTCCTCTCTCTAAACTCACGCTTCTTTATCGCCATCTGTGAAAGAGGGATCGGTACACAGTTCCCGCCTCCCTGTGCCGCCAGACTACCGCTCCTCCAAACCTCACATCCTCCCATTTGCTCGGAGGAGAACCTCCACTGGATGAAAACGCCTGCAACACTGAAAAGGAAACAGCATTGGGCTGCATATTCTCTTCCCCTTGAAGGCTCCACACGACACTTTTAACATTTCTTTAACATTGCTGTTTAACACATTTACAGTAAAAAGCTATGCAGGCATCAAGAGAAACTGATATACCTTAACTTACGTGTGAAACCTTGACCTCAGGAGTGTCTCCGAGTCCGTCGCTCAATCTATTTTTTTATTTTTTCCTTGTGAGACGAGCCCAGGTCTGAGTTACGAGTGAGCGGAGCAAGCGCTTTTCACCCACGTGGCCGCCGCTGTCCTTGAAGTGCCGTTAATAAAAACGTTGATGGAAAAAACGAGCAAGGTATTCACGTTAGGGACTTGTCGGTGAAGAGATGACGTTGTCGTCGGTGAGATACAGTAACGGAGAGCATCGTCTGTGAGAAGGCAGCGGATTTGGTGACGGGAACGTCAACAGACGAGGCGTCGGAAGAGTCGTTCAAAGCCGGTCGGGGACGTTTTGTTCCATTAAAAAGAGGAGCGGCGTTCACTCCATTGATAAATAATGTTTAGCCATAAAGTGTAGCAGAGTGCATGTTACATTTGGCAACACATTGTAGCGTTTAAGTAGAGTTAAGTGATGAGCGCCAAATGAAAAACTCCCCAACCTCCTCCGCCGCGACCGGCATCTTCATCCCATCTTCACGGTAAATATACTTAATAAAACCAGATGCATACAACTTTGTTATTTATAGAGAACATTTCTGTTATTTAAAAAAAAAAAACGGGGAGGCTGGAACAGGTTATTCGCACTTCTATTTATTTTAATGAGGAAATGTAATGGGACAGACCAACAAACAAGCTCGGTCACGGAACCACTTCCACTCCTAAGTTAAGGTATGACTGTGACTCTGAAGTGAATTTCTGCATTTAGCCCCTCGGAAGCTATTGTTGTTTTTCATATTCGCTCCTTTCATGTGAAGAAACCCAGCGTGCAGATCATGGATGTCGCAATAGCGGTGTCTCGACTTGACCCTGTTTGCCTGCATGCGTGAATGGAGGTGCCATATTTACTAACCCATCTTGTGTCTGTTGCTTCAAATTCACCGCATGAGCTGTTGTGTGTAATGCATTGAAAGGTGTTGTAGCGCTGACATCTGCTTCTCAGGCGGCGGCTGGCGGCACTCAGACGGGCCCCGCCGGCGAGCAGGCCGAGGGAGGCATGGGGAGCTGGAGGGGCATGCTGAAGAAGGGGGAGGACGGCGCTGCGGGGGACCGGGCCGTTCCGCAGAGCCCCGCCATCGGCAGCCCGCAGAAGGGCCACGCTGTCAACCTGCTGGATGTGGTGAGACTTGAAGCCATAACCTCCAGAGTCCAACCTGAAACCAAACCATTGACAAATTTGAAAGCCTTCAGTGAAACCTCCTGAAAGTGGTAGTTTCATTAAAAACCGCCCCCGGTTGGATTCCCACAGGGGAATGGGAAAATGACTGATCAATTTTCCAATCATTCAAATAGTAAAAAATATCCAGAGTGTTATTTCTCCGTCTCCTGTGAGTGAACACAAACAGGTCAAAGGTCACGTCTTCGACGACAACCTCGCTCTTTCCTGCTTCTCGCCGCCAGCCAATCAGATTTGCCCCCCCAATCTTCTCTGCTTGTGTTCAGTCTGATCCACTAACCGTCAGATGTGATCCCTGTGCCTCTCAGCCCGTTCCCGTCTCCAGGAAGTTGTCGGCTCGGGAACAAAGGGACTGCGAGGTCATCGAGAGGCTCATCAAATCGTACTTTCTCATCGTGCGGAAGAACATCCAGGACAGGTAACCGCACCCGGCACAGAGTTTTCGCGTCCGCTGAAGACAAGAACCTCACCCTTCTATCCATCCGTGCCATCCCCTTTTTTCAAAAGCGTCCCCAAGGCAGTGATGCACTTCCTGGTCAACCACGTAAAGGACTGCCTGCAGAGCGAGCTGGTGGGCCAGTTGTACAAGTCGGCGCTGCTGGACGACCTGCTGACGGAGTCCGAAGACATGGCGCAGAGACGCAGTGAGACGGCGGACATGTTGAAGGTAAAAACGGGGTCTGGAGTCAGAAACCATTCTCACAAAATCAAAGCCCGGCAGGAATGGTTTGCTTTTAACATCGAAGGCCGAGGAGAAAATCTCTCGAGAAATCCAAATAAAAGTAGTTTTCCTGCAGAAGATATGTACAGTACTGGCATCGACGTGTGCCCGCTGGCTAACTGTGTTTGTTGTAAATTAATAACCTCACTGTTTTACCGTGTTTCTGCAGGTCATTAAAAAGCATTCAGTCATTAAATAGATTTAGCAAAATTGAAGGCCTTAAATAGCATTATAAAGCACTAAATGCAATGTTTTGAGGCATTAAAAATCTATATACACATGATGGGGGGGGAGAACATTTTTTTATTCATAATTTAATAACATTTAATGCTTTTGATCGGAATTGTGTGACGCTCAGTGATGATTGACATGTGGAAGCCTATAATTGGCTTTTGTTTTAAGGCTGGTGTTCTGACAGTGCTGGAAGTTGAGTGAAAGAGAGAGGAATAGTGAAAACGGGAAAGTGTAATTTTCAACAAAAGCCGTTCGATGAAGAACTGATCCAAGGCAGGTTGATGCCCATTGGCGGAAAACAGGGTGGGGGGTTATGTAGCACGTGCAAAACAACGTTTAAATTTTGCACAATGGGCATCAACGCGGTTAAATCGCACATTTGATCTGGCAGGTAGCAAGTTACTGTGGTGGAATTTTTGTGCCAGAACTAGCTAGGTAGCTGCCAACACAACAGCTGCTGCTCAGGGCTACAGCGCCAGCGTCCAGCAGTGCCGCGTCAGGCAGGAAGACCAGCGATATCTGGGTCCAATGCAACGTTGACCGCAGAGGTTCTCTGGTGTCTGCACGCCGCAGTGCAGCGCCGCCCAGATGCATCAAACGGTGGTGTCTGAGCTGTTTCAGACTGATGTGTCTAAATCGTTTCCACGTGGAAAGGACACAACAAGCTATCTTATAAAATTCGAACTCGCCCCACTCAATTGGAAAAAATTGAGAAAATTGCCCAGATGTGCAAATGAGAGATGGACGGATGGATGGATTGATTGATTGACTGATTGATTGATTTGTCCCACATTTTTGAAAAAGAGCTGGTTTCCTCTGGGAAGTGGAGCATTTAAGGTCGAGCCGGAAGCACTGAGAAAGAAAAAGGTTTTATTGTCAGAGGTGTGCGCCGGCCTTCAGGAGAATGCCGATGAACTTGCCTGGAAAGCTGAAAACGCAGGCAGTGAGATACAAGGACAGATGGGATCGAACGAAAAAATGCGCTTGAATAATCATACACAGTAAAATCCAAATAATCTTCAAAAGGCCATTTGTACATATCTGCATCTGTGTGAAATCTATTCTCCTTGTAAATGATTGGCATTATTCCAGTCATATCTGCAGTTTGGCATTATATTTGTGATTAGCTGTTACCTGCAGAAACCCCTGCATCAGCCTCTTCCACCTTAATGTTGTTTTGATCTACACCTCTAAACCCCCCGCCCCTTTTTCTCTCTTGCCTCTTCTGCCCAGGCATTGCAGAAAGCAAGCCAGGTCATCGCTGAGATCAGAGAAACCCACCTGTGGTGAGGATTCCCCCGAGCCGCTGAGCCCCCCAGCACTGCCGACTGCCTCTCGAGTCCAGAGACCGCCCACTTGAATGTGCGGATACGTCCACGTATCCCAAGCTAGTTTTTAACATACAACAAACACTTAGATGAAGCCAGGCCAGTCCACCAGCCTCCGTCTCCAACACACACGCGTCCACCATGGTTTTATTTTCACGTCATTACCTCTGCTCGCTATGTTTCTTCATCATGTAGGTGTAAATTAAATATATAAATTGGGGAAAAATGTTTTTTTTTTTTGTGTCCTCCTCTCCATTGAGGAACTTTTCCGATGCATCATTTATTATTTTTCAATACATTTATTAAATAGATGTGGGCCAAGTACAGTGTTTTTTTTTTTGTGACGGGGGGGGAAAAAAAAAAAAGTACTTGTTCAGAAAGGCGGCACAGACGAGACGAGTCGCGGTGAATGCAACGGCTGACTTTATTGGCAAGGAGACAAAACACACGTGCAACTTAACGCACGACAAACACGCAAACTGACACGGGGGTCGGGGGGTTGCCGGGGGGGCGTGGTTGTCATGGTGACGTCCGGCTCACCTGAGGCGGCCCCCCATCTTGCCCTTGCCACGGCCCTTTGCGCTGCAGCGGCACATAAGAGGTTAATGCGGATTGAGGTGTAAGCAAAGGTCAAAGGTCAGGCCCCGCACTACTTACCTCTGGTGATCCTGGACTCGACACAGGAGCTGGTTGATCTACGGCAAAACAAACAGTAATCTGATTACTTCTCCATAATTACTTTATATTGAGTAGGTCCCACTGGATATGTCACTCTGAAATACTTTACATTGAATATGTCACTGAATAGTGCAGGATAAGCGGAATACATTCAATACTTTGCACGTAATACTTCTCCATGAGTACTTGACACTAAATACTTTACGTTGAATTCTTCCCTCTGAATGCTTGTACGTTAAATATATCACTAAATACCCTTCCGTGAACACTTTACACCGAGTATTTCCCTCGGAGTACTTCACCATGAATACGTTACTGTTTATACTTTACAATGAATACGACAGTGAATACTTCACATCGAATACTCCTCCATGAATACTCTACATTGTGTACTTTGCATTGAATACTTCTCCATGAATACTCCGCAGTGAATTCAACGATTTTGTCACCCTGAATACTTCACTACTACTGCTACGACTTCACTTCATTCTGAATCATTTTCATATGTCATGCTGAATACTTCCCTCTGAGTGAGTGAGTGAGTGAGTGTATATATGTGTGTGTGTGTGTGTGTGTGTACTGGCTGTAAACTCACACACACGCTTGCAAAACTTACATCGTACTTCTGCCTCTTGAATTTCTCGGTGAGGTCAAACTTCTCGGCCTCCAGACCCATCAACCACTGCCACAGCTCACTTGCCTTCTCCCTGCACACACACACACACACACACACACACACACACACACCCCTCTTAGTCCAGACAGTTGGGTTAAGCCCCCTCCTGTCTGAGCGAGTCTCCCCCCACCCCCCCGTACTTGAGCTTGTCTTCGCCGAGATGATCGATGTTGAGGGGCTTCTTGCGCTCGGCCAGGATCTTCTTCTTCTTCTCCCTCTCCGTCTGCTTCTTGCCTCCCCGTCTGCTCTCGCTCTGCGCAGATCAGATTCCACCTTCAGCTCCGGAGGCGACGCCTCACACAGCCAAAGCCTCTATCCGGAGGTCTCCTTCGGGCCGGCGGGCTCTCGGGGTTGCATTTGTATGTTTTGTTGATTTTTATAAACGGAAACCAGCTCTTACTGCTAGCGGTAATCTTTAAGAACGCTGGCTTTGGGACTGGAAGTTTGTTTTGAAGAATTCTGGCCTACTAGAGGTATTCTTCAAGAACACTGGCTCTTTGTGCAAGAAGTAATCTTTAAGAATACTTTCTCCTAGTATTGGAAATTTATGAATACTTTGCTCTTCGCTCTTGAAGTATTCTTTAAGTATGCTGGCTGTGAGTACTAAAAGCAATCCTGAAGATTTTTGGCTCTTAGTATTCTTTAAAAACACTGGCCTTGGTACTAGAAGTTTATTTTGAAGAGTACTAATAATTGTACAAGAAGTACTCTTGAATAATACCAGCTCTTAGTACTTGGAAGTGATTTTGAGAATACTGGCTCTTAGTACTAGAAGTAATATTACAATCTTTAAGAATACTCTCCCTTAGCCTTAGAAGTATTCTTAAAGAGTACTGGCTCTCAGTATGAGAAGTAGTACTCAAAGTACTCTTTGATGATACTTGCTCTTAGGTCATGAAAGAGTAAGAGACTATCTTGGAGAATCCTGGCGATTTGTACTTGAGGTTTTCTTTAAGAATACTGGCTCTCCGCTCAAGAAGTAGTCTCTGAGAAGAATTGCTTTTAGTACGAGGAGTTTTCTTCAAGAACACTGGCTGTCAGTTCTTTGACAATACTAGCTCTTAGTATTTGAAATGATTTTTAAGAATAGTAGCTATGAGTAATAGAAGTTTTTTTTAAGCATACCGACTCTTGATACGAGAAGTAATCGTTTCCAGGGTTAAGAACACTGGCTTTTAGAACTAGAAGTTTTCTTTAAGAATACTAGCTCTTAGTAATAGAAGTTTTTTTTAAGCATACTGACTCTTGAAACTCGAAGTAATCGTTTCCAGTGTAAAGAACACTAGTACCAGATGCGATCTTGTTCCCGTCTCAGTACCTGAGGCGAAGGTAGTGGACTGACCTTCTGCCCGGCACTGTACTGCTGGGTCATGTTGGAGAGCACCTTCTTCTTCTTGGCATCTTCGTCCAGCTTCTTGCGCTGCTCCTCCTGCTCCTTGCGCTCCTTCTCCTCCTGCATGCAGCAGGTGTGGGCAGAAGGTCAGGAGAGGTGGGGGGGGGGGGGGCAGCAACGCCCCCATGTGGACGGCTTTCCTCAGTGCAGACACGTTGCCTGTTATGAGTTAATCTTAAAATGTAGCTCCACGGTGAGAGCATACCGCCATTCTGGTCTGCCTCTCCTTCTCCCTCTCTGCCCGGACCCTTTGCTGCTCGGCCCTTTCTGCACGCCGCTTCTCCTGCCGAGGCACACACAGACACACAGTTGTGGCGAGATGCGAAGGTGAAGGCGTGGGGACTCGGGAAGGGAAACACTCGCAATTCTGTTGACAAGCGCAATGAGCTCTTCCTCCTCCTTCTTCCTCTGGATGAAGTGAGCCTCGATCAGGGACTGCAGCTCGGACAGGTCCTTCTCCTGGCGCTTCCTGTGGATGTCCTGCGGGTCGCACCAAAACGCCGGAGTGATTTTCTGTGCTACGCTCAAATGGCGTTTCTGTGAATCGTCTGAGTTCTCACGTCAAAGTCCACTTTCTCGCCATCTGGGATCTTCGGGGCGGCGATGTTTGTCATGAACCTGCGGGGAAGTAGTTGTGCGTTACTTCTTGATATGCCCGAAGTGGCGGTGGACCTTCTCAAATACCACGACGAAGGAGCTGGAGAACTTACTTGGGCTTGGGCTTGGACTCGTCTGAGACAAGGACAGAAAGAGCAAACCACTGTTATGACCGATTGAATGTGGCGTAAAAGCAAAATAAAATGAGGTCACTTCTGGGGAGGTCACAGTAATCCACTCATTAAATTACTTCTACACATTTATTTGAAACAAGTTTATTTGAGCAGGACAAACAAATAGGTAGTATTTGGTCAGGCAGACAGCTGGGCAGACGGCGTGGGGAGTGTTGGGTTTCTGTTTTCGGCTCTTCGTAGAAAGTGGGATTTGGTGCCATGTGAATAAATAAATTCTACATAAATAAAATCTGAGTTGACTAGACCAAGCACACTTGAAGCGGCGCATATAGTACTATACTATACTCACACTTTAAATGTCCATCCGTATAAATGATTTAGAAAATACCCCCAAAATCTGGGGTTATTGTATTGGAAATATTGAATCTTGAGACAGACACAGCATTTATTTAATGCAATTAACATCGATGATCCACCCATTCATTATGAGTATGTTCTCTGCAGAGCATCTAGCGCCGCAGTGCTGCCTCCCAACATGGACTGTTCACACTCCTTCCCCTCCAGCTGGAGGTACAGGAGTGTGAAATGTGGAACTCATTCGACCCGACTGCCATCAGACTCCTGAACAGCTGACAGGAGTCAATAACCTTGTTCTACCTCAGGACAATTCTGGACTTTCCCTCCAGCACGACAAGTTGATTAAAACTGCCTGCGTACGACCTGCAATTTTGCGGCTTACGCACTCAAAGCCGCATTCGGCTTTAACTTGCACGTCTGGATAATACCGTTTACATTTCTGTGTGGGATATTGGGTTCAAGGTAGGAGAGAACAGCACCTAGCGCCTGCCGGGAGAGTCCAAAAGTTACTCCGGCTACGTTTCTAGTCGGCAAAAAGATGGTTGAAATATATAAATTCTGTTCTTACCCGTCACCTCCTCTTGAACTGGGGAAAAGTGAAATGATACGTGACATATTTTGCACATGAAAGGTGCTCAGAACTTCAAGAAGAGGGTGGTCCTCTCTTACCTTCTTCCTCCCTTCCAGGGAAACAAGACAGAGGAGATAAAATAAGTATTGTTGTTCATTTGAGATCACTTAAATAGTTTTAGTTAGAATATGTTAGTGTACTCACTGAGCCTCCTCCTCCTCCATGACCTCCTCTGTGTCGGACATCAGTGATCAGCCTGGAAATGCGGGACAGTGAGACAGGGAGTCCGTCTTTAAACTGGAAAATGATTGAGGGAACCGATTATTTCCAGCTTCTTCCCCTAATAGTTCACCCCTCCTGACACAATCCACAGCCTTCGATTAAAAGACAAACCCGTCCGGTAAAAGCCAAGGAATTCCAAGCCTCTAGTAAATATGGCTGCCATCAGGTCACGGACGAAAACAATGATTTCAAGAAGCATCGGAGAGCGCTTACCTGGGCTTCAGGCAGAGGGAGCTCAGCGATGGCTGACTTCAGCACCTTGATCTCCACTGGCAGCTTGAACTTCAAGGATACAAAGTCCAGCCCTCGTATTCATGTGACTCCAATGTCCTATGGCGGGTCACCATTAGCAGAGACTGTCGTGGCTATTGTTAGACAGATGGAAGTGCACATGCATACTGTAGGTGCATTCAGGCTCTGCGACAATGTCATACATGTGCTGCAGGACTCTCGTATTTCCACACTCCGTGAGATCACAGGGGCTGAGAAACACAGGAAGTAAGTGAGACCTCGGTATGTTCTGACCATTCACTGCTCCGACTGTGCCGACACTCCAGAATGTGAGGTTGAGCTCAAACCACCATCTCAGAATGTGTTCGTAGGGGAACAAATCCATGACGCCGACTGGCCCTGAAGGGAACCTTCATCCGCAAATTAAAATTTACCAATCGCCGCTTCCTTCCAGTGTGGGGATAGAAGGTCGGGCGAAGGTCAGTCAGCTCAGACCACCGTCCAGAGTCCTCCTAACCAGAGGAGAAGGGATTGAGTGTCCAACAGGGACTTTTGACCTTTTGTCTGTTTGTGAAAGAAAACTGAAGGCACAGCGTTTGGCTTTAGCCTCCGTGTGTAGTGTCGTGAGCTCTTTGAGCAGCTTAGCTCAGCTAAACGTGTCCATTGCATTCGAAAAGAAGCAGTGAAAACATGGCCGCGTATGTCCACGAGTCATGTATGTCCACAATCAATTTCCCATTCCTTGCTTCCCTTGGAAAGCTGTGCAGCCAAGCATCAGTCCCTTTGTTTCCCTTGGACTAGCATTATTAGCGTATATACCGTACCAAGCTGAAGCTAACATTAGCGGACAGCGAGCAACCTGTATACGTCACCTCCCCAGCCTGCATTGTAAAATGTTATAGATTGCAATTTCTACCTTTTAACAGCACATTCTAGTATGAGACAAACAGTTAAGCATATTTATGCCTGTCAGTCCTCCTTTTACGTTCCATTGAAGCTGCCCAGTGAGAAGTCCACAGAAGCAGATGGCATCCTTAGCAAAACCTGCATTATCAAGATGTTTTGGTCAAGGATGCAAAGCAGAAGAGATTTTTTATCATTTTATTGCTGAAACAAAACAACTACAAACAATAACTTCAAACATACAAGCAAAGGAATGAGTGGTAGCGAAACATTCTGATCTTGGAAAGGATTCACTCGGTGCTTGACTCGCTGAGAGGAGGCCCGGGTATCTTTTTCATTCATCGCATGAACAAGTTCTCCCACCATCCTCTGCTGCTTTTACATCAGTGCCTTTTGGTCGTCGGGGGTTGACAGATTCACAAGTTCATCGTTTGTCTGAGGTGGTGATCCATTGGTACCAGATTCTAACAATGAAGGGGTTGATAGACTGCTTTTGATTGGTTGGTTGGTTGGTTGGTTGGATGAAACTTAAAACAGGGTTACAATCGTTTTAAACGATTGCCATTAAAGCGTTACCGGCAACCGAGCTGTCACAATGTTAGGAAAACTGGATTTTGTACCAACGTGGCAGTTCAATTAGCCCACATTTAGGCTTGTACGTCAAACTTTGTCACTCGCAGTTGTGCTGAGAATAGCATTAGTAGTACTCTTGGTTACTCCACAAAACATACTGTAGACCCCTTAGGTGACCTTTTTTTGGCGTGACCTTGTCACTACATTATTTCATATCAGAGGGGAAAGGGTCATTAATGTTAAACTCATCTCAATCTGCTGTCACATTCTCATCCATCTTGAAGTTGTGGACAGCGGCATGGTCATTTACGATACCTATAAACCCATTTCTTGGAAGAAAGTGATACCAACCGATCACACTAGTTGACTTTGCTCAGTATAGTCACCCCAATCAGTGCCTGCACGTCAAAGAAGCCGAGGGGGTGCGACGGGTTTGTGCTTTCTAATCAGCAGAAGCGCTAAACACTAATGACTGAATATACTGCGTGAGGTAAAACATCCAAGCTGGGCATCATGGAGAAGGAGGAGACACTCGTTGTGCTTTGAAAGCGGTGTGACGTCGGAGCATGCGAACAAGGGTGAACGGGGCTGACGCTGGACTACTTCAGATGAAAGAGATGACCATCGAGGTCTCTTATGTCTAAAGGAGAATTTATCGGGGATTTTGTGCCACGAGCCCCCGTGTTGTCACTACTTTAAAACCTTCAGTTCAAGTCTTGTTTCATATAAAAGTAACATGTGTCGATGTGGACGTCCCAGAGGGTCACCCGTCCTGAGCTCTGATCGGACCCTCCTCTCGCTGGTGAAACCTTGAGGCAGACTGTAGGCGCGCTGCTGGGAAACGGGTGTGTTTTCTGCAGCGGAGTCTCATA
This sequence comes from Fistularia commersonii, assembly GCF_037954325.1. Classification (NCBI taxonomy): domain Eukaryota; kingdom Metazoa; phylum Chordata; class Actinopteri; order Syngnathiformes; family Fistulariidae; genus Fistularia; species Fistularia commersonii. Next base: position 7,681,910 of record NC_141290.1, read on the forward strand.
TTTGATCAGGTAAAGCTGGTAGGTCAACAAGTCGGGATCTGGTGGAGAGAGTGGACACGTCAAGGATCTGTTAGTGCATGTTTTATTCAGAACAGCACGGCGACGTCCGTTTGCGGAGTACTGCCATCCAACGCTCTGTGTTGGTATATTGTCCGAGTGTTTATTTCAGACCCCGGCCTCTCTGTCGACACCCATGACGCTTCTCTTTGTAGCCAAAAGGCGTAACGCTGTCATCTGCCCTTTACTTCATTCCTTCCCATTCTATTTCTGAGGGGAGGTTTCAGACGGCGATCACTATTTAAGGCCGTAGCTGATACTCCACAAACACTTTGCCATCCCTATTTTATCACCCGGCCCCTGCAGGGGGCTTGATGTCAGAGGGTAATGTGGCTTTTTTTTTCCAGCGGGACGATTTAAACATCTACGGCTGAGTGAATAAGCCGGGGGGATGGAGGCAGATTTGCTCCCTGAACGCCTGATAATCCCGCTCAGTGGTCAGCCGTAATGTGAAAATTCAGCAGCTGCCCTCTGGCACGCCGAAGGGACTGCCGGCCGCCAGAGGAGCGTTGGACAGCCCAGGTGGCATCGGGTGAACTTCGCCCTGAGTAAACGCATATGCAGGGCTGGAGGTGCTTTATACCGGGAAACAAGGTCAGGGTGTGTGTGTGTGTGTGTGCGTGTTAAATATAGACCTCAGTGCTTCGGAGTAGAACCGGTGGCCAAACATCTCCAGCAGGGGTTTGATTTACTGCGAACAGATTGGATGGCACAAAGCCATCTTGATGGGCTGGACCGGCGATGAAACCCCAGGGCCATAAATCACCGGTGAGCTGTCTCTTGACCGCAACACTCTCTGAAGGACACACACCTCTAAACTTTCTCCTGCTGCTGGACCGGTCTCTGTCTTAACAAACAAGCGTCCCGTCATGTACTTGAATTCACCGGTAAATGTATCTCCCAGCTCCTATCTGCCCGGTGTACTAGAGGTATGCTTTGGGTAAACTTTGGGTCAAAATATCCCCTTTTGTATGCTTCGACTGTTACACTCCCCTTTTTCATGGAAACAACAACCTCTGAGCAAGCTAGCCTTTAGCTTTTAGCCACCTACTCTCTTCCAACTTGGTGGTTAGCCCCTTTCTCGCTGTTTTGAATGTCCTGGGACATTTTCAGGCAGCATTCAGACAGCAGAGGAACCAGGTACCATGGACCTCAGCGCCTAGAACATCTCAACTCCTACTCCAAGGCAGGGTCTTTTTACAGTCCCATAGGAATTCATGTTACATGTAACGCCCATTACCAGATACGACTTGCAGAGCGCCATTTTCAAAACCTTCTGTGGTCACTGCTCAGCTGTTTTCTCGGGTGAAAATGGACAGAAGCAGTGAGAAATGGAGCGAAATGGAGGGGTTTCCAGGGCTCGCAGAGGAACGTCAACATTTTGGACAAAATAAGTCCTGAGTTAGCTAACTGCTAACCGTTGGGAGAAAATCAAAACACTTCAACCGTCTGATAGTCCATTGTTATTTTTCCCCGAACGCTGTGGCAGCTTCCACCTCCATGTTGTCCGCGCTGTCTTCCTTTTCTTCCTCTATGGTGGTTTGTTTTACATTGTGAAAGTTAAGGCGCACATTGCAGACGTTTGCTTCAAACCGACCCCTTCCCTTGTCCCTTATGGCCTGTGGGAATGCACAACTAAAATGAGGCTACTTCTTGGAGCCAAATTGGCTTTCGGACATTTTTTGGAACTGTTCGAAAGCAAGGGAGTGAAGCTGCACAAAGTGGAGGTGCTCAAACACATCTCGCTGCGCTCACGGAGGGTGTTGTGGGTTCTCACAGTGTTCGTCAATAAGGGAGCTCACCTTAGTTGCCCGACCTGCCTCTTCCAGCAGACACCTGAGGAGAACGGTGGGAGAGCGGTCATGAACGTGTGTAAACACAGCATATGTAGTACTTCTTCAACAGCTGCTTTTTTGATTTCCTTTCTCATTCATGTGTCCTATTGAGACATACAGCCATTCACCTACTCATTCACACATCTGGACACTTAAATGTCCCTAATGAACCTCCTGCATGTGTTTGGGCTGTGGGAGGAACCCGGAGGAACTTCATGGAGACACTGGAAGCCCCCCTGTCGGAATCCAACCAGGGACCTTCTCGCTGTGAGGAGGAAGCGCCAACCACGGCACCGCTGGTAAATGTCTAATTGGATGTTCTGGATGACTTATGACTTAAATAGGTCTTATCTTCAATTGCTGTCTCACAAATATAAATCAAGATGCTTCCTAATCTTACCCTGCAGACTCCAGATCAGTATGTGTGTGTGTGTGTGTGTGTGTGTGTGTGTGTGTGTGTGTGTGTGTGTGTGTGTGTGTGTGTTGACGCATCTTTAGCACCATTAGTCAGATACATCAAAAACAATTCTCAAGAGACTCCCCTGATTGTCATGATTAGGCTGCAGATATGAAACTTTGTGAGTGTGTGTGTGTGTGTGTGTGTGTGTGTGTGTGTGTGTGTGTGTGTGTGTTTCTGTGAGTGTGTCTGTTTGTTAGTGTTGGTCAGTGTGTGTGTGCCTATCAGTGTGTTTATTTTTTGCGGTTTTGTGCATGTGAGTAGGTGTGGCTGTATGTGTCTGTTGCTTGAGCGTCTGAGTGCGGCTGTGTGTGTGTGTGTGTGTGTGTGTGTGTATCAGTGTCACTGTGTATTTGTTGGTGTCGGTTTCTGTGAGTGTGTGTTCTTGTCTGTCTTTTTCTGGTTGCGTGTGCTTGTCTGTGTGTGGGTGCGGGTATGTGTGCACATACATGTATGTCCGTTTGTGTGTGTGTGTGTGTGTGTGTGTGTGTGTGTGTGAGTGAGTTTATGAGTGTGTGTCTGCTTCTGTCATTGTGTGTCCGTTTGTGTGGCTGCTTCTATGTGGCTGTGTGTGTCTATTGGTGTGTCTGTTTCTGTGTTGGTCCAGGTATGTGTGCGCATTCAGCCTTGTCTGTGTGTGTGTGTGCGTGTGTGTGTGTGTCACCTTGGCGGCAGCGGAGCCCTTCTTAGTCTCCCACATGACGCGCTTGTTGCTGCCGTCACCTGGTTTCACATCCTTGACGGACACAGAATGAGAAGGTTGTCTGGGCAGCATCTTCTCTCAGGTGGAATGAGCTCGAGAACTTGCACCTCAGCCTTCATCTCACACACCCAGAAATGTTTCTACTTTTCCATATGTGCTTGAATTGAGGAACTTTGTGTACTAGTTCTGAATATTTGACCCTTCGATGGCCAGTTTCTTCTCAAGAAACTAGTTCCAACTGGAGATGTATGAGGGTGAATTATTCCCCTCTGCCATATAAATGCAATTCCTTATTTTAATCATGTTCAAAATGCTATAATGCTTTGTGTCTCACAGACACTCATACAGGACTGTCGCAGAAAATTAGAATATTTTGATTAAGTTCTTTATCTTCTGTAATGCAATTAAAAAAAAAAAGAAAAATTACTTTTTCACGATATTCTAATATTTTGAGATAGGATTTTTGAGTTTTCTTCAGATGTAAGCCATAATCAGCAATATTAAAATAATAAAAGGCTTGCAATATTTCAGTTGGAATGAATCCGGAATGTATGACATTTTTGTTTTTGTAATTACATTACAGAAGATAAAGAACTTTATCACAAAATTCTAATTTTCTGAGACAGTCCTATACACACGCAGCTAGGTGAAAGTTTGACTGACGACATTGTGATGTGATTTTATTTATAGATTATCTTGGTTTCGCTTGTGTCATTTGCCCCTACGCAAACACCAAACCCTCCGTTTCGAGATAATTAAAAAAGGACTCCCAGGCACACACACACACACACACACACACACACGGGTACAGCTGCACATCACACAGCATTGTTACTCCTTACCTCTGGTTGAAAGCAGTGATGATAAAAACAAGTATTCAAGTACATCAATTACACATATTGCCACCCTATATTTAACCTCTCTATTGGTGGCAGGTTTAGAATTAGTGGGAGTTGTATTATTAGTGGTTGCTATGCTATTAGTGGTAACTATAGCATTACTGGCAGCTGTAGCATTAGTGCTTGCTGTATTATTGACCGTAGTTGTATTAGCGGTAGCTGAGAGATTAATGGTAGCGTAAGTGGCAGTTATTTTATCAATGGTAGGATTAGTTGTCATTATATTATTAACGGTAGTTGGAGGATTTTTGGTAGCACTCATATTAATGGTATTGTTAGTTACGGTGTTAATGTAAGATGTAGTATTAGCAGTAGCTGTACTATCAGTGATAGTTCTGGTATTAGCGGTTGCTGTAATATTTGTTTTAATTATGGTATTAATGGTAGAATTTTGGTAGCAGCAATATTAATGGTATTATTAGTGGTAGTTGCAGTGTGAAGTGGCGAAGCTCCTTTTATAGTGGGAGAGGACAGCTGGGAGAGACGTAGATCCAAATAGTAAACACACAAAAGGGGCTAAAGCAAGCACTGCTTCTCCTGCGGTTCCTGTTGGTGGGGGGTGGGTTTGCTGCATGAGTAAGAGGTTATTCCTCTTCACCCAAGACATTTTACACTAAAGATATCTCGCTCGTAAATTCGGCGTCAGAACAATGTCACACATGGCGACCGGACAATCGCACGTGGACACGGCGCAATGTTCTCAAAAGACGCGGCGGGACCAACAGCTGGGGCCCCGCTTTGACACGGGGACACAGTGTGCAGCCAAAACCCGACCTCAAGGATTCAAGAGAGAATAACGATGTTAGACCCCCCCCTTTCCCCTTTTTGCTACTGTTGTTTAGCCAGTGCTGGGAAACAGGATGAGACTATATCGTGCATTTTCCTGAAGGGTATTCACACCCAACGGTGTTTCTGTAGAAGTTACACCCATGTAAACATCTTACAAATTTCCCAGGCTGCAGTTAAAATATTTAGATCAGCTGAAGTCCATATGGAATCTGTCATGTGTCAACAAAAGAAGGAGGAATTTGAGCTTAAAGCTGCAACTAATTGGACATTCTCCCAAAAGATGTATGCTTTGATAAGCATTGCTGAACAGAGGGCACGCCAGGAGGCTGCTGTTACCAAAACATCCATGTGGTGTCACTGGCCTCTGGAGAACGGTGTCCGGCCCCAGAGTAGAGCCCAAGTGTACCGTCGGCGGCCAACAAAAGACCGGCATGTTGATTTGCAAATGAGGACGTTAGCATGAACAGAATATCAGGGGATTAGTCCACCGAAGTCACACCGGTGTCTTATTTACAATAGCTTTCAAGACGGGGATTTAGAGGCCTTACCGCTGGCTTTGCGTCCGCTGCTTGTGGTGGGGCTGCTGCTGCTGCCGTTGTCTTCTCTGCCTCTGCAGGCTTTGCCATCCAACTGTTGACACGTCCGGCGACACCTCCTTTACTGATACCGGACATATCCTGGGGACGAAAATAAAAAAATGAATGATGTGTTCACAAATGTTTCTGCACATCTGTCCCTAACCTTTTGCGCAGGGGCTGAGCCATCGGAGGACCCGCCGATGTTGCCTTTCTCCCACATGCTCTTGATGCTGCGCGCACCTCCAGACGGTATGTCCGCCACAGGGGACTTGGCCGACTTCACTTCTTTGCTCCCCTGCCGAGAAATAGGATCCAGATGAACACTTTCTACAGGAAGACGCGAAAGCGAGTGACCGGAGATGACGGCACGATGCCGGGAAGTCTCACCTGGAGCGCAGATGTATACTGCTCAAGCCTGTTGCCTATCTTGGAGACCATTGGAGAGTGTGTAGCTCTGCTTGCCGGGCTGCGTGATGGAACCGCAGTGGGGACACTGGTAAGACTCAAAGATCTATCGATCTAGTTTATCCAGAAGTGCCGTTTCCCTCTCACCTTTTATGAGCCGATTTGCTCAAGAACTCTGCCTTCTCGCCGATCTGCACGAAACAGGGTTTTAGAAGTTAAAATATTTTCACGCAGATAAACACCCAACAACTTCTGAACCAATTTAGTCGATCCCAGCTGTCTTTTTGTGCCCATGATGACCAACTGGAAAAGTAAGAGTGGTGTGTTTGTGAACACTTTGTCCCTGAATTCTGTCCAGGAATCACATGCATGAAGGTCTACAGTCACGGCTCTCGGGGCTTTTCCCAGTGGCCCAACTCATCAGCCGATTTGGTCCACATGGACTCACAGCTGCCGTCCAAGGAAGCAAATAGTGTGGACCTAAAAGTCTTCGCTCCGGTCCGTCTAGTTGCCAGATTGTTTTCCTGTCCCATCGGACTTCAGGAACCCCAGTGTCCTACTGCGTGTCTTCGATTCACCTGCTGATGTGAACGGTTCATCCGCTGCCATGAGCCTCAGTAAAGTTCTTTTGAACTCTCTCTCTGTTGGTGCGGAATCTTGGTGTTGCAATTGGGTCCATACCCCATCCATTACATCGACACATTCCTCCTCAGATGCCAAGTCTTGCCAATGGGTGAGAAGCGGGGTTCGGCATGGGCGGCTCGATCACAGGGTCACATGTAGAGGCATACAACTATTGACCCTCTCACGTCATTTAAACATACAACTATTGACGCTGTCCTTCATATGTTCTTTTGAGACCTACAACCATTGACACATTCACATGTCTGTGAAGCAGAAGCACCAACCACTGCTCTCCTCTATCATGTCCACATGGGAGAGGATCCATAATGGATGCTCCCTCTACTCCATCCCATAAAAGGAGCAGACAGTGGGCCAGTGAAGGAGCGGACCTCTAGTCTTCTGCAGGGCCGGTTGTTGTTGTTTGTCCCATTTATGGAGTAAACAGAATCTCCTCCACTTCAGATTTGCTCATTCTTGCTCGATTGTGTGGTACTTCAAGACGTCCAAATGTTGTTCTTACCTTGGACGAGCCTTTTGGGCTGATAGTGAAGGAGGCCTTGTTTGACTCGTTCTCTTTCTGCTTCTTCTTCTCCGCAGCCTCCGCCCTTCTCCTCTCTATCTCCTCCTTCATCCTCTTCCTCTCCTCCTGTTGAAAAAGTATCATCTGCTGTTACCCATCGGTTCATTACGAGTAAATAAAGCACTAACATCCCAAACTCTATCACAGAACGTGCACCCTCACCTGTTCTTTGTTTTTCTTGTCCTCGATTTCCTGTTTCTTCTGTTTCTCCTCCTCATCCATGACCTTCCTCCTCTCCTCTCTCTTCCTCTTCAGCTCCTCCAGCTCCGCCTCGGCGTTCTGCTGCTTCTGTTTCATCTTCTCCATCTCCTCGCTCTCCGCGTCGTTCCGCCGACGCTTGAGCTCCTGCAGCTTTCGCTCGGCCTCCTGCTGCTGTACATCATCTGCTTTGGAGGAGGCCGTGTTGTCTCTGGTGTCATGAGAGGGAGAAACACACACTCCTTAGACATTGAACAGGATCTTGAGTCTGAACTGACAAATTTTTTTTTTTTTGGGCCGTAGCAGTGGTTGCCTCCCCCCAGTGCAGGTGGACTATTGGGGAAGTTTGAAGGTGGTGGAGATGACGGTCATGCAACTATAGACAGAGAAGACACCTACTCATAGGGACATACCACATTCACCCTCTCCTTCCCTGTGAGGGGGTTGAGGTAACCCCTGCACCACGGCTGATTCAATCTGAAATTCTCCCGGTAATGATTCAAGTTGTCGACAAAAATCCAACAAGAAAGGAAGTCCCCGTCGATCCGACACCTCAGACTGCGACGGTTCAGAGCTTCTCCGAGGTTCAGTCTGAGGAGCCTTACCTTGATGTCTTCTCCATCTTCTTGAATTTATTCTCAGCCAGAGCTCCGTTCTGCTTGGCCGGTTCGCCCTTAGAAAACGAGAAGAAGGTGAGACGTCAGGAAAAAGTCTGTTCCTCCGGGGTTCTCGGTTCCCTGAACCGACTCACCTTGTCTTTGAATCCGAACCTCTTCGGCTTTTCTTCCTTTTCACGGGAGAAAACAGACACGTGGGTGAAATTCAGAAGGTACAATGAAAGAAAAGCAGAGACGCCGCAGAGCACCGTCCGATGAACCAATGAATCACCCGTCCTTGTGAAGGACGGGTGAGACTCACTCCATCTGCAGATGGATGAATGAGTCACCTGGATCTCAGGTAAGACTCTTTATCTCCAGATGAATGAGTGAATTGGTATCATCATTTGGGATGCGGTTACACACCAGCGTACATTGAAAGATCCGTACCTCCTCTTTCTTCTTCTTTTGTCTCTCGGCCTCCTCTCTCTTTTTCTCCTCTGCCTCTTTCTTCTTCTTTTCTTCCAGTTCCTTTTTCCTCTGATTTTCCTCCTCCTCCTTTTTTCTCCTCTCCTCCATTTCCGTCTTTCGTTTCTCCTCTTCCTCTTTCTTCTTCTTGTCCTCCATCTCCTTCCTTTGCCTTTCTGCCTCCTCCCTCTCTCTTTTCTGTTTCTCCTCCTCCTCTCTTCTCAGCCTCTCCTCCATCTCCTTTCTCTGCTTCTCCAGCTCTTCGTTTTTCTTCTTTTCCTCCATTTCCCTGCGACGTTTCTCCTCTTCTTCTCTTTTCAGCTTCTCCTCCATTTCCTTTTTCTGTCTTTCTTCTTCCTCTCTGCGCCGCCTCTCTTCCTCCTCCTGGAGCTTTTTCTCAGCCTCCTCTTGTAGCCTAAGCTTCTCTTCCATTCCTTCCTGCTGCTTCTCCTCCGCCTCCTCGCCGACTCCGGGCTGGGACTCTTCGGTCACGTCGTTCCTCTCGATGTCTCCTCCTCCTTCTGCATCTTTCATCCCTTCATCCTCCTGCAAAAGAAGTGAAGGATTAAATTCAACAGTAAGGTGGACAGAAATTTGGGTTTGAAGGCCAAGCCTGAAGTTCTCTGAGGTTCAGCCCGGCATTGGGGACCACTAGGAGCAACTGTTGCGGAGGTAAGGAGGTGCAAGGACGTTGAGGGACACCATCAAACAGAACGCATCTCACCTCCTTCTCCTTCTTCTTGTCTTCTTCCTCTTTCCTCCAGGAGTCACTAGCTCCAGCCTCCTCCTCTAACTCTGCATGTTGCTGCCCACCGGAGCAGATGGAGGTCTGGTCCTGCAGCGTGCCTCCTGCTCCGTTGGTGGCGTCCATGGTGGAGTCGAGCTCCTTCTGTCTCTCCATTGCTTCCTTCATTCTCTTCTGCCTGCGCTCTTCCCTCTTGGCCAGGCGCTCCAGCAGAGCCTGGTCGTCATCAAGACCTCCGGCAGGGTTGGTGGAAGAGGATTCCGTCTCCGTCACGCTGTAAGTATGTAGAAGATACCATAAGTTTAAACTCCAGACGCGCACTGGAATACTGCTGGAAGTTCAACTTCGCACCCTGGCGCAGTGGTTAGCACTTCTGCTTAGCAGCAAGAAGGTCCCTGGTTGGATTCCCACAGGGGGGCCTGTCTTTGTGGGGTCTCCACGTTCTCCTCGTGTCTGAGTTGGGTTCTTTGGGGTTCTCTGGGTTCAACCCACAGTCCGAAAACATGCAGGAGGACCCTATATGGTCTAGATGTTTGAATCAGAGGGTGAGTAGTTGTACGTCTAAAAGACATGTGAATGAAAGGGTGACGTGCTGTTTGACTCTACAGGACGACTGAATGAGAGGCTGAATGGTTGTATGTCCCAATATTGCTTGGGAATGAGAGGCTGAATGGTGTTTTGTCCCCTTAGAACATGTGAATGTCTATATGACTTGTGAAGAAGGGGCAAATGTTGTATGTCTATATATGGCGTGTGAATAAGAGTAACCCAAGTGGAAGGGTGAGGCTACAGGGAGAGGAGATCGAGAAGGTGAAGGATTTCAAGTATCTAAGCTCAACAGTCCAGATCAATGGAGAGTGTGGAAAAGAAGTGAAGAAACGGGGTTCACGCAGGTTGGAATGGGTCTAGAAAAGTGTCAGTGGTGATAAGTGGTGATTGGCCAGAATGTACAAGAAGGTGGTGAGACCAGTGATGCCGTATGGTCTGGAGACAGTGGCGTTGGAGAAAAGACAGGAAGCAGAACTGGAAGTAGCAGAAATGAAAATGCTGAGGTTTTCTTTGGGAGTGACGAGGATGGAAAGGATCAGGAATGAGTCGGTGGGTGGTAAAGTCAGAGAGATCGGGTTGAGATAGTTTGGTCTGTGCAGAGGAGGGCGAGTGAATATGTTGGTAGAAGGATAATGGGGTTGGAGCTGCCAAACAGGAGGATCAGAGGAAGACCAAAGAGAAGAGCTATGGATGTAACGAAAGAGGACATGAAGTGAGAGAAGAGGATCCAGAGAATAGGGTTAGATGGAGGAGGCAGATTCGCAGTGGCGACCTCTGAAGGGGGCAGCCGAAAGGAAAAGAAGAACTAGAGGGTGAATCATTGTATGTCTCTATACATGGTCCTGTGACTGACCGGTCCAAGGCGAACCCTGATAGGCTCCAGCTTCACTGCGACCCTGAGGATATGGTATTGCAGGATATGGCATTGATAATGAATGACTGCAACTTCAGATGACCCACATCCACGTTCTTGAGTCCAACTGTTGGATGACCAGAGTCCACCACAGACATTGTATGCTCAAAGCAGGGGTCATCTTCATTGTGGTGCTATACAGCGGTAGCTCTTGTTGTACAAGAGGTGAACACATTCTAGATTCTTTCCTCCTCCGTTACGTCTTTCCCTCAATCAGAACGGTACCTGTTTGCGTTTGTCTCATCTCTCTCGCCAGCTTCAGGCTCATCCAAGTCCCTCATCTTCTTCTTCTCCTCCCTGGCACGTCTCCTCTGCTCCCGAGCCGCCTCTTCGTCATCATCGTTTGTGAAACCCACCCTGGAACATCGCACAGCGGTGGGGAGGGTGAAGATCTGCAGATACATCTCAATCTACCAAAGTGAGAGAGTGAGCTGAGGGTGAAAGCCAGTCGAGCCGTTTCCCAACGCAATGTGGGATCAGGAGAACATCTCATCAGGTGACAAGGTGGGAGGACAGCGAGGAACTGCAATCAGGGTGGATTCCAAGGGTCACGTGTCGTGACGTTTCTTCCAGGCGCACCTGAAAATATCGTGTCGATGAGGATGAGAAAGAAATTAGTTCATGGTGTCTTTCACCTTTTCCCAGCCCAAAAGGTAGTCGGAAGATGGTTTGGTGGAACTTCAATGGCACGAGACCGGCTTGGACCTTTCTGTATAGAGGTTAGATGTTTGTCTCAACACTGTGATGGTTTTCTAAAATCGCCAGGTCCAAATCACACGATTGGTTGATTGAAGACGCTTCCATCTTCGCCTAGTCTCACTCGGCTGTGGCTCTAAGCGGCAGGAGAAGTAATAATGAGCGTTGATAAGGACCATGTATGACAATGTTACGTGTTAGCATCTCCAACGGCTTTAAGGACAACAGGTAAGGCTTGATCCAAGCTTCCACCAGGCTCTTCTCAAGAAACGTGACCGAGCAAAGCCAGTCCAAAGGGAGGACACACTCCCTGGGATCTACTGTGATCTCCATCATGATGACTTTGCAAAAGTATCCTTATTTTCTGAATTATAGAGTGGAGTTCAGAGTTGCCCTTGTCCTCTCACATCTGGCATTGAACCGTCTTCTCCTCAGTTGGTCTTCGAGCTTCCCTTCAAACACCAGGTTGCTGTTGTTGATGAAGCAGGGTGTTGATTCCCTCTGACCTTCTTGCTCCTACAACAACATGGTTGACAGGTCAAGCGATGCTGTATGATTTAGAGACAGTGGAACTGAGGAAAAGACAAGAGGCAGAGCTGGAGGTCCGAGAAATAAAGATGCTGAGGTTCTCTTTGGGAGTGATGAAGATGTACAAGAACAGAAATGAAGCCATCAGAGGTACGACACATGGTGACACATACTGAGATGGTTTGGACTTGTACAGAGGAGGGATGGTGAAGATCTGAGATTGGGGCTGCCAGGGAGGCCCAGAGGAAGACTGAGGAGAAGATTCATGGATGGAGAGAAGGAGGACATAAAGGTAGTTGGCATGAGACAAAAAGAAGAAAAAGAAGAAGACGAAGAAGAAGAAGAAGAAGAGCAAAAACAACAACAAGAAGAAGAACAACAACAACAAGAACAAGAACAAGAAGAAGAAAAAGAAGGCAACCTCAAGTGACAGTTAAATTCAAGCATTAATCCCTGGGGAACGTTTATCCAAGCGCTCACCCAAAAGAAGTGGTGAGGGATCTGTCAAATGTCAATTTGACAATTTAACCAGAGGGACAAGAAACAAAACGGACCCGTGGAAAATCTGATTAATTCTACTTGGCATGCCTTCGTTCGGGCAAGATTCGAAGGCAATCTGGAGTAAAATAAAAATGGCAGTGAAAACATTCCAGTGTCTCGGCAGCATTTCTCCGGGGCTGCAGAGCACAGCTGAGAGGCTGCAGGACGGGGCAACAAGCCAGGCCGGGCTGCAGAGACTGTGAGAACATTGATGAGAAGCGCCTTTTAATAGGCATTCTGACATGACGCAGAATCTGACATGGAACCGAAAAGTATTCTAAAATGTGTTGAGCCGTGTCATATGAAGTCTGGAAAGCTCTTCGGAAACCTTCGTAAAGTTTGGAAAACTCTTCCTCGGAAACTGTAAAGAAGCATACAACTCCGGAGCCACTCCCCGGGATACAAAGGCTTCTCATTGCTCTACAGTGAGAACTTAGTTTCAGCACAATCTTTTGTTTGTAATTGTCAAATGATGACGTTTGAGACCTGCAGTGGAACCTACGTGTTCATCTCCCACTGAGGATACGCAGATCTCGTTGTTGGCGCTCGGGACGGACATCAGCCAGGCCATTAGAACAGTCTAATTATGTTTACATGAGAAGAAATCCAGGGATGGTGAGGAGACGGTGAGGGAGACACATCCGAATATTAAGCTGGCTGACCGATGGGCTTATGAGAGGAGAAGGCAGTTGGGCTCATCGCCTGCAACATCGTCTCGTGAACCCAAGAGGCATCCATGCAAAGACAACCACACACAGGAGAGAATATTAAGATAACTATAAGATGTTCCTCTAGTTCAGAGAGGACCTGGATATGATGGAACGGCTCATGAGAACAGGAGCAGGGCGTGGTCGTGTTCACGTCGGAACTCAGGAAAGTGACAACGGCATCGTGCAGGGAACTTATACTTATAATCAAGCACTTTGAATCCCTTGAATGAACTCGTTCACGCACGTCGTCATGTGCACATCGGTGGCGGGGTCACTCACTGTTCAGCCTCCAGACGCATCTGCTCCCTCCTCTGCCTCCTCAGCTCCATGCGGCGGTCAAAGTCGTCATCCATCGCGGAGAAAAAAAAACGGTTTCTTACTGCAAGACAATGAACGCACCGTCAGCCCAGAGGTCAAAAAGTCGGTTGGCGAGAACCTTCACGTCATGCTTTTGCAATTAAACCTAAATTAGATGTAACGGCACCTTAAAAAGCAAGAGTGTGGACGTCTAAAGGCTACTCAAACACCCCCGTCACACCAGAGGCAGAACGCCGGTTCCCATTGGTTTACCTCGTCGGTCACTGGAGTTTCGTCCAACAACAACGGCGTCTCTCCTCTCTACATATGTCAACTTCCACAGTCTGGTTTATATCGCCAGCCTTCTGCAGCATCGAAAATTCCTGCTTGTTCTTTCAGCGACTTCAACTACCAGAAAAGGCAAAGCTGGACTCTCAGCTCCACTCGCTTTCTCCTACTACCTCCCTCCTCCTCCTCCTCCTCCTCCTCCTCCTCCTCTTCAGTCTCACTGTGCCCTGCCTCATCTTCAACCTCGAACCTGCAATTTAAATAGATTGTATGCCAACTAGCATCCGATCGTCTATCTTTACCAGGACGGTACAAAGTCCCCTTTAAAATCAATCACTTGACAGAAGCTCTTGTCGAAATCTCCTTGTTGTCCTTCGGAGGGCTGAAACGTCTCGCCAGTCGCCACGACGAGAAGATTTCGACAAGAATTCACCACGGCCCGGATGACTGAGAACCTCTACAGACACCCAGACAGAAGGTTTCTTCTCCTGTCCCTGCGCATGTGAAACAACAACGTGAATTTCAGGGTTCGAAAAAAACCTGTCCCGGCCGACATTGGGCGAGAGGCGGGGTTTATCCCGGATCATTCACTCACTCATTCACGCGTCATATAGAACAGCGGGCCCAAACCTTTTTTGTGCCAGTTTTTTTCCACAGTTAGAGGGTTCAAATAATAAAAGAAAATTGTCAGTTCACAGTATTTAATCTGAATACATCGATGGCACTTTGTATTAGGCAATTACAACATCAATTCACCATAATGTAGAGTCAGTGGGAGCATTGGGCTTGTTTCCCCGCTACAAGATGGTCCCAATGGGGCTGATAGGAGACAGTGACGCTTGCATTGTGTTACGTATATATCCAGTCTAAAACGCATCTTTCTTTTTGCTGGCGGTCTGCGACGCTTCTGTGGTCTCGTCGTTTGCCTCCCGAAAAAGCTACCCAGTGACTTTTGTTTGCGGCTCATTTTTTTCAAGGGCTAGCTTGTGGTAGCTGATGTGTGAAATGGCGCAACAGTGCGGCCGTAAGGCGAAGGCGGAAACAGTCATTTTTCAAAATAAGATCCGGAAGTTCCAATGAAAAAAACTATTATTTGTACCAAGAAAGATTTTCTTTGCAGACAAAATGATCTGCAGACCATTCCCATTTGTGAATGGAAGGGCGAATAGTTGTATGCATGAATGAATGAATGAATGAATGAATGAACTATCAAGTGACGGTGATTAGCTAGAAAGCTCAGCCTGTCAGGTCCCTGGTTTGCTCCGTTCTCTCCGAAATCTATTTCTCCAGATGTTTTCGTTTGCTTGTAACTTACCGAAGACAAACAAAAGGAGTATTTAAAGTCCATATACTTTCCACCAGAATCCTTCAATTTCCAAAAAAAGTCTGAAATGATGTGCAAAATCTCGCCCTCCAGTTTCATTGTTAATTTTTTTTCCCCAAATTTTAAACTATTCTCAACAATGTCTGCAGTTACTCCTGTGATTTGCCGTTTGTGGTTCCCCACCTGTTGTCGTGCTCCGCTGGAAATGAGATCTCGTTCACGTGGGAGAAGAAAGACGCCATTTATTTTACCGTATGACCAGACAAACGGCGAAAACATCGTCTGACGCGAGTTTCTCTCTGTTCGTCCCGGCTGAAACTCAAAACAACTGGAAGGGTCTGTTCTAGTGTCAGTGGACCAATGTTCAAATGCCACGAACATCTAAGACGTCCACCAGGAGAGCCGCTCTATTTTTCTCACACACGCTGTCCAAACAGTGGCTCCTGGTCAAAACGTCCTCTTCTGGACATCTACAGTTTATCTCTATTTCGATTGCAGAGGAACAGCCTCTCTGAGTGTGTTCAACCAACAAGCGGTCTGTCACGTGTCCGGTGTCTCCGACTAAAAGGCTGATCTGTGATTTTATTTTTTAAAAAGTTTAGATCGCTTGTGTTTGATATTTAAACGATTATTTTGTTATTAAATCTACATGTCTATTTCTGTACAGTCTGTCCACCTGGATGTTTAACGTCGGATTTAATCCCGAACCACTATAATCGTCTTGCTCAAATCATCATGTTAGCTTTGTTAGCTAACGGTTTGGCCCGACGCAAGGGACAGATCGAGGGACCAAGATAAGAAAAGGGCCCCGACACACGTCCAGATAAACAGTCGTCGGAGCAGGGTATGCAATCAATCAAGGAGCCCCCGCCGTGCACTCTGCGTGACCAAACATGGTCACATGTGCAAAAGATCCCGATCAGGATGCCGTGCACCCGCTGCTGATTCGAACCTTCGCGTGGAGCCCCGTCCGGGGAGACGAGGGCCGGATCCGTGCCTGGTTTGAGCGCCGAAGCTTTCGTCTCGTACGGCAACGACCCGGAGAGGATGTCTGGATGTGATACAAGAGGAAACAACTGATCTGGAGCCAAAAGGTTCATTGGAAGTTGGTGCTTCCTTGCTTTATCTGAACATCTCTGAGGCGTAGTCGAACACACACACACACACACACACACACACATGCTTTTTGAAACAAGGGGGATGAGTGAATGTAGAAAGCAAAGCTAAGTGGCCGTCTCCTCCTGGCCTGGGAGCATCCCGTCGACGGAGGCACCCTCTGACTCCTTTTAAGGAAGTGCGCAGGCAGCGTTCGTGGTGTCCCAGCTTGGAGGTGCAGGGCCATGGATGGAGCAAAGTTTACTCTACCAAATATCTGCTGCGACGCAAGCGCCAATCCAAGAATAACTCATTTCCACTCTGATCACAATGAATCAACTTCCAAACAGCAAGTTGAAGGCAGAAAACGGAAAAACCCGGCTGGAGCAAATATTTCACTGTTGGCGGATATTAAAAACTTAACTTATGTAAAAATTAAATTAAATTAAATTAAATTAAGTTAAATTAAATTAAATTAAGTTAAATTAAATTAAATTAAATTAAATTAAATTAAATTAAATTAAATTAAATTAAATTAAAATTACTATTGATAAAATTACGAAATAAAATGTACTAAATAGAATATAAAAATTGTATTAAATATCATGTAAATTTGTGATTCTAGCTGTGATATTTGGCAAATGACCTCTTCTTAACAGTTGCTGCTGACCATGTGGAGGAGCCTCCAGCCACAGAGACAGATGACACTAATCGGCATCACAAGATCATCGGATTTTGTAGAACCATGGCTGGATTTGGCTCATATTCAACTTGACTTCACTTTCAACACTCCTACCAAACCTTCGGGAACCCTCGGATCTTAGGAAGTCAAGCTTTGCAATCCCACAGAACATAGCGGTACCTGTCTGGAGCGGCAAATCTGTTGTGGATTTCACCTTAAAAAAAAAAATGATATATGGAACATTTCCAGCCCGTGATGAGATAAACCTCACCCTGTATCACCTTCACCTCCAGCACCATCTAAGGAGGAACCAACCAAACCCACGGGACCCCGATCATATTCACGCAGGTTCTTCAAAGGCCTCACAATGAGAAGGCGCCGTCTGTGTCAGCGTAGACCGATCAGTCGATTGGTCCGATTTTAAAATACCCGTTTCTATCTGTGATGATCTACTCATCACGAACAAATCTGTTCCTGTTCATAGCATCAGTGAAAGGGTTAAAAAAAAAAGGCGCGTCACAGGTGACGTGTTCAGCTCCTACCTGGCCTGGAGACCGAGGTGTGTTCCTGCTCGAAGTCAGGAGAAGGAGGACCAGCGGAGGGTTATAATTCTCAGGAGAAACCCCGCCCTCCACCCAGGCTCAGCCTGCAGACGAAGGCTGCTCTGCTTCTTCTCACCCTCAACACAATGAAGAAGTGTTGGTTATACTCTAAATAGATAGATAGATAGATAGATAGATAGATAGATAGATAGATAGATAGATAGATAGATAGATAGATAGATAGATAGATAGATAGATAGATAGATAGATAGATAGATAGATAGACAGATAGAATGACACATATTTATGCACTTCATGTCGTTAATTTCTGTCACCAGGAGTTTGTCTCTGCGTGCACTTTATAGCTTAATGCTCACTGCTTCATGTAATGGTGCACTTTACTGTTTAATTTGCACTCCATTATTATATTGTTCTTTTCATGCCACCATGGGATTGTGAGATACGTCTTCTCCATCCCACTGTGAAGAGAAATTCACCATAAAGCGGATTTTGACTTTGACTTCTGAGTTCTCCGGTTTCTCTATCATTCTCTATGTAACGTGCTAATGACGGCCAGTCCAGGGTGAGCCCTGCCTCTCGCCCAATAACAGCCAAGGTATTCTCCAGCCTTGGTCATCAAGTACTTGAACGCTCCTTTGAACGCCCTTGGGTTGGCCAGTGCGGAGGAGTGGCTTGGAAGAGGCATTCAGGAGCCATATTTGTCAAGTTGGAGAGACCGTTAACTGAAAAGCCTTGAATATGATCCTTCAGTCACCTAGGATTTGGTAGATTCGGCCCCAAGACCCCCAGCCTTGGTAGATCCTACGTGATGATTAGCGGGGATGGGAAGTCTTCAGGACATCATACAGGAACAAACCCCACGGGGTCACAAGAACATTGAGCCCAAGTTTGGGTCCTTTGCAGACAGAAAAATATACACTGCCTGCGCCGTTATTAGGCAAGTTGTATTGGAGGATTGATTTTGTTATTGTGCAACTTCAGTGCTTTTGGTCAAACCAAATGGTTAACAAACTCTCAAACCTGAACATTTAAGTTGTAAAAGTGAAATTTTGGCTTTCTTGAGAGAATATCTTCACATGTCATCCCTAACTGCTATTTTTCTTATCCTTGTTGGTCTCAGCCTGCATGCCCCCTGCCTATTTTTGTTTATTTATTTTATTCTTGTCATTGCTTTTGTCACTCTTTACTGTCATTTAGCTCTGGTGTATTTTTCACCCTTACTGTTCCATTATGTTGTCCATTATTATCCATGATGTTGTTGCTGTTGTTGTTCTCCCTGCTGTCTATTTATACATTGATGTCTTGCTATCTTCTGCCATCTAACTGTCTCTCTATTTATAATAATAATAATAATAATTTATCCTTTATTAATCCCTGCGGAGAAAATTTGTTCTCTGCAATTAACCCATCATAGATGAACCATAAGCAGAAGGCTGCCATTGACCATATATTTATATATATATTATATTCATATTTATTTATCTATTGACATTATAACTGTTATGCTGCTGTGAAAAAGGGATTTCCCCTGTGGTGAACGATAAAGTATATCTTATCTTATCTTACACCATTATAAGGCAGCTATTAGTGTAAAACTAAATGAAGATTTTCCCATCTCTCTTGTTTATTTTCACCTGTTAAGGCGGGAATAATAAACAAACTCGAAATTTACCAAGAAACATTTCTGAAATGTCAAAAAAAAAAACAAAAAAAACCTCAGTGACCAATATAGCCACCCTTCTTTTCAGTAGCAGTCACAAGCCTTCCATTCACGGGAAGTGAATGGACCATCATTTCTGGTCAGAATCAACTTTTTGTGCAGCTGCAAGCACAGCCTCCCAGACACTGTTCAGAAAGGTGTACCGCTTACCTTCACTGTAAAGTTCCTTCTTACAAAGGGCTCAAAATTCTCAATCGGGTTTAAGTCAGGTGAAGAAGGGGGTTGTGTCATAAGTTTTTCATCTTTTAGGCCTTTACTAGCCTTGAAGCCACGCAGTGGACTACGTTGATGCATGTGATGGAGTGTTGTCTTGCATAAAAATCAAGGTCTTCTTGAAAGACTCAATTTTCAACCCCGAAAAAAGGTCCAACTTGCCCATCTTTATTAATACCCGCCCATACCAGTACCTGACCTCCACCTTGCTGGCGTTTGAGTGGAAGTGGAGCTCAGTGTCCGTTACTGATCCAACCACGGGCCCGTCCATCTGCTCCATCAAGGGTCACTCTCATCTCATCAGTCCACAAAACCTTTGAAAAATCTGTCTTCAGATATTTCTCTGCCCATTGTTGACGTTTCAACCTATGTGTCTCGTTCAGAGGTGGTCGGGTTTCAGCCTTTCTTACCTTGACCACGGCTCTGAGAACTGAACACCTCGTACTTCTTGACACTCCAGGTAGGTTGCAGTTGTTGAATATGGCAGCGCTGGAGGATAATGGCTTCCTGGTAGCTTCATGTTTGATTCTTCTCAAATATTTGGCGGCTAATTTGCATCTTTTCATCTCGACAAATACACATGACCTGATAGACATTACATCCAATAAGCTTTCAAGTTTATATATCTTGGAGTTGGAAATGATGGATAAAATGATGATATGGTCAAAATAATCACTTGCCTAATAATTGTGCACGGTGTAGATGGAGGGATGGATGCACAAGCTGATCACATACACAAGCTGATCCAGAGGCACTTTCAAGCAGCTCTTGCAGGATGAAGAATGCCAACTCCGGAGCTTAATCTTAATTTTTCTTAATTTTGTTCACAACTGAAACCTCTTCACGCAACATCATGGAATGCATTCAAGGAGATATTCTAATTGCTCACTATTTCCACTCGTCTGGTTTGGCCAAAATTCAGGAATGGCTGCGATAATGGAGGGCCGCTCATCTTGGACCTTCTATGGCATGCAAGCAGGTTTCTGCTCCCTCCGCTTTATCCGCATCCAAACAACAAGAATGTTTGGACTCAGCAAATGAAACTCATTTAGCTTGTAGCAGCTTCGTAGCTTTTGCTGCTACTTCGTAATGGCCTTAACTTATAAATGGGATGACGGTGGTTTACTGGTTTAAATAATGAATATGTTTGACGGGATAACATGGCTAAGTGAAGATGAGTGGCTGTGAGCTGGCAGCAGCACGATGGTCTGACCGAAAAAAGCCCGAGAGGAAACCAACCATAGACTGTTACATAAAAGACCACGACAATTATACTTTGAGTAATAACCTTCATTATTGACACAGGAAATCCCAACATATCCGCTCGACTGTATTTGATAGTGCAGACTTGACAAAGCAATCGGTGAGGCGTGCAAACAGCGGAGAGGACATTCGTCTGGGAGGACGAAGGAAGATACAATTATAAAAAGGGGCTTTAAAAACATCCGTGTGAGGACCCGGTGATTTCTCTTCGGGGCTTTCACCAACGGATGAATGGGTGGGTCTAGGACGCCGTACTGTTTCACAGTTTTTCCGACTTCTGTCTTTTTCATAAGTAAAACAAAACAATACATGATACTACAGCAGCACGCGGGCAGAAAACAAACACAATGAGCAAAGTGTCGACAAACAGAACACGTGATCCAGTGAGGATGCCTGAACAGTAGCTCGCTGCATTTTCCCCAAACGCAAAAGTACAAAAACATTGAGTGCATACTTGTACACAAGTTCTAGTCTGGGTTCTAAAATTAAACCAAGCACAGAGCTTATTTTTCTTCTTGCAAAGTAGTAACGTCCCTCCAAAGGCAATTCAGCCAAAATACTATTAATGTTGTTCTTTAAACAGCCCTGATTTTCCCTCAAGTTGAAACAGACTCAAAACCAAATCCAGAAGCACTAATTAAAAAACATCGAAATAACTCTGAAGTGTCAACCATTCAGAAAACACTGCATTTTCTCTCCTTTTTCTTCCTCTGTATTTGAAAACGGATGTCGCATAGCAACTTTTTCTACACATTATCGTTTCTCTGCGAAGTTAACTTGATTAATTAGCAAATGAAGAACTTCCTGAGGGTCACAATAATCTAAATCAGGGATAAATAGCTCAAGACAGAAAAAAAATTCCTCAGTGAAAACACAATATGATACTAACCAGTGCCAAAACTATTACAGTACATTGCTGAGCTTCCCCAGTTTGAACTCCGACGTCTCTTCTGATCCAGGCCACTGGGACACTGGAGCTTGCATCTAAATTGCCCAGAACAACAATATGCCATGTTTATTTTCTAAAGAGTCTTTTTCGAAGAGATTGTTTTCCCTTTTACTTCAACAACGTTCATCGCGGAGAGCCTTTAGGTGCTTGGTTTGGCTTTTCCCTGATCCTCCACCTTTTTTATGGCCGCACTGATTTTAGCCTGGTCGCCCAACAGCTGCCGAGGTTTCACAGGTCTGAGGTTCGCATCCAGCTCCAGCAGGACGGGTATGCCTGTGGGTAAAGTGACGTTGGCTATGTCCCCATCCGATATACCTAGAGGAACGAGAGATAACAGTTTTTAATCAGGCATGAGAAGCTTTTCAGGCATACAGCAGAGTTCTACTGATGAGTATGTTGGCTGACAAGGCAACATTGCAATGTTCGATGCCACTCAGCTGTGAACAGGTATTAGACAATGATGTGATTTCTCTGTTATCTTTCAAACACCTTTATATTCAACACATTCATTTTAACCGTCCTGACATCGAACTCCAGACGGCCAAACAAGATGCCATAACTCCTCTCTTGCTTTGCAATATCGATAGGCTCTCATTTTTAAGCTTTGTACTTCACGACCCACGATCCAAAATAATCAAACTTCTACTATCACTGTCCAACTGTGAGAGGTGACCATTTCAACAGATGCCCTGCTGGTTTTACATTCAAATTTAAATTCCAAACACAGACTTTCAACATCAACCCAATTTTCAGTATGACTGAGATTCCGAGCATTGCAGCTCCGCCCCATCAGTGTGTGACGGAGTGTGTGTGTGAAAGTGTGACCACTTTGAAACCACGTGGTGTGAAACAATATACTGTTAGTGGAGTGCTTTTAGCCTTTAGTGTTTAATTCAAGTAATGCTTGTGTTGCTGCCAATGTTTCTACAGAATCGCTTTTGTTATCTTGTCCAGGACATTTGAATACAGCTAAAATAGTCAATCAGATGTAATACAATCAATGATATAGTCCATATATCACATGAGATCATTGGCATGATAGTGTACTAGTGGTGCAGGATGAGGATCACTGTCTACTGCATCAGAACCTTGACTTAAGAGTATCTCAACTTATGAATCTTCCAATTTACGAGGCAATGCGCCGTTGACTTTTTTTTTCCGTCGTGATGCGAGCTGAGATCTGAGTATTAAGCGAGCGGGATGAGCGTTCGACACCCGACGCGTCGGCTGCTGTACGTGAAGTGACGTTTAAAACGGTCAGAAGTGCCGCCCGCCACACAATTAAAATCATGGAAAAATATGAACGCAATGTGAGTGTTGTGGACCCGTCCATGACGAGATGGAGAGGTTGTTGTTGCTGAGATATTGTGTCAGTTAGCATCATCTGCAAGAAGGAACGACACCTTAAAGAAGATTTGGAGCAGCAGATAGAAGAGTCATTCAAAGCTGACCAGGGACAGTTTGATCATTTGAAAAGAGGAGCTGGGTTCAATCCTTCGCAAAAAGAAGTTTAGCCAAAAAGGGGAGCAAAGTGCGCAAGTTACATTTAGCAACACATTGTAGCATTAAGTGTGTAGCCGGTAAATTAAGTTAAGGGGTCAAGCACCAAATGAAAAAGGGAACTGCAATTATAAAAAACGGTTAATTTCTTTACATTCTTTTATTATGTCTTATCACTTTTTTATACATTGTTTATTATGTAAAAACAGTGGGAACAGATTAAGCGTTTCAGTTCATTTCAATGTAGAAACTTAATTTGTTATACCAGCAAATTGGGTTACGGGCTCAGTCACTGATCGTAAGTCAAGATATTACTGTATTTCAAAGTACTAACTTAAATGTACTATGAAACCACACTAGTTAAGTGTGACACTGCCGAGGGTCTGAAGCGTACTCCTTGAGGTAAGGAAGTCATCATGGATGTAACAGCAACGGGGAAATGAAACATAAACTCACTGGCCTTTCTGAGCAGGTTCAAGCTTCCATTTCTGGAACTGAAATTCACACCCGCCCGAAATCACTGACTCCGCAGACCAGAAAGAGCAACGGCCGTCGCTGTTACGGTCAAAAGAATATGTGACAAAGAGAGACACTGGCAGTGTGATGTTGAAAGCAGCGTACCTTCCAGGTGTTTGAGCAGGGCCCTGCAGCTGTTTCCATGGGCAGAGATGAGCACAGTGCGGCCTCTCTGTATCTCTGGCACTACTGTGCTATCCCAGTACGGCAGCAGTCTGTCCAACACCTCCTTCAGGCTCTCGGCTCTGGGGAGGTTCTCTTTCTTTACGTCACAAGTGGTGTACCTGCGGTCATTATAGATTTCTAGAAAGTAAGGGTGAGATTCGTCAATAGGGGGCGGGCTGATGTCATAGCCCCGTCTCCACAATTTCACCTTTTCCTCCCCGTGTTGAAGAGCCATCTCTGCTCGGTTCAGACCTATCAGGGCGCCGTAGTGGCGCTCATTCAGCCTCCAAGACTTCACCACGGGTACCCACTCCTGACCCATGGCCTCGAGTACCAACCAGGCCGTCTGGATGGAGCGGCTCAATATGGAGGTGAACACCATGTCAAACTTGTAGCCCTGTTCCTTCAGGAGTTTGCCACAGTCCTGGGCCTCCTTCACCCCATCTTCACTTAGCTTCTGGTCAACCCAGCTGCAGAATCGGTTCTCTTTATTCCAGTTCCCCTCCCCGTGCCTCAGCAGGAAAAGTTTGAATGCAGACATCTGCGGCGTCTGTAGCGGGCACCTGTGCACACTGAGAATGCAACATTTAACATACTGAACAAACTGGATGATTCAGGTAGTGGTTGATATTGATGTATTAACTAATGCAGAAGTGTGAAAAGAAAACAATTTCAGGTGGTGACCTTTAGATCAGCCCAATCTCAGGACCTCGGTGCTTATCTAAGTGCAAGAGCAGGGCAGTGAAAGGTTAGGGGTCATCGAGGCACTAAAGATGCACTGCTTCGCCCTTTTACAGAGCAGGTTATATTAAACTGAAAACTGTTTGATTAAAATTATAATACTGTTGCTAACTCTGGGATGAGCAGTGCTGTATGTTTGAGTTAAATTATAATATTGTTGCTAACGCTGGCATTAACAAGCGTGTTTGGATTTCAATTCTGAGGTTATCGCTAACTCTGGGATGAACAGATATATTAATTGATTTTAAATTATATCTTTGCTAACTCTGGGATAAACAGATGCGTTTGTTAAATGTAAATACATAATGACATTGTTGCCAACTCCGGGATGAACGAGATATTTTTGTTGTATTTATATAACAATACTGTTGCTTACTCTTGGATGAACAAGATATTTATGTTGTAATTAAATGTTAATATTGTTGCTAACGCCGGGATGGGCGGAGGTTGCTAGCCAGCCGAGCAGAACCCGGCAGTTCTTCAAACATGGTGGCCCGGTTCGAATCAAAGACCATTCAGCGCAGAAGAAAACCAAAGTATCGATGACAAGAAATGTCAGAATTGTTCGAGAAATATCAGGATAGAAGAGGAATTCCGTCTTACCCTATGTGGGTTTGTATCCCGCCGTGTGTGAGGCTGCTGCCGCAGCCGATACCGTTGACGGCGTTTGGGAGGCCATGTACGGCTTGTGAGACTCGCGTGAGTGACAGCTGCTTCGTCCAATCAGCTTCACGCTTAGCTCATATGGGCGGTGCCGTCGGGAGGGGTATCATGACCATATTTGGGAGCGCCTTAAAAAGCCCCGCCCTCGGAGCCGAGAAGAGGAGGACCGGGGAGAGCTGAGGTACTCACTTGCAGGGAAAGTATCATTAAAAAGCACAACGTACAGCCGATTCTTTCCAAAGTTTAAACCTGATATAATGTATTATCTTCTTCTTCGATCAAACTTTCTCCTCTGCATCTTCTTCGCTCACACCAGCTCACTTCCTATCCTCTCTGGTCTTCCTCCAGGCCTCCTGCACAGTAGTTCCAACTTCAGCATCCTTCCAGCCAGATCTCCACAACTGCTCTGCCGTGCATGTCCAAACCATCCCCCATAAACAATAAAATAAAATAAAATAAAATAAAATAAAATAAAATAAATAAATAATAAATAAAAATAAAATTAAAAAAACAGCTTCTGTGTGGCCACAGACCTCCCCGCCTTCTCACTGCCATATGCATGTTTATATTACTAATGTGTGAATCTCATCCGGCACGAAAAACAAACAAAAGAAAGCGACACATATTAGTTTTAGCCTTCATCTTTTATGTTTTTACACGTAAGAAAAGGGTCACGACTCGTACAGGAGATGTGCAGTGGGTTCAAATATTTCGCCCTCCCCATGGCTGGTATATTCAGGTCACAATGCATTTCTACAAGGACGGCAAAATTCATCCACTCAGTAAATACACATTTTTTTGTACATTACATCATTACATTGCATCATACAGATGACCTGGATTTGTTCGGCTGCTTTGCAGTCACGTTTACTAAAGTCGGACCGGGGGATCCCCAGCGTCACCTTTGGTTGCGTGGCCTCTGCAGAGACGTCTCATCGTGGCTCTACTGGCCGGCGTCGAACAGCTTCTTCCTACCCTCCATTCCGGACATGGCGTCCACGTTCTTACGCCAGTCGGTCACTTCCTCTTTCTACGGGGAGCAGAAATTCATACATCGTGAATAAAGCCATGGACGCAGATTTACTTAATGCATAATAATTGTGTGAATTTACAATCATGCCTGAAAATATTGATGTAACCAATCAAAATATAAATAGTATTATCAGATATTTAGGGTATTTATTGATTATTACAATCCCCTATTTACAATAAAAGCAACCCCTTGTGCCCCAGGTTGAAAAAATTTAAAGGGAGCCCTGCCTGGGAGGACTAATAGGCGTAAATATGCTTTGCTGTTTCTCTTGTACAAGAATGTGTTGTTAAAAAAAAAGCACAAAGCATTTGTCACTGGATGTTCTGAGTCATCCAAGGCATGGAGAATTCTTGTCTAAATCTTCTTGTCATGGCAGCTGGACTTGAATTTCTTCACTTGAAGATGTTACACCCCCATCCGAAAGGTTTCTTCAGTTCTAGCGGTTGTGAACGGTCAAGGTTATGGTGGTTAGTGGGATTACCTGGATGGGAATGTGAAAAGGTAACGCTCTACGAAAGACTAAAACCTGTCATGTCACATGAACTGAGGCTCATGTGGAAGTTACCAAGGGCTGGTTCTGGTGATGAATCTTTCCTGGTTGTTTGGAGGGTGCAGATGGTTCTGGTCCGTGTGTGCAAATTCATCTTCGTATTGATCCCAGTATGCCGTTGTACGATTGTGAAAGGTCGTGTCTGAAGCCCCCTCCTCTGTTCAGAGATGGTTTTCATCTTTGACTCCTCTCTAGAACCATCTGTCTTCTCTGGCCAGAATACCTCATCACATCATCACAATCCTCAGTGCAAGTGACAGTGTACACCGCATTCTCCATCCATTGCCTGGGTAATTTGTCCCGGGGGTGCACTGGTCTTTGTCTGATTTGTGTTGTGGGGTTTGAAATGCACTGGCATTTGTTGAACACGCTTCTGATTTTCTCAGAAACACCAGCGACACACAGAATGATGATGTTCTTTTGTTTGTTATTGTCGTCCTCCTGTTCTATGTTTCTGGTGGTTTCTGATTTGGAGAACCTTTGGTTGTACCTACAACATGTTGTGGGTACAGCCCTGAGCCCTGAGATCCTGTGGCTACCCTAATCATGGGATCCAAAAGGTTTCACTGGACGCATTTAGCCGAGCTAAGCTGCAAAAAGCGCTCACGGGTGCCGCCGGTTTTAAGCGGCCATCAGTTTTCTTTCACAAGCAGACAAAAGGTCCTTAAAACAAGTGTAGCCCCTTCGAAGAAACGGCACAGGCAGGACACACTGGATCAGGGGTCGACAACCTCAAACACTCATTTGGACCCGTTTGCCCACAGTAAAGGAGACACGGGGAGCCACACAACCCTTTTGAAATTTAAAATGAATTAACACGGCATATAACGTTATATAAATATATTTTTTTGCCTTTATGCTATGTATCCAAATGCACTGCGGAGAGTAAGTTAGGAATTCCGCTGTAAAGGGAAACACCACTGTGCATGTGACAATAAACGCTTTGAATGTAAAAACAAAATGTGTTGCAATGAACAATCGCAGAGAAATTACATTTCTGCATGCAACAAAACATTTCGAACTCCCTTTGGTTGAAGGTTACTTTTAAGAAAACATTCAATGTCTATTTGAGTCCTTGTATTTATGGAAAAAAGCCAAACTTAAATCGCCCACCGGCGGCAAACCGGAAATGCCGTCCTCTCTCTTTTATTGGCGTGTGCAGTCGTTTATTAAGAGCAACATAGATATTTTATCAAGATGGTACGAGATCGCCATAATCTGAAAAACTAAAAATACACTTTAAAAATGAACAAAGTAAAATAAAATACATTTTAATGGAATACTCCATTATTTCCTAAAGCCACAAGGAAGCGCATCAGACGGATCTAAGAGCCGCGGGTTCCCGACCGCTGCACTCAATGCTCTGCAAGGATGTTAACCCGCTACTGCTGAAGAAGCATCTGATGACAAAAGACCAGCACCGGCACAATCACGGTGGAAGCCGACAGCGAGCCCATAGGCCTACAGTGAACAGACGATGCCGAAAAGTTGAGCTTGCAACGGACGCTCTCTCTGTTAGCATAGCAATGCGGTTGTGGCACACAAACAGGCAACTCTGGCAAACTCTTTGTTCGTCTTCATTTTGCAGCTTGTTTTGCATTCTCCTTCTCGCTCACGTCTCTCTCGGGTCCAAATAGGAAGGGTTGCACGGATGACGAGCTTTTGTAATGTACGTTAAAATCAACATGACCGAGTCCAGGTCAACCGCATGACATCACTACCCAGAGAGCGTTGCAATGTAAACAATAATGGCGGCCTATACAAACTAAGATATGTTGGGAGATTTTATTATCGTTTATATGTAGCTGGTACAACTATTGGGCCAATGGGACACTAATGTTTTGGTAACCAGAGGTATCTCTTTGAGCTTAAGCTCGTAAATCAGTGAAACTCCCATTAATATGTGTTCATCATGTACCTCATATCCCGAGCGCTGCAGGAAAATGCATGTAAAAGGACAACGTGCGTTTCTTACCTTCTCCTCCTCCTTCTTTACTGTCTTCAAGTTGGCCTTGAAATCCACCGACTCTTTGACCTTGCACCCCAGCAGAGCTCCCAGCATGGCGTCGGCGGACACTCGCACCCTTCTGAGGTTCGGTCTCTTCATCTTGCCCTTCAGCTCAAATATCTTCTGAGATAGATCCTGCACCTTTTTCCCCGACGTGCATCAAAGTGGAGATAAAACATTTGCGTGCACTTTTTAACACTGATGCCTGTGATGAATGTTACTTACCTCTATATCGTTCTTGGACACCTTCA
Source organism: Fistularia commersonii (assembly GCF_037954325.1). NCBI lineage: Eukaryota > Metazoa > Chordata > Actinopteri > Syngnathiformes > Fistulariidae > Fistularia > Fistularia commersonii. Next base: position 7,710,601 of record NC_141290.1, read on the forward strand.
AAGCAATGTCGTATCGCTCTTCGTCAACAACGTCAATCTTTTGGTGGAGCTCTTTGCAAAGATTCTGTTGAATAATCGATTGTTTTCCAATCAATGTGCACTTACAATGGCATTTTCAATATCAATGTCGGTTCATTTGTGTATGTGAGGATGGGATACGTTATAATGCACGTTATGATATAATACGTCTGGAGACATGGACGTCGGTAGAAGATATGAATGTCTATATTTTTTGTTGGATCCAAATCGATGTGGTGAAGGCCCTGGACGATCAAAACATCTCTGCTGGTCCAGGAAAAAACCCTCAAACTTTCCTGATTCGCCAGGCCAAGCTGTTTCTCCACAGTATTTCATGTAAAATAGTCTCTGTTCAAGGATTGGTCTTCAACGTACCTGTAGATCCTGCATAGACATGCCTGACATCTGGAGCTGTGGGACTTTCTCATTGAGGATTCTCTCTCTCTCCTCTTTTTTGTTTTGTTTATCATTCTCCAGCAGCGTTATGGCCTTCTTTAGGAGTTTGGTCTAGTGGGACACGAGAAAACATACCAGCAGTCAGTCCGAGAAAAGATGAGTCTTCTGAGTCTTTGAAAGCCCAGAACCCAGGAGTCACATCGAAATCACCTTCAGGAAAAGTCTGCGAGATGCCGTGATCTTGGGCTTGGCTTTCTGAAAAAGAAGATGGTGGACATTTTCAGTGAAGCTTCTGAAAACCTTACAAACAACAGGCGTCCAAATCAGCCGGATCAACGACGGACGACTTTACGAATCAGACTCAGAGGCAGGTGAAGAGACCCCACACCTCCGGGAGATACCTATCCGGTCATCTACACCTCAAACAGAGAAGACCTCAACGTGGAGGAAGAAGATCTTCTGCATTAACTTGTTAGAGCGACATCGACTCACCGCAGGTCTGGAAGGCATCAGAGAGAGGGGGAGAGGGAAATGGCGCATTAAAGTTTGGACATGTTTTCTAAATTAACATTTATTTCACAAGATGTTGTGGAGCTGAGATGGAGCAAAGGTGTGGATGTCAGGGAAGTGGAGTTGTGGTGGAACTGGGGTGCAGGTGAGGTGTTTGCAAGGTGGAGCCGTGGTGATGGACTTACGCCTCAGACATGTCTAAGCTTGTTTTCTTTGTGACTCTAGAAGGACAGAGAACAGGACAAACATCTGAACGAAGAACCTTCAGTTCACATGAGATCAGGCAAGGGTCTGACCTGGGTTAGAACCAGGGACCGGGTTCAGATTAGGGACCAGATTCAGACCAGAGTTAGACCAGGGATGGGGATACAGACAAGTGACCGGGGTCAGAACAGCAACTAGGGTTAGTCCAGGGACCAGGTTCAGCCCAGGGTTAGACCAGGGATCATTTTAGACCAGGGACCAGGATCAGACCAGCAACTAGGGTCAGACCACAAAGCAGGATTAGACCATGTACCAGGTTCAGACCAGGGACCAGATACAGACGAGGGTAAGACAAGGGTTAAACCAGAGTAAGCCTCGGGACAGGTTCCAAACTAAGGTCAGGCAAGGGTCAGACCAGGGACCAGGCTCAGACCAGGGACCAAGGTTAGACCAGGTCTTGGATGATAGATGTATAGAACAGATCCACTGTATAGAACGTAAAATTTTGTCCTGAACGTTCTAGAATACCTCCTTGGTTCTCAACTCCAGCCCCGAGAAGGTGCTCCAAAGTAAGACCTCCACTAACGAGCCCAACCCAGTTATTGATAAGAGTGTCATCTAAGAAGCAGACATTTCCTTTCCCCTGATTATTGATAATTGACTAATTTCCCATTAACATGGATCTGCTGAGGAAGAACAACATCGTCCTGGTTTTGCTTCCAGCCTATTATCTGGAAGGAGGAGTCCTTACCTCGTCCACTGGATGCCAAGTGCCGGGAAGACGTCTCCAGAGTGAGGAAGAGGAGGCAGGAGGCTTGGGATATATAGAACCCTCTGCTCCTGTGAGTGGCTCTCAAAAATAGCCCCCCCCCCCCCCTTCCGTCCTCGCCATTCTCACGTGCGTAAAGCGTCAAAGGTCTCCGCCGGGACGCCGCACCTGCTACCCCGACTCTTTGTGGAGGGGGAGTGGGGTTTGTCAGAGTAGGGGATGAAATGGTCAAACCCCCCTCCGGTAAAAGTGACCTTGGATTTCCACCTTTTCTATATTGTTTACTTTAAATTTCATAGGTTTCTGAGGGTCCAAAGGTAGCCGGTGACGTCACGGCGGTTATGATGTGTTGACAAGCTGCGGACCCCCAAAGCCCCCAAACAGAACCCCCCCCCGCCCTTCAGGGCCCAAACAGACCCACGCCTTTCAGGGCCCAAACAAACCCCTCGGTGGAAAAGGATCTGCTGCCATCACATGGCTGCAAGGAGACGCCGCTCTTCTCCCAGCAGGACGAGCACTGTGTCTGAATCTAGTTTCCTTAGCTTACCTTAACTAAACTTACCATGAATTCCGGACAGTAGAGCGCACCTATATATAGGCAGCATCTACTAATTTTTAAAAGAAAAAAAAAAATTGTGAGATTCCAACGCAGCAAGATCTTACAGGAAAGATTTTTTTTTGAAAAAGTTTAATTATATAAACGACGATAACATCTACAACTACCGGTGCGTCACGCAAATGCTTTTTTTTTTTTTTTTTTTTTTTAAGAAAGATGCCTAACTGGCTGTAATAATTTATCTGTATATATATTCATAACTGCACAATATTTCATAACAGCTACATGTACAATATTTTTTCATACTCTTGTGCACTCCTTAGCTTTCATTTGTTGCTTAAGGCACTTTATAGTTTATCTATATTTCTTATTCTCCCTTTTTTTTCTTATTTCTTACTGTTTATACAATTTTTCTACTATTATTTATTATTATTCTATTTTTCTTGTAACTCTGGCCCGACAATTTCCTTCAGGATAAATAAAGTTGTTCTTATTCTTATTCTTCTTAACTTACAGTGCAGAGATGAGTGGGATGGGTCGGACGGATGGAATCGGGAAAGACTCAGCGGGAGAGCATGTTAGAAGTTAACAAGATGAATTCAGGCTGAGATAGTTTGAACATGCGCAAAGGTATAAACAAGGATTTAATCTGGTTTCATTTCGAACATTTTATTACGACTCTCCCGCCTGAGACGCCCTGATGTACACGAGGGATATATTATCAGAGTCACTGCATGGAAGGATGATTGTTAATGGCTTCTCAGTTTCCAGAGGCATCAAACAGCTTCTTCCTGCCTTCCATGCCAGACATGGCCTCCACGTTCTTGCGCCAATCAGTCACCTCCTCCTTCTGTTGGAAGCACAAAATGAACAAACTCCCACGATAAGGGGGAGGATTGCATTCTACTGCTCCACGGGGGAACGGGATATTACCTTCTCCTCCTCCTTCTTGACAGTTTTGAGGTTGGCCTTGAAGTCAAAGCACTCCTTGTGTCTGGAGCCCAGGAGGACGCTCAGCATGGCCTCGGCTGAGATCCTGACTCTCTTGAGTGTCGGCTTCTTGAACTTACTCTGCAGCTCAGTGATCTTCAGAGTCATGGTTTCTATCTGGATGACGTGGAGCAAAGGAAGAGATGTTGTGAAATCCTCCATCATGCATACATACATCGTCCATTATCACCCTGCATAGGAGTTGACCAATGCATTCCTATCGTGTATTAAACTTCCTCATGTGTTAGGGTCGCCACCGACCCGTTTTAGTTTTTAAATGCATAAAATAATCACTTGAAGTTTTTTTATTGCATCGAGGCTTCTTGACTTTGTCAGGAACCTTGATTTCAACAAAATTCAACAAAAACATTTTTTTTCACTGCATTATAAAATGCTCTAGTTGAAATGATGTCCTTTGTCAGTTTCGACCCGGGTATAAAAATTAGATTACAAAGCAATAATTAGAGCCAAAATTGAAATCTTAAATGCATTGTCAGCCAACACAATGACAACCAACTCCTCCCCCACTCATGTGAGCTTCTGGGGATGCTCATTTGTCCAGGATTGCTGCAAAAAAAACAAAAATGAGCATGTCCAGACACGTCAGACACGTATTTATATTATTCTCTTGAGGTTAATTTTTCTGTTTTTATATTGAAATCGAGAGGTTATACTAATAATAAAAAGGCCCAGAGAACCACAACAAACATTTTTAAACCCGATATTTTCATGGATAAGGAAGCCTAACAAGGTAACCAAGAGATGAGAAAAAGAATTGGAATTTAAGTTTTTATTTTTAGTGTATTTTAAAGCTGATTTAAGACAAGGGTCAAAACCGACCCGTTAACACCGGGGATGCTACCAGAAAGCTAACACAGGAGGAAGGTTAATTAATATCATATATTCAAACTCATTACTTTCATATATTTATACTCACAACAATCATATATCTATTACTGTCACGTGCGCATACTTAATACTATCATACATTCACACTCATTACTATCCTTTCTTCATTGCTATCATATATTTATACTCACTGCTATCATAAATTCATATTATTACTGTCACATATGCGTATTTATTACGATCATATTCCTTACTGTCGTACATTCATACTCATTGCTCATATATTTATATTTATCACTTTCTCATATTTATGTTCGTTACTTCTTCACTATTTTTGTAGCCCGTTCATATTTATAGTTCTGTGTTTTGAGGACAATATAGTCATCCTAGGCGTAAAACTAGTAGCCTGTAGTTTCATAACAAACACCAATTTCACCCCCCAGCCCCAAAACGTACAACCCATTGAGTTCACCCTTGCAGCTCCTACAACAGTGACTGCATGGAAGATCGCCCCACCTTCACATCGTTCGTCGACACCTTGACGCCGACATCGTAGCGTTCCTCGTCCGCCACTTCGATCTTGTGATGCAAGTCTTTGCACAGATCCTGTTTGGGAAAAAGAAGGGCCAGGCGCACGTGTTGCGTTAAAGCGTCACCTGCCGGACGACAACTACATAGCAAACCAAAATTAATACCTGGAGCTCCTGCAAAGACAGACCAGAGAAGTCCAACGGAGGAACTCTCACGGCCAGAGCAGCTTCTTTCTCCAAATTTTGCTGCTCCTTGTGCTCTTGCAGCATCCGGGTGGCAACCGCCAACAGCCGTATCTCGAAACATCACATTAAAATCTGTATTTCATCGGAATATCACGATGTGTGATCCATTAATAAATCTCTGTCTGGGATTCTCTGACAATCTGACTCCACAATAACGCCGTGCCATCATTCGTATATACAACCATTGAAGATGGAAAGTCCATGTCTGTATTCCGGGTTATAATTTCCACACTGTTTTGTTGTCACAAGCTTATCTTATCTTAGCTTAGCTTAGCTTACTAATAAAGAATGACCTACCTTCAAGCCAAGCCTCCGTGAGGACGAAATTTTTGATTTTCTCTAGAAATAAAGAGCCAGACAAAGACATTATGCACAATGCCGTATTGACAAATCCATTCATTTGACCTAAAACAATCACAAAAACAATGATTTGTACTTACCGGTCTGTGGAAGCGTTGATACCAGAGAGAAAGCACACGTTAACATGGCGGTGTTAAAAATGAATACTGTCTCATTTTATTGCGTTTTTTTAATTTTTAAACGCAAAACTCACGTGTCGGCCATGCTTTAAAATCCTTGGACTGTAAATCCGCGAAGGAAAAGAGGGGAAAATAACAGAGACGTGCATGAAAAACACGCCGTCACGCGGTTCTTTATAAAGTACGTGAAGGTACGAGGCATTGCTGAGAAGACAGGGTTTCACGGGGCTTCAAGCGGATGTTGATCAGGACTCTCCAGCGACATAATTACAAAACAGGGTTGTTCCATACCTGTTTGAAGAGGAGAAGCTCCTTCTGGTGCACCTGGAAATGGACGAGCAGAGAAAAGCACAGACTCTGAGAGGTGAGGGGTATGACAATAAGGTTTTTATTGTCTACGTGGCACGCAAGGGGCCCACTAAAATAGTTTGCAGGGTCCATTTCCCGGCGGAGACGTTTACTGGTGTGCGTGTATCATCGCCAGAAATTCAGGCAGGAAAAGGGGGGCAATAAAATTTCATTTATAGGCTCGGACATCGAGGTGTGCGCGAGGGCCGGCCCGGCAACACCTGTTGACCGAAGGCATCTGGAAGAGTGACCGCTGGCGTTCCGGGTCAGTGTCAAAACCCTTGGTTTTAAGTGCATGAAGTTCTCAGATTCTCCGAGAGTCACGTAGAAGTAAGATATCGAATCAGGGTGTCGGCTGAACCTCTTCACCGCTTTTATTTATAGGACTCAGCATCCAAACATGGATCTGGACTGACTCGCGAGGTCTGCACGGCACTGGCAGCCCATCTCAATGCTGAATCTGCATCTGAATCTGTCTGCGCGTCCTCGGGCGAGACACCGAGAACCCGGACTGTGCTTCGCATGGTGCATTCGGTGAGTTTCAACAGGTGAACGTACACAAGTGGAGGCCGTGTCTCCATCCATCGCCAAAGGCGAACATCATCCTGCTGCCTCCTTGGAATTTACTCCGACCGAAGGCCGAGAGCTGAAGAGCCCGATTGGTTTCGGCTTTTCACCACGTCATTTAGGAATGTGAGGTATCTCCATCCGCTGCCAATAAACCCCTGGTACCCCGCAGAAAATCATGCTGTTTCCTGGTAAGGTAATAACAATGGAGCTCAGGACCTGGGCCAGGAGCTATGACAGTTTTATTTGGAGAATGGAGATGAGCAGAGGCAGGTGCCTGTCAGGGCCCGACAGGAAACGGACGGCCGAGTCATCGCTGTTCTTCCGAGTCCAACGTTAATCCGATCCGACACTTGGACTCCCTTACGTAGATGGTCTTGATACGTGTTTCGCGTAGTTTGACACATGTTGTATTTTCAGACAGTTATTTAACATTCATTCATTCATATTCAATTCATTGCCATGATGACCGAACCCTTGCAAGAATCTATCTTTCACTTTCTAACGTTTCCAGTTTTCATTACGTCCTCCATGAAGCGCTCCCAGAGACACAGCAGATCCTAAACAACTGGGACTACTTAGACTCGGATATCAGAAAACCTTCTGCGGTGGTGAAGGTGTGCTTCCCGTCGCAGCGTCGGGGGTTTGCACACCAATGAGCCCCTGAAACAACGGAGATGTTCGGCAGTAAAACCTCAGCTGTCTGTTGTAGAAGCTAACCAGATGTGTCCTGCAAACTGGTCTTATGGGCCTTGGAGGTTGCAGAGTCTCTGCTGCTCTTGTTGACTGCTAACGGTCCTGGACCACCAGGCCAACATGCTTGTAATTGAAGAGCTGCAATGTTCATTTTCAACCAGTTGTATTTATTATCATTACCATCTTATTTTCATCTTCATGAGTATCACACGCATCAGATGTTTTCCAGACACCTCGAGATCCATCCGATCCCTCTGAGAAGCTCTCGCATTTTAATCTACTGGCTGGTGTCGAACAGCTTCTTCCTGCCCTCCATGCCGGACATGGCCTCCACGTTCTTGCGCCAGTCGGTCACTTCTTCCTTCTGCTCGTGAAAAGGACGGGGTTTAAGAAGATACCGGAAAAAACAGCTCAGTGTAGATCAGATCTGTTGCTCTCACCTTCTCCTCCTCCTTCTTCACGGTCTTTAGGTTGGCCTTGAAGTCCACTGACTCTTTGACCCTGGAGCCCAGCAGAGCTCCCAGCATGGCATCAGCAGAGATCTTCACCCTCTTGAGAGGAGGACGCTTGTTTTTCCCCTTCAACTCGAAGATCTTGAGGGACAGATTCTCGATCTGCAGGAAACCCGAGGTGGGAAGAAAACGTCCAAAGGTAAGAAGATGTTCTTTGAATCAATAAATCAATCACATCATTGAGGGCCTGCTTTTTAAGAAGGTCGGCATTGGAGACCAAACAAAGGGTAAACTCCAGGCCGATCATCCACACGCACCTCCTTGGTGTTTTTGGCCACCTTCGCTTCGATGTCGTAGCGCTCTTCATCCGCCACCTCAGCTCTGTGGTGCAGATTTCTACAGAGACCCTGCAGGCAGAGCACCGGGTCAACGGCGTTATCTTGAATTAAATAATCACGCAAGGGCAGTCTCAAGGTCAGATGATTGGAGGACGGACTCTAATTGGTCCCATCGGTCCTCTGCGGTAGCAAAGGATTCTCTCTCACAACATCACAAGAACAAGTTGCAGATGAACCCTAGTTTGACTGACAGCTGTCAGCAAGGAGCATGCAGCACAGAATGAAGCTGGAGCCAAAGTTCGCTATCTGACCTGAAGGTCCTGGATGGACAATCCAGAAAACTGAAGAGGAGCAACTCTCTCCCTCAGAGTGGACTCCCTCTCCAGCCTCTTGTCCTCTTTCTCCTTCTCCAACATCTCAGCTGCTGATTTCAGGACTTTGGTCTACATGAGGTGGTGAAATGGGAAGGATTTACCATCTTACGCCGTAAAGGAGTTTTCTGGATTCTGCAGCAAGGGATTACCTTGAGAGCTAACCGTCGAGAAGCTGAGATCTTGGACTTCTTCTGCACAAGAAGGCAGCAGACAGCTGTTAGCTAATCAGGCTACGTACAACTATGAACCGCCAGTTACCGATGGGTCGGCGCAGACAACGGCGACTTACCGATCTGTCTTCGTCATCCAGAACGGAGAGGGGAAAAGTTAGTCAACAACCTGAAGAACTGCAACATGTATGACTTTCCAAGCCATAAAAGAAATCATAACTCACGCCTCGGACATGTCTGGAAGCTTCTGATCGGTGATGACGTGGAATTATCTCCAGTATTCTTGGTGAAATGAGTCTTTTCCTCCTCCAACAGGAACCAACCCAGCCTCTTGACCTATGAAGCGTTGGAATCTGAGGCGAGAATTACAAAAGTACAGGAACCTAATCCAAATAGATGACCACTACTTTCGAATCTGGTTTTAGAAGTCACCGTGATGACTTGATGGAGTCGCGTTCTGTGTGGTCAGAATCAGAGTCACTGCCGCTCATTAAAAGGCTAAAGAACTTGGTGCTTCTTCAGAAGGTTCAACGTACCTGGAACAGACTGTGCCTCCCTGTGATAAGAGGAACACTCAAGGCAGACTTATTGGGTTCCGTTGTCTTCTGTGAGTGGCCAGCTAAAATAGACCATTGTGTGACAGCAGCAAGGTGCAGGATGTCACATTCTGCCCAGGCTCTGCTCGCCGCTCCATCCTCAAGTCCGTCCTCTCGCTCTTTCGTTACAGCCAAGACACCAGCAGAGCTCTGCAGCGGAGCTGGCTGGACCATTGGTTACCACTCAAACATGTTAGCATTAGCTTGTGAATTCTGTTTCCCCGGGTAATGTTCTCACCGCACTCCGAGGGAGGATGTGAATTAAAACTTTGATTTCTTATATTATTATTATCTATATTTATTTCTGATTACGATATATCATGTTCATACAACTTCATATAGAGTCATAATAAAACGAAGGAGATGTCGTCCGTGTCAAACACCGGTCCCACCGAGTTTTAATCAACGTGACAGTTACATTTATTATGAGACAGCATTATGAATATAATCTGATCTTTAACATTGCATTAAAAAAAATCAACACGTTTCAGATGCTTTATCTCCAGACAACATCTCCGAGTCCACAGAGGGACATCCCAGAGCAGCAGACTACATGTGGTTGATGGTGCGTGGATTCATACTGGGGGGGTTTTACGGCGCCCTTTGCAACACCCTTGTTGAATTGGTGTTGCCATGGAGATCTACTTCCATCTGGAGGGCCGGCGGAGAAGCTCTTGATGGAAACAAACTGCATCCGCAATCTTTGTGTGACAACTGTTTTATTGCCCGGAGTTGAACAGCTTCTTCCTGCCCTCCATGCCGGACATGGCCTCCACGTTCTTGCGCCAGTCGGTCACCTCCTCCCTCTATAGGACAAAGTGGAGACATTACAGAAGAAATTGTATGTATACATGTATATATATATACATGTATATATATATACTGCTCAAAAAAATAAAGGGAACACTTGAACAACACATTGTAACTCCAAGTCAATCACACTTCTGTGAAATCATAGTGTCCACTCAGGAAGCAACACAGATTCATTTTGACTTGTTTTAAGGACATTACATCAAAGTTGGATCAGCCTGGAGTTTGTTTTTACACTTTAATTTTGAGTGTGATTCCTAATCCAGACCTCCATGGGTTCATACATTTGATTTCCATTGATCATTTTTGTGTGATTTTGTTGTCAGCACATTCAACTGTGTAAAGAGTAAAGTATTTCATAAGAATATTTCATTCATTTAGATCTAGGATGTGTTTTTTAAGTGTTCCCTTTATTTTTTTGAGCAGTGTATATGTCTTCTTCTCTCCCAAACCTTACCTTCTCATCCTCTTTCTTCACGGTCTTGAGGTTGACCTTGAAGTCGGCCTTCATGAGTTTGGAAGGGTCGGTGTAGGCCCCCAGCATGTCGTCTGTGGTTTTCTTCACCCTCTTCAAGCTCGGTCTCTTTACCCCCTTCAGCTCAACGATCTTCTGGTTCAGAGAGCTGATCTGTGGACCACCGGTACGGACGGAGAGGAGATTTGGGTTCTCCGTTCAGATTTGAAATGTGGCTACCTTAACGGCCGGAGAACCTGAGGGACCTGAAGTATCTCCAATGTTACATTTAAACGAATTTAACATGACGCTTATTGGCGCTCTGCCGGAACCCCCTGCACTTCATTCTCACATCCAGCTCATGTTTTCTTGACATGTACCTCCTTCTCGTTCTTGGCCACCTTGACCTCCATGTCATATCGCGCTTCGTCTACAATGTCGATCTTGTGGTGCAGTTCTCTGCACAGATTCTGTAAACACAAGTCGGGGCGGGATCAGCGTGAAGGGAATGCCGACAAGGACGGGCCGATCCTCCGTGGACTGCGGTACCTGCAGCTCCTGGACGGACAGACCTGACAGCTTAGGCTCAGGAAAGCACTCCTTCACGACCCTCTCCTTCTCGATTCTTCTCTCCTCGCTCTCAGCCACGAGCATGGAGGCTGCCTTCTTCAGCAGTTTGGACTGCAAGACAACAAGACTTCAGTGAAATTCGCCGCCGGATGTTGCCGGAAGAAGCTCCCAGGCACCCACCTTCAGATGCAGCCGACGAGTGGCAGAAAACTTTGGCTTCCTCTGCAGGACAATTCACATGAATTACATTCAAATGACAACTCTTGGGGATTTACTAAAATCATCATGATGTGATCCGAACACTCACCGGTCTTCAGGGGTGTGAGATGTTAAGGGGAGACAAGAGGGCATGAATTTTTTTTTGGTGCGACACATGAAGGTGCAGAGCCATCTCTGGAACCGAATACTCACCCTTCAGACATGTTTGTAGTTTATTCTGCCTTCGGGGGTGAAAAAGAAATGTCAAGTTATCATGTGAAGGTTCATCGTACATCAGTTTTGTCATCACTATGAAATGGATGGATGGATTCTCACGCTCACAGCCCTGCTTTGTCACGGAGGAGCCCAAGTATCTGATGGTTTACTACAACTATTCAGTTTCATCGTTCCCTCAGGCCTCCAGCGCACTCCGCCACCCCCCTGCCGCCACCCCGCCCATATCAGATAATCCTTTCCATTGTTATGAGGCAGACTGTTAGAGCGCAGCATGTCTATATTTGACCACATCAGCCCCACCCCACCCCCAGTCTTTATTTGGCCGAGCAGCTGCTATCCCCCCCCCCCCCCCCCAGTCCTGAAAAGGACAAACTTGCATAGAGTTTTGGCAGGCGATACAATGAGCAAGCGATGTGTTGAACTTGAAAATCAGTCAAAAAACAAATTCTGAGTTGCCGTCACCAACACCTGTGTCACCTTATAGCATTAGTTGTTGGATATTAGCGAGTATTAGCTTTGGGACGGTACACATCAATGACAGTAACGTTGGAACCTGTAAACGGGTTACAGGGAGATACGAGGGAACCAGTCGTTCCTTTTGGTCAAAAAAAAAAAAGAAGCCATCATCTTCCTCGCCTTTCTGAAACAATGAGGGGTCGTGAATGCCGTTGGCGTCGGCCTCGAGTTACATCACTGCTCCCGGAGGGTCATCAAGAATCTTGAGCCGTAACTTCCAACTGTGGTATCCGTGTCAGGGCCGTGCAGTTTTCACCGCTCCCCCCTCGTTCGATCCAGGCGCGATGACCCGGATAAACCCTCAGAAGATCATCCGCTTCATCCCTTCGTCCCTGGTACTCCATTAATTCACAGTCCGGTATTTGTCGTAAGATGGGCTGCATTGATCTTACCTCGGAGACGACAATCAGATCTAGGCAATCGGAGACGGCGGCGACGATCGCGAGGATGGAAATGAAAAAGCGCTTGACAGCTTTTAGGCAAAGATTTATGGCTTGAAAGTGTGATGTGAATATAAGCCTGGCTGAAATCCACTCCCTGCCCACCTGACGACGAGCCGACGCTCGGCACGACCCTTATTTGACTTGCCCTCAACCTTGTGTCACATTTATTCCATGTGATTGTGTGCGCAAGGACACACCGCACGTGCAGGCCCGCTGCACCTCTCCGCCACGGATATCAGCGTCGCGTCTGTCCTCGGAAAATGCGGTCATGTGGTGGACTGGCAGAAAGGAGCGACGCCGACCACTCGAGATTAAAACAACAGCAGTTTGAGATGTTTTAACCCGGGTGGAAAGTTAGACCTTCTGTTTACTCCACGTCACATGTTCTCCACCGGCCCCTGTTAATTAATTCATTTATCCTTTATTAATCCCTCGTGGGGAAATTAGTTCTCTGCAATTAACCCATCATGGATGAACCATGAGCAGCGCCAGGGGAGCAGTTAGGGGTTCAGTGACTTGCTCAACAACACTTCGACACACTAGAAGTCAGGAATCATACCAGGAATGTTCGGTCCCTAAGACGATTGCTCTACCTCCCGTGCCACATCGCCCCCAACAATGAACAGGGACATTATTTGTTCATTATTTGTTCAATTGTATTTCTCGACAATCATCCACACATTGCAGGTTTCTGGTGGACGGCGGTGAGCCGGAGACCCGGAGAGAACCTGGGCAGCAACGTGCCGCCTCGACCTAAAGGCATCCAGTGGGTCCAAAGCCGGAGTGATAAGCACCACACCACCCTTACACGCACATTTAAAGTGATTTAAAGTGAGCCTGTCGTTTAAAAAAACAACAATGTTGATCACAATGGCGCTTTGAGAAATCTGTAACCCATCGACTTGAGTGAGTGATTGGCCGAGAAGGAGCACTTCCGATGTGTCAGGATTTCCCATCAATGTGTGACGGAATAACTGACACTTCTTGTTAATGGTTGTCGTCTGTCAGACGTCCAGGACAAACACCAGCCATGCTGCTCGCGGGATCTAACCGGATGTTGTCTACAGAGTAAAGCGTCTTAGGCCGCCACAGGCCTTTGGACCACTGACCTGAGCCTTCACTCCAGGGGCATATGTGATTTTGGCCACACCATCTAAAGCAATACCATCTTTAGGGAGGACAGGTGTCTCACTGAAAGTTGAATCCGAGGCTTCCAGTTGGTCCTCCGAACTCAAGAGCTACCCGTTTGTTGACGTTGCCAGAAGGTCATGCAAAGGTCCACAGCTCAGTCCTCTATCAGCAACATTTTGTTTTCTGTCCAACACAGTCCATGGAAATCCATGTCAGACATGTACCTTCCATGTTTGCTGGCAGTCTCTGCCGCCCCCCAGTGTCTAAATGTGGTCTTTATAAGGTCATTATGAAGGGAAATGAAGGGAAAGACATACAAGACAGTTCTGAGACCAGCAACACTGTGTGCATTAGAGACGGTGGCATTGAAGTAGAAGAGATGAAGGCTCTCTTTGGAGAAGAGAGCACATTTCATTGGAGCACATGTTCTTAAGATCATGGTTTGGTCACGTACAGAGGAGGGATGGTGAAGATCTGGGTTGAGGGACTGCTGAGGTTGGAGCTGCCGGGCATACTAGAAGATTTATGGATGGTGGGAAAGAGGACGGGAACTTGGTAGGTGTGGAAAAAGAGGATACAGCGAATGGGGTTCGGATTTTTGGAGAAGAGTAGCTTCTTTCTCACACAGAAGATGTGCAACCTTGATGAGTTCGATCTCCATTCCATACAATGATCTGCATGAGGAAGCTGGAGACCACAGAAGCTTCCTTCCTGTCTGCTCACTCGGTCACGTAATCAATTCCCCACGGGTGACATCAGATTGTGCCGGAGTCGTCAAGACGAGTAGACCTGTTCCAGCCTCAGCGGCATGGCTCCACTCCGGCTCCTCTATTTCTGTCTTTTTGCCAGATTCTCAATTTCATCTTCTCTTCGCGTCCTGGATCAGAGTCTCAACTGCGGCCAACCGGTGAGGAGTCGGTCATTTTCAGAGTCCCGCGCTCAAATCGAAGAGCAGTTCTGCTGAGTTTCCCGCTGCTTGTGTCCCAAAACCGATCGGTGTTTGTTTTCCCAGGGCCTGGATCACTGCAAACTCGGCAAGTGTCCAACTTTCTTGTGAAGCCCCGCATCAGCGTGAGACGTGTCATCACCAGGCACTGTCCTGCTGGACATCACCAGAACCTTGTATTGATCCACCTGCAATGCTTGAGCTGTTTTTAAAGGTTCATAATATGCTGTAAATACATCCTACCGCCACTTAGATAACTGCTCCAGAGAGCCCGTGGTTGTGCCCCGACATCTGGCTCCGACCGGCCCCGAGTTGCAGGCCCCCCACATGGATGTAGCGACGGACGGCCAGGGCCTCGTTCTGGTTTTGAACATCACGTGGAGACTGAAGTCTGACGGTGAGTTGCATTTAACTTACCTGTAAGAAAATGTATTGACGATGTTGTGAACGCCGGCCGAGAGCTGATTACTTGAGATGTTCTCCGTTTCTGCAGCAGGTGTACTGATGCTACGGGGTTCCCAGATCAATATCGTGGACGAAAGCACGAATGAAAGCATCTGCATTCGGTTCATTTATAATATCAGCCAGCAGCTAAACCCCGAGTTTGAGAAGGTAAGAGGCGCTGTCCGGCTCTGCCTTAGGAAAGACAAGCCAGAAGAACCAACTCTTGCTATTTCCGGGCCTTTGTTTTCCCTCAGTGGATGTTCCAGTTGGGTGGGATAGTCGTGGAGGCCGGACGCACGTACACCCTGGAGCTCTTTAACCTGCCGGAGCCGGACGTCGGGGATTACCGGGCCGAAACGCGGATTACGATCCCTGGTGAGTTCTTCGGTCGAGATAATCCAGAATGAAAAGTCCGGCTGAGAACATTCTGTGCTCCAGTTGTTGGCGGTTGATTTACGTTTTCCATTCTGAAAGATCGATAAGAGCGTCAGTGTTCACAGGGTTCTTGAATCAGGCCAGGAGTGAACCTCTGAAACCTTCTGACCTGATCTGTATCTGTTTGACAGGATGTGACAACAGCAGAATCCAGGGCGAAATGAGTCGAACGGAAATGCGTCTAGAAGGTGGTATTTTTTTGATCTCCTTCGCATCTCGGGTGCATTGAGCCCTCATTTTATGAAGCTTCTGGATCTTACAGGAGGCCAGTGGGACCCCCGGGCCAGCGCTACCGTGCTTCTCGGTGAGAACCACGTGCTGCATGTTATCCTGGGCTTCCAAGCGGCCGAGTATTCGGACAGATACCAAGTCTCCATCCAGAGCGACGCCGTCTCCTTGTCGAAGAACGTGTCGAAGGTGATTATGGTCCCGGGCCCGCCGAGAATTCACCGCCTGCCTGTCATTTATCACGTTCCTATCCACCATCCAAAGCAGGAGAACAGAACATCTCTGAACGTGACCTTTCGACTAGATTTACTTGGCCTTTCAACGTGCAAGATGGTGTTGAAGGTGAGTCTCACCGTCGATCATCTCTCTTCACCGAGGCATGTCAATCTCACCTTCATCTGCTCTATTCCAAGATCAAGCCTTTTTTCTTAAACGCCAAGAACGACTGTTGGCGCGTGAAGAAAATAACGGTGGACTGCTGTCCTCGTGAGTATAAAGTGCAGTCGACCGGATGGTTCACTCCAGCACGGACGTCAACGTCCAGATTCAAAACCTGAAGGTCCCAGAAGATCTGATGTTGCTCAAAATGAATTCAGCGAAACAAATTCCACAATGTATTGTCCTTCTTTTTGAAGAGATCCCACAGCGTTCTCCGATCATAAAGGGGGCCGTCCTGCTGGTCTTGGCCGCTGCCTGCTTGGCGTATCTGCTGTGGAGATCATCGCGTCAGGGTATGCCTTCTTCTTCAAGAAATGGCTTGCACATAGAAGAAATCTTGGCATGGATGACAACTGAGACTTCATCCTGTCACTCAGACCCCTTGAACTCGCCCCCGCCCGCTGCTGGTGAACAACTCCAGGGTTTCCAGGTGCAACGCAGAAGGAGAGTGCTCGTGGTCTACTCCCACGACCACTATCTGTACAGGAACATCGTTCTCAAGCTGTGTGCCTTCTTGGGGGCCAAATGCGGGGTCGAAGCAGTCCTGGATCTGCTGGACTTTCATAGACTGGGAGTTTTGGGCAGCGTCCAGTGGCTCGACTGGCACCGAGAGCGAATGGAAAGCTCCTCGGATAAGATACTTGTCCTGTGCTCACGGGGCGTCCAGGCAAAATGGAAAGCAATGTGCGGCGATAGGAGGGTCGTCCTCCGAGAAGACGTTCTTTCACCAATGGGAGACACTCTCACTCCAGCTCTCAGCCTGATCGTGCCCTGTTTCGTCCGATACGCTTCATACCAGAACTACATAGTTGCTTATTTTGAAGACGTTTGCTCCGAGGAGGACATTCCCTTTCCGTTCCATATCACAGTTCGATACAAGCTCATGAAACAGTTCGAGGAGCTGATTTTCAGAATTTTAGATGCTGAGAAACAGGAGCCGGGCAAAGTCGTCCACATTGAAGGACTCGCAGAGAACGAGTATCACCGCTGCCCAACGGGTAGAGCTTTACGGGACGCCATAGAGGCTTTCAGGGTCCACCAGCGGGAGCGTCCACGCTGGTTTGACGAAGTGTTGCTGCAAAATTCAGACTCTGAGGTTTAGGCAGCTCCAGATCTCATGTATCCAAACCACCTCAAGTCCCTTCAAGTCTGCAAGAGCTACTTCTAGAGACCTGGCCACCACGGATCCTTCTTTGGATGTGTGTTGTTGTTCGGTACCCTCTGTCTCCTTTTCCCCTGAAGCTTCTCAGAAAGGACCAAACTTCCAAGTCCTTCCGACCCCAACTCGAGCTGCTGGTTATGGATCCTCTGCAAGAGTATCCGATGACTCCCGGCTCTCTGTCCCACTGTGCTATTTGTTGTTGTGGCTTCTTCAAGCAATCCCCAACATGGCTTCACATCCAGATGTATCTTGTACCAGCGGTGATTTTCTTCAGATAAGATTGAGCCTCTTAGATAGTTGAACCAATCAGCTTGCTTAGGTTTCTCCCGATGAATTTCAATGTTACATTCGTGAAGATGCTTCCGCTGAGTTTTCCTCCAGCGCAGGGTCCCATCTGCTCGCTTTCTGTCACTACTTTGTTGGCAACTGTGTCGTCTGCATATCTGATGTCATCAATAAAACACCCATATGGGTCTTCCTTCATTTCAATTTACACTCTCTGATTACGTGCACGACATGAACATTTCTGGTTCTAAGCATATTAGTTTGGTAGACGGTGTTTGAGGGCTTTCCTGTAAGATTTCATCCGACGGGTTAATTTATGAAGTTTATATTAAATATTGACCACCCTTTGTCCTTCTTTCACCAAGCTGATGAAAAATTAACTTTATTCAGAGTCAATCCGGGTCAGACCTGTAGCTTTTAAAGCAGAAAATTTCAGTCCTAACCGAAAGATGTGCTTTGCTTCGGTGCTGGTCAGGAAGAGACAAATTCAAAACGGACTAATAAAGTCGATTATAAAACATGTCAGGACATATCAAAATCAGAGGACACATCATTCACCCATTCACAACCCTTTCCACAGATGACGCCAGTCCCCCTTTATCAATTATGAAAAAAATGTTTATTCCTTATATTTCACAGCGAACTCCTAAATTTGGGTTAAGGTTATTTTCACCTTCTTAAGATTAAATAACACATCATACAAAAGCTCCTTCTGGACCAAAACGTTCAACCTTTAAGGGCCCTTCAGAAAAAAAAAAAAAAGAAAATCATAGATAGATAGATAGATAGATAGATAGATAGATAGATAGATAGATAGATAGATAGATAGATAGATAGATTCAAGCCGGGCAGCGATTGGCGGATGGTGTGAGCTTTGACCAATCACAGCACCGAACACGTTCTCTTCTCGGGACCAGTAGATGATTGATAGATGGCTTATCCAATCAGCGAAGAGCCGCTTGGGCGCAGCGGCCCTTGACTGGAGGCTTCTCCTGTCCGGCTCCGCCTGCTCTCTCGGCAGCCTGCCTCCCTCCGGAATTCCGGTCAAAGTTCATACAAGTTCAGAAAGGTAAAAGGGAAGCGGTAAGTTCGGAAATGGGGCCCACTGATCGACCCTCGGATGATTTTGCTGCTGGACCTGTGGGCTGCGCTGGTCGCCTGTAAGCTAACGCTAGCATGCTAAGTCACTTCCATAAGAGAAGTCGGGGAGGCTAAAGCCTCCGGGTCGTCTCTCGAAGTTCTGCCGCCAAGCCTCTGCAGCCAGGCGGCCCGAACCCGCAGTCTGCACAAAGTGTATGCAAAACCCTTTAGTCGATGCAAGCGACACAATGGATCGTCTATCCTAGCGGTGCTCCTCTTCAGACACCAATGCAGAAGATACTTAAAAAGTGTGTGTGGTAGAAACAACACTGGATGGAGGTCACCAGATATGCAGATATCAAGCTGTACGTCTGGTGCAGATGAGGTGGTTTGACAAATATTAGAATGGAAAAAGTAATATCTAATCATTAATGTTACTTTTTCCATTCTAATAACATAATTATATTATAACCACCATATTTTAGGCACTATACCCATTAGATTCTAATGGGTATAGTGCCTCTAATTGACACCATGCTTTTGAATGCACCGCCATTGTGGCATGGTGTTTTCTCTTCATGTGCCTCCAAGGGACTCCAGAAAACTCCCAGCAAGCCTAGAGCTGAGGAGAGCAGTTCATATCTGACGGCCGACAGACCTGCTGATTCCAGCGTTTGACCCGCAGGGACCTGAGTGATGCTTGTCGGCTGTGCAAATAACTTCGGGTCAAAGTTCAACTCCCAGGGCAAAGTCTGTCATTGGTCTGCTGCAGACCGCGCTGAAGGTAAGCACCAGATTCTCCTCATCGCTTATTATGGGCTGTAAAACTGGATAATACGATCAACTTATTCCAGCGGGATGACGGGTACCTTGACGGCGCAGGTTATGGAGGATGTCGACTTGTTTGTGCTAAAAAGTAGCAGTGAAATGGCTTTTCGGAGTTCTTCGCCCCGGGAGTGTGACAGTTCTTCACAAATGAATGGATGGCATTCTTGTGATGGACTTTGAGTTTGGAGAGAGTGGGAGGTCATGGGGATTCACCCCAAATAACACAAGCAGGGAAAACCGAAAGCGCCTCTGGAGAAGTGTTTGGATGCAGCTGGGGGCACCTTTCATTTCAGCGTTTTAGGTTACATGTTTCTATGTGACATCTAAATGAGGGGATGAATGCTTGCATGGCTCTATATTTTGGCGAATGGAGGATGAATGTTTTGCTCTCTCTTTGTGTTACCTGCCACAATGACAGCTGAGATAGACTCCGGTACCCCAGCAAGGATAGGCGGTATAGATAATGAATAACTGAATTAATGTTAATGTATTATCATTAGTAGTACTAGTGTTAGTGTTAGCTGTACTATTATCATTATTGTCATTATAGTAATAACAATAAACTGGAGAATCAAATGTACTGGTAATGTGTTTTTCCTCACTACAATTGCAATTTAACTTGCCTTCTTCATTTTCCTTTATTGCAAAATAATACGTTTTCTGAAAGGAGTCCTTATGTTTCTCTCCCCAGTCTAATTGCTCAGAAATGGGGCAAAACTACACTATCATATTAGTTTTAGTTTCATTATATTTAATTTATTTATTTTTGTACCTGTGACTTTGAACTGCATCTGTGTCAGTGAATAATCCAATCAGGCTCCTTGAGTGAAGGAAAGCCAAATCAAATAAAAGTTTATTTTTGTTGAATACAATAATACAGTTTTATGTAGTTTCATTACAAAGAATGCAGCCCATGTCCTTTTTACAGAGCTTTATAGCTGTTCAGCTCCTGCTCTTAGCTGAGCTTTTACATGAACAATGTAAATAACATTTAAACGATCAACATGTTCATCACAAAACACAAATACACAGAATAGAGCTTTAAATGACATTCACACTAACAGATACAGATGTTGATGCTTGAGCCCGGATTGTCATGCAAATGGATAAAAGGGGAAAATCTAAGCATGCATAAACATTTGAGTTGCATAATTTCTTCTAGAGGTTAATTTTTTGCCCTGCTTTTGAAATTCCCTTAGAAGGATGTTGAAGAGAACCTCAGCAGCCCTTTTGAGAAGAGGAATCGCAACATTTCAAAATGGTAAAAAAAAAAACTGTTTGTTCGAGACAACATGACAAATTATATAGAACCTCTGTGAAATAAGGATTATTGCCGATGGCTCTTCTCGCAGACGGACTCTTCAGAGTCCACCCGTCCGTCTCGCAGGCGCTGGCGGAGAACAGACCCGTGGTGGCGCTGGAGAGCACCATCATCACCCACGGCATGCCCTTTCCGCAAAACCTAAGGTGGCCCGGCTTCTCCTCGAAAACACCTACACCGGTACGGGTGTTTGAATCGCTGATCCATATGTCCGTGTTATTGCAGCACAGCCAAGGAGGTGGAGGCCATTGTGAGAGCCGAAAGCGCCACCCCGGCCACGGTGGCGGTAATCAGGGGTAAAGTTCATGTCGGTCTATCCGCGGAGGAGCTGGAGCAGCTGGCCGGCTGCAGCTCTGCGCTCAAAGTGTCCCGTGCTGATCTTCCATACGTTCTCAGCAAAGTGAGGCCGGAGCACGCATATCTCTCAAAGTTGAGATAGGTAGATCTTACAAAGGGAGCGTGCGCGTTTTCCCCAGGGGCTATCCGGGGGGACGACGGTGTCGGCAACTATGGTGGCGGCGCACAGGCTCGGCATACCGGTGTTCGTCACGGGAGGCATCGGAGGAGTTCACCGGGACGGAGAGAACAGTACGCTCTCGGCATCGCTGTCTTCTGCATCGTCGAGGAGAACCTTTCGCTCCTGAGCTGAACAAACGTTCCCCCACGCAGGCTTGGATATCAGCTCTGACCTGACGGAGCTGGGCCGGACTCCCATCGCCGTGGTGTCTGCCGGGGTCAAGTCCATCCTGGACATCGGTCGCACTCTGGAGTTCCTTGTGAGAAAATCGACATTTCAGAATAAACGATGAATTATGCGTTATCTACACCGGATTTCCTTCCTCCAAGGAGACTCAGGGGGTGTGCGTGGCCACGTACGGGGCCACGCACAAGAACTTCCCGGCGTTCTTCTCGGCACAGAGCGGATTCACCTCCCCCCACCAGGTGCGCAATCCTCAGGAGGCCGCTCAGCTCATCAGTACGTCGACCTTTATTCAACGCTTCTTGAGTCCTAAAGACACAGTCGGGTACTTGGAAAAACATCGGTTGTGTGAACATTTGTCCTCCCTCAGGAAGCTGTCTGTCCCTGGGCGTCAAAGGTGGCGTGTTGTTGGCGGTGCCCATCCCAGAGGAGCACGCAGCAGCGGGAGGGCAGATCGAAGACGCGATCCAGGACGCGGTGACCGAAGCAAGGTGCGGGGGACGGGGGTTGGAAACATCCCTCTGGTTCTTCTAGCCGAGCGTGTCGCCTACCAGCTCCAGCCTGTGTGTCCTCCGTTTCTCAGAGCCCGAGGCATCAAGGGGAAGGACATCACACCCTTCCTTCTGGAGAAGGTCAACGAGCTGACCAAAGGAGCGTCCCTCCAGGCCAGTATCCTTTTGGAGACCGTCATCCGAAAGCATGCGAGGCTTCACGAGACCGTGCACGAACAGCCGAACCCTAAGTCATTCCGCATTTTCCGAGATATCGAACTCCAAACGCGCAGCCGTGTTTGAATTAGCATGTTAGCATGTGGTTTGCGGGATCCTGTTTTGACACTTGTAACGAAATTTAGAAAATGAAAAAAAAAAAGAATTTTAACATAATTAAAGAACTTTGAATAGGTTTCAATATTAAATGATGACAATGATGTAAAATTAATGACTGATTTATTATATTAATATTATTAAATCATTTTAAATAACATATATTTGTACAATTCTATTTATTTTTTTGTATTGAATTTTTGTATTAACATTTTCTTATTGTTTTGATGTTGCCAGCTGCTATGATGTGATGCTGCTATAAATCTAAAACATGGTCCTGAAGCTCCTCCTTGTTTCAGTGTCACAACACCGCACAGGCACAGGCTCCTTGACCTCTTAGACATTGCTCTGGTTTGTAACAACGCCAAGATCGGCAGTCGGATTGCCTGCGAGCTGTCCAAGGTGATGCCGAAGAAACCGGCCGGGACCACTGCTCATCCCGGAAAGAAAGCCGAGGCGGATATTGTGAGTGCGACCGATGCATAAATCTGTAATTTTCTTAAACGCAATAATACCTAAACATGCTATCCCGTTATCTCTCAGGTTGTCATCGGGGGGATAAATGTGGATTTCATTGCCAAAGGGAAAACTCAAACCCTCCAAGTAGGTTTCAACTCATGTCCGCGGATCTGTCTTTATCATTCTTTAAAGTTGACAAAGACACATTTTATCGTTTTCAGCACGGCCAGACCAACCCGGGGAGTGTGTGTTTGTCGGTGGGCGGCGTCGGACGCAACATAGCCGGTGAGGTTTTACCCTTCAACGACTGCCCCACTTTGTATTTTTTTCACCAGAGTGCCAAAACTCGTGTTCTTTATTTTCCCCATAAGACACGCTGAGTCGCCTGAATCTCGGCACCCTGCTGATCTCAGCCACCGGCGCCGATCTGCACAGCGTGGCCGTGTTCAAATACTGCGCGCACATGGTAGGTGAACATTAACAAGCGCCCGCCACCCTCAGATGTCACTGTTTGTCCGTGCGATTGTGCGAATGTTATTTACACACCGGGGTTCATCCACCACGGGTCGAGGCGGAGGTCAAAGTTCACGGGGCGCGACGTTTGAGAACCGATCGTGACGAAGAAAAAGCGCTTCTTTCTTTCTTTCCGGCGTCAGAACACGAGCGGCATCGCGAGACTGGAAGAGCACCGAACGGCGACCTACTGCGCCGTGATCAACGAGAGCGGCGAGCTGAGTTTGGGCCTGGGCGACATGGATATACACCAGCAAATATCAGAGCTTTATGTAAGTCGTTGCATTCCTGTAAAGGTTCATGGAGAGCATCATATTCCATCAGTGTTCTGAGGTGGTGTCATGAGTTGCAGTATTGGTCAGTGATTGACCGTGTATTGCAGTATTTGACCGTGGTTAGCTGGATAAATCCGTGCTCCTGTGCCGGGTGTGCACGCCTTTTCACTTGAGGTGGCCACCCATAGAGGTGCGGTGTATGGTCCTCACGAGTGAGCCATGCATTGACTCAACTGCTCACCAACACACAAGTCCAGTGACAAAATATCACAATATCATGAATCACCAACACAGGCGCCGACTCCAGAAAGGCTAAACTTCAGTGGCTGAACTTCAGTGAGCTCTTCGAGCAGAATTCAAGTCCTTTTGATGCATCTGGTCTGACATCCACCAACATATGCGGGTTCACATGTCGTCCAATCACATGGAGGAGTCTTGGTTTCCATGCCTCAGTTCACGACTCTTGGGAAGACATTCACCCGAGGGCCACATCTAGCCCATGAAAGAATTGTCTTTTGCCCGTATAATATCTAGTTACGACTAGAGCTGTACCGCCATTATATTGTGCGCACCACCATAGTACTACCATTCCCACAATGCACTATTAGTGCGTTGGCACATCATTTACAAGCTCTTGCTACTACAGAATTTTACTTTTCCTTGTAGGGAAATTTTCTTTGGCTGTTATTTGCCTGTAAAAATTAAATTTCTCTGGGAAAGTTGCAAATAGGCATTAGAAATGTTTTTTTTAATTTAATTTCATATCATTTATTTGATGATTCATGTTGTTTTATTGCCAATAATTTATATGCTTTGCTAGTACCAGTTATAAATTTTGGTCCACTGTGTATTTTAGTTTGACACCCCTGACCTGGAAGATCTGTTTTTTTGCTGCACCACTTTCCTCTGTGTTTCTCCACGACCAGCACCAACAAACGCACAGGACCAGTCCATTTATCATACTAAAGGACAAATAAATTAAATGAAATAATAAGCAAGTATCTGCAGCGATACTTGCCTTCCAGGTGACTCCGAAGAAGAACATATTGTTATAGAAATAAAATCTATTTATTTACGGTCTTTACATCCCTTCGTCCAGGTGTCCAAGTTTGAGAGGCAGCTCTCGGCAGCCACTCTTGTGTGTCTGGATGGGAACATCCCTGTTTCCACCATCAGCTACGTCTGCCTTTTGGCCAAGAAGCACAACATCAACGGTGAGGCGTCCGGGGTGCTGAGATAAGTCCCGAACGATAAGTTGACCGTCGCTCACACGTGTCCCTGCGTGCCGCAGTCTGGTACGAGCCCACAGATGCAGACAAGGCCTGCAAGCCTTTCCAGTCGGACGCCTGGAAGTCACTATCCTACGCTTCACCAAACCTGGCTGAGCTACGTGCCATGAACAAAACCCTGGGCTACAAAACACCAGAAGGTAAACTGCGGCCCAGGTCACGTTACGATAACGTGACCTCAGCTGCTGAGGCGCTTTTACTATTTGTAAGGACTCCAGAGAGTATCTCTTACAAATTTTTTTTTAAACTTTTAGTTGTTTTTTTAAAAAAAAAAATTAAATCCCGGTGTTTTAATCAATTTTAATATAGGTCGCTCATCAGGAGGATTTTTTTTTCCCAAAACCTTTTTGATTTAGTCTCATCCCTTTGATATAAAAATCAAAACCATTTGTGTTATTTTGCTTGTATACAAAGTCCATGAAAAGCTATCTTGTAAAAGTCATCCTTTTTATTTCAAGTATCATGTTTATTTTATTCTATATCGCTTATAAAAGGATGGCGACAACAAGCAGCTATCGGCTTGTGTGCGCCCCCGTCAGGTGAGCCACAGCACTGTCTGCCTCACGGTGACTTCGCTCCGGTTTATTGTCCGATCAGCGAGAATAATTCTGTCGCACACTTCAATGAAAGCCATTACACAGGCTGTAGAAGGTCAACGCATGCGTAATGATATCACAAATCTTTCTACAACATTATATGGATGATATGGGGAGAAACACAGCTCAGTTTATAACGGACGGCGTGCGCAGAGGTGTTGTTAGGCTTGCTCCCCTGGATTTGATCAGGAAATGCAAAAATTCAGCGATTTTTGTTGAAGAAAATGGTAAAAAATGATTGGAAGTAAAATACATTTATAACAGATCAGTGGACAAATTAATATCAGCTGTGAGCCCCTTCTTGTTTGCAGCGGTGATGGACAGGCTGACAGATGAGGTTAGACAGGGATCTCAACGGACCATGATGTTTGCTGATGACATTGTGATCTGTAGTGAGAGCAGAGAGCAGGTTGAGGAAAATCTTGAGAGGTGGAGGTATGCTCTGGAAAGGAGAGGAACGAAGGTTAGACGCAGCAAGACCGAGTAAGTATGTGAGAATGAGAGGAACCCGAGTGGAACGGTGAGGCTGTGGGGTTTCAACGATTAAATAACGGCGGAGGCGTAGAGGAGTTTGATGCTTTAATTTGAAACACCAACAAACAACAACTGAACTTGAACATCCCGGATCGCCCATATATACCCGGTTGGAGGATATCCGGTACTTGGGGTCAACAGTCCGGAGCAACGGAGAGTGTGGAAAAGAGACAGGTTGAAGCAGGTTGGAATGGGTGCAGAAAGGTGTCAGGGGTACGAAGAGATGGAAGACTATCTGCCAGAATGGAAGGAAAGGTGAAGGAGACAGTGGCGAGACCGGCGATGCTTTATGGACTAGAAACAGTAGCAATGACGAAAAGACTGGAGGCAGAACTGGAGGTCGCAGAGATGGAGATGTTGAGGTTCTCTTTGGGAGTGACCAGGATGGATAGGATCAGGAATGAGTCTATCAGAGGAACAGCACATGTTAGATGTTTTGGAGAGAAGGTCAGAGAAGCCAGACTGAGATGGTCGGGTCATGGACAGAGGAGGGATAGTGAATATATTGGTAGACGGATGCTGGAATTGGAGCTGCCAGGCAGGAGGTCTAAAGAAGACCAAAGAGAAGATTTATAAACGTAGTGAGAGATGATATGAAGGTATTTGTTGTGTGTGAGGAGGATACAGAGAACAGGGTTAGATGGAGAAGGTTGATTCGCTGTGGCGACTCCTGTAAAGAAAAACCGAAAGGAGAAGAAAAGGATTATTTCACTTCAGGATGGGGTTCCATACCAGAGGGATCTGTCGTGAAGCAAAACACTGTTTCTACCGTGCAGTATTTGCATGCATATTGCCCATTTTTACCGTGCTATTTTACCTTTTTTTTTTTCCTTCAATGCTTATATTTGCATGAATATAGGCAAATTATAAGTGCAGTTAAGCGCGCACAATACATACACCACTGCCAGCGCATTCCGCTCGTATTTTGATATCATCGCAAAGCCCGTCGTAACTCCAAGTCGTCGTTAACCGAGTATGACGTTAAGTGAGGACCGCCTGTATTTATATTTTCATGATGACCCCGTGACCGAATGCCACTGCCTCAGTCCCGTTCAGTGTTTAAAAACCTTTAACCTTTATATTTTCTTTGGAAATTTAATAGAAGGAAGACGCAAAATGAAAAGCGGCTTTGTATTTATGTAAATAATATATTTCATTGTCAGATGAGTGACACTGTTCGAGGTATCACCTTAAAATCAACTGTGTGTATGCTAGGTGTCCCGGAAAGGTGCCTTCAAATAAAATGCATAATTGTATTATTATTAAAAGATGGCAATTTAAAGAAAAAAAAAAAAAAAAAAAGGGAAAAAATTACAAGTCCCCAGTCTGTAAAACCATGTATTTTATTAAGTAATTTTAAGCCTTCATATGTCATTTTCAAGTATGGATGAGTGCGACTTAATCATAGCTGTGCTTGTGGCTGGCCAGTTCTGCCCACCTCCCTGGATGAGATGCTGGGTCTGGCGGCGGCTCTCTCGCTCCCTCTTCTGGACCACCTGCACTGCTTGGTGGTGACCCTGGGGGCCCACGGCGTGTTGGTGTGCGGGGAGCACGAGTCGGGCTCCGTCAACCTGAAGCCAAGAAAACACAAAAGGGTAAGATCCACAAAGATGACAAATGCTATTTTGAAAGAATCCGTGTTATGACACAGCGTGAGTGTTATTTGTCTTTGCAGGAGAGGAAGCTTTGCGCGCTTCACTATCCAGCGCTGACGGTGGCCCCGGACGAGACGATGAACGTCTCCGGAGCAGGAGATAGGTGTTTAAAAAGACTTTCAGATGGCACTTTCGAACTACAGGGGTTTCGGACTCGCGGCCTCCGGGCCAATTGTGGCCCTCGGAACAATATTTGTGGCCCCATGCCTAAAAATCAAATCTTTGTGTTGGTGCGGCCTGCGGGTTTTTTTCTCACTTGCATCTGGGGGTTTTATACAGTGGGTTTAAAAAAAAAAAAAAAAACAGGCAAGGAAAAAATGAAAAAGTTACTTTGCAATGTATTTTTTGCTTCAAATTTTGAAAAAAAAAAAGAAAGTTTTTTGATGAAAACAAACGTCTGATGACATCGTTAAAAAGATCTTTTTTTTTTCCTTAATTTTATAAAAACCACAAAAGCGATAGGAAAAAAAACGGGCAAATTAAAAAATTGACTTAACAACCAGAATAGCCTTGTAAAGAGTATACCTTATACATGCTACCACTAAATTCTAGTGGCAAATTTTCCCATTGTGACAAGATTTTCCCTTTTTTAATATTTTTAGGGTGTAATTTCATCAATTCAGAACTAAAACAAAGGAAAAATTTGGACTTAGTGTTACTTCTAGGTAATGATTTTACTGGTTCGGCCCCCTTGACATCAAATTAGGCCATGTGTGGCCCCCGGACCAAAATGAGTTTGACACCCCTGTTCTAACACATCCTTCATTTTTAAGCACATTCTCTTCTCTTCCCTGATCCCGCAGCCTGGTCGGCGCCCTGATGGCGGGAATCGTACAGGGAAGAGACACGGATTTCTGCGTTCGAATGGGTCTCCTGGCCGCCCGCTGGTCCCTGGACTCGCCCGACCCGATCTCCGCCATGCTTGCCTTCGAGTCCGTGGACCCCAGGAGCATCCCGAAAAAGAAATGGGCCAAGCCGAGCTTCATGTGGATTAACTGAAACTGGTGTTGAGGAGTCATGAAAAAAAAAAAAAATTGAGTTAATTGGGATTTTTATGTTTTTGCTTAACTTTTTTTGGACCCTGGCGTGCAGCAGAGACAAAATTAATAAAAAATCACATTCTCTTCAGGAGAAATAATTAAATGTTAATACTCTCATTTGCACTGCTTTTTGTATTACTAAACCATATAGACCAATCACTTTTCATGACTAATCTGTAGACGACAATGTTTTTACACGCTTAAATCATTAAAAGTCGATCACGTACCAACATACAAACACCCTAGACCAGCAGTCGGAAACCTATGGCTCCCAGACCATTTAGATTTGGAAAAAAAAAATCAGTTTGGAACTGATTTTTAAAATACTTTTGATATTTCTTCATCATACTGTGTCATTTTAAAGTAAACAGAAATTAGATTTGAAGATAAATTTCACGGGTCACCCGTCGCTCGGGTCAGAAAAAGATGGGTCATTGTAAAGGTGAAGAAAACAATTTATCAGATAGCAAACTAGTTTATCCTTGTTACGGAAAAGATGACGAAAATAAAAAAAAAAAAAAAAGACAATGATGACCGTGCATTCCAGGCTGTGTGGACCAAGGAATTTGCATTTGGATCTGCGGTTTGTCTTACATGCAATGATAAAATTGCATAGATGAAACGGTCAGATATAAAGCGGCACTTCGAATAAATCCAGAGATCGCCTTAAAAGTTAGACATATCTAATTCATTTAAAATACTATATGGCTTTCAATGACATATATTTAGAAATATTTGGCTTTTACAGTCAAAAAGGTTCCTGACCCCTGCCCTAGCCTGTCTATGAGCAGTGTGTGAAGGGCCCAACATACAACTTTACAATACAGTCTGTTTTGAGAGTGTGTGTGTGTGTGATAAAATATGACATCTATTCCCGGTCATTCAAGCATCGTGGGATCTTGCAGATGGAGAGCCGTCAAATAAAGACGTGAATGTGGAAGAACTCACAGCTTCCCGTCTGTGAAATCTCATAGTTCTTCCCTTTGTGACATCACGGCGTTTCGCTGGATTTTCTGAAGCCTCAACTTTGTGTTCCACGTCCGGGTCCTGAAACCTGGCTGACCCATTCGCGTTCCTTTTTATTTGTTTGGAAATGCATTTTTAGCTCGCTTATCAAAACATCGTGATGCACAATGCACGACCAGGGAAATTGTAAACACCAAAATATGTCTTGTACTCATGTATAAATGATTTGTCAAGTACAGCTCACATATTCAACCAGTGGAAGATTCTCCTGCATTTCAGTCCAGCGACACAGAAATAAAAATTATATCCATAAATAGCTGGTGGGGTTTGTTTGCCCGCTGGCGTGTTTCTTTACAGATATAACCGCTGTTTCTCTTTTTAACGTGTTCTGTGTATGCCATCTCATTCTTTCCATAAAATCGTCATCTCACGCATAAATAGCTGAACTGTTAAATGAATATGGTATTGTCGGAAAAAAATGAATATCCCTCTATGTAGTGTAGAGTCCATTTACAATTACAACCTAAAGATAAGTAGATCATTTCTGACCTTACACACTGATGAGCAGTATCTGTGCACATTCCTCTGCATGAGATAACACCCATGATCATAATAATGTATGTAAAATGCACACATCAGACAACATAAATGCACTTCGTTTACCATTCACCTTCCGATAAACAGTTGAGGACGAGTAGGTAAAATGCGCGTTTATATCGAGCACATGTGTAAGTGACGGCTCTTTTTTATTTTACAAACTGGGTTTCGTCTGGAATCGTAGAAAACTCCAACTCCCAGAAGGCACTCGTTCTTCTGCGCAGACTCAGTTGCGATGAGAACTTGCCCTACTCCCTCCTCCCTATTTTAAAGCTAGCTAAGATGGTGGTTTGAGCGTAAATTGTCTCCACAGTATCAAGAAAGGAAAGGGGCAAAACACCTTCATAGCCTTCCAGTTGTAACAGAACATCACACCTACGATTATCTAAAGTGACCGCTTATTGAATTTTTGACATTTCAGATACATTCGTTCGCAGTCCCCGCCCAGTTTGGTGTGACTCTCTTGGAGTGGAATCCTAAGCTAAATACGGCCAGGGTAAGTAACGATAACGTAAGCCAAGTGGCTAGCTTGGCTAGCTAGCCTTTACCCTTTTTCAATAAATAAAGGGCTCCTGTGTCCTTTGTGGCTCAATAGACTGACTGTGAGGGGCCATCCAGCGTGGGGGGTTACTGTCTATGTCCTCTTATTATTCAGGAAGCGGTGTCAGTGGGTTTCAGTGCGAGCAACTCGCCCTCAGTCAGCATTAGCTTGTGTAGGCCGCATCGTAAGCTTTGCTCCAAAAATCCCGTACATTTCGGCCGTAGCATGCTAACCACCGCGGCGCCAGGCTCCCCATCCAGCAAGCTGTCATTTGGCGTGGGGGAGAAAACCCGACGTTGTCCGCTGCGTTTTATGACGCGGTCGGCGGCTACATCGCCCTGTTATCCGTCCACATGCTTTTATTTGTTTTAACAACGCTTCCATTTCATAATGCACATAGACCGGCTTCTTTTACCCATTTCGCGGCTAATGTTAGCCGAGGCTAACGGCAGTCAAATAACATTGTCATAATGAAGCATTACGACCCAGAAAGCAGCCGCTGAAGTTAACACACCCGCTCATTTGTTCCTGCGCTAGTTATTTAATTTCTAAACAGTCGGTGTTTATATTTGAGCGGGCTCCTGAAGCTGAGCTATCCTTGCTCGATGAAATGTACTATGTAGGTACTACCGAGCATTCTGGCATTTTCCTCACATCGTTTTATCAGCTTCTACACGATCAGCATCTTTCAATTTGGGTTTGTCACCGAGTTCTCTTCCTGGTAGCAGTGTTGTCACATATAAATGGATACTCTTGTAAAACTGTCAACAGTGCATACTCTTTTGCCAATTCACTGGCTAATCCTGATAGTACTCATCGCTTTGTTTTGCTTGTCCTGAATAATTTCATTACAAGAACATAATGTTGAGTCCTTGCTGAATCTGTTGGACCAGCAGCACCAACACACAACTCTGACAAGCTGGCAGTTATATATACTGCTTCTGGTTTCTAGAGAGCAGGAGAGAGGTGTTTCCAACATTTCACCAAACCTAACCCACATGAATGTGATGCACAAATAGAGGATTTGTTGCGCGGCTATTGTATTATTCAGCAATGGTTTTCATCTCGCTGTTGCAGGGCTGCTGTATCATTCTGCTTTGTTTTTGATCCCACTGTGGTTGATACACTGGCAAGTTAGGTGCAACGCCGTAGCATTGGATCCTATCGTAACTTTGATGCCGACCCGGCAAAGAAGTTGCAACGTCCACTAACTCTTGTGGAACAGATGCTACTATCTAGAGCCAGTTATCGCAGATTCAGAACACACAGCTGACCGATGCAGTCTTCAGATGAAACTCCAACTGAGATCATTCCAGCCTTTTTTAGCAGGGCTTTTTTGTTTACAGGTCTTTTTAATCCCAGCAATTGCTCATAAGGATATATAGAGATATTCCATGTATCCTCAAAGAAGAGCTGAACATGTGAATGGCAAAACAGCCCATGTCGTCGAATTTCTCGTCGCCGATTTGTATCAAACCTGGGCTGAACAACATGCCTGAACAATCCTTTTGCAACCATGGCTCCAAATGATGGCATATTTTTGATATAGTGGACACTGTTTGTTTTTTGTTATTGTTTGGTTTTTTATTTTGAATAATTCTTCTTCACTGGAAAAAGGAAGCATGTTTTTACAGATGTTTTTAATATGCAAATATGTTCTACATCTGGAGAATATGTGCTCTGACAAAGTGTAATGCTGTAGCATCGCAAGGTGTCATTTAGAAACATATGTCATATAACCACAACATCTGTGACTTATTTCAGTAATATTTGAATTTATTTATCAAGCTCTGAGAGGTGCATCTGGTATTGGATACGCACACATAATAACAAATAGGTCCGAAAAAGTCAGCAATCTCAACAGCACAATGAACTTTGAATCCCACAAGCGTAAAGATGACCTGACAACATGGAAAAAAGATTTAAGTGAAAAGCTGAGCTTCACAACTTTCATGTTTGAAGAGTGCATACTAGTGCTCTTCAATTCAACATTGAACAAGTCACCATTTCTCCCTAACCCTCTCTCTCTCTCTTTATGACAAACCTGCAGTGAAGTGTAGAGCATCTTGAGCTGTTGTGTTTTATAATGGATGGAGTGATTATGGGTGATTTCTGAGAATTAGTAGCGATCAGTGTTTCCTTTGATAATTCACAAGTTTATTGAGATTGCCCCCCAAAAAGGAGGTGCTTAGCTTCTGTAGATTAGGGGTGTAGCGCTACCGCTTGATATCGAATTCACAGTTTTTATTGAAGCTATTTTAGCTTGTTGACATTAATGTCATCAGTGTGCTAATTCAGTCTGAAAAATGCTTTGCAGGGAAAGCACACATCGGCCGACAGACATCAGTGCGGTACTATGGATGTTAAATTACTGCAGCAGTTATGTGGTTGTATTTCATCAGACTAGGGAAAAAAAGACCAATGAAACATATAAGCACTTGGCATTATATATCAGCCAGTTGCTTGCCTGCTCTCTGAAAATACAAATGTTACACAAGGAAACCCTATTTTTCAACCCCAGTGTTTTTTGTTGGCCTGGCATGATGACTTCATATGCACACCTAACACATCTTTTGAATTCTGTGTTTTGTTACAGCTTTAAGTACTCAACACTAATTACGCCGTAGGATGTCCCACAGCCCTGACATGAAGGACGATCCCATGGAGTGCCCGTTGTGCATGGAGCCACTGGAGATCGACGACGTCAACTTCTTCCCTTGCACCTGCGGCTACCAGATCTGCCGCTTTTGTTGGCATCGCATTCGCACAGATGAGAACGGCCTTTGTCCAGCCTGTAGAAAGGTGAGGGAGCGAGCTGGGGAGCAGAGAACGGTCCGGTCAGGAAGGAAGATTTGACCGAAATGTTGGTTGGCCGGTCATTGTAGAATATCAATTCATCATTGGTAGTGTCCCAGCAATACTGATGCTTTCATACGTACCTTTTGCTTTAGCAAGCAATGCCCACGTTATCCCAGATCTGATAGGGAAAAAGTCACAGTGTGGACATTAGTAGATTTTTAATGTTGGAATATCTTGTTTTGAAACCCAATCATTTCCGCTCTCCAGCCGTATCCAGAGGACCCTGCTGTGTACAAGCCTCTGTCACAGGAGGAGATCCAAAGGATAAAGAATGAAAAGAAGCAGAAACAAAATGAAAAGAAGCAGAAGGTGACAGAGAACCGCAAGCATCTGGCTAGTGTTAGAGTGGTCCAGAGAAATCTGGTGTTTGTGGTGGGACTCTCACAGCGACTTGCTGATCCAGAAGTGAGTACAGTCACCATGAACATGAACTTCCGCTGCAGGTGAAATCAGTGTTAAAAGTGAAGTGCTGTTTGAACTTGAGTCCGATGTGGTTCTTGCTCGAGTCAAACCCGAGGTTATTTATTTTTTTCATTTCCAGGAAGGGATTATTTAAATGTGTGTTTGCAGCCTCCCACGCAAGCCTCCGGTGGTGCCGACAGCATGCTCAACTTTGTCTTCTCATTGTGCCCACAGGTCCTAAAACGACCAGAGTATTTTGGGAGATTTGGTAAAATCCATAAAGTGGTCATCAACAATAGCACATCTTATGCAGGTTCACAGGTGATTACAGTATTCGTGTTTTAAACACATCTTTCATCTTTCAAAAAGAAAAAAAATTATCGAAACATGCTATTTATAGCTTTACAGATATTTTTGACTGGAACCCCACTGTCTGTGTGTTTAAAACCCTTATAGCAAAAAATATATTTGAATATTTGGTTCAGCGTCATACTAAGTGACATGAGAAACCAGATTTGATGATGAATCAACTGTAAACACATCCAGTGGATTTATTCCATATGAATGTTTATTCAATTTGTCACGGTTCTTCAGGGGCCCAGTGCAAGTGCATATGTCACTTACATCCGCTCTGAAGATGCTCTCAGAGCTATACAGTGCGTGAACAACGTGGTAGTGGATGGCAGAACCCTTAAGGTGAGAAACAAATCGCTTTGAATCGATTCTCCATGGAATTATGCTCGTTTTCATTCAAGGCATTCAATAACCTCTCTCGTGCCTTGTAAACCAATAGCTGCAAATAGTCATGTTGGCTTTTATTCAAATACAACTTTGTGTTAGTTTTTGAATTAACTCTCTGACTGTCCCTGTGTTATGATCGCAGGCTTCCTTAGGTACAACAAAGTACTGCAGTTACTTCCTCAAAAGTATGCAGTGTCCTAAACCCGATTGTATGTATCTACATGAGCTGGGGGACGAAGCAGCGAGCTTTACTAAAGAGGAAATGCAGGTAACAATTGTTTGTCCTTTTCTGTGTTGCACACCTTGACTGATCTTGAAAAAAAACAAAACAAATGAACTCTTTTCTTGTTTATTTTCAGGCAGGGAAACATCAAGAATATGAGCAGAAACTCCTGCAAGACCTGTATAAAATTAACCCTAGCTTTCTACAACCTCCAACATGTGGTACAGAGAAGTCAAAGAATAAATTGAGCTTAACACAGAGGTCAGTTTTTTTTTGTGTGTACGACTGATCCATCTGCACTTTTTTGTTTTTTATTTTGTTTTTGGGTATGCCCACAGTACAATGTTTACTTTTTGTTCACGGTGAATTCTTCTGTTGTGATAGAACCAATAACAGCAATGGCAAAGACGGGTGGCCGTCACTGTCGGGGCATAGCAAACTGGCTAACGGGCTTTCAGAGGACCGCAAGTCTCCTCCGCTGCTAGACTATCTAGACCAAGAAGTTATAACTTCAGATGGGCTCGACTCAGAGCTGGGTCCTGGCCAGCACACCGCCCTGTCACCCTTCCCCTCGAACTGTGACAGCAACAGGTAACACACGCACACTGAGACAGGGCCTACATTAGTACATGTCAATACGGGGGAGCTTATTTTGTGGGCCAAATGTTTCCCCCACAGTCCCTGTGACAAGCCTCCGGAGTCAATCGGTATGGTGAACGGAGAAACTTTACAACAGGTAACAGTTGTCTCGTCGTGCAGTTACATGTTAATGAAAGTAAAAACATTTTGGAGACCAATTTTTTTTTTCTTTTTTTTTTTAATTATAATTTTTAAAATTTTCTCCCCAGATAACCACAAGTGACTCCCCCTCCCCTCCCCCGGGTTTAACCAAGCCCAGCCTCGTGGTGCCCATCAGCGTGTCAGACCTCACAGCCCGTTCACCCTTCGAGGGTGCGGCGGCAGAGTCTCAGTCCCTCTTTTCAGACAACAGCAACTTCAGACATCCTAACCCGCTCCCCGCCGGCCTGCCCCCGTTCCCCAGCTCTCCTCGCGGCAGTTCAGACTGGCCCATGACCCCTGAACCTCAGAGCCTTTTCACATCAGGTAATTGACGCTGTTTCCGAGACGGTTCGTTAGTTTGACCCTGTCGAATCACGGATTTAAATCGGGGAACAAGAAGAAGCTCTGTTGTGATTTTATCAGTCTGACTTTGTGTTTGCTTCTGTGAACAAGAGACACAATATTTACGGTATACTGAAGCCTCTTTAAGGTGATCGCCACAAAAGGCTATGAATATTCAGCTGATGGAGAGTGTTTGGAGGAAGATGTTTGAGCCAAAAGTGTTTTTGAAATCCACGATATAATCTAGGAAATGGAAAAAAAGTAAAACGTATGCACACAGATGTGTGGAAGTGCACTTGCACTGAAATCATAACCTGAAGGAATAACAGAATGTAGATCATTTGAATAAAACATGCCTTAGATGAGGCCCGGTGATTTTCCTCCTTTTTCCACAGAATAAGGCAGAAGTAATGGTCATAACTCGATAACCAAGATCAAATTTGAGCATCGCAATTTGTTTGTTTTGTTTTCTTCAAACACTGCTTCCCCTTACTCCATTTCCTTTTGGATTTGCAAGAATAGTGAGGGGAATATTGGAATTAAAGAAGTCCTCTGAGCAAGAAAAGGATTCCAGTAGCTTGATATGACTTTCCTTTCTTCACAGACACAATACCAGTGTCTTCCTCCACAGACTGGCAGGCGGCCTTCGGCTTCGGCTCATCCAGCAAACAGCAGGATGATGACTTGGGCTTCGATCCTTTCGACGTCACCCGCAAAGCCTTGGCTGATCTAATAGAAAAGGAGTTGTCAGTGCAGGATCAGAGCCCCTCCTCGCCAGGCCCTCTGCCGCAGGGAAACAATCACGGTCCGGGTCTCCAACCCCCTAACTCGAACCCCGGCACCTCGCACCACTTCCCCGGCGGCCTGTCACGCCTTTCCCAGCTCCAACACAGGGCAATCTACAGCTCCTTCAGTTTCCCCGGCGGTCAGAGCGGTCCGGCCGGTCAGCAGCAGCAGCAGCCGCCTGCCAGACACCCCTGGATGGGCATCCCCACGCGGAATAACCTCACACACTTGAACCACTCAGCCAGTGCTGCCTCACACAACAATTTCCTGGACCTGAATTTGATCCCTCAGCACAACACGGGGCTAGGAGGGATCCCCATCTCAGGTATGGGGCACGCCTTTGTTTGCAGCGGCATGAATTGGTCAGGAGGGTAATGTTAATGATGTCACGGGACGAGGAGCTGAGCACTTGTTGAGGTCTTTGTGAGCGCTGTCGGTCTCCTCGGACAAACCGGAGTTCTGGTCGTCACTCAATTGAAAGCTGACTGTTTCTTTCTTGCAGAAAACAGTGGTTCTATAGATGGTCTAAATGTGAAAGAGTGGCAAGATGGTCTCAGAGCTCTCCTGCCCAACATTAATATCAACTTCGGGGGCCTTCCCAACTCCTCCTCTTCTTCATCGTCCTCATCCTCAAACAGTGTTAATCACATTGTTGGGCCAGCGGGCATGTCACACAGTCTAAATTGGGACAGCACAGCGAGCTGGATGGACCCTGCTATCATCACAGGTAGTTTGCTCCGACTCACACCTCAACAGAACGGGCATCTGACATCGATTGATTGTTTCGTTTTGTGTAAAAGCACAAACTAAAATCAAAAGGGCTGCAAAAAATAAGCCCCTTTTCCGTGCTTCTCGGAGCCATGCCATGAAATAGCACCGCTTCCGTTCATTTGATTTATTTGTTTTTCTTGATCATAACCAAATAGTAAAATAGTAAAAGAAGTTAAATCTCTATCTAAAAAAACGTCAGGTCTTTTATGAATCTATGCTTTGTGATGTCTGTTGGATTCAGTTGTTTTCATGTTTCAGCTCGTCCGTCTTTCCGTTCCATTTTCATAGATAGATGCCCCTCAGAAAGAATTTTTCTCAATCTTTGCATGAAAAACCACTTAAGGATCAGCAGAATGTGCCTGTCATAGATCGTAGTCAGCATTCAGTATCTCCAAAACCCTGAATATTTACACAGTGAGGCCAACCTACTCATTATCCGGCATCATTTATCATCTATCACTACGGAACGTTAACATCAAGTGTGACCATACTTCATATTTGTACTGACTTTGTTCGATCTCACTCACGAGATTTGTGATTTTAGAAATGAGCCCCGAGGCTTCAGTTGAGCCAAACTGAGAGGGAGTGTGCATTGAGTGGAGCTTGCACTCCTCAGAGGGGAAGAACGTAGAGCTGCGTTCCTTTTTTCCATCTACTGGACGTCCACCTGGACCGAGTCCGTCCTCTGTCCTCCGGCAGTTCAGCCCCGTGCTCACTGATTATACTGATCCTGTGTCTCGCCGGCTGAGTGTAGCACAGTCCTGTGTACTCGGGAGACGCAATAATAAAGCGGTACTTATTGCTAGTTGGATTAAATTTAACCGAACCAACATACGTATGATTTGTTATGTAAAGAGAGCAATGTGGAGGCCATTTTTGCTAAAAGTTTGCGCTCCATCACATACTTCTGGTTCTGAAATGTCTTCACCTAGAAGTCCTCCGACTCCGACTCCGACAAGCACAGTCACCTACGGAAATCGGGGTGAATATTCCAGGTTTCAACCCTTGACAATCATCTCTGTCAAACTGATTTTTGGTGACTGCGTGTCACAGTTTGCTGTGACCGCTCGGCCAATGGCGGCTCTGCAATCGTCGAATCTGGGATTGGCTAAAAACCTATGGTTTACAACCTTACTTAGTTAGTCACAGCCCATGATAAGTTCAACCTTAACTGAATGAGCTCCGATATACTCATTCAGCACATTCACTGAAGTGCATTGTGTATAAATTTGAATGTGCCCTTTCCTTATCTTTCGTTGTCACTCATTCCTTGACCTGTATTTGCCACCGAACTTCCTTCAGGCATCCCTGCCTCAACAGGCAACAGTTTAGACTGTCTCCAGGACGACAACCCGCCACACTGGCTCAAGTCCCTGCAGGCGCTTACAGAGATGGACGGTCCGGCGAGTTCAGTTGTACCCACTCCCCAGCCCCTCCACAGTGGCCTCCTCGACGCCCACCTTCCCCTCCATCACAGAGCCGCCGCCAGCGGCTGGGCTCCCTACCTGCCCCCGGCCACAGCCAACCCGGCCAGCCAGTTCCACTCTCCTCCCCCAGGCTTCCAGACCGCCTTCAGACCCCCAGGACAGCCCAACACAGAGCTGCTACAGAGTGCCGCTGTGGACCGCCACTGAATAGAGACTACAGCAGAAAACCCATCCATTTACCCACAACCACTTTATACCCACTCATCCTGTACCCCTGTCCTCTCCTGCTCCGACGCGATATACACCAATCTGCAGAGTATGAAAAATGATAAAGTAACAAATATGCTTTCTTCTTATTCTCTTTCTTCTTTTTTGTCTTTTTCAAAGGCCAATTTGTTTTCGTTTCGTGGCACACGACTCATCAGCACCCTCTGTCCGCTACCGTCACTGCTCCTTAGGCCTAGTGCAGGTGTGACCCGGAGACGTTTGGAGATTTAATCACCTAGCTCCCCGTCAAGGGAAGGCACGAGAAACCGTTCGGCACTGAGCGTTCGCTCCAAAATCAGGTGACGAAACAATTTAGCCGAAGTGAGGTCTTTTTTTAAAAAAACGATAAGCACCGACAATAGATGTTTGAAAGCTGAAGCCACGGTTAGTTTTTTGTTTTTTTTCTCCCCCCCCCAAGAATAAAGCAAGCGAATTAATCTGCTTGTGAAGCTTAGCCCCAAAGATCCTCGTCCTCCCGCTTGAACGGGAGACACTCGGATGGCCCCCCGGATTAGACGCGAGGCCAGGTGAGGCAGGGGCTCCTACTTTTCGTTGTGAATGGTTTTCAGAGAAGCTGAGATATATTGAGAAAATGAATGCAGATGACACGGGGGGGGGGTGTGGGGGTCTAGGGCGCAGGCTATGCATGGTCTCCCTTGTTAGGCAGCGACACAAATGGCCCGCCTGAGAGGCCGCCCGGCCCACGTTCCCTTTAGTGGAGGGCTCCCCCTGGCCCCCTCCTGCTGGAGGGAAAATTTTCACAGAACCTCTGTATCAGAGGATGGAGCACTGCCTAACACAGGGAGCCAGGGCTGCGGGAGGTCCGGCACTCGTCCTGAGTACTAGGGTTAGTCTCTTACTCACAGTGCCACTGTGTGGTACCTACAGTTGCTAGCCCTAACATGGACAGCCACCGAGTAGACAGAGGAATGACGGATGAGGACATGTCATAAATACTAACAAGGGTGGCAAAGGGGTCAAATGGGTCCATTTGTTGAGCCGTCAGGGCTTAAACGAGGCCTTAAATAGAATGACGAGAGAAAGGAGCTGGGATGAGTTGGGGGGGGTCTACTGTCACTCAGGGCTGGGCGATATCAATATATGTCGAGTATCTGAATTGTCACATATTTGTCTCATGGTACATAACTCCACCGTCTGCAGCCAGACATTTCCTGCTAAGATGTTTTCTCACTTTAATTGGTACTTTAGTTAAAAAGAAAAATCATGTCTTCCTCACCATTTCGGCACTTGCGATAATTGGTAACGATGTCACTTTTTAAACACAGTAACAAAGAATTGACCTGAAAATCACGGAGAGGTGATCTGAGAAAACGGCTGTTAATTACCAGCCTAACGGTTTGGGTTTTTTGATCGGGGTCTTTCACAAGCGTCAAAGTAAGAGTGGAGTTTAACTACTTTTCCCAAACGCAGCTGCAACGTTCCTTAAACCAGACTTTCCGAAGCTGAATGGATATCACCGCATATATCGATATTGAGAGAAACTCTTTGAGAACGCTCTGTTCCACGCCGCCCGGCCCTGATGTCAACGATTGCTTCCAATATGCAATATTGTATGTGAATTTGGCAAATGTAAGTGACTTTGTCTCCGGGAAAGGTGCCGCAATACGACGAGTACTGTAGTAGTGATTCAATGAGCTCTCGGCCCGCAGGACTGGAAACCGACCTCCGACCATCGCCTTTTTCTTTCTTTAAGTCTTAATTTCTTATCCATGTTTGCTCTGTCTCTTTCTCTCTTACCCCTCTGCCCCGCTGTTCCCCTTTTAAAACAGTATTCACAAAATGAACAAACTCGTCCAGGAGAAGAAAAAAATAAAACCAACAGTCATGCCATGGGTTTTAACATGTTGCGAGGGAAAAAATGCGAAACAAATTGAGGCGCTTAAAGGAAGTGAACTGTCCTCTGCAGGTCTGGAAAAAAATGAACCTTAAATAAAACTGAAACCTCAGACCTGGTGTTTGTCTGCTATTGTATTTATGTGTGTGCACTTTTGCACTATATTTAAATTTCCATGAAATATTCACCACCGTGCTGAACCCAATGAC
Source organism: Fistularia commersonii (assembly GCF_037954325.1). Lineage (NCBI taxonomy): Eukaryota > Metazoa > Chordata > Actinopteri > Syngnathiformes > Fistulariidae > Fistularia > Fistularia commersonii. The sequence continues at coordinate 7,751,866 of NC_141290.1, forward strand.
GGTTATTATGAATCTCTGTGTTATTCTAGCGTGTTCCACTGGGTGGCGATCACCCATTTAAAGCAGGAAGACTCTGGAGGTCTGACTTAGTCGCAGGTAAGCGTTGCTCAAATTGATATTCCTGCAGTAAGGTATTTTGTAAGTCTTGAAGAGGAACTTGTTTGGATGGCTTGTGTGTGAAATCGAATGTGTTGAAGAGTGAGATGCGCTCCTTGCGGCTGCACACTTATAGACATTGCGGCAGATTTTTATTTGCTGTGCTGAATGACTTCTGACAGCAGGGGGAAGGGGAGGAGCGGGGTTTAAACTCAAAGGCTCTCTTACTCCCCCCCCCCCCCCCCCCCTCTCTCTTCCTAAGCATTATATCACAAATGCATGGTTTGGAATGTCATTTATGGAGGTCCTTGCCGGGAAGACGACCTCGGACATCAACCCGACCGGAGCCGGCCTCTGCTGGACGCCGGCCCACGTGCAGCTCGGCCAACAAGCCGCGCCCCAGGTCAGCCTCCAGGTGCCGAGGTTGGTGAGTGTTCAAATGCAGGCCAGCAGGCAGCAGATTGTGAGGCTGTGACAATGAGTCAGCAGCAATACAGACGCAGGAAAGCTTTGTTGAAGCTCCCCACACTGACACACACACACACACACATACATACATGCACCCTGCATAATAGAGGCATTGCTGTGATGATGCATGCCTGAGGTGTTGAAGAATCCACTCTTATTTAGTGAAGCTATAGAAAACCGGTTTGCTGCAGGATTGAATCACTGAAGGGAAAGTGGAGCACACTTTTCCGAAAAGCATGTGGAGTGGAATTCCTGAAATCTCCGTGACAGTGTCGGTATCCACTGTGATTAGTTTGGAGATCCAAACTGATTAAGGATCATTACACATGGGGAGTCTGGACAAAACGAAATATCCGGAAAAGTGTCTCGATATATTTGAATACACTTCTAGCAGAAAATATTTTATTTTTTGACAAAATTGTATAATGTTCCTAAAACTGACCACAGAACATCCATCACCTCACTGTGCTTTGAATTCCGTGCTTGCAATTCTACATAAGGCATTTTTCATGAGTCAGGTGTTTCATGGGGAGAGGCAACATCCTGATCACTGCAGGAGTCCCGGAGCAAATCTCGTTTTTCCTCAAGGGCAGCAGATTTGGGTTTACGTGGAAAAGCACAGTCGCTGCCACAGCAATATCAGGAAAACAGCATCTCCGCCGAAGAGACGGGTCATGAGAGGACAACCGCACAACGTCACGTAGCTGAAAAATGACGATGGAGCAAAATTCAAGCTGCTGTCGGTTTGAACGCTACCTGAATCTTCTAGGAAATCACCCAGAAAACCTGCCAGCTTATGTATTTTATTCTCAGACTGAGTTCGATCCCCCACAGTTTCCTTGCTGTATGTATTGTAGAGGCAGTGATTCAATTTTACATGGAATCTCAGCACTTCAGGTGACAGGCGCCTGAGCCAGTCATGGCACTGCAAGCCATGCCGAGGCCAAGGGAGATGGATGATCTTCCCATGATGAGTGTTTTGGTCAACCACATGTCCCTAACTCTAACTTAGGCAAGCACAACCAGAACTCACCTAAAATGAGTTGCTCAGGAGGAATCCCTATCAGATGTTTGATTTATCTGAACTGACTCCTCTTTGACTGCAGCTTCAAGGTGTACCTGTCCGCAGCTTCAGGAAACCTCCAAGCCAGTCATGCACAAAAGGCCTCTTTCTTTAGTTTGATAGATTCCTCACTGCTGACAAGTTCTCGGGTTGCAACCGTGGCAATCACCAATAACTTTCTGACGAACTAATTCCACAACTGCGGCCTTGGTTTCTCCATCTCTGGCCATCCCTGGGATGAGGGAAACCAAACGATCCCAGGTCTCTCAAACTAGCACTTGCCACCTTAACCCAAGTCACCCCGAGTTAGTGATCATTAGACAGCTCTGCCCTCTACACCGGAGTGAGTGCTTGTGGCTGAGATGACAATGAAGATGATAGTCTATCTTTGGCCCAAGGTGTTCTTGTACCATGTGCACTCATGGGCAGCCTTATGCACAGATGTGCAATGACAAAACACCATTCCAGTTCAGGTTAGACAGGTAGCCCTTCCCAGTCAACCCCCTCCAGCTTTCTTTCTTGTTGCCCCGAAAACGTAGAAATGTCTCAGCAAAACTATATGGCCTCCAGCTGGTGCGCTACCCATGAGACCTCCCAGTGACTCCCAAGACGGCTGGATAGTCCAACAGAGTGTTAGATACACAAATACAGCCAACTTACCCTGTGATTCCTGGAACTTAGTTGTTAGGGATATCGGCCCATGGTATGTACAAGGTAAAGGTCCAGAATCAGGGTGACTAAGAAGTACGCCAATAATGAACAACCCTCCTGGAGCCAGGCCTATCTGTCTGCTTTGCCAGCCTGACCTAAACAATCCTTATGGAGTTCACTGTCTTCAGGGAGAGACGTCGGGACATGATACTTTATATTTTAGGGAGCAGATAGAGGTAGGAACCTGAGCACCCTGAGTTGGCCCATGGCATGGAAATTTGGCTTGTGGAACATGGACTGTAACCTCTCTGGCAAGGAAAAAGGTAGTAGTGCCGGTTTGAGAGGTGGAGCAGCACCAGAAATAACTGGACTCTCCTCCAAACTTATCAGTGGTTCTAGGACAAAAGGGGTTTAATGGTTATAAAAAGGGTAAGCTTTGAATTGCTGTTGGACCACAGCGGAAGGCATGAATTGGCATCGATTTTGTAGTTATTCCAAAATGTACGATGTTCTGGTCCTGGGCATGAATTTAAACTGCAACCGCCGGCTGCAGAGTGGTAGAACTTAATCTTAGCAAGGGCCCTTGGCTAAGGAAATGTCCCTATGACAGACAGTGGTCTTCCTGCATGTCTATATTGTACATCCAGTGGCACCGAGTCACCTCGCCAACACATTGTATAGGAGAGGGAAACCCTGATTCCAAACCTCCGGCTAACTGCCTGGTAGCTCATCCTTCTTCAGGGTCAGGATAAGAGAAGGCAAATCTGCATGACCGCTCAACACCTAAATCATCTGTTTGCTGATAAGACATGCAAGTGTCCTACCCAGAGACACCTGACAACCACACTAGCGCATACCCCTCACCTCTGCGGCAGTGGAGAAGTGACGACGGGAGCATGCAGAGGATGCTGCCGGAAGCTCCTATTCATGACTCTGCACATAGGTGACTGCTCACCGGGGTAGATATGGGGTCTGTGTCCTCCTATGGAGATCTATTTCCTATTCAACTTACAAAGACTCCAGGAAAGGACAAAGGGCTCTGTTACAGTAATTCCTCTTTGCGGTGGACTGCGCTGGCAGCTACCACCTTTGGAGCTTCTCTGGTTCATACAGACGCTTTTGGCTGACTATAAGCCTGGGGTTGACTGAGACAATGTTCCACCCACAGCCTACATGTTGGTCCTTGGGTTTGACAAGAGTAACCACTCTTTGAGATCTCATTCACAAGGGGAGTTAGCATGAGCGTACTGTCACGGGCACCTTAGATGAGAACCAGTGCTCCTTTGGTGTAAAGGACTCAGTTGGGGTGTTGAAAAACACCAAATGATATGTTTTGTTAATGCTCTCAGTTTTTCATTCCACAAGAAGTTGTAAAGTTTCAAAGGGAAAACAAGAATTACTTTTGATTTGAATTTATTGAAAATATAAATTTGATTTTTAGCTAAACTTTCAAAACGTTTACAGCCTACACAAGAGCACAGTAATGTTGTTGTGGTTGTTGTTGTAACCCTAACCCTAAAATAACTTATAAATAAAATCTATATTTATTATGCCCATGTTTGGACAACACACAGTGTAAATATTAATATTTGGTTTAGTGACAAGTAAATAATGTTTTTTCTTTCCAATTAGCTAATTTTGTTTGTCTTGCTTTTTAAAAAAAAAATTGAATGAAAACATGTATTTGCATATTTTATTTTCAATTTATTCGTTTCTCAAATAAAGTGGCAATAAATGTTCCAAATACCTGGAATTGCAAAAAAAAAAAAAAAAAAAAATCTCAAAGAAAGATACTGCCCCTTCAGATGCAAAGATTTCCTTTCTAATGGGCTTACTGATAGGAGGAGCAGCATGGTGGACACCACCGCTGTGGGAAAATACATGGCTCAGGACTTCACTCGGGAGATGGAGAACGTCTTTGAGCAGCTCTTCAGGAAGTTGGACGAATTAGCAGCAAGGGACAAACCTCATTATGTAGACACTAATCACCCCCACAATTGGCTTGGCCAGTCGTTTGAGAGAGAGACAATCAATCACAAATTCATCTACTCAAGGTTTTTCCTTGCAGTTGTCAAAACAAACGGATTGAAGAGGTCCCACCTCAGCAGCTTCTGCGCCCGCAGTGACCTCTGGTTGGCTGGTGGATGCGAGACAACAAGCAAACACAGCGCTCTGGTCGTGTGTGTTTCAGAAGCCCCGATGCACGTGTTGATTTCTTCTCCTGGATATGTATCCCCTGCGCGGTGATGTAAGGGAAACTGGAACGTGACGCTATCAATTTCATTGATACTCGGTTTTAAATCTTCCCCTCGCAGACAAGCAAGCTGACACAGCACATGGACCCGGAGGAGCATGTAAAGTGAGATTTGTCTGAGGCCACGGGGGCATTCTTGCCCCTGATGCTGCCGTTACAGATGGATGGATCTGAAAATAACGCCGCTTATTGCGGATGGCGTGGTCGTAATTAATTTTAAAATCGGGCTCGGAAATGTCACCGATTGTTATTAGCGGTATTGTAGCGGTAGCTCCGAGTGACCGCTCGTGGACTCTCTCAACTTTGATTGAAAAATGCCAAGTAATTTACCCCTTCTGATGTTCTGAACCCGATCGCGCAGTCGATTTTTAAATGATGCCCCTTCAACACGGTGTTTTCCTAAGCGACAATTATTAAAATACACGCCGAACCTCTAAAAAAAAAAAAAAAAGTACTCTATCCTGTGTTGTCGTTGTTGTTGCTGTTGTTAGCGCTCACACTGACGGATGTGCTGCAATGCTGCTGTCCAGAACAATGTGATAAAGTGGTTAATTCACAACAGCGTCTCTGCTGTGTCACGCAGGTGATCTAGGACTTCCAGTGGCCCGGGGTAAAGAGGTCCATACATACTGAGTTTCACTGAGACCATTTGTGGACTTCCACAAGCATGAGGAAATTATGGACGTGCCCTTAATTATTAAACAAGTGTGTCAGCAGCCTGGCCTGATGGAGGTAATGCAAAGAGGAAGTGGGCCAGAGAGAAGACCTCAGGGATTGGTCGGTGGGGGTGGTGTTGGGAGGTGTCTTAGTAAGAGAGGCTGGTGGGCTCTTATCTGCAGGAGGGACTGTGCAAGGCCCAAGGGCTTTGGCTCGAGCATGGGAGATCCAATAATGCTGTCAAAGCTATTTCTCCCATTCTTAACATTCGGAGTCTTTGCGAGGCCGCCGGAGGTAGAAACGTCCGAACAAAGGCGTCGGCGACTTGTTAAGCCAAAAGTGCAGAACAGCTGTGATTCGATAAGGAGCGGCCACATTGTACTGTGCGGTCACCACCGACTGAGCCAGAATGAAAAGGCCCCTGAGAAACTTCCAGTGCAGCATCGACAGAATTTACATGCCATTTTTGCAAAAGAGGTACGGGTGAGTGTCTGTTTCCAACAAATAAATCAGGGCTATCAGTTGAAGCCTGACTCAGGACAATTGGCCATCCTGTGTGTGTGTGTGGGTGTGTGTGTTACAGAGAAAGGAAGAACAATACTGTATATACAAACACACATCTGCCAAACAACCATCAGACAGCTACTAAACAGGAAAATGTTCAAGAGGCACTAAGTTTGATGGAGGCACTGCTGACCGATAGCACCTTAAATATTAACCTGCTAGTCACCAAAATGTTGGCGTCAATTACATTTTCAGTCGCATGTCTCCTTCGTACGTGCAGATCATGTGCCACAAAGTATGCCCAACAATGGACTTCGAGCTGAAAAACCTGCAAAAAAAAGGAAGATCTACAATAGTCAGACTTTCTGACTCGTTTCTGACTAGAGGTAGTTATGGGCAAGCTTTTGAACAGATTTTGGAAACTTAATTGCATTACCAGATCTGATTATTCAGTTGGTTTCTATAGATCTTGTAGATATGTCATTCAATTAATAGTAAAAGACAGATTCATTTAGATCCGGCGTATATTTAAAAATTAGATGAATTAAGGTTTTTTTTCTGTTTCTAAACAAACATGTGTCCATGAATCAACCAACTGTAATGTGTACAAATAGCTTCAAAGGTTTGGTCATTTTTAAAGTGTAAATGCTTTATAGCAGCTAAAGTCTTTGTTTGACAAGTAAAAGTTTGAGATAATTGGTTAAAGCTGGTGTTATCCTTACCCTGGTAATCTTTGAACTAGTCCACTCCTCCTTATCTTATTCACCTCATCTTGTTGGAGGTGTTTTTGTGCCCCGTAATATTGGGAGCTGTTGTCTGGGCCATCAGTCGCTGGAAGGGTTTCCCAAGGCAACTGGTTCTAGGTCAGGGTAGACTAAGTCTTTCAGTTGAACCCTGGTGATAAACAACAGACCTGAGAGAGGGGACCTCACCCGCAAGCGCTTGATGGACTGACCTTGGCCTATGCAGTGCAGTCATTGAACACCGTAAACAACATGAAGGTAGTGCCCTGTGGGCTCACCATGGGCAGGCAGAGACATCCGGCTCAGATGCTATCAATTTCCATCTTTGGTTCCACCACCAGAACCAACCCTTTGGTAGCTCCACTTCAGCTGAAGTCCTTGTGATCCAACAGGTTTTACTCCTTTGTTTCACATTCGGAGACGTTTGGCTTCACCTTTTCACGTTCTAATCCAGGTAAATCCCCAAAAGTTGTACGTTTGTTTCCATCTACACCTAAGCCCCTTTCGATCTAGTGTCTACTGATCAACTCTCCCATTTGCATAACAAGCCAATGTATCCTAGACCCGGAAACTCCCCACAGGCAGTTAGAACAAAAGAATAGAAGATTTTGACAAGAAAGAACCCAGTGTAGGACTTGCCTAACTCAATGAGAGGGGTGTCTTCTCGCCAGGGTTTGGGGAGGGAAGTAGATCTCTCATGGTGGTTTGTCTGTGCACCAAACATGCCATTGGATGATCCAGCTTTCTCAAAGTTGCTAGGAGGTCTCCTGGAGTAAAAATCATCATGTCCAAGTATAAGGTTGACCGTAAATGTATGTGATACCAGAACACCTTTGGACTCTTGGGTGAGGAAAGGAGCAGAGCTGGAAAATGATCACTGCAGACCTGGTAAACCCAAATAATTAGTTCAGGTGAACTTGGTTCATTTGGTGGAGGACCCTGTCCACTGGGTCGTCAGCTCCCACTTCTTAAGGAATTTTTACCACATCCCACGGGGGGCCAAGTGTTCCGTGTCCCCGGCCCGTACTGTGGAAGGGGCTTTCCTGAGCTGTTGTTTGAAAGTCATCTGCGCATTTCTTGGTGGCAACCTGACACCCTGCTGGTGGCGGTAGGAGTTTGGAAAGACCACAGCCAAGAACTTGTGTTTGGCCTCAAGGATTTTCTGGAAAGCAAACCAATTGGCCATGCCTGGGGACTGTGTCAAGTGGTGGAAAGAGCAATTTGAGGACCCCTTTGAATGCTAATGACATGATCTCTATGCGAAAAGCAAAAAAGAGGACCGGATGGTATGTTCCAACTGCAGAAGGAATACACACTTCACAGTATGCCCCAAAAAAGTTAAGCAAGGCGTTATGGAAACTAGTTTCCAATGGTATGGGGTCACAGGGTCATTCCTCCAAACCATCTGGTCACTCTACAGATGTGAAAAATGCATCCACATTCCTGGCCCAACATCAGACACATTTCTGACGTGTGCCGGGTTTTGCCAGGCTTGACCCCTGTCAACGATTCCAATACGCGATCTTCATGGACAGGATTTCTAGAGACAGCTGCTGGTTGCAGACAATATGGTTCTGTAGGCCATAAGCTACATGACCTCAAGCAGGCTCTAGGGTAGTTTTCTGCCATGTACGAAGGGGTCAGGAGTCACCTTCAAGTCAGAAGCCATGATTCTGTCCTGAGAATAACTGGATTGGTTGGGCCTGTGGTCTTGTTGACAAGTGGCGGCAGGTAGAAGTGTGAATTGGTGACATGGTCAGTAATCCAGGTGCTGGGGTTGCCAGTTGAGGGGAAGAGGCTGAGGCAGGAAGCAAAACTCCCAGTTCACTAACTCCCACATATTGTCAAAAACTCTTGGATACAAGCTGGTGAAGTGGCTTTCCTTGGCAGGCAGGCTGGGCCTTAGCCTTAGAGATAGGATGAGGAGCACCTCGGAGGAACCCGCCTTATTTTCATGTTGAAAGGCATCAGGTGAGGTGATTCTGAATGTCTCACCTCTGAACCCTCCTGGGTGCTTCTTATTTGAGTTGCTCTGGACATTTTCATCTTTTAGGAGGCCCAGTAGTTGACCAGGGACAAACAAAAGGAACTGTATATACCTTTGACTTTGCGTTGAATTAGTGACACATACTGTATTGTATTGGAATGGTGAAATGCAAAAATGATGTCTGTTAGAAATAAGAATGTTCAAAATTAATTTCTCATGCAACAATTCTCATTGACCAACCATATCCTCCTGTTATAAATATATACAGAAAATATGTATATTTATGTTTTGTTTTTTTTATTAAAAAATTAAAAATTGTGCAATATTCATCTGACTGTCAGACACATTCATACAGCAAAGCTATTAGGTGCACATATAATGAAAATATTTTCCCTCCTGTGTGATGTATATCTATTATCACATCTTTAAATTTTTCTGTCTGTTATTCTTATTCACGGTAATGCCATATGTAGAACAACGCGACGAAATCTCGTTCAGTATGTGTCTTTGCTGTTTTTTGGATCTGAATCCGAGTTGTATCGATGCACTCCATACCCACGGGAAGAGAGTAAAACCACTGAGGTGCAAAATATTGTTTTTTACTTCCTTTTTCAGGCCCAATCTGGGATCTAAACATGCCCAGTGCTTCGGAGGAAGGGCCATATTCCACGTATCCCATGACCGTGTTCTCACATCTATCCCTTATCTAGCAGAGGTCAAAGGTTAAGGTACCTCAGTCTGTGTCAGTTCTTTGAGAAGATCTCGTTGGCTCGACGACCCGCCGCTCCCATGGTGTGATCTTTGCGGTTTGAGTACACCGTGTGATCTCGACGCTAGGTCTGGTCTTTTTTTATGCAGATGATGTAGTTGGCTGCCGCTCGTCCTCCTCGGGTGAAGATGATCCAGAAAGTGAACAAATCGAGGCTTGCTGTTTTGCACCGGTTGATGGAAAGCAATTCCCGGACACTCTGGGGTTAAAATGTACCTGCACAAAGGTACCGCTTCAGGATTTGACACCCGGCAACATTCTTACTTTTGTCAGATGATGGTTGACGCTGTGTATCCCGCTTTTCCTTTTGCCGTTGGCTGTGGAAATACCATTGCGCCATCTCACTATCTCTCCTTGAACAGCTCCCTTATTTTGTATCTGAAAAATTAGTGCTCTCAGAACACCACAGCGTCCCAAACTTCAGAAGTGAACCGGGCGCAAGTGCTTTCAGAGGCGCCTTTCTGGCAGGATGGATAGATCCCAAGCTCTCAGAGCTGGTCATGCCTGGAGATGCTTGTCCAGAGCCTTTTTATGCTTGTTACTTTGCGCCAGGTGTTTTCAGAAGCGACCTCATACCGCAAGTAGCCGTCGCTGATGGGATTTTGGAGCACACGGACGATGATTTCCCCATTTATCCCACTTCCTATCGTTTTCAGCGGAGAGCGCTCGCCGCCCGGCTGCCCGTCACTGCGTCAGCGCGAGCATCGGCGAGGCGGACGCGCAAAACAAACAAGTGAGCTTGCAGCGAGGACCGTGGGTTATATCTGGATCTCCTCGCAGTCAAGCGAGAGCCGGGAACATCAAGTGGGAGAGAAAACAAACAGAAGCAGGTGCGATGCCTCTCCTCCTCCTCCTCATCCTCCTCTTCCTCCTCCTCCTCTCCTGCGCTACAATGTGTGCTGTAATGGTCCAGTGGAGCTTCGCAGCACACAGGAGGACAAGCAGGAGACAAAGACAGCAGACAGCATCCAAGAGTGTGTGTGTGTGTGTGTGTGTGTGTGTGCGGGACACACGTCAGTTCACCCCACCCTCGCTGCAGAGCGAGGAGTGCTGCAGTTCCTGAGGGCAATGCAGAGGACGAGGAGGACTCCCGCTAAGGTCACCGTACGGCGCGGAGCCCGGGGGCCGCAATCTTCCGGAGACGCCGGGAAGGCGGCGGGGGGGACAGATTGGACGGGCGGACCGAGACGCAAACACTTCCGCTGTCTTGGCGGTGTTTCAGTTTCATGCGTTCACAAAACACCAGTGGTGATCGGACGCCCCGGAAATAATCAGTCACTGCAGAATTTGCAAATTCAGTGAAGTCGGTATAATAGATACCCGTACCCTGTGTGTATGTGTGTGTGTGTGTGTGTGTGTGTGTGTGTGTGCGTATAATGGTTTTTGGTGGGGGTGACAGGAGTACGCCCCCTCTCCCCGGGGCGGCAGGATTAGCGTAGAACCTCTACATGAGACCGCGAATCACTGCTGCCGGCCTCGGCGAGAAGATGCCGACTTCCAGACGGAGGCTTCGGGTCTAGAAGACTTTATTGTCGGAATTATTTTTTTTCATCCTGACTGATTTAAAAGAAATCGCTGAGACGGGGAAACACCCGAAACCCAAAGTAGCTGCTGTACTCGATTACAATTTGAGGGGTGATCTACTTTAACGCTACCTCCTAATCCCGCACTTTCACTATATTCAAGAGAAATAAATATTATATCTTATTTTGAAAAGCCGGTTTCAACAGTACTCTATTGTGCGGCGCTATCATTCCACAAAATAAAAATTAAAATGATCCTGAAAAAAAATGGCGTCCGTACACTTCTAAAATACTTGGCTGCTTTTTTTTTTGGTTACCTGAGACGATCCGGATGGTTCCTCGCCGACTTCTGAGAAATGAGCGAACACTTGAAGATCCTTAAAAATTTATTGGAGTTAATGTACGACGAAATGATAAGTAACACAAGGATGACAAAGAGATGCCCTTGCATAGATCACAGACCGTGCCGTCGTCCGACATACCCTCCGACAAAAACAACACGACAACGGCGGCTGGATACAATCAGGTTTGCTCGGGAGCAGCAAGAGTCTTCCCCGGCGTTCCACCTTTTTTTTTTTTTTTTTTTTTTCCCCCCAAATGTGCGTTCTTCACAGAAAAGACACAATCGTCACATCTCCGGACAGTCGCGTGCGAGATTCTGCTCGGGAGGCCTCAAGGAACCAAAGTCTTCCCTTCGGCGTCCCGGCATGCAAGGAAAGCGTAAGAAACTAGCCCTTAATGTACGCGAACAAACACCGGGTCCTTCTCGGTGACGGGGTGTTGGCGCGAAGTTACTTCTAGGCGCCCCGGCAGAGGACGCGTGGATGCCGGGGGTTTCTTCTCGCGGACTTCCGCTAAAGACAGAGGAGCAAAACAACTTCATTTGCACGCCAATTCCTCTCCTTAATACCGTGATAGGACGGGTTTGTGCTCAGGGGTTGCCAGATATTCCAGTATATGGCGTGCTCTTCCTAAATTATTCATGTTAAGTGCCAAAACAGAAAAGGAAAATAACGCGACAGTGATTGCGCTCTATAGGGGCTATTTTCCCATCTTATAGTTTTACATATTTAATTTGGTTGCATGTTTACATGCAGTTGTTTATTTGGAGGCTTTTTTTGAATTCCAGTCCCTCCCGCTGGCGGGTTTTTTTCAAATCGGACGAGAATCGAACCAAACGGCCATTTTTGGAGCTAAGCTCGGCCCGTCCCGGCTTGTTCCTCTGGGCCCTCAATGCGCAAAAACATCTCCAGACCTTCACGACCACTATTAAAAATCCCAAGCGAGGGACACTTTGAGCGCACCGACTTCAGAAAACGGATTTCGAGGGAACGTTCAGCGCAGATAACGGGGTCGACGGTATTTCCGAGAGCTGCGTTTCCACAAAAATCCTGGAGTTCCGCCCCCCTTGGCTCCGATGTGCATCTTTATGAACGTCGAGCGAGGCCTTTCACCTTCTTAGAATACAGTACAAAGATAATTTCCGAAGCCTCCGACAGCCGCGCGAACACATTCTTTGGAAATCACGCGACGGTACCGACACCCTCCCCTCCCCAGCCTCCACCCGACACATGTCAAGTAACGAACAAAAAAAGTCTAGACTTTGGTAAAAAATAATAATCTTGCTTTTATTTGGTGTCATTTCTCCCCTAATACGTGTAAAGAGATGCAGGCGCCGGAAGGTTCTTCCGGCCGTCATTACAGTTTCTTTCAAAGACGAGTATGCGTGGAACAATGTGCACGGGGTCATGGGCGAGTGAGAGGACGGGTCCAGCAGCTGTTCGCACAGCGGGGAAGAAATCGTGCAAAAAAGAAGGGCGCTCCTGGATCGCCCGATGAGAGATTCGATTACAAACATTCGGCCGACTCAACCGACGTGCGTGTGTGTGCGCGGGCGTGCTTGTATGTGTGTGTTTGTGTGTGTGTGTATGTGTGTGTGTGTGTGTGTGTGTGTGAACGCTCACACGTGTTTCCACGACACAACAGTAACAGTGTGCACCATGGTTTAAAGGAACCTAAATATAAAACCCCGTTCGGAGCGTCGCCACAAACTGGAAATGAGCGTTCTGATTGTGCGTGGCTTTAAGTGAAGCAAAAAAAAAAAAAAAAAAGGAGTAGGAGTAAACTAATTATCCTAAGTGCTTATGTAAAGACTCTGCTTTGGGACTCTCACATTCAATATTGGATGACTGCAGTTTTTAACTCCATTCGAATGATGACATGGGAAGCCCTGCGTCGAACCTTGCAGCTCTGCAGCAAAGTTAGTAACGACCTCGCTGAGGTAGAGACCCGGAAGGGCGAAAAAACGAACAGGACATTAATAAAACACGTGGAGATTCCCTTTTTCGTTTGGATCGGTAAACATGCAAAGTACATTACACTGCTGCTTAAGGGCATGATAAGTGCGGGACAGCATGGAAACTGTGCTGTGCATGAAAGCCATGGATCCCTTTTTTTTTTTTTTTTTTTTTTTTTTTTTTTTTTTTTTTTTTACAATCTCCTGTTTTTGATCCGTGGTATCGTCATCGTCATTGTCGTCGTCGTCGTCGTCATCGTCGTGAACATCCGTACCGAGCGGAGCGTAGAAACTCGGCCCACCTCACTAAATCCCGTTGCACTCACAGGCACTTTCACTGGCCCTGTTGGTGAGACTGATAAAGGCACTAGCAACTAATGACAGATTAAACCTCTGCAATATGAAGTGACATTTGGTATCCCGGTCCCTGTCGTCGGATTCCCAACCAGCGCGGACGAAATTTCGACGTGGAAACGCAAGCATGAGTTGAAAAAAAAAAAAAAAAAAAAAGAAATAAAATGTTACATTTTCACGTTTTTGTTTGAAGAAGGTCCATGCACTGCGTTAATCGACATACTACTGTAATCAGTGCTTATTGTGATTAAATGCAATTTCGATAATGATTATTTACTTTATTCGTCTACTTTTTAAAAGAGAAAGTCAGCGTCCTCAAGGAGAGCTCGGATATATTGGACTGGAATTCGGGAACATCCAGGATTGATTTCCTCGGTTGACAATAGGGCACTGCAGAGTGCCTGAATTGCAACAAGCTGTATTACTTATGTCATGCATTAAATATACCAGGATACTAAAGTACCTTGGTCCAAAGACCATAATGCAGCTTCATTTTTTTCATGCTATGATCTAATTTTTGCACTCTTCCCTTTAAGATTTAACATTCAGTTTTTATACATTTTTTTTTTGTTTGTTTTTTTTTTTTAAATAATAAGCATTTCAAAAATAAAGACTCATCCAGGGGGCGCTCAGGAACGCGTGAGAGGAGGGCGAGGACGGAAAGCGGCTATCTTGAACAAGAACATCCTCTCCGTTACTCGGGATGTGTCTCATGCACGTCGAAAAAGCAAAAATGGAAAGTCTCTCGTCATGCTCGCGCGCCGCCGATGGTCGCTGTGCTGTGTCGCGTCTAAAGGGCACGGCGTCGAATCGCTCGCCTATTTTTTTTTTTCACAATTGCGGTATCTGCCGGAGAGCGGCGGCGGCGGCGGCGGCGGCAGCAGCAGCAGCAGCAGCAGCAGCGTCGCAGATGTCCACGGCGTGAGAAGATCCCCATCCGCTCACAGCAGCCGAACAAGAGAGACCAGTCGTCCTCCTATAAGGTGCTTTGCTGAACAGTGGATCCTTTAAGTGTGTGTGTGTGTGTGTGTGTGTGTGTGTGTGTGTGGGAGGGGGAAGGGGGGGAGGGGGGGGGGGTCACCAAACTTCTTGGCGTGTACCGCCGGGCTGCAGATGCTTTTGCAAAATCCCTCCAGACGTGCATTGTGCAACTTGTTGGATCTTCATCTCCATGCAAGAGGTTCTTTGTAGCCCCCCCCCCCCCCCCCCCCCCCCCCCCCCCCCCCCCCCCCCGCCAATAGATGGAGGTCCCGGAGGATATCTGCTGCGATAATCCACTGCGTCCTTTGGATGCACCTATATTTGTAGGATCGGCGGAATTAGTTACTCTATCTAGGTGTGGTGTGTTTCCTTTCTATATAACGTAGCATAGTTGCACGGCTAATGCTAGAGAGCGCTTTGGGGGGGGGGGGGGGGGGAGTAAATGAGGCATTCCTTACTTATCGTCTCTCCGCGGGCGACGGCCCCCCGCGAGCGCCGCCTAAACGTCCGTGAGCAGCTTGCTTTTGTTCACGCAGTTCTGGTTGGCCACAGTGCAATTGCCAGTTCTGAGGTTGGCCTCGCGGAAATTGTCAATGCTGTTGTTTATGTCCCCGTCGATCTCCATGTACTCTGACTTGCTGACGACGGACGAGCTCCGGCGGCTGGAATTCGTCTCCGACGGGATGTTGGGGTTGCTGACGTTGAGCAGCTGCGCCTGCTCCTCGCCCTCCGTCTCCCGGTGGTAGAAGTAGTTGAAGTTGGAGACGATGACGGGCACGGGCAGCGCGATGGTGAGCACGCCGGCGATGGCGCACAGGGAGCCCACGATCTTGCCCCCGATGGTGACCGGCACCATGTCCCCGTAGCCCACGGTCGTCATGGACACCACGGCCCACCAGAAGGCGTCGGGGATGCTGCCGAAGTAGGAGCCTTGCTCCTCGGCCTCGGCGAAGTAGACGGCGCTGGAGAAGAGGATGACGCCGATGAAGAGGAAGAAGATGAGCAGCCCCAGCTCGCGCATGCTGGCCTTCAAGGTCTGCCCCAAGATCTGCAGTCCCTTGGAGTGCCGCGACAGCTTGAAGATCCTGAACACCCGCACCAGACGGATCACCCTGAGTATCGCCAGCGACGTGGCCTGCTCGCCCACCCCCTCGTTCTCGGGGTCTTCGGCCAGCTCCGTGCCCAGCGTGATGAAGTAGGGGATGATGGCCACGATGTCGATCATGTTCATCATGTTTTTGAAGAAGGCCGGCTTGCTGGGGCACGCCAGGAAGCGCACGATCAGCTCGAAGGAGAACCAGATGATGCAGAGGGTCTCGATGACGAAGAAGGGGTCCGTGAGGATGTTGGGCTTGTAGTAGACGGTGGTGTTCCCCACCCTCTCCATCCTCCCCATGGGGTCCTCCTTCAGCTGCGGCAACGTCTCCAAACAAAATATGACGATGGAGATGAGGATGACCATCACCGACACGATGGCGATGCCCCTGGCCGTGCCCGAGCTCTCCGGGTGCTCGAACAAGAGCCATATCTGACGCTGGAACTCCCGCTCGGGCAAGGGGCGCTCCTCCTCCCGGATGAAGCCCTCGTCCTCGCGGAACTTCTCCATGGCCTCCACGCCCAGCTCGTAGAACTTGATCTCCTCGGAGAACATATCCAAGGGGACGTTCACCGGCCTGCGCAGCCTCCCGCCCGACTGGTAGTAGTACAGGATGGCGTCGAAGCTCGGCCGGTTCCGGTCGAAGAAGTACTCGTTCCTCAGGGGGTCGAAGTAGCGCATCCGCTTTTTGGGGTTGCCCAGCAACGTCTCCGGGAACTGGGAGAGGGTCTTGAGCTGCGTCTCGAAGCGGAGCCCGGCGATGTTGATGACCACCCTCTCGCAGCACTCGTGGTCCAGGTGGTCCGGCGGGTAGGCGTCCTGGGGGTGGCCGGGGACGCCGGAGGTCTCGTCCATGTTGTCTCCCGCTACCACGGTCATTTCGGGAAGAGGAGGAGGAGGAGGAGGAGGTGGGAGGACGAGGGGGGCGACGAAGAAGAAGAGGAGGAGGAGGAGGGGGCGAGTTTTCCGCTCCGACTTCCCACACAGCCCTGAGAGCTGCCGGAAAAACGTCAGCGGATCCGAGGGGCTGCTCGGCTGCTCCGCCTCAGTGCGGCTCCACTGCGGCTGACATGACCGTCTCCTCCCGCCCCAGCATCTGCTGCTGCTTCCACTGCTGCCTCAGTCGCCCCGGCTACGGGGGTGGGGGTGGGATGGATGGAGGGATGGAGGGATGGAGGGAGGGAGAGGGAAGGAGAGAGAGAAGGAGGAGGAGGAGGGGGGGGCAATAATGGGATCAAATCAAACAGCGGAGATATTTGCTGCCTCAGCATCTTCAGCACTTTATTTATTTATATATTTATGTATTTATCCGCTTGTTTGTTTGTTGGCTTGTTTGTTTGTTTACATCTTCTGGTGCTGCTGCGCCTGCGGGCCCCCTCGTCGTGTTCATGCACCGATGAAATCTGATTGATTACTTCGATACGGAATCGATTACCAAGCCCCCCCACCACCACCACCACCACCACCACCCCCCCACCCCCACGGCAGCCGCGGTAATGTGACGCATAGCATTTGATATTCCCACTGATGTCTCCTTCTGCGCACTCCGGCTCCTGCGTGGGCTGCGCGGTGCGTTCACGGACCGACAGGCGCATCAGCTGGGCTCTTTTCTACCGAGTCAGCAGTTTGCGGAGAGGAGAGGGGCTTACCGTGGGCCGATCCTGAACGCCGGACCGGTGGCGACCTGGGACCGCACCTCCGGGAAGCCGTCAAGGGTCGCGCACACGCACACGCACACGCACGGCGGATCGCATGGCACCTGAGGGTGGAGAGGAGCCGGCGGCGGAGCGGGGAGCTCTCAGGATACCGCAGGAGGAGATCTTCTCTGCAGCCCGGGGGTGGCGGCGGCGGGGGGTGGAGATACATTAAGGAGCAATAAGCGAGCCCTTGACATTTGCAGACATCACTGCATCAGCAGGAACCCGGGAGGAGGACTGACGCAGTGTGTTTCCCGTCGTCCCCCCGGCGGAGACGCAGCAGGAGCCGGCTGGAGCTCGGAGGCGTCCCCTTCTCGTAAACCTGCAACATTTTCCCGTGCATTTACATACGAGTGCAAGGATGGGAGGAGGAGAGAGAGAGAGGGAAGGAGAGAGAGAGAGAGAGAGAGAGATGGAGGGAGGGAAGGGGAGGGCAGCAGCAGCAGCAGAGGAGGGGGGAGGAGGAGGAGGAGGAGGAGGAGGAGGAGAGATTCGACGCAATGCAGAACGCTTCTAAAAGCACGCCGCCAGAAGTTCTCACACGTGGAAAATAACAGCAAAGGACCCGCACCTGCAAACTCACACCCTCCTCTGAACCGGTGGACCGAAATGACCTCCTACCTCGGGTAGAAAGCATCACCCCGACCCCCGCCCTCACCCCCCCCCCCCAACCCCGACCACCCGAGTCCTTTGGACAAAACGTTCACTGGAGATGAATTCCAGTCTCCTGTTGGGATGTTGTGGAGGAGACGGAGGCCCTCGCTGGAGCCGCTCCTCGCCGCTTTGCCTCCTGAATGATTCAATCCGGTCTCTAAAAATAAAACCTGCGGGTCTGAAGGTCCGCAGAGGTTCTGAACACCGCGGACGACCTTCCGCGGGACGAAGCGGGACCTCCGCCAGGCTCAGATCCCGGGGACGAAGCGGCGGAACGCTGCGACGAGACGTTTCCGGACCGCGGCCGCATGCGGTACGTCATGGAAGCCACCTGAGATGTAGAACCCCCACCCCCGACCCCGTACCAGTGAACCAGCAGCAGGAGCAGACGGTCGGGAGGGGAGGGGAGGGGAGGGGGGGGGTGACTTTGAGAGACCGTCTGGATCTGCTCCAGGGTCTGAACATGGACGGAGATCTGCTGATCTCACAGTGTCCTCCTGGGTTAAAAACGCGCATTCAACACAAACCAAGGTCAGACTTCATCTGCTAAGAGATGTTTCTCCTCCTCCTCCTCCATCACTGTCACACTCCAATAAGGGGAGTGGGTCCGGGACCTCCATCATCATAGAAGGAGCTTCACCGGAGACAGGATGGACACGTGATGGATGAACGGATGACTCTCGGGCACTCCGACCTCCTCTTGTTTGCGCGGCACTTTATAAAACTATATATTCATTCATTCATCGTGCGCGTCCAGGGTCACGCGGGCCAGAGGCCAGCTGCCATTGGGCGAGAAGCGGTGACCAATCACAGAGCCGCACAGCCGTTCATTCACACGTCATGAAAACCCATTATTCACGCGTCGTGTACGGACGTGAACCCGTTCATCTTCTTAAAAGACATGATGTGGACAAACAGCCATTCATCCTGTCATTCACGCGTCACGTGGACACGTACGACGACTCACTCTCTCGTGCGTATGTCAAATAGACGCGCGCTCTTCAGTCTTTCATTCAGACGTCTTCTATAAACGTGCAATCGTACATCCTCTCACTCGCACAGCATATCGACGCACAGCCTCTCATTCATATCTCATAATGAGACACGTAAGCATAAAACAACTATTCACATGTCCTATGGAGACGTATAAACGTTCATCCTTTAATTCAGACATCATATAAGTTCATCCTAGTCACGGGTGTCATCGCTTCTCCGGTTGGTTCCACCTCCTCAGCTGATTCGGTGGACCTGGACCTGCAGCCCAGGACGCCCCTTAAACGCCCCGGCCCCAGTTCCGCTAGTTGCCAGGTTGTTTTCTTTCCCTTCCCGGCGGACGGGTCACCCTGTTGCCTCAGTCTCCCATTCGACTTCCCGAAACCGACCCCGTCTTTGTCCGCCGTCTCTCACGTGCCCGTCTCCGTCTACATTCGCCTTTTTACCCGCCGCCAGCGCCTCAGTAGCGTCTTTGCCGCTGCATTTGGATCCAAAGCCACCCGTCACAAGCCACTCATTCATACCTTCCAGACATATCGACATTCACCCTCTCCTCACGCGTCGTGTAGAGACATGCAAGCGATCACTCCCTTATCCACGCATCGTATGTAGACGTTCACTCCCTCATTCGCGTGTCATATACAGACATACAAGTCCCCCTCTCCTTCACGTGTCCTATGGACTAACACAACAGTTCACCCTGTCGTTCACACGTGATATAGAGACATAAGTCGTGCACAGACATACAACCGTTCACAGAACATACGGAGACATTCACCCCTTCATTCCCGCGTCATCTACAGTGAGAGAGCTCCCGCTTTCTTCCCACACTTCTTAAACCTTTTACTTTTTTCACTTTTTACTTTCTTTCCCAGTCACTCGCCTGTTTCTCTAAACATGCTGTTTGAGAGTGTCCTTGTCTTTTTCATTCTTCTTATGTGAGACAGCAGCGGCTTCTTGAGAGAAGAGGATATAAGCCGCGTCTCCCGTCTATCAGTTTGGGAAACCGGCGATCTCTAGGAAATAAGATAGATGAACTGTAATCAGGAGTACAGGGAATGTCGTGTAACCTGCTTCTCGGAATCTTGGTTCCATGTGCTGTCCTTCGGACGGACTCGTTCTTGATCCTATCCGTCCTCGTCACTCCCAAAGACAGCCTCAACGTCTTCATCTCCGCGACCTGGTTCGATTCCCGGCTCCTCCTTGTGCGTCAAAGTGTTGTTGGGCAAGACACCGAACCCCCAACTGCTCCCCTGGCGCTGGTTGACTGCTCATGGTTCATCCATGATGGGTTAATTGCACAGAACGAATTTCCCCACGGGGATTAATAAAGGATAAATTATTATCTTCCGGTGCCATCGCTGTGAACACAGGCCACTCCAAAGAATGTGCGGCAAGGTCAACGTCCGCATCAAGTACGCAGGCGATATAACTGTTGTTGACCACCTTGCCGGTGGTGCGGTGCCGACAATCTCTCTCCGAACGCGAAGAAGACGAAGGAGATTGTTGTGGACTTCAGGAGAGAGCACACCCAGCTCACCCCTCTGACCATCAACGGTGCCCTGGTGGAGAGGCTGACCAGCACCAAGTTCCTGGGTGTGCATGTGTTCGAGGACCCCTGCTGGACCACGAACATGCATCGCTGGCCAAGAAAGCACAAGAAGCATCTCTACTTCTTCTCCTCCCCATCATGACCACCTTCTACAGGGGCACCATGGAGAGCATCCCGACGCAAGAGCCTCCAGCGCACAGGGAGAGAAGATTGGCGGTACTCCTCTCCGCTCCCTCCACGATATCTACAACACCCGCCTCTCCTGCAAGGCCCTCAGAAATGCAGGTGACCCCCCCCCCCACACACACACACACACACACATCGGACTGTCATCTAGAACCTTTTCATGGACTCACACACATTCACTTAAATGCTAAAAATGCACAATAAAAACTGTTGATGCAACTGCACTTTGAAACTGCTGTCACTTTTCTTTTTTTTTTCTTTTTTGCAACTGCACCTTAGTACTTCTGTCACTTTAAAAGCAAATCAAAAGAAAATTGCACCTTAACCATAACTACCCGAGCATAACTTATCGTTGTTTTCTGGTTTTTGTACTTTTGCGTCTGAGAGTAACGCTATTTTAAAGCTCTGTATGGGGTGAACGTATGGCAATGTTGACAATAAAGTTGATTTTGAGTCATACGTGGCTTCCTGCATCCCTCTTCCCTCAAATCCCGGCTACAGACTCAACACCTGGGTGTTTCCGGGGCCTGATGACAACACTCAAAAGGCTCGTCCTGCGTCAGCTCCGGCCCACGGTGAGAACACGTCTTCTGATTTGCCTATAGGCCCGGCCTCGGGTTAGATGATGCCGTCATCTAGCTGCTGGGTCGCACCTGTGACCATCTGGACCAGCCTGGGAGCACTTTGAGACCCGTGTTCTTGGACTTCTCGTGCGCATTCAACACCATCTCTACTTGGTTGTAAGTTGTTATTTATCGTGGCTGTGGACGATCACGCCGGCAGACCACAGTACGTACGGCTACAACACTGTGCGTCAGTCAGACAGGGCGGTTTGCAACACTGGGGCACTGCAAGGGAGGGTCCTCTTCACCATCCTCTTCACGCTCTACCCCTCTGACCTAAGAGCCAGTACTGAGTCCTGCTAACTCCAGAAATGTTCTGATGACTCGGCCGTGGCCGGATGCATCGCAGCGGGTGATGAGTCGGAACACCAGGCTGTTGTGGACTCCTTTGCCTCCTGGCGCGAGCAGAATCATCTGCACCTTCACGGACCTCAGACAAAGGAGCTGATTATGGATTTTGGAAGGTCCAAATCATGATATAGACACTGTGGAGGACTACGAATACCCGGGCATCCACATTGGTAGCACTCTGAACGGGACAAAATGCAATCTACAAGAAGGGCCAGGGGTCATTCTTTCCTTCCTGTGGAGATTTATATAACACCAAACTATCTCATCTCTTCTCATCTCACTTTCCATCAGGTTCGCCTCATCTTAAAACTTGACTTCTTCTTCTTCTTTCAGCTTGTCCCTTCGGGGGTCGCCACAGCGAATCAACTTTCTCCATCTAACCCTATTCTCTGTATCCTCCTCTCTCACACCAACTACTTTCATATATTCTCTCAGTACGTCCATATATCTTCTCTTTGGTCTTCCTCCAGACCTCTTGCCTGGCAGCTCCAATTCCAGCATCCGTCTACCAATATATTCCCTATACTTCCTTTGGACATGACCCAACCATCTCAGTCTGGCTTCTCTGACCTTCTCTCCAAAACTTCTAATATGTGCTGTTCCTCTGATAGACTCATTCCTGATCCTATCCATCCTGGTCACTCCCAAAGAGAACCTCAACATCTTCACCTCTGCAACCAGTAGCTCTGCCTTCCGTCTTTTGGTCATTGTAACTGTTTCAAGGCCATAGAAACATAGATCATCTGTCTGATCCCTGAAGGGGCTCAGAGGTGATTGCTGACGGAGTCCCTCCTCCACCTTGAATTTCTCTGTTACCCCTACAGCACACCGTACCACTGTCTCACAGCTAACATACATGTCCTGCACCGGTCTAACATACTTCACTGCCACTCCAGACTTCCTCATACAATACCAGAGCTCCTCTCTTGGCACCCTGTCATATACTTTTTCTAGGTTTACAAAAACACAATGCAGCTCCCTCTGTACTTCTCTATTAGCCTTCTCAAAGCAAATACTGGATCTGTAGTACTCTTTCTAGGCATGAAGCCATACTGATGTTCACAAATGCTGACTTCTGCTCTCAGTCTAGTTTCCACAACTCTTTCCCGTAACTTAATTGGATGGCTAATCAACTTTGTCCCTCTATAGTTGCCGTAATTCTGCACATCCCCCTTATTCTTAAAAATGGGCACCATCACACTTCGTCTCCATTCTTCAGGCGTCGTCTCACTCTAAGATCCTGTTGAATCATCGAGTCAGAAACTCTACCGCTGCCTCTCCTAGACACTTCCACACCTCCACACCTCCACGGGTATATCATCAGGACCAACTGCTTTTCCACTCTTCATCCTCTTCAATGCCTTCCTTACTTCACTTTTACTAATCTGTGCTACTTTGTGGCACATACTGTGTGTGCTACTTTCCACATTCACCAGCTCTTCAAAGTACTCTTTCAATCCTCCCATCACTCTTCTCGCATCTGTCAATACATTTCCCGCTCTATCCTTAACCGAGCATACAAGTCATCATATGCCCTTTGTTTTGCCATTGCTACCTCTGTCCTTACCTTACGTTGTAGCTCCCTGTAGTCCTGTCTGTTCTCTTCAGTGAGAACTTACAGGTCTTCTGTCTGTCTGATCTTCCTTGTCACCAGAGTCATTCTACAAACCACCATCCTATGCTGTCTGGCTACACTCTCACCTACAACTACTTTGCAGTCACTGATTTCTTTCAGGTTACCTCGTCTTCACAAGATGTAGTCTACCTGCGGGCTCCTACCTCCGCTCTAATAAGTGACCCTATGTTCCTGTTTTTTCTGGAAAAAGGTGTTCACCCCAGCCATATACCATCCTTTTTGCAAAATCTACCACCATCTGTCCCTCTGCATTCCTATCCTGGATACCAAATCTGCCTGTCGCTTCTTTGTACCCTCTATTGCCTTCACCAACATGTCCATTGAAGTCTGCACCAATTACCACACTCTCATTTCTGGGGATATTCTGCATCACTTCATCTTACTCATTCCAGAACTTTTCCTTCTCTTCAAATTTGCATCCCACCTGCAGAGCATAGCCACTAACAACATTGAGCATCACACTTTCAATTCCCAGTTTCAGACTCATAAGTCTATCTGACATTCTTTTCACCTCCAGAACTCCTCCTTCAAGATAACCCCTACTCAATTTCTCTTCCTGACAGTACCATGATAGTACAACTTAAAACCTGTTCCTAAGCTTCTATCCTTACTACCTTTCCACCTGGTCTCCTGGACAGACAGTATATCCACCGTCCTTCTCTGCATCATGTCGACCAACCCTTTACCTTTTCCTGTCATAGTCCCGATATTCAAAGTCCCTACTCTCTGTCCCAGACTCTTGCTTTTCCTCTTCTCTCTCTGCTTCAGAACTCGCCTTCCTTCTTTGACCTACAGTAGCCCAGTTTCTATTGGTTCCCTGTAGGTCATCGGTACCAATGGCGGCCGTTGTTAACCCGGGCCTCGACCGATTGGGTATGATCTGGTTATTATGGTTGATTCGCATGTTTGTTTTGGCAAAAGTTTTACACCGGATGCCCTTCCTGACGCAGCCCTCTGCATCTATCCAGGCTTGGGACCGACTCAGGGAGAGACACTGTTCAACGCCCCCCCGAGGCTGGCTCGGGAAGACACTGGCCAGTGCCGCCCTGAGGCTGCATTAGCTTAAAACTTGACACCACTGGTATTTTATTTATTCCTGCCAATCCACTCTATTTTTTCCTGTATGGAGCGTCTGAGACCGCTCAATTTCACATCACAGAAATATACCGTTCGACCTCTCATTCACACATGATACAGACATACCACCATTCACAGGTCATAAAAACACATACAACCATTCACCCTTTATTATTCATTCACCATTAGTCCACCATTCACCATCCACCATTCATTCATTAGTTATTCGCCAGAATTATAAAGACATGCAACCCATATCTCCCTTATTCGTGCATAATATACAGGCATACAACCATTCACCCTTTCATTCAAAGAACACATAGATGCACAACCCTTCACTCACTCAGCAGTGATGTACAGTCAGGGGAGGCAGGAGAGGCCGTGCTACACTTGCACATCTTGGAAAGGAAAAAATGTAAAATATAAAGGTATTTTTCACTTAACTTCACCAGTTTTAGATCCAGGTTTTTATACAAAATCTCTTTTTTTTCACATTTACCGTTCAAACACTGAGAAGAGACGTGCGGTGACGAACGACGGCCGGCTGCCGGCGTGCTCTGCACTTAGACCGTATTACCGTCTCTCTGTATGTCGCTATTTAAATGATTTAACACTTTCGCTATATGAACCACATTTCCAATGTATAGTATCTTTTGTCAACAAGCGTATTTGTGTTACTAGTCGACTAGAAAAGATCATGAAACGTCTGCGAAGAGCCACTAAGTGAGGCCCGCAGTTCATTCACGCATCGTATTAGTCAAACCATTATTCACATGTCATGTAGAGACATGCAACCATTCATCCTCCCATTCATAAATATTATAGACGTGCAACACCCTCATTCACCGTCATCTACAGATATGAGAGCATTCACCTTATTTTAAGACTTGATGTGGACGTACAAAAATTCACACTTTGATTCAACCGTTCATGTGGAGACTCCGTGGGAATCCGACCGGGGAGCTTCTTGCTGCCAACGGAAGGTTGTATTTTTGCAATTATTTTAGTTTTCTTATGGTGACGACGAAAGCTTGCATGCACCTCATCAGGGTTATGATGACCCCTTTCACAAAACCAAAGAATGAAATCACACTGGAGATGATTTATTTTGTTTTTTTTATTATTATTATTATTATTAATACAAAATAAACTCGGTTATATCACATGTTTTCACTAGAAAAATAATAATTTAAAGCCCCAACCCCACCCCACCCGATGAGCACATTGCAGCTGCAGATGGATGCAACACAACTCTTGTCTTTGAGTGACGTGCATGTGTGTGCGTGTGCGGGCAGGTGCTGAGCGCCCACTCCCACGCCCCCCCCCCCCCCCACGCCGCCTCCACCTCTGCAGGATCGCGTCCCGGCCACGGAGCGGCGCTGACACCTCATCTAACGGCGGCTCCTGGCGTTTCAGACTCAAAAGTCTCCGGACTCAAACCGACGATCGCTTAAACATCCGGGGTTCACGCACGCACACGCACGAACACGCACGGAGCTTCCCCGGAACACACACCTGGTGGTGATGGCGCTCGGAGGTGGTCTTCCGCCGTTCCCTCCGAGATGGTCTCTCCAGGTGCGCGGCGGGGGATCCCGTCCACGCACACACGCCGGGCCCCGCGTCTCCATGGCAACAAAGCGGCATCCATCCGGCGAGGCCTTCATACATCCGTCAGCTGCCCCCGGTACTCCTCGGGACAGGTGAGCGTCTCCAGGTCGTCGCCGTCCCGGTAGGACTCGCTTCCGGAGGCGGAGCGGTCGGAGGAGTCCGCGGCCGCGTCCGCGTCCACGTCCACGGGCGACCCGCAACTCACATGCACGAACTGCAGCTCGTCGTCCTCCTCGGTCTCCCGGTGGTAGAAGTAGTTGAAGTTGGACACGATGACCGGAACGGGAAGCGCGATGGTGAGCACGCCGGCGATGGCGCACAGGGAGCCCACGAACTTGCCCCCGATGGTGGAGGGGTACATGTCCCCGTAGCCCACGGTCGTCATGGTAACCACGGCCCACCAGAAGGCGTCGGGGATGCTCGGGAAGCGGGACTCGGGGTCCTCGATCTCGGCGAAGTACACGGAGCTGGAGAAGAGGACCACGCCGATGATCAGGAAGAAGATGAGCAGGCCCAGCTCCCGCAGGCTGGCGTGCAGCGTCTGGCCCAGGATCTGCAGGCCCTTGGAGTGCCTGGACAGCTTGAAGATCCTGAAGACGCGCACCAGGCGGATGATCCTCAGGATGGCCAGCGAGGCGGCCTGCTGCGTGTTGCCCTGGTGCTCGGCCAGGTCCAGGCCCAGGCTGATGAAGTACGGCGCGATGGCCACCACGTCGATGAGGTTCATGATGTTCTTGAAGAAGGCCGCCTTGCTGGGGCACGACAGGAAGCGCACGGAGAACTCGAAGGAGAACCACACGATGCACAGCGTCTCCGCCAGGAAGAAGGGATCCAGCTTGGGGCTCTGCGCCCGGCCCGGCGCGCTCTCGTTGCCGCCGGGGAAGGCGGCGGCGGCGGCGGCGGCTGAAGTGGTGGCGGCCCCCGCCGGGGCCTCCTTGAACTCCGGCAGGGTCTCCAGGCAGAAGATGACGATGGAGATCAGGATGACCATCACCGACACGATGGCGATGGTCCTGGCTGGCCCGGAGCTCTCCGGGTACTCGAACAGGAGCCACAGCTGCCGCTGGAACTCGTTGTCGGGCAACGGGCGCTCCTCCTCCCGCGCCAGGCCCTCGTCCTCCCGGTACAGCTCGATGGCCTCCTCGTCCAGCTCGTAGAACTTCAGCTCCTCCAGAAAGATGTCCACGGGCACGCCGACGGGCCTGCGCAGCCTCCCGCCGGACTGGTAGTAGTACAGGATGGCGTCGAAGCTCTGCCGGTTCCGGTCGAAGAAGTACTCGTTGCGCAGCGGGTCGAAGAAGCGCGTCCGCTTGCGCGGGTCCCCCAGCAGCGTGTCCGGGTAGCGGGACAGCGTCTTCCGCTGCGTCTCGAAGCGCAGGCCGGACACGTTGACGACCAGCCGCTCCTCCGCCGCCGCCGCGGCCTCGCTGCTCCCCGGCGGCGCGGCGGTCATCTTCTCACGGCGGGGAGGTTAAATCCCGGTCTCAGCCGCCCCCCTCCCCGACCCCCCCCCCTCCCCCCGCAGGGATCCCCCCTCCACACACACACACACACACACACACACACACACACACGCACACACCGGTTCCCCTGCGTCCTCCCGCGCAGACGCACGGTGCGCGCAGCGTCCACGGAGGATCCCACGGGGGTTCTGGGATCAGGAGTCATTCATGGAATCGTGTGGCTATTCTTGCAGCGGGGGAGGACACCCAGAGCCCCCACCACCACACACGCACACCCACACACACACACACACACCTCAAAAAGAAACATGCACCTTTTCATTCACGTCACTTCATTTAGAGACATTCATTCCCTTTATATAGAGACATCTAACCAGTCACCCTCTCATTCACATGCCATACATTCAACCTTTTGCATCTCATATGGAGACGTGCAAAAATGCACTCACTCATTACATTGAATTACAGGACTCTCTCAGAAAATTAGAATATTGTGATAAAGTTCTTTATCTTCTGTAATGCAATTGCAAAAACAAAAATGTCGTACACTCTGGCATTCATTACAAATCAACTAAAATATTGCACGTCTTTTATTATTTTAATATTGCCGATTATGGCTTACATCTTAGGAAAACTCAAAAATCCCTATCTCAAAATATTAGAATATCATGAAAAAGCTTTTTTTTTTTTTTTTTAATTGTATTACAGAAGATAAAGAACTTTATCACAATACTTTATCCCTGTACTTTACAGTCATTTGGCAGACGCTTTTATCCAAAGCGACTTACAAAAAGTGCAATTCAGTCACCGATAATCCAAAGTACCAGGAGTCGGAAGTCAGAAGTGACCAGTCAACCAAGTAGCCACCTCAGAACCATATAAATCAGGGAGTGCTCAATCCGTCGATCGCGATCTACCAGTCGATCGCAAAGGTAAATACTGGTTGATCGATGACATTGAAAAAATAGATGTCAGGCGATCGTCCATTCCGTCACTTGATTGATATACGGGGCAGCCAATCAGATGAGATCTTCGGCGCAAAGCGCAACAAAACTAACAAGCTAGTAAACAAGTTACCTCCAATTTTTAGCCTTCGGATTTTTCCTCTTAAACTTAAGAAAGGGTATAAAATGAGTAGGGGAGCTGGAACAAGTAAGAAGATAAAAACTCATCACTTTCATACTGAATGGTAGGAGGACTTTTTTTTTTTTTACGATGACCTTTTCGTAAGTGCGTTAGCCTCATCTGCCGGTCTACCGTCGCAATACCAAAGAAGGGTAACGTGCAGGGGCATTTTCGGACCGTTCGTGGAAA
Organism: Fistularia commersonii; assembly: GCF_037954325.1. Taxonomy (NCBI): domain Eukaryota; kingdom Metazoa; phylum Chordata; class Actinopteri; order Syngnathiformes; family Fistulariidae; genus Fistularia; species Fistularia commersonii. The sequence continues at coordinate 7,780,462 of NC_141290.1, forward strand.
ATACGACACAGATATCCCGCCGGAAAGCGAGCTGAGAAAGGAGAAAGGCGAAGGAACTAAAATCCAAGTTGTCCGGAAAGCAGTCACTTTTCACACAACATTCTTCATACTTCAAAAGCGGAAGTCGCGACCGAAGCATCGTTCCGGGTGAGTGACGTCATCGTTACTAAGGCTGGTCGTCAGCACCTACTTCAATTCAGTGAAAGTCATCAGTGAACGTGGGTCATGACAAAAATGTACATATTTATTTTGTGCATTTATATGCATTTATATTTTGTGTATTTATATCTAATATTGGCTCATGTGTTCATGCAAGGTCCATCAATACACATTGCACTATAAAGAATGTATTGCATTTTTGTTGTGGGTTGATCATTTTTGACTTGGTTATTTTATAAGTAGCTTGTATGCTGAAAAAGTGTGAGCACTCCTGATATACATACATACAATCATTTCATTTTTTTTTTTTTCCGGGGGGTTTGGGGCTAAGTGCTATTAGTAGGGTAGTGCTCAGTGAAGAGGTATGTTTTCAGCTCACTCACTCATTCACTTAATGTAGAAATAAACATCCATTCACCCTTTCATTCACACCTCAGCTACACAAAATCCCTCACCCTTTCAGTCATACAACATACAACCATCTTCTCTTTCATTCGGACATTATAAAGAGACATTCAACCATTCATTCACTCATTCACGTCATGTCATTTAGAGACAACCAGTCACCCTCTCGTTCCCATGCCGTACAGACGTGCAACATTTCACCCTTTCGCATCTCAAATGGGAACGTGCAAAAATTCACTCCTTCAATTGATGTGAAGCGCTTTGGAGCTGTAAGGTGATTAAAACGCTACATTAGCAGAGGCTAATGTTTGCCATGCATCCATTCACCCTGTCATTCACATGTCATAGAGACATGCAACCTTTCACCCTCTCATTTCTGTATCACACTTCATCAAACTATTCGCGCTCTCATTTACACAGCATGTAAAGACATAAAACCATTCCCCCTCAGGTGTAAAACCCCTTTCCTTCTCGTGGCCCCCGCCAACCCTTCGGTGGCCCCGCATGGATCCAGCCAATGGAAACTGCTGTCTTGACTGACACCGGAGTCGCTGCCCGGGCTCTCCTGACCCGATCCCTCGTCTCGTCGTTGAAGTTCTCGACGCAGAAAGGTTAACTAAGTGACGGTGAGCTATTTGTAGCTCATTCCTCTCCGTCTTCATCTGGCACTTATCTTTGATAGCGCCGCTACGACAACCGACCTTGTCTGGTGTCGTTTCATCTCAGCGGCGGAACATCCCATCGTAAACATTATAATCGCCGACGTGTCTCCATTCCTGGTGAGCAGGTTTGGATTTGGGAGTCAGATGTCAGAGCGAGGAAAAGTGTGTATTTAAAACACACCGACCAACTGTAGGGGCGGAACAAAGCGCTCAGGGCCGTATCCATGGAGACACACACACACACACACACACACACACACACACACACACACACACACACACACACACACACACACACACAGGGTGGTACGACCGTGTGACTTGTGATATGGTGAGGGAGCAGGACCTGGTCCTGGTTCTCCAGGTTTCTCCCACAGTCCAAAATCATGTAGGAGGTTCATCAGAGACCCCATATTGTCCAGATGTGTGAATGACAGAGTGAATGGTTGCATGTCCTTCTATGGCGAATGAATGAGAGGGTGAACGGTTGTCTTTATTGATTTGTGAATAAATGCTTTTATGTCTCTATATAATTTGTGCACGACAGGGTGAATGTCCTTCTATGACATGAATGAGAAGGTGAATGGTTGAATGTCCCTAAATGAACTGTCAGTGAATGAATTGTGGCCCTGATATTGGCCCCTTCCTCCAAGCTGGGATAGGGTCCAGCAGCCCTGCCGCTCTAAGTCCAGGATTAGCGGCACTGATAATGAATTATTGATTGATTATCTATTATAAGGCTGCGATGACGACATTTGACGACACCATACGTTTCCTACACGGATGCTTCTGCCAGCTTTCGGGTTTGAACACAGAGCAGGTTTGAACCACCAACCTCAGACCCGTCCGGTGGCCGATAGAATCTAAACTGGAGATGCGGTTTTCATCGGCTGCGTCGCTGGGATTTATCAATGAATAAGGATCGGATTTCGATCAATAATCGATAACCTGCTGCTAGGCAGATGGCCCCGGTGACTTCATCTTCTTTTCACATCGTGGCAGCGGCGTCTGAGTGGCTCCCCTTGGCTGACACCTCCTCACACACCGCACGCCAAGTATTTACAAAGTGTGTGTACTCCTGTAAGTGTGTGTCTGGCATGGCTATTTGTACTATGGGTGAATCAACACGTGCATATTGCGCATGTGTGTGTGTTTATGTGTGTGTGTGTGTGTGTGTGTGTGTGTGCTTTATGCAGTGTAAGGGGGAGTTTTTAGAAAGTCAGCTGCAGGAGTCAGCAGCTCCTTCTGATGCCAACTCCACTGCTGGAGACGAAACAGGAGGCTTTGACCGACGGTGACATGTGTATTAATAATGATGATGGAAATGATGACGATAATGATTACAATAATGAGAATAACATGAACATAATTGTAATAGTAATAATATTAATCATCACAATAAAATAATGATTATAAGAATAATACAATTATTGTGGGAATACTACTACTAATAATAACAACAAAAATTAAAATGACAATAGAATTAATATTATTTGTAGTAGCAGTAATAGTAGTAGCAGTAGTAGTAGAGGTGGTAGTAGAAGTAGTAGTAGTAGTAGTTGTGGCAGCCATTGTAGTAGCAGTAGTAATAGTAAAACTACTGGTAGTATTAGTATAGTAGTAGCAGTAGTGGTACTAGTAATAGTAATAATATTAGTCATAGCAATAATGATAATAAAAGTAATAATAACGTAACAATATAAGTAATAACATTGATAAGATATAGAAATTAATACAACAGCAGTAGTAGTTATAGTACAATACTAATAATATTAATATCAGCAATAATTATCATAGCAATAATTTTAGAATAGTATTTGTAAGAGTAATAATAATAATAATAATAATAATAATAATAATAATGATAATAAGACTATTTTAATAACATTAGAATTAGGGGCAGATGGAGGAGGTTGGTGCACTGCAGCCTCCCTTGAAGGCAGTAGTGGAAAGGAAAAGAATACTACTCCTACTAATATACATATATATATATATAATATATAATAGTAATGATAATATGACAATGGAAATATTCAGGCTTCAAAAGAAAATATCTGAAACGACTACGCTTTGCAGTGACAGCGGACGACACAGCTTTGGGTTGGTTTTTTTTCTGAAAGGTTTCTGTCAGCTAATCAGCTCAAAGTGTAGATGAGGAGTCGAAAGCACAGCGCCAGGCTGCGTCGTTATTAACCGCATACATGGGATGTCGGGCGGATTATATCCACCGCCCGGCCTGCGCGGACGCACCGGTGGTGTAAAGTCTTCTCCTGATGGAGTCTAAGCCGGTGTTTACGCCGTTCCTCTCGGGCGCTTTTGCAACGCCCGGTCTGAGCAATCGCCACCTCCCCGAAAGCGGACACCCCGGCTGGGCTCCTTGCCGGCCCCGGGGTTCCGATAGCCGCCAATTTTAGCCGGCAGTCATGCACGCTGGAAGTTCATGTTCGAGTTGATGGGTAATGAAGACGCAGATGAAAGTGAACACTTCAGATATGAAGGGCAGGAGCTGGCAAGTCCACTGCACAATCAGGCCCTTTCCTTTTTTTCTTTAGATAAATGCCAGATCAGAACTTGAACAGGCAGAACATACACATCGAGATACCTACATGTGTGTGTGTGTGTGTGTGTGTGTGTGTGTGTGTGTGTGTGTGTGTACCTCCTCCTCACTATCTGTCGGGGAAAATAACAACAGCAAACAGGAAAATTGTCTGTTTTTCGGGCCCGGCGGACAAATGCCATTTCTCATTTACAACAGAAAGATGTGGAAAATACACATTTATATTTAGTTGAGGTTCAGATAAAAATACAGATTCAAGGAAAAATGAGGAGAAAGCGGTTCTAATGCGTGACGCTAAGGTCGCCTTTCTCCTTGAATGAGAATAGCTTCCAACTCATAGGATGGGAACCTGTGAAGATCTCCAGCGAGTTTCTGTTCGAGATGTTCTGCAGAGATTTCTTCCTCGTCGGATCCCACAGTGTGTCCTGTGTGACCGTCCGCCCCCTCGGCTGGGTTTTCTTTTCGCACAAACACGCCCCTGGGAGTCCTCCCCCCCCCCCCCCCCAAGCAAGCGTATGTTTTTCTCGCCCTTCCGGATTGTTTTCTTTGCAGGTAGACCCGCAGTCGGCCCCGGTCCTCACAAAGCCTCGCTTGTGCAGAAGCTCAGAGGTTTGCTCTGTGTCGCCTCAAACATTTTCCTTTTTTCTGAGTCCGGTCGGCTCTGCAGCTCCAACAGACACCCCTGATTTTAGGTCAAGCGGCGAAGATCTGTTGCCACGAGTGTCTCAGTCCAGACCTTACTTTTCCACGCTAGCACTTCTGTATTCTTCTAAGCTCAGTTCACGTGCAGGACCTCAGGGGACATCGTCTCTTTCCATCGGCACCGCCGAGGTGAATGTTCTCCTCCGTGGCCTCACATGCGAACGCCAGGAGCCGAGCCCGATGCATGTCAGGCCAAGCACGGAGTTCGACAAGCTCTCGTGACATCGCTCAGCTCCAAGCACGAGGTCAGAGAAGTTCTGATGGGACGCGGCGGTCGAAGAGGCAAAGTCATTCTGCTCGGTCAACGTCCGCTTGATGTTCTGGACAGAGAGAAGACCATCATCCAAAACCAGGACGAGACCAGAGCCTGGAGGAGCTGGAGGCTGCGGAGGTGAAGATGTGAAGGTTCTTTTCGGGAGCGAGGAGGACGGAGAGGATGCGGGATGAGCCCGGCACGTGATATTCTGGAGATAAAGTCACACTGAGATGTTTTGGACATGGACAGAGGAGGGATGGTGAAGATTTGGGCAGAAGCATGCAGAGGGTGGAACTGCCAGGAACTGGAGTGGAGGTTTATGGATGGGGGGGGGGAGCGGGTTAGATGGAGATTGGTGACCCAGAAGAACAAGAAGACACTCCGTAAATTCCTTTAAGTGATCAGAGAATCCAAAATCAGGAAAAACGTGGATTATTCTAACTCGGGACCAAATTAACCCTCGTGAATCTGAACCCCCGAGGCCACACCTGGCGAAAGGTCACGCCTGTGGACCTCCTTCTCCCTGGCATCCTCCTCGCAGGAGCTCCTGCTCTGACCATCACACCATCCACGCTACACGTGTCCTCACAGCTGCCCGCCACTCCGGCTTACCGAACCACGTCCTCCTCTCAGATATTGTGGAAGCTGTATTTTCGGGTCCGGCTGAGCAGTAATCCGATCCGGCTCAGAGGGTCGTCGTCTGCCGTGGAACCTTAGAGACGCCTATAAATAAAACGGGAGAGCTCGCCGACATGGAACGATGAGCTCATGGCGGCAGCCCTCCTCTTACAGTCGGCGGCCACGACTATTTTCTGTCAGCTGCGTGCGCGGCTCAACGCGGGGAATGCGCCCCTCCCCCCTGAGAATCGACCCGACCCGACGAGCCTCCGGACGGTCGTTTGTGGCCTTTTCCGCGGCGCACCTTCCGAGACTTTTTCACGTTTCGATGCCTGAAAATCAAATCAAATAAAACGAGAGTTGGTCGATGTGACGGAAAGACATGATATAGACTTGGGTTTCGATGAGTTTAAATCTGAGTGGATGCGGTGTGACGGACATCTGCCCGCTTCACAGCAGAGCCATGGGAAAAGCCCCAGCACGCAGGGATTAATCAATAACGGCAAGTTAGATTGATCGGACGATCGGCTGGATTGATCCCGGACGATCTTTGGATTACCGTTCTCATGATGTCAGTATGCCGTCACAAGGAACTGTCAACCATCCAAGATGTTAGATCGTGTTCAATCGGTGATATATTTGGACACTGATTGATCATTGGTGTCTTCAGATCATCAATCAGTAGTTTATCTAGATAATGATCGCTCATTTGTATATTTAGATCGTGTTGCTCATTGGTGTTTTTAGATAGCGATTGATCATTAGTTTATGAAGATAATAACTGATCATTGGTATGTTTAGATTGTGAAGAAGAAGAAGAATCATTGGTAAATCTAGATCAGTCTTTAGTATATTTAGATAGCGATTGATCACTGGAATATTTCAATAGTGATTGATGAATGGAATATTTCGATCGTGATCAATGATTGGTCGAGTGCGGACCCGGGCATTTTACGGCCCGCGGGCCACCTCCGCCCCGTTTTGCTTTTTTATCCGGTCCGCCAAACTATTTTCTTTGAATATTGTAATCAATATTTTCAATCAATATTGAATTTAGAAACTTATTTTTGTTTTGTTTAATTTTGTATGGATGGGTGAGGTTACATACGAAACAATGTAGACACATTTATATGATCATTAACGATTTTAAAATTGAAATAAAATGCCAAAAAATGTAAATATTTATTTTGTATGTAAATATGTCATTTTGTTCAATTTCCACGATACCTAGTAGGCACTTGTATAAAAATAGAAAAAGAAATGTGGCCTGCCAGCTAAAATAATTGGCCACCCCTGGTCCAGTGAGACCCTGATTGATCATTAGGACATTTAGATTGTGATTGATCATTGGAATATTAATACAGTGATTAATTAATCATTGGAATATTTAGATACTGATCAACCATTGGTATATTTAGATGGTGATTGATGAGTGGAATATTTAGATAGTGATCAATCTTGGGTATATTTCAGCAATCAATGGTATATTGGGATATAAAACACAGCAGTCTTTGTATCCCTGCTGGTTTCTCCTAGTTTCCTTCCCCCCCACTATGTTTTGATGACGAATGCAGCGAAACACGGACCGGACCTCCGAGCCTACTGGAAAATTCCCCGGTCAGATTCCCCGGCTCCTCCCAACCCGCTTGTCGTGTCGTCGAGCAAGACACCGAACACCCAGTGATGGGTTAATCCAAAGTTCAAAGGTCACCGATGTTGTGCCGCACAGAGAACCGAATTCTTCTTCTTCTTCTTCTTCTTCTTCTTCTTCTTCTTCTGTCTCCAACTCACCAACACACTGAGTCCGTGTGTCGAATGTACAGGTCAGGGGTTTTATGTATGAACACATTGTTCTTGTCTGGCCGCTGAATATGGTGCACACACACACATTCACACACACACACACTGAGTTCGAGACTTTCCAATGGCACTAGATTTATTGCTGTTATTGTTTAATTAAGAAAAATTCTACATAAAACAAATGTCCTTCCTTTTTGGACGACGTGTGTATGCGCATGTACACGTGTATGTGTGTGTGTGTGTGTGTGTGTGTGTGTGTGTGTGTGTGCAGCTCCCCAGAGCTGCAGATGGCCATGCTGTCCAAGTTGGACCAGCTGCCCTGGCTTCATGGTAAAGAGAAGGCCAAAGGTCAAAGGGGCAAGCTGATACAGGGAGGGGTAGGTGGTCTCCTGTTACTTTCTTCGCCTGCAGAAGCTCCAGACCTCCTGCTCCTTCCAGCTGTGTGTTGGTTTTGTGTCCGTCACTCCAAAATATAGTTTAGAACCCGTAATAGAGAGAAGAACAGACGGCGAGAACCAGAGGTGGGACCTCCACCCTTTCAGCAGCCTCCAGTTCCTGGAGGAAAAAAGTCCATCCAGGCCTTCAAATGCAGTAGAACAGCAGACATTTTATTGACTATAATTGTTCTATGATTTCTTTTTTCTAGGATTCTGAACTATGAAGAAAAAAAAAAGTTCAATATATTGAATAGACTGATGAGGAGGAAGAGATGATCTTTTCAGTCACTATGACAACATGTGACTGGTCAGTGATCTCTGGTATATTTGGATAGTGATGGATCATTGCTATATTTACATAATGATCAATCTTGAGTATACATTCATTGGAATATATAACCGATGATATGATGATATAGTGATTGATCATTGATACATTTAGATACTCTGTGATCATGCTGAAAGAATGATATATTTAGATGATGATTGTTCATTGATATATTTATTTAATGATTGAGCACTGATATATTTAGATAGTCATTGATCACTGGTATATTTATATTACGATATATTTAGATAATGATTGATCAGCGATATATTTCTTTCATGATTGATCATTTGTACATTTAGATAGTCATCGATCATTGGTATACTTAGATTGCAATTGATCATTGGTATATTTAGAGAGTATTCGATCATCGGTATATTGAGATTGCCATTAACAATTGTCATTTTTAGATAGCCATCGATCGTGGGTATATCTAGATGAGGACTGAGCCGACGCGCCGAGTCTAGAAGCTGTCTGCGGTGATGCTAATAACCTGCGGCTGCACTCTATTCCTGTTGCAGGGAAAGAGCCAGGCTGCTCCCTGGTGGCGGTAGCGCTTGGACAGCAGCACGTAGAGCAGCGGGTTGACACTCGGGTGGAGGTACTGGAGCACAGTGCAAATAAAGTAGAACATCTCCCAGGCGTGTCCGTGCTGATACAGGCCCAGGTACACACACAGCTCCAGCACATAGCCAGGCAGCCAACACACTGAAAAGGTTCCCGCTGCCAAGAAAACCATTACAGAGGCACGCCGGGTGTTCCTGGCACTTGACACTGACATTACAGGGCTCTTATAGAGAAAGAGAGCCAGACGGACATAGTTGAAGGCGATTACCATCATTGGAACAAAATAATAAAGTATAAACTGGCTTAGGACCACTTGGTAGTGATGCTCATGAATAGTTGGCAGGCAGAACGTGAAGTTGGCCAGGCTCGGCGCCAAGCTGTGTTTGGTGGCGAACATACGCAGTGGCAGGCTGATGAAGAAGCTCAGGGCCCAGACCAGGACAAACATGAGGGTGACCAGGTCCAGGGTGGGTGGCCGGTAAGGGTTGGTGATGATCATGGCGCGGGTGACGGAGACGGCGCACAAGGAGTAGGTGCTGGCGGCCAGGCTGAAGGCCAGCAGGAACTGGTAGATCTTGCAAGAAGTGTCCCCCAGGGGCCAGGAGTGAAAGACGGCGGAGTGTACCGTGAAAGGGATGAGCAGCAGGGTGAGGAAGTCCGCCATAGTCATGCTGAGCAAGAGAACGTCCAGCCGGTTCTTCCGCAGCGTGTTGTATTTGGCAAACCAAGAGAAGACCAGGAGGTTGGCGCAGAGCCCGATGCCCAGGATAAGCCCGCAGATGCAGGAGAAGATCAGCCCGTAGGTATTGGGAACAGCCATGGCATCACTCGCCTCGCTCCACCTGTCGGACCATCGGATGCAGAACAGAGGGACCGTCACCGATTCGAACTCGATGGTCACCGCAGAGAAGAGGCGTCTCCGTGGCAGCGGAAGACGGCCCATATGAGGAGCTCTGAAAAGTACCGATGAAACCAGGAGTGCCCATCTTTAGAACGGACCGGTCGGATCAGGCAGTAGACAGGGATCATCTTTACCATCTGGTACTAGTGAAGGAACATTTCTCGCCACTTTCCGGAAAGTCCGACTCACTTTACTCGATGACCAAAAAGGCGCGGTGATGGACTCACCGTGGTTTTTCTTCAGAGCAGCATCTTATGAATGTGCGCCGTCCCTCACGGCGTTTCTGTGACAGTGGACGGAGGGGTGGACAGGAACCAGAGGAAGAACAAACATCGCATCAATTCTGGACGACTGGGTTTAAAGGAAGAGGACTCTTGAAAATGTATCTTCAGGTTTTGCAAGCCAGACTTTACTTCCCAAAACAGGAGTCCTTTGGGTCACGGGACCAATTCAACAAAGTGAAAACTCTCCCGTCCATCCACCTTCATCTACATTTGTGTTTCAGAAGATCCAGACCCTTGACCAGCACGTACCCTTGTTTTCTGCCCCCCCCCCCCTCCGCCCGTCTCCTGAGATATTAATGTATCCGTCAGCAGCTTGATTGATTTCTGGGCTGTGAGCTTCAGGCCCCTGACGGCAGCTTTATCGGGCTCTCCGCGGCATTTATGGCTGCCAGTTAATGGCTCACCGTGTACACTGAGCTCTTAGCACAGGATACAGCTGACACTGATGCATTTGCAGAGTCACACCCATTACGCGTGTGTGTGTGTGTGTGTGTGTGTGTGTGTGTGTGTGTTGTCCAGCAGCTGTTAGAAAGGTCACTCGCTCGGGTCGGGCTTCGGCAGCTTCACTGTGCTCAACAAGTTGTTGAAGGATTTGTTTTCAAATCCTCAGAAATAACAGACCTTCACATGAAATCCACCTCCTTCTTAAGACTTCCTGCGTTTTTACTTTAGCAGAAATCAATCACGGTGGCAAGACGGTTCCTGCTTCGATTCCCCGCTGAGGGAGTCAGTAGGGAAGTCTCCATGTTCTCCCACATGGTGTTCCTCAAGGTTCCTCCCACAGTCCAAAAACATGCAGGAGGTTCAGTGGAGACCCTAAATTTTCCAGGTGAATACTTGTATGTCTATACGTGGCTGGGATCGACCGGTCCAGAGTCGACCCCACCGCTGGGATAAGCTCTGCGCCCGTGACCCGGAGCGCTGGATGAGTTGTATATATAATGGATTAATCGATTAATCAATTAATCGATTAATTAATTATTTATTCTTTTACTGATGGTTTTTGAGCCTGAATCATTTGCTCCAGATGAATGAGTGCTGAGACGTCAGTTGGGCATCTGCTACCAACATTTATCCATTCAATCATCTCAACTCATTCATACATTACAAAACTGGAGAAAAGCACCTTCACCCACTCTTCAAGGTGCGCCCTGATGGTTCAAATCCCCCCCCAGAATCATTGAGGACAAACGCAACCAGTTGGTTGGCGCTCAGGAATTGAACCGCCCCACCACTCCATACATGCTGATTTTTCAAATATTATTGTATTTGAGGAGCTGCGACACGAAACTGGCCTTTTGCTGTTTTGATAAAAACGACACCATAAATCCAGACGTCTTTCTGAGGGCTATATTTTTAATGCTTTAATGAGTAACTGGAAACATGTACATGATGCTCTCAGTGCAAACGTAGGACATTAAACGACTCTGACGGCCCGTCTTCTGGCTCTCCGAAAACATACGATAGGATAGTGTGATGTGAAGGGAGCGGGTTTCAACAGGCGTCCAATAAATTACAAGGAAAGCAGGACCGTCCAAAAAGAAAGTAAACCACAAAAGAACATGTACATGATAGAACTAAAGTGCACAATGGAAGTTAGTCAGCAGCACCACGATACATTCACGACATAAATATACACGTTCAAAAAAGAAATAAATTATGGCCGAACAGTTCGACCAAATGTAGCCAACGATTTGTCGGGACGGAAAACTCCGCCGGGCTTCAGTGTCGAGAGGTGGTTTCCATTTTTTTGCGTGAAGGTGAGTTATGTTCAGACAATAAATACTTCCTCCGAGGCGTTTTGTGTGCCGCCGCAAAACGCGGCGCGGTGTCGATGTTAAAATCCGGCTGCTCGCGAACGCGAACGGACGTTTCAAATAAATACGGGACCCGAAGAAGGGATGCGATGACTCGTCGGAAACTCCGGGGAGCGGAAGATTGGCCGTAAAACACAAAATACAAACAAAGCAAGGATATCATACAAGTTTGGCCCCCTGGGAGCCCGTCACAGGCCGGGCGGACCCGGGGTCACAGTCCAGTTGAGTCTGTCCGTGTCTTAGTGCAGCGCCACACTGGTCACCCCGTCCCTCAACCTTCCTCCGGCATGGACCGAGCCCGCCTCCTCTTTTTGTCACTCTCTCTGCGTCTTCCAAGCCTCACCTTCTTCTTCCTCTTGGTGGCCACCTTCAGTGGCTGGTCCTTGTAAGCCAGTGCCTTGTTGGTCTCCTGCGGGAGATTGGGGCCATCCCTGTCCAGCCTGATCCTGTCAGGGAGGTTCTTGGTGGCTCCCAGGGGCTTCTGGTGGAGGTCGTTCCCGCTGAAGTTGGGGGTTCTGTTCTGCAGGGGCGGAGCCTGCTCGTCGGCGGTGTGCACCTCGTCGAGCAGCTCCTGCAGCCACAGGCGACGCTTGAACTCTTGCAAAGTACGACCTTTGTCGTGCATCAGCTGGGCATGGCTCACAGACCTCCTCCTGCCGGCAGGAAAGTGTGGAGACATCAGAGAATTGTGATTAAAAACTGATTTGGTTCAGATTACAATACATTACAGTGTCATCCTTTCACTGCGGACAGCAGAGGATGTCTCCTGCATCTGCATGTGAAATCTCTGAATCCTTGAATCAGACTTGGCTATATATTAGATATTAATCCAAGTAGCAGATTTGACTGTGTGTGGAGACAGCAGGAGCCGTTGGTCTGCGGTCTCTTGCGGTCCATTAACGCTCGGAGCAGCAGGTGGCAGCATAAACAAGGCTCTGGGAGCCGTAATTTAACCGGGGGGGGGACGCCGGACAGCCAGAGCTGAAACTTCTCTACTCTGATTTCATCTCTGCAGCCAGACGCCGGGGCTCTTTTCTACAATCATCCAATTGCGATCACCCAACATCTGCTGACTCTCTACTCTGTATTCATAATATCCTACGTTGCATCCGTTTTCCTGGGTGTTAAATTAAAAGAACTCACGTTCTGCCGTGTGAGTCGGCAGACCCCAGAAGAAAAGCCATCGGGGAGCACAGCAAAAACACAGTGAGGCTCCACTGGTGGAGCAAGGCTATGGAGCACATCTTTGAGCCCGAAATCTGAAAAAAAATAAAACGACATGTAGGCAGACATCAACCCGAAGCAAAGCGTGGAGGCTAAACCTCATCTGTCTAAAGAGGCTGGAGGTGGGCAGCGTACGAATAAAGGAGAAATCGACACTTACCTGTCGGCCGGTGTCACGGTGAGAAGCCGAAACCCCGGCGATGCTTTGAGAAGGGATGCTCTTGACAAAAAATAATTTCAGAGTGCTTATTCAGCCACGATCAGACCGTCCAGACCCAAATTCCAGTCATGATCCATCGTTGTGGAGATCCCCCGCAAGCGTTATCCATTCGTTCAACTCCGAAGACCCTGTCGAGCTATTTATCGTTGCATTCCCGATTACAAGACGGGTGGAGATTGAATGAACGGCAGCGGCGGCGGCGGCAGTCCATCAGCTGCGAGGCGGCCACACCGCTCAGCGGTAGCTTCATCAAGATCTAATACTGAAGCATCATCTCCGGTGGTCGCAGCGAGAGAGGAGGGCTTTCTCAGTCCAGCACTGTGAGCCAGTCTGAAAGAGGCACAGAGGGAAACTGAAACTGCCTTTGGGGTGAAGCTAAAGGCACTTCTTTAGCCCCTACCCATTGAGCCCGGTCGCCCACCCATCTCCTCCCGTATCCCTCTGCACACACCTGCTGTGACAAGAAGGTGGTGCCCTCGCAAACCGCCCGACTGTTCCCGCGACGGGAACAAGCGCGGACCGTTCTGTACCTTAAAAGAAGTCGACCCTCACAGGGGGCTTTATCAACGCAGCCCGTCATACGGTGGTCCAAAGTGACAGGTGTCCACCGATGGGGGTGATGATGTGCTACCGCGTGGAGGGAACCGGGGGAGGGGCAGCGTTACTCTAGAGTAAACAGCAGGGCCTGACCACTCTCCCAAGGGAGAATGACCATAACCTCAGAGAAACCCAAGCCACAGCTTCTCACTGCAGACCATTCAGCTCACCTCCACTCCGCCTCAGCAAACGAGCTAACCACCGTATGGTTACGGCGGCTTCTGAGGCATCTCTGAAATCCAGCTAATAAGGAAAATGGAGGGGATGCGCTGAGGCCTCCCTGCGGGCTCGGGGTCTGAGTCCCAAGCCCGTCAGAATCGTTCGGGCCCCAGCGGGACCGGGGCCGGCAGACAGAACACAAAGAGGCAACGTTTGCTTTTGGGACCGAACCTCAAACGGAACGACACAAATACATGCTTCAGAAGCATACGTGTACACTTCTGAAGAAGCGTACACGTATGCTTATGTGTATACACATACCTGTATGCTTCTTCGGAAGCGTACACGTATGCTTCTGTAGAAAACACTGAAACAACTAAATAATAACTTCAGACAAAAAGTACGGCATCTGCAAAGATGGCAGGACAGATACTTTTAATGCCAACGGATATTGGAGTTCCTTTTCAACATTTTGGCAAATACTTGACAAATACTATTTTGCTCCTTTTGGTATAAAATACTACACCTTTTTTAGAAATGTGTTTGCACGTTTCCATCAAGCTAGCATGTATATTTAACAGGAAATATAGAAAATCTACATGAATAAAAATAGAAAGTGATTGTAAGATTATTGTTTTGAAACACATCGATAAATGTTGCTTCTACGTGCGGTTCAACAGCTGATCATCTGACATGTAAATTAGAAGTTTGCACCCTTGATTACATCTCTATCGTAAAGGATTGCTTTACCCGATTAGTTTTGTTTTTTTACAACTACGACCCCCTCCTTTGAATTAGCTCCAAGCATGAAACAAAGGCCGAGCCCTCTCGGGTCCATCACCTGGGAACCATTAAGATCCACGTACGTCGAGATCCCCGAAGTCCACATTCCTGCCGGGTGCAGTGTGAACATGAGCGTGGCTTTCCTGCTTAAAGGGTAATTGGCTCCATTTGAAACATGCCATTTAACATCAGAATGGCTTCTGTGTGAGCACCTCTTTGTGGTCAGAGCGAGTGCACGTCTGGCACACGGGCCGCTCTGCACGCGGCTAAATGCTCCCGGGATCCGGGACGTGACCTCAGGTTTTTGGTTTTTCGGTTCGGTTTGTTATCCTCGTCATTCTCGTCGCCGTACCCCTCCGTAGTTTCCCCGATAACAAACCTCTGGATGTGAATTTACAGACTTTCCTAACCCAAATACTATTTATGAATGCACATTTGTATGAAGCCTGGGAAAGCATGTTGTGTTTTTTTTTAATGGGAAATATTACTAATATATGCATATAAATCCATCCCAAACAATTAGCTCATGCAGCTGCAGAACATGTTTTTTTATGTACCGCTCGTACGCCGCTCTCCGGGCCAAATCCCGAGTGTGTGCACGAGTCCGGTGAATAACAGCCATTCAAAACCCCGGTCATTTATGTGGCTGCTGTTCCTCCACGCACTGTTTTACTGGATGGAATAAGTTGTATTTCTCCTCGTGAATAAGACTCGTAAACATTTCTCCGAGCGGCGATGATTGGTAGAATCACCGTCCGGGCTGCAGACCAATCGGAGGTAAATTACTTAATAGAGAGCTCCCTATTTTGCAAGGAGTCATGGTTCAATAAAGCGAAGGGGTCCAATAAGGATTAAGGGCTGCAGCTAATATATAGCAGACCCCCCTGCTGTCTGCACAACTCGGCTTTCTTCTGTTTCCAACAAGTCTCCCCCGAAACGTCCAACACTTGGACATTCCATAGGGAAAGAAACACATCATTAGATTCCATTCTGCAAGGACTTTACCTGCGAGAACGTATGAAAAAGCCCCGTTTCCTGGCAAACGGTAGCGCGGGGGGAGGCGGCAGCCAGGAAAGCTGCTTTTGATTCGTGCTAAATTGCACTCTTAGCGCAGAGCGGTGCTCCTGTCCGTTATTTCGCCGGTGCATTCACATGCACGGGACGTGCTCACGCCCGGCGCAACTGTCCGTCTCTCTTAGATGTGATGTTCTACCAACTCGTGTCTTATGTAACAGCTCCTAAGTCAGTGGGCCGTTGCCATGGAGACCCCATCTAGGCTTTTGTGGGGTTATTTGATAATGGTGACCATATTGCTGTCAACGTGTTCAAAAACGTGTGAAAATTGACGCTAGTTCATTTCAATTTTGGTTCTAAGCTACAGTTTGAGTGTAGTTTGAGTTTAGTTTAATTTAGTTTAGTTTAAAGTTTAAGTTTAGTTGAAGCCTAAGATTACATTATTTTTGCTGAGTGTATGTTAAAGTTTAAGTATAAGCTTTCTTCTCTTTCACTTTAGTTCAATTTCAATTTTGGTTTATTTTAGTTCAGTTCACCATACCTTGGTTCAGTTTTAGCTTAGGTACAGTTTGATTCAGTTTTAGTTTTGTTTTGTTTTGTTTCGTTTTGTTTTGCATACTTATGTTTATTTAATTTGTTTTGTCTTCTGATGTGTGGTGTGGGGTAGCTTGGTTTAGTTTAGTTCAGTTCGGTTTACATTAAGTTTAACCTCCAGTATAAGTGCAAGGATAAATTTCAGTTTAAGTTTAAGTTAAGCTTCGACCATCTCAGACTAATTTCTAAAAAGGTATATCTATGATCCTTTTGAATCCTTTAGTCATGACTGACATCCCATCTCCACCCTCTGGTTGAACTGTGTTTGGTTTAGTTTAGTTTAGTTTAGTTTAGTTTAGTTTAGTTTAGTTTAGTTAAAGTACATTCATTTTGTTTAGTATATGTTTAAATTTAACTTTAAGCATTATTCTGTTTTAATTCTGTAACATTTTGGTTCAGTTCACCTTACTTGAGTTGGCTGAGTTCTTTTTGAGTTAAGTATCTGTATTTAGTATTTAGTAAATTAATACTTTTTTGTGTAGTTTTAAGTTTTGAGCTTAGCTTAGCTTAGCTTAGCTTAGTTTAGCTTAGCTCAGTTTAGTATCAAAGTAAAGTATCCATATTTAAACACATTTGACATTCAGAGACCATCAAAGCGGCATTTCTGAAAATATATTTCCCTTTGAAACCTCCAGGTTGGACTGAAATGAAAGTAGAATAGAAAATCCAGTTAGCAAAGCAAGCAACCAGCCACAAATTTATTTGAACCGGCATCCTCTGTTATGCTGTGATTTGATTGGTCTTCCTGTTTTGTGCGTCATGACGCATCGTGGGTTTCTTAGATGTTCTTACGCTGATTTCATCTTCTCCGCTCTGTGATCAAACAGTGTAAAAAAAAAAAAAAAAGGTGATCCAAAAATCAGAGGAACACATCTCTAGCCCAAAGAGTTTACCCGCCACATTAGCATTTCCCTCTTGGCAGCTGCTGATTGCAGCGCGTCTTAATGTGGTGGCTCTTTGCAGCTGCCCAGAGCTGCAGGGTCGGGGGAAGCGCGGGGGGGGGGGGGGACCAGAACTTGTTCGATGTCCGATTCCCCTCCGTCCCCCCCCCCCAGCTCATTTGGATGATCCCAGAAGGAGACCTCAAACCCACTGGATACGGTCTGAAACCCCACACATTCACCACACAGCAGCCACCAGTCCACCCCACCGCCACTTTTCTCCCCCGACCCATCACCCGAAACATTACCATAAAGTTCTGCTCGGATGCCAAGCAACACACACGGCGGCGCTCAGAGTCCTGTGTGGACACCTCTGTCTCGGGGAGAAAGTGGGGCCGCCGGAGAGGAGCAAGGCGTTTGGATTTGTTGGTGTTTTACACGCAACGTAAAACCCTGCAGCGTTTTTTTTCTTTTTCTTTTTTTTTTTTTTTTTCAATATATACTTTGTGGCTTGTGGCGATGCTGCGGCAGAGAACCCGGGAACGGACTAGTGCGCCGGGGTTTAAGGGGTAGTGAAGAATGCGTCTGTCAGAGGGAAGTGTTTGAAACACGCCGCCGCTGTGCGCGCCTCGCGTCCGTCACGCGCTTGACGAATCGGCCTCGGAGCGAAAATCCGAAAAAAAAAAAAATCAATAGAGGGCTGACGGAGGAGACCACACACGGCGAGAAGGTAATGATGGGCTCGGGGGCTGCTTGTTTGCATAAGTTAAGAGCAGGCTCAAATCATTAATGGGCGCTTTGCGCTCAGTGTATAACCACAGCTAAGCCGGTGGGTCAACAAGGTTGGCCAGGCTAACCACTGTGTGTGTGTGTGTGTGTGTGTGTGTGTGTGTGTGTGTGTGTGTGATTGCATCCTGCATGTCCTGAAAAATGAAGGTAGCACGCAGGATCTGGAGTAACACTGTCAGTTCGTCATACTTTTCTTCCTCTGGTAATGAGCTCGCTAACCGTCAGCCTCCGCAAGGCCTCTATATTTAACAACCTCCTTTCATCGGCAGCAACATCTCTCTCTGTATATATACATATATATATTATATATTTGTACTTTGACACACATGTGCATTTATTTTCACTGTGAAAACACACACACACACACACACACAAAAAGGCCTCACTTGAAATTTCCAAATCGTTATAATGCACAGCGCGCGCCAAGTGCACTTCAGCGACTCAAAGTTGATCCGTTTACTTTAAATGAGCTTGTCTCATTTGGTTTCCTGACCAATTAGCGTACGGTGAAGTCGGGTCCCGAGTTTATTTATCCATAGGTTCTTTGAAATGGGACTGCGGAGGCCTTGTCGAGGCGAGTCTGTCCTCCCCAAGTCTTCGGAGGATATACCCGCGCCGCTTGGCAGATGCCGAAGGCGGCCTCTGGACAGTATTATCCCATGTCGGGACGGGGGCCGCCCGCTCGGAGCTCACTGGGGCACCGTGACCGGCACCTCCGACGACCCTCACCCCCGTCTCCATTTGTACTCCTGCAGGAGTCTACGGTTTCTACACCCTGATCTGTGTGACTGGCCCGACTGGACAGGTAACTAATTGTCATGTATGGTTTCCAAAGGTGTTGTGAGGTGGTTTTCTCTCACGCGTGATTTCCTATCAATAGTTTGGTATTAAGTTTGGAGATGCTTTGTGGAAAAAAGGAAAAAAGTTGGCACACGGTGATCATTACACACTAGGTGTTTCCATCGGGCCACTGCAGCATTAATAATAATAATAATAATAATGCTTCCACCCATCTTCTACCGCTTAAATTGCACTCAGTGTCGCACGGGATGTTGGAGCCTCTAATAATAATAATAATAATAATAATAATAATAATAACAGTAATGATAATAATAATGATAATAATAATAATAATAATGCAACCGCCCATCTTGTACCACTTATCCTGCACTCAAAGTCACAGGGGATGTTGGAGCCTATAATAATAATAATAATAATAAGAAGAAGAAGAAGAAGAAATTCTTATTTACTCATGAATCTCTAAATTTATTGGCCTCATTCCACTTTATTAAGGGTTTTATTCTTGTTGTTGTTAAAAACAATGAAATAAATTCATTTTCTAACATGATTACAGTTCTTTGATCCTCCTCCCCTGGGAAGCTCGGCCCTCCATTGGAAACCACCTCCTCGTCATGGAGGCACAGGTGGGTGAGAGGATGAAATCATCAGCTATCATTTGCTCATTTTTAAAGTTTTCCTTGGAGGGCCAGATTTGATTGAGTGAAGATATCGGGAGGGCCAATGGTTCCTTCTGACATTTTAAAAAACAAAAGGTTACATGCAAAATACCACTGTATTGCATTGTAACCGAATATGACATACTTGGTGATATGGATTTCAGAGGAAGGACCCTCTTGCAGACACAGGATGCACCAAAGCAGACAGGGTTCAACTAAGTTTACTTTGACCAGGTGATCAGGTAGATGGGGCAGGAGGACGCAGGGCAGGAACAGGCAGCAGGGCGGAAGGTGCTAGTATACACCGACGGGAAAGAGGCCTGGTCAGGGACGGGCAGCAAAGAGGGAAGTCGCTGGGTGCAGGAATGTAAAATGTGGGGAGGTCATAGCTGCAGAACTATTTCGATCCGACTGCCGTCAGACTCCTGAACAACTGACAGAAGTCAATAACCGTGTTCTACCTCAGGAGCGTCAGATGCACAGATTGTTTACTTCTCCGCACTTTGCTTTCAGCACAGTCAGTGCTGCACTCAACCCTTCACTTAACTTATCTAACTGTCTGCACACAACCTGCTCTTGGTTGAGTTTGCATTCTAAAAACTTGCACTAAACTCTCAAGATGTCAATCTGCACTTTCTCAACATGCACATCCCGTGAACACAGCTATTTACATCTCAATTTGTACTTTTTCTTTCAACTAGCACATCCTGTTAATGCTGTTTTACATTTCTCTGCATATCTTACATCTCATTGCAATAATATGCTTATTATTTACTGTTTGTTTTTTTGTCTGTCTATCTGTCTTCACTGTGGACAGAAAATAAGAATTTCATTGTACAGAGGAAGGAGTTTCCGGACTGTATATATGACAATAAACACTTTGAATCCTGAATCTTTACAGCAAAGAGAAGTCATTCCCTTTACCACTGGTTTCATAGGACGGTCGGATTTGAGATGTTTGGCACCGAGAGCCTCGCGATACCTCCTTTTTCCCTATCTTCATTGCAGGTCAGAGTGAACAATCATCCTCGCTCACCAGCCACAAGAGATGCACCATCGGTCACGATACGAGAAGCTTTGGTTTGTGCCGGTTTTTCAAGACGCGGTCTTTAATAAATGTACCTTCAGGATAAAAAGCTTGTCATGGCTCGCTATTAGCATAGCCACTTCGTAGCTTGGTTGGGCGATGTTGCCGTTGTGGCCCTAGAGCAGCGGCCGGGAAACTATGGCTCTTTCAGGGAAGATATATGGCTCCCAGACAATTTTGAGTTGGAAAAAAAAATTCAAAATAATTGTGACGTTTCTTCATAATACGGTGTCATTTCAAATTAAACAGAACTTTGTTTTGAAGATAAATTTCAAGGGTCACCCGTCAGTCGGGTCAGGAACCAACGGCTTTCGAGCACGTCCGGGTCATTGTAAAGGTGAAGAAATCAATTTTATCAGATAGCCAACTAGTTTATCCGTTTCAACCCTTGTAACAGTAAAGATGGCGAAAAGAAAAAAAAGACGACGATGACCGTGCATTCCAGGTTGTGTGGACAAAAGAATTTGCATTTGGATCTGCTGTGTGTGTAATATGCAAAGATAAAATTCCATCAAAGAAACGGTCAAATTTTCTTCGAATAAAACCATGCAGCAGCAGAGGTCGCATTCAAAAGTAAGACATATTTAGTTTACTATAGGTTAAAAATACTATATGGCTCTCGATGAAATATATTTAGAAATATTCGGCTTTTATGGCTCTCCCAGTCAAAAAGGTTCCTGACCCCGGCTCTAGAGCAGCTTCACTTTTTCCATGCCTTCACTCCCCATTAGCTACTTAGATAGTGTCTCTTTACGTTGAAAAACGTCTCTTTAGAGGTTAGACAAGTTAGCCACGGGGTAGTGAAAAGGGGTTACATTTTAAAATGTTGGGATTTGTTCATTCTCTATGACAATGCCAGTTATAGATGATATATTATAGGACCAGCGTTGCGGGCCGTGATCGGTCCTCAGGCCGGACTTTGGATGATGATTTGTTTTGCTCAGATAGACCAAAATTACTGACCCCATGGCTTCTTTCCATTTAACCCGCTTCGCCGCGCAACTGAGTGACGATCTAGGCAGATGGTTTGCATGCGTGTTCTTCCTCAGATGGTTTGGCAAAAAAAAAAAAGTTCCCGGTTCAATGCCGAGCCCATAACTGTTGCTCAGGGTTCATCCATGATGGTAAAACGCAGAAGTCACTATGACTAAATAGAGGATTTCTTCTTCTTCTTCTGGAGTAAAATGAACTGCAATACAAGCGAGGATGAGGACGGAATAATCGGGGGAGAGGCAGGAGACAGGAAATCCAAGATGATTCATAACACTCACAGCAGTGGGTCAAAGATCTCACATTCTTTGTAAGATGTAAAAATAACAACATCCATGGAAGGAGACTTGTCCCGTACTTGATGTTTGGATGTGTAAAGGAGAAGACGAAGTGACATGCAGGGCGGGGGCGGTTGAAGGACGTCAATAAATGTACTTTAACACCTCCGCAGCTGCAGATATCTGCTCCCAATCAGGGCTTTTTCATGTAAGAGTACACCTCCTCTTCTCCCGTCATAAACCACAGCCAGAGCAGGCCTGCGCTGTTTGGATAGGAGTGTGTGTTGTGTGTGCCTGTGTGTGTGTGTGTGTGTGTGAGGGCAGGCATGCCTGAGGTTGCTGAGCGTCAGCCTTCTCCTCACCATTAATAAGGACTTCCTTCCTACCAGACAGTGAAACACCTGATCACTTACCGAGGAGGACATGCCCATGCATCCCTAAGCGCTGGCAGGCCACGGGCTCTAATAAGGACAGCCCTGTGTTCTTCAACTGCCCATCAATCAAAATGTTCACATGCCGGACATCCATACACAAATCATGTTTTCCCTCTGTACTCCACCCCGAAATGTGTGTGTGTGTGTGTGTGTGTGTTTGTGTGTAAGAAGATATCATGGGTGGCAACCATATCCACGGAGACAGAGCAAGAAATACACGCAGCACTTAAAAAATTATGGCTTTTCCTCCAATGGCAATAAAGCTTGGCTTCTTTTGAAAATGTGCAGCCAAGATACACCGGGTGAAATGTGCATTTTATGATGTGTATAACCTCTTATTTTTCCTCTTTAAATATCAGGTGCAGAAATGGTTTTCGGGTAATTGAATTAGAGTGGCCGGTCGTGGCTGACACAGGAGCGGGGCTTCCCGCCGAAGCTGATCTGCGCGGCGGACAGTCGTCGCTTCTGATCGGACGGCGATTAGGTTTCATCCTGAGATTATAACCCGTCATCTCCGGGTCAGATTCCGTGGATTTGGCGTGGGACCTTCGGAAGTGTGTTGGTTGGAGGTTGTCGAACTCTCGAAAACTTCTCGAACAGGTCAGAGATGAAGACTGATGATAAGATGATGACTGACTTAGTGGATGAATGTCTGTAGAGGTTCTCAGTCATCAAGGTGATGGTCAATTCTTGACAAAATCTTCTTGTCGGTGCGAGTGGACTTGAATTTCTTCACTTGAAGACATTTGCATCTTGTGGTGACCCGGCCCGTCTGTCAAATTTTAAAAGTCAATGCGGCCCTGGAGCCAAAAAGTTTGCCCACCCCTGCTCTACCCATTCCAACCTGCTTGAACGCATTTCTTCACCTTTACTCCGCATCCGAGAGGCTTCTTGGTTCTAATTAGAACTGAGGAAACGTCTTCAAGTGAAGACATTCAAGTCCTGTTGCCATGAGAAGAAGATTTTGACAAGAATGCATCATGACCTGGATGACTGAGAACCTCCACGGAAACCATACACCTTCTTTATCTCCACTCCCCAAAGCCTTGCCGATCCACTTGGGTCTCTCTCATTCACATGCATGTTTTCTGTCTTGGTGCTACTAACCTCCATTCCTCTCCTTTCCAGAGCATACCTCCATCTCTCTAGATGTTCCTCCACCTGCTCCCTGCTCTCACTACAGATCATAATGTCATCTGCAAACATCATGGTCCATTGAGATCCCTGTCTAACCTCATCTGTCAGCCTGTCCTTCACCCCTGCTAACGGGAAGGGGTTCAGCGCTGATCGCTGATGTTGTCCCAGCTCCACTCTGTCATATCCCTTTCTGGATTTACAAAAGGTCAAAGGCAGCTCCCTCTGACCCTCTCCGTACTTCTCTACCAGAATTCCTGTGACAACGCCAATGATGATGATGATGATTCTTTCATTCATTCATTCTCTATTACACTAATCCTGCAGTCAGGGTGTCAGGGGTCGTCATTAGGCGAGAGGAGGTGTTCACTCTGGAACACCCCAGTAACAGTAAGACACGGTGATGTTAAAAAGTCATGGCTCCGCAGGGCAATTAGAGGAAGCAACAGCAAGCCAATGCCGTAAATTCAAGTCATTCCAGTCTTTAGAGGGGCGACGTTACCACCGACTATGAAATGGCCAGTTCAAGACGACTCGAGATGTGTCGAAAGGAAAAGAACAGTTGTCTAAGGAAATCAAACAGATAGAAAGGGAGCCGGGTTGGAGTCTGTTAACACAACCTCTACATAGCGGGCACTGTTGTTGAGACATAGACTTCTCACATACAATTCTCTGATTTAAAGAGCACAGTCCAAATTTTGGACAGTCGCTCAACTGTCTAATCCATGGCATTGTTAATGGAATAACCAATGAGGGGGCAAAGTGGTCAGAGAAGCAGATCTGACATATAAAGAGGAGTTGGCATTTGCCATACAAGTGAAATAACACCAAGTCAAGTAAAACCTCTGAGAGGAGACGTTGAAATAAACAGAATAAAAGAGTCGGGGCTCAACACAGCAGGAGGTCTCAAGTTGCAGCGGGCGAGCTATTAAACGTCAAATAACGAAGCTCTGCAGTTAGCATGTAAAAATGTGTAAATAAAACCATTAAAAAAACAACGTTACACAGATGTGCAAGTCACAGCAGCACCAGTAGGAAAAGGGAATCCATGTGACCAACGGGAGGGAACTGTTTAATAGCGTTTGACAAATCAAATCTGCAGAGACAGCATCGAAGGAGGCAAAATGGCCAGAACTTTTAAAATATGGATAAGAAAATAAGGACTTTCAAAGTGGATGCTTTATTTGTCCAAAAGGTGGAGCCACTAGGCAAAACAGAAGGGACAAAAGTAACAAATCAAGGTAGAGGTCCTTTGTTTGAGACCTTCCTAAAGAGACGGACTGCATACTTAAAGACTAGAAGAAGAAAGAAAGACCTTTATTGTCACATTCGGTGAAATTTGACAACTTTTTTTAGCCCACCATGGATGAACCATGAGGAGAAAGCAGCTAAGGAACAGTGCCAGGGGTTTAAGGATTAGGAGTTCAGCGTCTTGCTCAACAACACTTCAACAGGAGTGGGGAATCTAACCAGGAATGTTCGGTTGTTCGGACGACCGCTCTAATCCCTGCTCCACGCCACGCCACGCCAAGACACTCCCTCTGCAGGGATTCACTGGACTGGGTTGCCTACCCCATTGGCATTGGCTTACTTCACTGGCCTTAAATACCCCGTATCTGCAAGGATCCAAATGATTTGGCCAAACCTATTGAAAGGAACGCTATCAAGGGCCTTGGGCCCCATACAAACACGTCATGAAATCCCTTGCAAAACCGCATAATACAAAAGACACAAATGCATTATTATGACAAATGAAGGCATGCAGTGACGGTACTAGAGGAGTCATCCTGTAAGATAGACAACCTGCGGGTTATGTGGCAAGGGATGTCCTCACAGGAGAGCACTGATGGAAAAGTAGTTCGCTATCTTGGCTGTGGTTGTAAGAGATTTCAACAGTACATTTAGGGCGGGAATTACCTCCGTCCACTGGTGAGTAGCTTTGAAAACCCGTTCCACCAAGTGCCCATGAGGCTGTAGAGTATCTTTGCCGGTGACAGGATTGAATGTAGCGGATGATCTAATTTGAGAGTTCTTTAAAGAGAAAAACGGAGGAGAAAGATTTTGACCAAATCACGATTACACCGCCGCCACCCATCGCAAAGGAACAACTACACAAATCAAGAATGGCATCAGTAAAAGGGAAGTGTACCTGTTGACCCAGCTGCTGTCACAGTTAGTGACACAGCTTCAAGCGTCGAAAGCGTACAACCTTTCTTGGAAATACCGTGCCGTGCCAAAAAGCAAAAACGGCTCTGGAATGGTTTAAGGAGTAAAACAATGAGTTGGAGGACTTGGCTTGGCCTCCAAATTCCCCGGATCTTCATTCAATCCAGCATCTGTGGGATGTGCTGGACAAACAGGTTCGATCCACGGAGGCCCCGCCTCGCAACTTACAGGACTTATAGGATCTGCTGCTAACTTCTTGGTGCCAGATATCACAGCTAACCTTCAGGAGTCTAGGGGAGTCCTTGTCTTGATGGGTCAGAGTTTTTGGGAGCAGCCAACCACCGAGCTGCCAGTCTTGTCTGAAAATATAACTTATTTTTTGTGATGAGGTTTAAATTTTTCATTTAAGCAATACTGGTTATTCTCAATTTACTAACAAAGCTGATGCCCGAGGGAACGAAAATGTGCTTTTTAAGTTGTTGTATGTTAACAGAGGAGGGATGGATGTTCACTTCATACAGGTCCATTTCTTCGAAACAGACTAAGATCCATAGCTGAATGTTTAAACTGAATAGATTGCCACTGAATCTGAAAGAAAAAGAAAATCCAATGGCTGCGCAGAGTTACCATATTGAAAGCGAACATATATAAAGGCTCTGGGAACGCTCTGTTCTGACCCATTTACATCAGGCTAGTCTCAAGGCTTTGTTTGTTTGTTTGTTTGTTTGTTTTTGAGGCCTCTATTCTGATCAAGTGGAAAAGTTGGAGGTCCCAATTATGGGAATGGAACTAAGAGTATTAACGTAGCTGTGACATGGATAAAACCTGGAAAATCGAAGACGTCTCATGCAGCCTCGATCCTCATTGTAATCAGTTTAGTCAATGTGACTAATGAGAGTCGATTCCCGTTGATCAAACCTGAGGTCATCCAACCTTTCTATTGTTCAAAGAGACCAGGTGAAATTTGTCAAGGGAAGCCCTTCGTCCGATTTCCAAGAGGTCTAGATGAACACCGAAAAACGCATCCCAGCAGCAGCAGCATCCTTCCCCTGCAGTCCAGAGAAGATGCTCAATTGGGTGGAGTGCTTGTTTTGAATTGTGGAATCTGGTTTTGGTTTGGTTCATAAACTGGATAAAACTGATCGAGACCGGTATCAGACCCCATCCATGAACATTTCATTTCAAGATATTAGCAAAGATTTTGGCTCAGACATAGGAACCTTCATGTGCTTTCACTGAAAAAGAAATTCTGGGAAAAATTGTAGAAGAATAAGTGATTGAAAAAGACAACACTATGTCCAGTTTTCTGAGGAGTCTGCTCAATGTATCTAACTTATTCTTATCCTAATTCATTCTTATTCTCACTCTCTCTCATTCTCGTTCTCATTTTTAGTCATAATTATAGTCTTAGTTTTAATATCTCTTTCTCATTCTTCATGTCATTCTTCTTTTTATATAAGTGGAGGCAATTCCCTCATTTGGGTTGTTAAGGAGGCACAGATTCTTGTAAACTCAGTCGACGCGCTGACGTCTGCTTTGAGTGTTACTCTGTGTAATCTGGGATTTAATAGATTGAGTGCATTGTGGCCGACAGGAATCATCTGGAAACCACTGGAGGTTTTCTTGTTTATATTGTGCGGAAGCTTCTCGGATAAACAAGCCGGGCTGGTGACCCAAAGGGGCGACCTTCGCCGGCTTTTCCCACATATCCCTGCTTTCCATCCGCGGAACGGAAAAGTAACACAGTCTGATTTATTTATTTTCATTCATATCCAGGAATTGTGATGCAAACCAACTCAGAAGACACTCCAAGGCAGCAACATCTTGAGATTTTTATTCAACTCCTCTTTTTTCGGTGGAAGAGGCGCTAGCGGTCTAATTTTTCCCGAAAATTCGGCGAATCATTTCTGGAAGGACATCACATTCTAAGGAGTTTCCTGATATTTGTCTCATTTGTTTTGTTTCACACTAACCACATGAACCACCTTTAACAGATGAGACTTGTATTAATTTGAGTTTTTTTTTTATTTTAACCAGTAGCAGCAATATAAGATATTAAAGAGATAAGATGTGTATGAAATATGTGCAGTAGATGGGTAGAACGTAACAAATTCTACGAACAAAATATACAGAAAATGTACAAAACAAGCATTGGTTAACAAATAAGCAACTGGACGATAATGTACTTTGTACATTAGAGTCCAGTATATCAGGTTAAGCGCAATTTTTACTATTGAAAGTGAAGAATCTGAATATGGCAGTATGGGAACAACAGTACACCGTTGTAAACATTTCGGGAAATAAAAAGGCTTATTTGTAACGGTTAATGTTATTAATGTCACTCCTCAGCCGGGCTGTCAAAGCTCCATTTTAGTCGCGTATCTTTGTATTTTTCTCAAACGATACCTGCCTCCCGAACCCGACCAATGTGGAGCGGAGAGTTTTATGACTTTCTCCAGCGGGTGACCTACGTGTCCTCAGAAAGCCAGGTTCAACAACATTACATCAATTTTTGTCCATCTCGTCACTTTGGAAATCGTTGCAGACCATAAAAAGGTCCGATGATTTACGAGGTCCTGATTTGTTGCGACTCCCCTTCGCAGCCTTAACCCGCGTTCAAATCTGGTTTCGTTCTCACGACCGCGATCAGCCTTCGGGCGAAACTGAGCTCGGCTGTTCGAGCCTCTCTGCGGGTTCTTTGTGAGGATCCCTCTGTGTGGGTTCTCCGCCGCGCGGGTCTGAACCAATCTGAGCTTCAGCTATTCTACGGCGCAAAGGTTCTCAGCTCTGTTTGATTAGGAGAGCACACAGGAGGTCCACTGCCACAGTGTTTTCATTACCTGGGCCCATAACTCTTAAAAACACACAAACACTTGGGTTGTAAATGACCTGTTCATCACACAGTGACAGCAGATGTGATTCTGGACTCTTGGTGGGCCAGGTGTGCAGATTCAGGACAGCCGCGGCGTGCCAAGACCTGTTGGCATGGCGATGTGGGACCATGGAAAGTTCTGGAATCTGTCGCTGCTGGCAGGCCAAGCTCCTGAGTGGGACTGGTGTTGGCTTTGCCTCCAGCTGTTTCTTTACAGACATGCCGAATGCCAGCAGCAGCCGCGGGCCAAGATCAGCCCAGCGAGTCTGGCCACACACAGGCCACTTACACACACACACACACACACACACACACGCAAACACACACACACGTGCATGCACGCACGCACTCACAAACACACACACATAAGGCCATACAAGCCCACGCAAACAAACATACAAGCAGTTTCTGTAACCCGCTGGTGTCTGCCAGCAGATAATGCTACAAACCTCCTAATAATCTTACGGGGCGCAGTGTTTACATCTGCTGGTCGCGACGATGTGGTTTGAATGTTATTCATGTGTCATGTTTGTTTATTTTTGTTTTATTTTCTTGCATAATTAGTATCCTGTATTATTTCATTTTGTTTTTCCTGTGCGCCCGAGTTGTTTCGTTACTACTCCCTTTTCACTGTTATACAAGAGACCTGCGGTTTCCGCAGCCGTCTCGGCTGACCTCAATATTCCGAAATATAGTTTCTAGATGCTTCTTCTCGGCCTTTTCCCCATAAAAAACGAAATAAAGGGGCGCTTTGAAACCCGGACCCTGAAATGAAATAATTCCTTGGACAGAATTTCCCATCAAGTTCTCCGTCTATCATCGATCCGGTGAAGTGAAGCCGGGAAGTTCATCACAAAATGCTCCTTTGTGTTGTCGCGGAAACAGCAGCGGCTCCAAAACGAACATACGGTCAGTGTTCCGCCGCCGGTACCTTTGCGGTAGTTAACTCCTTCATTATGCGAGAACATTCCCATCGGGCCTCTTCCTTGATGAAGCCCCATCAGAAGGCTTGATTGAGGCACCTCCGGGGGCGACGTCGGTGAATAATGGCTCCGTTGAAATGATCCAACCGCAGAAAAATATACTTACCATCTTTTGTTTTACTTGTGTGGTTGGTGGTAATTCATTGAGTTAAGAGGAATGAGAGGTAAAGCGTTTGAGGCCTTTGTTTGCTAAATCATTACGCGCTCAGGCCTCGGAAAAGTGGCTGCGGAAATTAAAATGTATTGAAACCTTTTTCACTATTACAGTTGGCAGTGTGTCTTGGATATGGGAGCGCTTTTTTTTTTTTGCTTTTTTTAACACGTAAAATGAGTTTTGGTGACGGCGGGCGTGAACTTTTGTGGCCGCGGAGGAATGAGGAGAGTTTGGCTCGTACGGGAGCTATGAAGGAACCGGCGGTGACGCTGGAGTCGCGTCAGAGGAGGTGCAGCGACTGTCGTGTTTTCAAGGGAAACATCATGACTCCCGGTTCTGCAGGAACATGAACGTCAGATCTTGGTGACTAATTTGATCGTGCCACTCAAAGGCTTCTATAAGGTGATTCTTGTCACTGGTAGATGTTCTTCTGCAAGCTAAGCTTGCTTAATCAAGTGAAGGCCCTTTATCGGTCATTCGGGAAGCCTCTTCCAACTGAGGAGTTCTGCAAAGTCAACTGAGCAAGAGGGCAGACCCGAAGGAGCCATGTGACTCCCAGACCCAATTGTGAACGCCTCGA
This sequence comes from Fistularia commersonii, assembly GCF_037954325.1. Classification (NCBI taxonomy): domain Eukaryota; kingdom Metazoa; phylum Chordata; class Actinopteri; order Syngnathiformes; family Fistulariidae; genus Fistularia; species Fistularia commersonii. Next base: position 7,810,351 of record NC_141290.1, read on the forward strand.
GGAGGAAGTTAGGTCACAAGAGTTCGTTAGTGTCAGCTGTTTGTCTTGGGGCCTTTTCCGTCTTCCATGCGGCTTGTTAAAGATGCAAAAGTCAAACTGTAAGTGTAGTCTACCTTGTGAGGTAAAACCTGATTGCTAGTTACCTGGAAGGACACCTCCTTTGTTGAGTGTTGGTCAAAATTTGACAGCGACTTTAACCTTCTGCATTCTGTCAGACACAGAGTCTGACAGAAGGGAGTGTCTCAAACATGTTAGTGGACTGCTGAGCTCTGACCTGAGGAGCTGAGGACCTAGCTCACCTGCACTGGGTCATCCTTTCCTACACTAGTTGTATGGCTTCCCCAAGGTCTGTGCTGCTTCTTCTTCTTTTCCATTCCTTTTGGCTGCTTCCTTCAGGGGTCGCCACAGCATACCCCAAATTCCTGTCTTCTGCCTTTCTATTCATATTTATGTTCATATTTATTTCCTTGTTTTTTGACATTATAACTGTTATTCTGCAGTGACAAAGGGATTTTCCCGATGAGGATCAATAAAGTCTATCTTATCTTATCTCAGTTTTTGTGACTCCCCTGCCAAATAAGGTTTGGCAGTTATCTTGCGCTACATGATGTCTTCTTTGCTAGCTGACAGGAAAAGCTACCCCGAGTCCTGTGCCATAATCACAGAACTTTTGTGCTCTCTGCAAGTTCTTTTCCTCTCTCCTTCCTTTCGTGGTTGGAGGATGTTCAATGTCCTCTACTGGGGAGTTCTGCCCTAAATGTTCTACAGGAGGCTGCGGGTCCGATGGTGCAAAATGATACATGTGGTGATTACTATGAATGTCAATGCCATATTGCTAGAAGCAGTAATTTACCCAAAATGTGTGTGGTTGCAAAATGGAGGCTCCTATGTGCCCTGAATAAAAGTTGCTCATATTGTCTTGCCAGTCTCTCTCTGCTGTGATGGTTCCTTGGATGGAAAGTGATGTGACATCATTCGAATCCATTGTTGAATCAGGGTCTTTGTTTTACTTTGACAAACCACGCAGTGACCATGATGTTGTGTTTGGTGTCGCCAAGCAGAAGGTATCTGTGGAGGTTCTCCGTCATCCAGGTCATGGTGAATTCTTGTCAATCTTCTTGTCATGGCAACTGGACTTGAATTTCGCCCCTCATCCGAGATCTTTTAAATGAATTCTTCCGATGAAACCGCTCATGAATGGAGAAATGGATACAAGCTTTAGACTAATGTTCGAATCTGTTTTTATACAGATTTTCCGACAGTGTTTGCTGGAGTCACCCGTTCAAGAAGAATGTCCTGGCTGAAACCTGAGATCTACTTAAGACGAAATAGTGGAATTTGGCAGAAGCTGAACAAATGTAACAAATTATCCAGAACGAACACCATGTTCAGGCATAAAGGTGTCCATATGTGCACTTAGGCTTCTTTGATCAACCTTGTGGTCGTGTCGTTGGACTTGTGGCCGCATGTCCTGGACACTCGGGTGAAGAGAGGGGCGGAGCTGACAACTGATCACCTCCTGGTGGCGTAGTTGGCGACGATGGTGGGGGAGGATACCGGTCAGGCCTGGCAGACCCGAATGTAATGTGAGGGTTTGCTGGGAACATTTGGCAAGGTCCCCTATCAAAAAGAGTTTCAAACCCCAACTCCGGCAGGGGTGCAACCACCTCCCGAGGGAAGTGGGGGACATTGAGTCCAAATGGGCCATGTTCTGTGCTTCCACAGAAGGAATCTGGGGGTGCTCCAGGAGTATGGGGTACCGAACCCCATTATACAGGCTGTTCGGTCCCTGTATGAGCCATGTTAGAGCTTGGTCCGCACTGCTGGTTGTAAGTCGGACCCCTTTCCGGTGAGAGTCGGACTCCGCCAGGGCTGCCCTTTGTCACTGTCCATAACTTTTCTGGACAGAATTTCTAGGTGCAGCCAGGGCATCAAGGGGATCTGGTTTGGTGGCCTCCGGATCTAGTCTCTGCTTTTGCAGATGATGTGGTTCTGTTTGGCTTCATCAGGCCATGATCTCCACTGGAGCGGTTTGCACCCGAGTATGAGGATCAGCACCTCCAAATCCGAGACCATGGTGCTCAACCGGAAATAGGTGGACTGCCCACCCCGGGTAGGGGGAAAGGTCCTGCTCCAAGTGGAGGAGTTCAAGTATCTTGGTGTCTATCGACAGGCAGATCGGTGCTTCAGCAATGTGGACTCTGTACTGGTCTGTCGTGGTGAAGAGGGAGCTGAGCCAGAAGGCGAAGCTGTCGACTTACCGGAAAATCTACATTCCCACCCTCACCTATGGTCTTACTGCGGGTAGTGACCGAAAGAGCGAGATGGCGAATACAAGCGGCCGAAATGAGTTTTCTCCGCAGGGTGGCCGGACTCTCCCTTAGAGATAGGGTGAGAAGTTCAGTCACCTGGGAAGAGCTTGGAGTGGAGCCTCTGCTCCTCCGCATAGAGAAGAGTCAGATGAGGTGGCTCGGGCATCCTGGACGCCTCCCAGGAGGAGGTATTCTGGGTATGTCCATCTGGGAGGAGACCATGGGGAAGACCCCGGACACGATGGAGAGACTATGTGTCCAAACTGGCCTGGGAACACCTTGGGATCCCTCCAGAGAAGCTGGACGATGTGGCGGGGGAGACGGAGGTCTGGGCATCACTGCTCCGACTGCTGAACAAATGGAACTTTTTTTCCCCTTTTTAGGTGATTTCCTTGTTTTTATGAGGTCCTGCATCGAATGATTAAATCCTCTTCTTAGGTGAGGTTACTCAACCAGTTAGTTCAAGAGGACTTCAGGGGAAAGCTTAAGATAATGTGGTGATTTGCACAGAAGGTGCGCTTTCTAGTCTTAAAAAAATGACAGCATCGGCGTGAGTCCACTTGTTTGTGTCAGAAACTCGTGCACCACGTCGTGCGCTAACTTCTTTATGGTGTTCATGAAGTGCACGCTCCAAAGGTGACATCCAATCCAACAACCTGAGATTTCTGTCAAACCAAGACCTTCTGGTCCTGACGCGGTAATGGTGGGGATATAGAAAAAACACCAGGAGCCAGAGCACGCCATTAAGTATGTTAAACACAGGTGGATTAAGCTTCCTCGTGAAGTCACCCCAAATCTTTATGTTGTCAATGCAGTTTGACTTTCACAGCGGGCCTTTTATCCCTCCAAGCATGTGGTTCTGACATGTGACTTTTCAAGACTGTCAGTCAATTTCCATTTACTGTCTACCGTAACAGTTGTTTTTGTTAGTTTCTCACGCTCGGAGTTACTGCCAGCGCTCGTCCAAACCACCCAGTCGGTCCCATTTCCACACCTGAGTTTGCCATTGTGAGAGTCAGAAGAAAGTGGTTTTCCCCTCTCAGATTACAACACTGAGTCTTGACAGGCTGCTGAAATGTAGAACTTGGTTGAGTTTCAAAAACTTGAGGTATGCCTGACCCCAGCCTCTGCCCCAGCATTGTGGATGGAGGGCAAGAACACAAATTTGAAGTGTGTAGCGTGTTCCTATTTTGGACCGTTTTCATTTCCAAGACCTGCTACGAGCACCTGATGTTCAAACTTTCTATATTAGCACCAGAGCGTATTCTCTCCAGGATGGCAGCTGGTGTCTTTGGCTCAAAGCGTCCTCTCCCTGTGGCTTTACAAACCACTTCTGGGCATCATCCGTCTAAACTCTTGCGTATATGAAGCTTGTACTGGCGTGGAGCGTAAGCCGTTAATGACACTGATTATTTAAAGCATCATCAGTGTCGGCAGTAATTCTTACAAAACACAGATGACTGAGTCGATCCCTTACGCGTCTCGGCATGTCAGATCATCCACTTGAGCTTCTCCTGTCACAAGATCTTCTCATCGGTCTCTGCTAATGACTTGTCGTGACCGGTTTCTATCGTCAAGACCAGTAGTTGATTTTGGACACAAGAAAATGTCCAGTTGCGAACACAAATACGTTTTTGTTTTCCTAAAAGCATCGGGTATTACCATAAAGATAAAATGTCCAGTACGACTGGAGTTCTCGATGCCATTCAAGATTACCTCCAAGGGCAGTTGCACTGCTACATTACCTTCTGCTGCTGCACCTGCACTGACTTTGCAGGAAAACTCATATCCTCATCTCAAAGAGAACATCATGTCTGTGAAACTTGAAGCGGATTTCTAGTCCGCCGAACCACCCAGTGCGCACCCTTGTTTCAACGTGCGATTTTAAATTGATATCCCCAGAAAGGCCGGTAGTATCTATTCTGCCGATAAATGTTGGCAATTTGTCATTCAAACATCCAAGGGCTTTGTGTAGGTTCTGCTGGACCTCAGGCTCGGTGGGTTTGATGCTCTGCCAGAGACAATATGAAATCGATGCCAAGTGTCCAAGCTGTGAACGCTTGTCTGGGAGTTCCTGTAAATCCTTCTGCTTGCACCAACAAGACTCTTAGGAAGCCACAGCCCTGCTATTTGGCACCCGTGTAGTCTTTGCAGGTAGCCGTCGAGAAGCCCCAAATTCTGACTCGGATGCAAAGGAGAGCAAGGCTGAATAGATAGAGGCTTACCTGTTGCACCTTTTTCTTCTCCGGATCAGGACTACAGCGGTCAGATTCCTCTCTGACGGAAATGTCAACCCTTTGATACGGCATTCGAGTTGGAATTGAACTTGAAATCCGCGGTTGTTATTCTTTGACACTTTAAAATGTGAACAATGTCAAATGTCTCGTGTTCGATCATTTAAATACAGCGACCTGAAGTTCACACCAAGGAGCTTCACTTGTCGGCATTTGAAATGGAATAATTGCACCTGTGTCTTCACATCGGGTCAATTCAAATTTTCCCCACTTATATTTTTAACTGCAAATATGGTCGCAAGAGATTCTCCTGTTCCTCATTTAGTCACTTAAAAAAAAATTCCAAATGGAAAATGGTCAGATGTGTTTGGGCTTAAAGTCCGTGCCCCACCCCCACCCAACCCCTCTCCCCCCAAGTTCCCAGCAAGGTTCTGAAATCACACATCAAGGTTTGTTGCTGGCCCGCGACCCAGACCAAGGCCTCTGTAATGGGGAGGGGCAAGAACGGAGTCGACTCTGGGAGACAACACACCATAGCTGTGTGCGACTACACAGTGAGTCCTTTCGCTCCTTGCCATGCTTTAGCTGACCGCAGGATTGCAGTGTTTATTTAAGGCCCGGTGCATAAGAGAGAGGCAGACCACCGGCAGTCACCACCCGCCAGGCCCTGGCCAGGACCAGCGGCTCATCTTTGTTGAAAATGGCTCCGGAGCCGGCTGCCTCCCACTCAGTTGGCCTAAATTTAGCAACAAACTGAAAACTCCTCATTCTTAAAAAGATGTTTAAGGTACCATTGAGAAGGGGGGTCAGTGGCAGACCGGCGGTGATGTTACACTCCTTTGGTCGAAGGGCTTCACTTTGCCCTGGACTCACCTCCAATGGAAGTTTGTGATAATACCTCGTCTTTGAATGATTCAAAACTGTCTCTGAAGGACAACCGCGGTGGCGGGTAGTTACCAAGATGGGTAACTGGTAAACCAAGAGGGTACGCCAGATGTCGCTGCGGCATCAGGACGAGGAGAATCATCAAATGACGTGGTCGGGATGGAAAAAGATACATAAAAAAAATGAACATATCCGACTTCCCGTATTAGTCTGCCGCGGTATTCGTGTGATACACGTTCAAAATGACTCCCGAGACCACTTTTAACTTGTCTTTTTCCATTAGCTGAGCACAGTAAAGACAAAATGCCTGTTTTTATTGTGTAATTCTCCATGATGTACGGTGTGATTTATTGAAAAGGCAAATTGAGCATACAGGGCGACCCCCGTTCACTGCATCCCTCTGGCCGTTGGGCGGCAGTCATTCAGAAATTAGACCAAAAACATTCACTTTATCTGGTTTGAAAAACTGACACCAAACCCTTCACGGTGTTGCCCGAGCACTATCTTACCACCAACGCTGAGGGCAGAGGCTGTGGTTGCAAGGTGCCAACCAGCTCGTCATGAGAAATTAGAGGTTTGATGCTTTGGTCAGGTATACTCTGGCACTGCCTCCCCGAAGGGCTACAATCTCTCTTCGAGCCACACCGGCCTGCGTCGGGATTGCATCTCAGTCCACATTTGCTTCTTTCAAGTATTCACAGAGCCTCTGTATGTTTGAGTATTTTTCAGAATAGGGCTTGGCCTTCCTCTGCTCGGAAGGCATATTGCATGTTTCCATCCTGATAGTGTTTTGCTGACTCCGTCTGTTTCTGTTTGTTTGCTGGTCTCCTCAATCCTCAATGTTTCATTGAACCTGAGAGGAGGGCAAAGCCAAGACAGGACATGCGTGTTACATGTTTTCATTCGCCCTGATGTATGCCTGAATGGTGAAACAATGCCTCTTTTCATGCCCATGGCTTCATCTACTGGGTGGCAAGAGCACAACTATGATTGGGGATGAGGGAACTGGGTGATTTTTTTTTTTTTTTTCCAAGGTGAGCACCTCATGGGAGATGACTGTTCGCTGCCATTAGTTTAAGTGCAGGAGTGTCAGTTAACCCGACACTGGCACCACGAATACTTAATGCCAGATGGAGGGAGCTGTCCTTGAAGTCTTAACAAGCACGCACAGAGAAACAAGCCTTTATTCAGTGTGAGAGAACATAGAAAAAAAAAAACGATAACTTAGCAAGGTTACCACAAAATGTATGTTAAATCCCACATTGGAAAGGGAGGGATGGGGGCGGCCGACGGGTGCTGGGAGGGCCAACAGTCCAAAGTGGATAAAAACACAATTTTGATGTTGCGAACTGTAGTTTTTATTGCATTCAAAATATGCAGGGATATAAAACAAAGCAGCGGTTGTCACGCTTAAGTGTCCAGCAGCTGAAGAGGTGTCAAATTATCGTACCTCAGCGGGATAAATCAGCGGTGAGAGTCGGGGGGCGAGGAAAGAGCCAAAGGCGGTAGACTCTGGCACATTTTTCCCTCAATCGCTGGCATGGAAGACCCACCCTGTGCAGCTTCAGACCACTGAGGGGTCCCCAATGTTTTGCTACCCCGAACCAAGAGCTGCCGCAGGAGCGGAACCATCGAGGCTGCCTTTTGCGAGGACAATGAGCATCCGGTCTACAAGCATACAATAGCTGCTCTCCCTTCATGTGCAATTGACTTGTCAAATAACTCTGTGATACAAGAGGCCAAGTGTAGTCCACTCGGCGTACGTTGCCAAAAAGGGTGAACTTTGGGGTATGAAGAAGCAAGATGAATGCCAGGTTTTCAGGAATGTGTCCTTGTTGCAGTAGGCACGGAGCTGAGAGCCATTACTTAGAGTAACTCCACCAGAAAGGAAAACACAAACAATTATGTCCATGTGTAGAAGCACCTCACACGTTCACACGTGGACAAAACTGTCAGTACCTTTCCACTAAAGAACAAAAACCTACGCCAAAACCTTACTGAAGTCATTTGAAAATGACAGAAGTAATAACATATGAAAATTTACAGAAAATCAACCAAAACCCTCGAACCAGACTTTTGAATTGCGGGTCAACTAAATTGTTTGGGAAAAAAAATGAAAATGATGCATCCTCTAAATGTTTTTGCCCAACCTTTTGAGGCAATGAGGCAATCCCTGTAACTCCCAATGAGATTTCAGCAACTGTAGACTGCTTTTTTGGCCCAGTCCTCATTAGCAGACTGCTCTAACTGTCTCAGGTTTGAATGTCTTGTCCGGACCACATGTTTCAGTTCCTTCTGAACTGGTTTTTGAGACCAAGTCGTCTGACATCGGGCAGCACAACTGCCTCTAGAACACCACGATAATCTTGAGATGTGACTGTACCTGCCCAAATTAAAGACACCCTCTACCAAAGCAAAGCAGTCCCAAAACATCAACAAGCCTACTCCATGTGTACAAAGTCGGGAAAGTCTTCTTTACTTGGTCTTGAGTCTGTAAAACAAGGACCTGGGTTTCCAAATAGCTCCTGGTTCTGTCTCCTGTGCCCTGTGCTGGTCAACGTCCATTTTGGCAAATTCCAGTCTCGCTTCTGCTTTTTGCAGCCCTCCCCTCCTTTGGACATCTTCCAGTTCACTTTAGCAAAGACCTGGACCTTGGAGTTTAACTCTAATCTCTTAAGAAGTTATTCCAGGGTCTTTGGGTAACTTTTGTATCGTCTCTTCAAGCTGTTGTCATGTTCTTGCTGTGGTCACGTCAAGGAAAGTTGGACACAGTCCCCTGGACCTTCAACTTCTGAATGTGTAGCTGTAGGCAAGCAACACCCAGCTTGATTGGAGATGGTCTTATAGCTTTTAACACGATTGTCTATACATGTCTTTTAACCTCTTGAGACGTCTCTCCTTAGCTTCCTGTAGTCCTAGTCAGCGTGGTCCACAACACAGTTTCGACTTTTCACCCTTTAACAAGGTAGACTGACAAGTTTTATAGACACCTGTGATGATAACAGGACTCCAAATGGTGTGGTCACATTTGTTATTCATGATTTTTTTTTTCTTGCACCCTTGTGTTGTCTTGCGGGTCAAAAGTGACCCACTACCATGTTTAGCTGTAGAAAAAAACACCTTAACCTATTTTATGACTTTTCCTAAAGAGACCGCATAATTAGAAAAAAGTGATTCTTCTTTTTTTGTTTATGTTTCCATGTGGGCTGTACACCACTAGGGTACAAAGATTGTCTTATGAGTCATTTTTGACCCGTAGAACAAGAGGAGTAAACACAATGTTAAGATCGCACGAGGGTTAATGATTCCATTGCACCAGAAAATTGTTGTTACTTTTGTCAGTTTCATGTTCTTTCTGAGGGTTTTTCTTTGTCTAAAAGGAGGGTACCAACAGCTTTGTCCACGAGTGAAGAAGCAGCTCATAGGCTTCTCCAAGGGTGTCACACCTTGGACACACCTCACAGCCATTTTGTATTTGGGTCTTAATTCGACAGGGAGCGGAAGATATATTACAATAAATAGCTACTGCGTTTAAGTGTCAGCGTTGGACGCCTGGATTTTGTTCTCCTCAGAAACAGAGCAGGCTTTATGGACAAAGTGGGTGAACACAGGGTTTGACTCTTGCCTTCCATCACTGTCCAATATTTATATACTTCGCATGAGTACGGGCTGACACAATGATGTAGTGGTTAGCACTGGTGTGCAGTGTGAACTGGTCCTGGCTCACCCATCCCCTCCCCGACCTTGTATACAGAATAAGCAGTGCAGATGATTAATGAATATATGCATAAATGTGTGTGGGTGTAAGGCTTTGAAAATATATAGTAAATCACTCTAAGTATGCCTATTCGCCTTTGTTAAAAGTAATATCTATTGATGACTTGACAGTTGGTGTGTGTGTGTGTCCAGTGATGCGGTTTCCTGCGTGAAGGTTCATGGTGACGTCCTTAGATGGTGACTCTCCTGAGCTCAGGTGAGAGGAAACGGTTAAGGGGCTCGGCAGTATCACCACGAATATATCACAGGAGGCTTTTGAGAAGTCTTTGGCAGGTCCATACTGGTCCACTGCTAGTGTTCAGCCATGCAGACAGAAAAACTAAGCAGAGGCAGGTCTGTTTGGAGCCTTTGCCAAACTGGGCATGGAAATATTTCTTTCCTGTTAATTCAGGAGTCTGGCAGTTTACCTGTGTGAGGTTGCCCTTTCAGTTGGTCACAAGCTATCGGTCATTCGGTTCACTTGGGATGAGACCCTCAAAACACAATAAAACTGCAGAGGAACCAGGAATAAAAGCAGCTTTTTGGCACGAACTGAAACAAACCGTCGCCCCGCCGATTTTGCGCAACTTCGTGTCGTATGCCTGAAATGGTTTCCCCTTTTAAAAGCATGGCCATCACATCTGAAGTCAACATGAATCAGAACCAGAATAAACCTTGTTTGCCCCCGAGGGGGACAAGCCATCAAGTTTGTGGGGTAGCACCATCAAATTATCACCAAAATAAAGTATAATCCATCACTGTACAGAATTGAGCAAATTGTGCCGTTGGTAAGAGACTGGGAGGTAAGCTGCGCTGCACATTTACATAATAAATATATCATAAGCAGCATTACACTCAGCGGGGGATGTGCGGGCTGGTATGGCGATGAGGGGTTTGCAAGGTTGCTGGGAATTGAGGAGTTAGATGGCTCTGGGGACAAAGGGTGCCCTTCTCTTCTGGGTTTGCAGGCGGGGCGGTGGAATCTGCGACCAGAGGGGAGAAACAGATTGTTTCGTCAAATTTCATTTGATGAATCTCATTTGAGCTACTTCCTGGATTGAGCTAAAACCATTTTTAATCTGATCATTGGCTTAAGCCAATGATAACGTGACCTTCAAGAATCCAACATTACGTGGAGGTCTTTTCTCAGAAACTAAAAGTAGCTCAGATCTAAAAAGAGGAGTCTGGAAGTGGCTGTTTTTAACCGAGACCCGTGGAAGTGGGGGCCGAAGACGGGCAAGTAAAGCCCGGCATAAGGCCACCTGGCATCCCACTCCTCCGGGGGAAAGGCGTTAGCCATTTCTGTTTTAGCTAACTCCGGACTCCCAACACAGCCTCTTGTACACCGGTCCGCCATTACCAGTCAAAGAAATTTCAGATTTGAGAATGAAGTTGCCACTAAGGGGCAATTTGTTTTACGCCTACCTTGACAGAATCTGAGGAATTCAAGCTTTTTGTGGATCCGCACGCTTTTCCAGCTAATGTGTGAAGTGTTGAAGCCTATGCGCTGCAATATGCTGACCTACCTAAGGTTTTTTCAGAGTACCCCTACTCCTCACTGGCACATGTTCTGCTTAACTTTTACTTTACATGGCAGCTGGACTCTCGTGAGATTCGTGAAGCTATACACCGAAGGCCAAACCACAGCGGTTCAGACCAGTCAGCGTTTAGCTGAGGTGCGATGACAGCCAAAAGTGGCTGTTGGTTCAAAAACAACAATGGCGGCGCCTGGAGATCAGCATCCATGCTGATATGGCCTCAATTATACCGATAGGACGAGCAAATAAAACAAGTCTCCCTTGATGGGAAAAGATGTTTGGCGTTGACGCTAACCTTTTCCACGCAGCTGGTTCATCTTCCATCCGATCTCACGGGTCAGGTGGATCCTCTGATGTATGAGGCAAATATAAAGATCCTGGGATACAAAAAAAGGCGGTGAGGTTCCCTTTTCCAGCGAATCTGCAGCTCCTGCAGAAGAGGCCCTTTCAGTCGCTGTAACGTATCAAATTTGTGTTGATCCTTTCATGTCAATGTGTTACATTTTGGAAAGATGGATGGCCAACATTAAGTTTTCCCCCAAATGATCCAACATGGCATCCCATGAGTGCCTACGTGGAGGCCTAATAGAAATTCTTCATTCACTACATGAAAGTTGACACACAGTAATGTTTACCTTAAGTTCAGTGCGGACATTAGAAAGTGTGTCTCCTTATTCAATCGCCAAATAAAACTGAAAAAGCCCAAATCATAATAGTTACACAAATATATGGAAGAGTACTTGCGATACCAACGGGCAAACGGCCAAACGGGCATCATCGAGACACAGAGAGGGACTTTCACCTTTCCATCTGGGAACCACGTCTACGGCTGCGTGCTGGTGTTTGAGCGTGGATCTTCAAACATTCACTGGAAGTACCGAGAGAGGGTTGTTTGGAGATGTTGCTCGCCCTCTTCTACTGCAGGAAGAGGAGGAGGCATTAGTCGATAAGTGACATAGAAGATGATGTTTGTCATCCAAAAATGCCGGAAAATGTACACATTAGGCTAAATGTTAAAGCTGCATTTTAAATTCTCATTTGTATTATCAATTATTCTATAGTATTTTGTGTTCAATAGCTGTGTTTGCTTCAAAACTGATTTTTTGGTTAGGTTTATCTTTTTAGTTAAACAATAGAAATGCTTGAAAGCAAAATGAAATAGGGGATGGGGCTGCATGTTCTTTTGTGTCACCGTCAATACCTTGCACAAATATTCCCCACCTCTTCCCATTCTTCTTCTTGTTACATAATGACCATAAATATGACCAGTAGATGTCAGGCGGGCCAACGCCATCTAAACAAGCTCCTTCTGAAAAGGTGGGTGTTGACGGTTGCAGAGTGGGCTCCGTGTGTCCTTCAGCGGACATGACTTATGCTCTCTGCGATTCTTGGCCTGCGCCTTGTTTTTTTGTATAAATTGCACAAAACGAACGCTTAGCAGGTGCTTCTCATAGGCTCGCGCTGCACTCGCAAATCCGTTTCGGAAAAAGCCGCACCACAACTCGCAGGTTGTGCTCAGCGTGGTCACGAGCTGAGGCGAGGGTCCGTTGCTTTGTTTCCGAAGCTGCATCCCAGAAACCTCAGAGCAGAGTGAAAGAGCGAAAGCTCGAGACAGATAAACTGCAGTTTTAGTTCCAACATTAATCTCCTCTGGAATGTCGTGACATGAATTTGCAATTGGTGTTTCATCTGGTTCACAAATAAATTGTTTTAATAGTTGAGGTGACAAGATTATTATATATCATTTTCCAAGGGATGTTTTTTTCTCCTCGAATTTTTCAGATAATGGCTGGATACCGGCATGTATTTCACATCTCTGAGGTTCCCCAAATTAAAAATTAACATTTAGCTCAAAACAATTCAGCTCTTTGTCATGATCAATAAACAGGAACAACATGGATTGTTTGCGTCACTCCCATTGGTCCAGGAGTGGAAATTTGGCAAAATGAAATTTTTATTTTTCCTTCTAAAGCTGTCTAAATTCCAAAAACTTTTCTCACTTTCCAACATAATATATTTTACCTTCCACCTTGCGTTATTACTTCTTGACACTATTCTTTTACCTATTAATCAGAATAAACATTCAAGAAGGAACAATTCGGAATCAACACACAGAACACGCCAAGCCTGAAAAATGTTACTTACAAATAGATACAAAGTGTTATTTAAGGGGGGAAAAATATGTAAAAAAACAAGAACCATACTTGAATTAATTACTACACCCAGTTATCACATATGTCTTCATTTTCCTTACCTGCAGAAAAGTAATCTAATTTCAATAACCAATACAGTCAGCTAAAAAAAAAAGCATGTGTGATAAAACTAGGCTTTCAGTCTACTTCTGTGGTTATAATGATTTAAATGATTGATTTTATATAAATTTAAAAAAAAAAAAAAAGGTTTTTTTCTGCATACCACTGTTTTGTTCTCTGGAGAAAAATGTCATTATACTGAATCCATTGTCAGTGCTGGCAAAAGAAATAAGAAACAGAAATAAAACAAGAGCAGAGCCTTAATTATGTTGTAAATCTAAAAAACTCGAAACAGCATGCCTGCCCTCTTCTGTTGGAAAGGCCAAACCTCTTCCTGACACAGCCGTGGTGTGTCATGAAAATATGAGTGTAATGGGAGCTTTAGTCAACACACTGAAAAGGTGAAGTGCAACATCAGATTCGTTTATTAGTCCTTTTCAAAGATAATTGTTTCCACATTCTTTCCGAGGAAAAAACAATCCAACGGTGATCACTTCAATTCGCTAACTGCACTCGGTATGAAACTTTTGTCTGAACCGTCTTGCAAGTGATCGCCTGGATGGAGGGAACGAGAAGTACCAGCTCTGGGGTGAGGTTGCCTGGCGTCAGGTGCAATAGTGTGTGCGGCAGCGGTGTTATTGAGTGTGGGGAGCCCGATTATCTTGGAGGCCTTATGATTGACTTGCAGGGGCATCTTCTCAGCGGGGTTTGGGGGGGATCCATCATGTTAATGAAGCAGGGGGAGGGGGAGCAAAGGAGGAGGGATAATTGTCTAGGCACAATTATGACTGTTCTATTGCAGGAGCCAAGTTATTATAAGTGTGCATTAGTGCAAAATGCATGGGTCCTCTTGAAATAACGCCTGCATTGGCACACAATTGGAATATAGCTGATGATTCGCGTCGGGTCGTTGTGCAAACACTTCGGTCTGCGGTTTCTTTGTGGCGAGGCCATTGAGCGGTTCATTCATAACTAACCAATCACATCCCGACTTGCTAGACGAATGTGTCCAATAGCCGCGCTGCTTCTTTGTCGGCCCTGTTTTGACCGCGGACAGACAGCAGCAAGTGTATCTCCTAGCAGCTAAGCTAACTCAGCGAATTTACACCGGCTTACTTTATAACTTTGGGACAAATTCTAACAACGGCAAACGCGCGTTTCTGATTTCGAAAAATCCAAGCTACTTTTAGATGTGCCGATTGTGGGGCTAAAACGTCTATTTTGGTATTTATTCAGGTAAACCGCTTCTGTCTTGTTAGCCGAGGCGGCGGAAGGTAGGCGCCAGTCGTGTTTGACAACAGTGTTTCTCTGTCACGTTCCTGGTGTTCGAGCTCCCGCTATTCGCCACCGTCTCAAGTTACGGCTAAAATACGATTCAGCATGGGCGATTTCCTCGACGATCCATCGGTTCTCACCAAGGATAAGCTGAAGAGTGAGCTCACGCTACACAATGTGCCCCTGCCCGTTGGAGAGCACAAGAAAGAAGTGTATGTGCAGCTGTATCTGAAGAACTTGACCACCCTGAACAACAAGAGCCCGCCTGCAGACACCTTCTCCAGCGATGAGGAGTTACCGACCCCCGTCGTCTCCAACAAAAGTCGATCTGGAAGGGTAAGCCCGATTTGAGCTCTGATTGGCATTCACGTCTGGTGTTGTGTTCCTCTCTGACGGACTAATTCTTTCCTAAATGCCAAACTTCACGCAGAAAGCTACAAAAAAGTCAGACAAACCTCCAGCAGAAGTGGAGGTGGCCGATCTCAATGATGAGGATTTAAAACAACAGCTTGAAGAACATGGTGTGGAGGCAGGACCCATTGTGGGTAAGGTTCAAGAAACATAGTGTGATTCGGTGTTACAATTCCACCTTGGCTTCCCATGTGGTCTAATCCTCTTCAACGCTTTCACCTAATTTAGCTTCAACCCGAAAGCTGTACGAGAAGAAGCTGCAAAAGATTTTGAGCCAGGCTGCAGCAGAACCTGGGGCCCCAGCAGACGTCACGGTCCTCCCCAAGGCCGACAGCAATCAGAATGGCAACACAAACTCTGACCAGTACAGCGACAAGGAGGACGGTGGGCACAGACCTCAACGTTACTTTCCCAGATCAGTGACACTGCCCAGAATTGTTTGTTTTTTTCCCATATTACAAACCCCGAGCTAATGTGAACGAAGGATTTGTTTTGTAACATTGTAAGTTAATTACCTGCAGTCCCTTGTTAGATAAATGTAAAAGCAATGAAAATAAACAGCACACCGCATAGTCATATAACCTTAGCAAACCCACGACACACACTGGGCACTGGTAGGTATGCAGACACAATACCCAAATCACTCAAGTCTCATTGTTGTATCTTGTATTTATTTCAGAGGAGACTTCTGAACCAGAGCAAATCCCTGTAGTAGAGAAGCCTGTGCGCAGCAGAGGCAAAGCTCCTGTGACATTGAGGACCAGCAGCAGACGGCAAAGCAAGGTGAGATCTTTAAATGTACATTCTGAGCTCAGCAGTACACCTTTTGTAATCTTATTATAATCAGGGTCCCACATGTCAAAGAAATCAAGATTCCAGTTGTGAAAAAAAGAGGGAAAACTACAGTGCCCCGGGAAAGCTTGTTGAGAAGTTTAAACCAAAGTTAACAAGGATCTAACCCTAAAAATTAGACCATTACAAGGTAGAAGGTACTTGGAAATCATTTTAAAATGACTTTTGGAAGGAGTATTGAGACGTGAATCTTTTTTGTCATAGTAGCTAGATTGCTGCTGAAAAGTTTTTTTTTGCTATTATTATTAAATCAACCGCATAGGCACGAGAACCCCGACAATCCAGTCAAATACATTATTCATCTATATGTATGTGATCGATTGTTAGGTGGTGGAGGAAGTGATCACTGAAGAGACACCCAAGACCACCAGTGAGAATATAGTTGAAGATATCCTCGCCAATGAAATAAGCACACCTGCAGGCATCAGGTAAGAGCTTGGCTTTTACAAGTCATCCTTCATTGCTGGAGGAGAGCAGACCAATATTGTGGAAATGTGCATTGAATTAAAAACCAGATGAGCCAGCTGCAGTCTGACCTTACCATTTTCCTCACTGTATGCACTTAGTGATCAGATGCCATTTCCAGAAGCTGGGATTTCTTTTATTTGTAGCAGATGCTGCTGAGAGGGACAGCAGCTGTGCGTGATGAGAGTATGACAGTTACATGAGGAAATGGCAGAACATGTACAGCTATGGACATTTCCGTGAATGAAATCCCTGTTTCTGTTTAAGCCTCTCCAACCGTACGCCTGTGTGAGCAGGGGACCAATTTTATGATAGTCGTAAACTACGCTTTTAAACACCCTCATTCAGTTTTACAATCAAATCGACCTCATCAACCATCCTCTACCAAAATCATCAGCTTCTTGAGGTTTTTACCTCTGTAAAGACTTTGATATGCACACTGCTAATTGCAACGTATTCAATCACAACATTATGAAACCACTGTGTGACAATCATAAGCCATGACTCCCCCCCCTTTTATTTATCACAAATAAGTGGATCAGCATGTTGATTGTAAAAAATATATATATATTATTTTTTTAATTTATATTATTATTTTTATATTATTTTATATATATATATATATATATATATATATATATATATATATTTTTTTTTTTTTTTTTTTAATTATTATCTATTATTTATTTATTTTGTTAATGTAGCTATCTCATACGTGAGAACTTTTTTAATTTTTGTTTTACTAATGTAATTATCTCATCAGCCCAAATAGCATACAGATCACCTGGTCTTGCAAGTCTTGCAACATCTTGATCCACGGAATGCAAACAGTTCTGTTGATTCTTGTTTGTTTGATGTTTCAATGTTTGTTCTTGTCCGATCAGTGCGACCTGTAGGCGTCCCATCCGAGGAGCTGCGGGTCGACCTCTGAAACCAAGTGAATACTGGTTGGACGAGTCCCGTCTTAAGCACACCATCCGCACCGAGAGTCGCTCTTACTCGGAGTCTTTCTCCCGAGGGGCGAGCGCGGTCCCTTCAAGCAAAGCTCCAGCCAAACGAGGCTTCCTGTCCGCGTTGCTCAAGCTCTTGTTCCTCATCGTGATTGGCTGCTCGCTCTACTACGTCTACCAGAATCTGGATGCGGATCAGATGAACACCTTTCAAGGCCTCCTAGACCCCGTGGTTGTCCCTCTCCGACGTGTCGCCGATAACGTAGCCACCTACCTGGGCTTTGGCAGCGGGGCCGCGACACAGAACGCCGCTAAGTAAAGACGCTTAGCAGCCCCTCAATCTGCCCACACCGCCTCCTTGCCACAGCTACCACTCAACAAACCTGGTTTACTTATTTCCTATCTGCTCTGAAAAGGATGACCGATGAAATTGGGAATAATAATCTATTTCTCCCTGCAGATTCCAGGAGAAGCTTTTGCTCCAGCAGTAGCTCCTGGATCACACTATTTCATGGCAGTCAGAAGAGACAAAATGTTAACATTGCTTTTTATCTGTGAATCGTTGTCTTTACGTGTATTTAACCCCTGTAAGTAGAAACCAGTGCAGAATCGAGAGGCCATTTGTCTATGCATGGTTGTAGTTTTTATTTCTTT
The DNA here is from genome assembly GCF_037954325.1 of Fistularia commersonii. Taxonomy (NCBI): domain Eukaryota; kingdom Metazoa; phylum Chordata; class Actinopteri; order Syngnathiformes; family Fistulariidae; genus Fistularia; species Fistularia commersonii. The sequence goes on from NC_141290.1 coordinate 7,827,935, forward strand.
TTTTTTTTTTTTTCCAATTGCCATACTGTAGTTTCTAACGCTGCATGCCAGGCGTTTTCCTAATGGTGAAGTGCCTGGACAGTTTGCACTTACTGTGCTCCCACATCTAAGCATAAAGCAGCACTTCTACTAATAGCAGAATGTGTCCGTGTAAGAATTTCACAATTTGCTCTGTAGATAGGGACTTAGATAGTAGTTTTCATTGTTTCTGTGGTGTTCGGCTCAGTAAAGCCCTCAACTTCTTACGGTGGTCTTTGCTGGGAGAAGGCATGCAGTGCTATCAGGTAACATCCCTGCAAGTGGAAATTCATCCAACAATTGTGTTGGAGTGACAAAACTCAAGAGTGGCTAAGCATACCTTGGGGAGCAAAACAGGCTCTGTTATAATGGCTAACTGTTGATTCTGCTCATTCATGCTCCACGTTGTGAACGTGATTTTACTGTCATTAATGATTTACTGTATTTCTTGCCAGCTTGTATACAGTGTCATTTCAATGAAGCAGCTGACATTTGACCCTTTCCTTTGGTAAATAAGCGCTCCTTAAGGAAATTAAAAAAAATGCAGCTTTTGATCCATTGACTTTTTTTTTTTTTTTTTTTTTTTTTCGCTTTCCCAGAGTGTCCATTTTAATTTACCTACTGTTTATATTAGTGCTTGTGTGTGTGTGTGTGTGCTTTGTTTTTGGTCCTTCAGTCCTGCACAAGGGGCTGGCTCTTTTTTTTTTTTTTTTTACAGTTTGCCCACATAGCTCACCTCACCTGACCAACATGTCCGCAGCAGATCTCCAAGAAAGACAAATAGACAATGTTGATTTGTTTTGAGTGAACTTCCCTAAAGACTTTACAATTTTTGCCTCTACAAGTTTCAAACCCGAAGGCCACCCTGAAGCAATTTCCACTCAACCACTGGGTGAGTACAGACTCACTGGAGGTGATGATGGTGATGGGTCACTTTACGGGGCATCTTTTGTTTCAATATTGATATTTTTCTAGCTGATGTGTTAAAATCTTTTTATAGCACACTTAATGATCATGTTTGAAAGAAATATGTGATAAATGCAATGGCACTGTATCTTAACAACAATCTCATTGGTTGAAGAAATACGTTTTCAGGCAGCTCTCCCTCCATTGATACACATCAGACTTAGGTGGGTAAGGATTTTTAATCTGTATATTTATAATGTTGGCAGCGTGTCACAAAATAAACTTGGTTGGTATCAGTTGGGTTTTCTTGCCTGGTGAATTTAGTCATCACAGGTTTCTGCTTGTGTTCACTGCTCGTCTGCAAAATTTAAAAAAAAAAAATCAAATTTCCCACATGCTGTTTATAAACAGGGTGTCCATACCTAAAGCGTATTAATCAAGAATATTTGAATCATTTAGAGAACACTCATACATTTATTACACGCAGACGTCTGCGGTTGCATGTCTTGCATGTTTTCTGTCAGCCTCTGTCTCCTCCTGCTGGTTAGTACAGAAACAGTCACCAACATCCAGGGATTCCTGCAGTATTAACAATTTGTCATCAAGAGAGGATATTTTTCCAAGATCTGTCTGGTGCTCCTTGATCCTATAGGTGGAGTTACTGGCATATGCATTTCAAGGGTTCTCACTGTGAGGAACACCTTAAGTTCTTAAGAAAAGATCGTCCTCTTCATTTGGCTGCTCCCTTCATGGGTCATCACAGCGATCACCTACCTCCATCTAACCTAGAGCTCTGCATCTGCTTCTCTCACACCAACTAACTTATTCTCCCCTTTACCACCATCCATAAACCTTTCCAGTCAGCCAGTAACAACTTGAGCATTCTTCCACCCAGATCTCCACCATCCCTCTACACTTCCAAAGATCCGACACATGTCGTCCCTCTGACGGACACATTCCTGGTCCTATCCATCCTCCTCACTCCCAAGAGAACCTTCACATCTTCATCTCGGTTGCCTCCTGTTTTTTCAATGACACTGTCTCTAAACGAGACAACCTACTCACCCCATATTTAGGATATTGTGTCTTCTTCAATCTAGGGTTCTTTGCCAGAGGCCTGGGACCTTTAGGGTGCTGTACATTATCTGAGCCATTCCCAAGATTGTGCTCTTCTGGACACAGGTCTTGGATGTTCATCCTTGAATCTGATGGAGCCATACTCCCAGCTTGGAGGTTACTGCTAAGAGTAACTTCATCACCACATCACACTTTTGCCTTCAGGCCCCACATCTTCTCCAACACACCCTTGAGGCCCTGGTATTTCTCCAGCCTGTCCTGTCCTGGCCATGTCCACCACAATGGCTGTCTCCTGCTGCTTGTCCACCACCATCAACAATGTCCCGTTGGTTCGCCAGCAGCATTATGTCTGTCTAGAACTGGAAGTCCCTCAGGAGCTTGGCCTGGTTGATCTAGATCACTTCTGGAGGTGTTCTCCACCTTAATCCTGCCCATCGAGATCTTAATGAAGGCTCTAAGTGTCCTGTTGATCTCGTACAGCTCTAGCCACTCCAGTATCCGTGTGTGACGTTGAGTCATAGGCCCTCTTTTAATCAAGCCATGCAGTGCACAGGTTGGTACTCCTAGTCTTATAGTCCTGGGTGGGGTGATGGCGATGCCAACCAGTAGCTGGTGGTTGGCTCCTCCAGTTTCCTTTCTTGTTCCGGTGCTTGGATGGTACCGGGTCCTTCGTGATGATGACCTTACTGCCTTGGGTCAGCGTTTCCGGTCGGGTTCCTGATCATATCAACTGGCTTTTCTGCTGCCGGTCGCTCATGCAATACAGATAAGTACTGAAGTCAGCAGGTGTTGTTTATGTTTGTCCCAAGTGCTGTCCAGCTCTTCATATTAGACACTGTTGTCTTGGATCAGTGGAGCAGTGGTAATTTCTATTGGTTCCTCTTCTGGGAGGCTACTGGGCTCTGCTTTCAATTCAAAAAGCCATTGGACATTGGTGTTATTATTCTCCTGCTATCTGATTCTCTGCTGTATCCCTTTGGGCAGATAGGTAGGGATCCGATCCTCTGCTTGGCACAATGTCAAAGCCAGAGCTTCATCTTTACTTATCTTGTTACCACTTACCTCTTGATCTCCACGCCTTTCTGCAACTCCGTTACCAAGCTGATTCACCACAGTGGAGAAAATCCTCACTGTTCACGTCCCCGAGCAGAGATTCGTCTGGTACCCTGTCTCTTGGGCTTGGCAGTTAAGTAGTCGTGCCCAAAGGATTAGAGAGAGAGAGAGAGATGTATGTACAGGACTGTCCCAGAAAATTAGAATATTGTGATAAAGTTCTTTATCTTCTGTAAAGCAATTACAAAAACAAAAATGTCATACTTTCTGGATTCATTCCAAATCAACTGAAATATTGCAAGCCTTTTATTATTTTAATATTGCTGATTATGGCTTACATCTTAAGAAAACTCAAAAATCCTATCTCAAAATATTAGAATGAAAAAGTAATTTTTGTTTTTTTAATTGCATTACAGAAGATAAAGAACTTAATCACGATATTCAAATTTTCCGAGACAGTCCTGTATGTATAGACACGCACATATTTGTATACATTTATTTATGTGCATGTGTGTGAACAGTTTGGTTCCTCTGGGAAGTAAAGTTGTCAAATACATGTAGTACTTCCCTAATATTTCCCTCCGAGATACACTGATTAGTGTCAAAACAAAGTCACATCACTATTTAAAACAGAATTGTCCAATTTATATTGCGTTTTAAGAAACGGCATGCAAGGTTTCGATTTTCCATCCAGGCTGATGACCTCGCTTTGACCTCGACGTGATCTGTTCAAGCAGCCACTTCAGATCGGAGTCCTCATTAGCGATGACAGCATGATGATTTATGACCGCATGCGTTTAGCACGGTGCTAATCACGCTGGTGTGGTGTGAAGAACGAAATTGTTGCCTGGGGCACTTGCATGAAGCAGTGAAGATTTCATAAATGAAAGTAATACTCTTAAAAAAAAAAAAAAAAAAAAAACATTTTTAATCAGACTCTGATCGAATGCAGACGGGGAAAAAAAGACCAATCCACCACAGAACTGAAGTCACGGTTTATTCATACAATCACATGGCAGACACAAAGAGCAGGGAATCTGGATTTGTTTCAGCAACAACAAAGACTACTTGAAGAGAGAGAGAAGGAGGCTCATAATCTCAAATTGTTCCCCTCCTGCTCGTCCGGATAATGATCTGGGACATCTCCGCCTGCAGAGGACAGAGCAGCAAACGTTGAAGAAGTACCAACAAGCTCTGGTGTTACCTCAAACCGAGTGGAGCTTGTTACCTTTTTCCACTCCCTGCCGCTGAAGCTCCCAATCGAATAACGAAGCGAAAGAAAGTTCTGGTCTCATCCCCTGGTTGTCAGTCACTGGAGGGAAACAAAAGAAATAATTCTTAGAAATAAAATTCCATTGCAAAAATCAATAACAAGACGGCTTGTTCAAGTTGGGCTGATTGTTGCAGCTATGGATTAATTGTTTTTGACATGACGACATGAATAGGCATCACTCTAAAAGCTTATGTTCATAGCTTTGTTTCTTTAGCTAACTTCATTTAAGGGAATTTCTGTAATTTTTCTTTCGGAGACCAAAAATTGTAAATGTATCTTATAGAAATCCGTTATTCAGCTATGAATCCCAATAAAACCATTCATCAGTTCTACAGCTGCTTTTCAATGTAATGAGCTTTTCGCTCACATCTTCTCGCCAGTAATAATCATAGGCATTATCCAAAAAGATTAGCAGGCGTATTAACTATTAAAGTTATATTTAGACATTAAATCTCTTCTGCCGGTGCATCCCATTATCATCCTCACCTGAATGCAAGTCTCCCGCCTGGCGGGTGTCGTGCTCTAGCCTCGAGCGACGTCCTTCTGCAAAACACTGACATTATTCACCTCTCTCGCCGTGACCGCCTCGACCTGCACCACCTAATGTGTGTGTGTGTGTGTTTGCTCTCACGTGTGCCTTTCAGGTACAAGACGGCCTGAGGAGTCCAGTTTCTCCGCTGAAGCAGAGGAGGGCAGAAACGTGTTAGCAACTCCTCCCCCCCTCGTAAAGGGAATTTGCAGGGATTTCACCCACCTGGTGAGCTCCAACGCCCTGGGAGACCAGCGTCACCAAAACCATCACTGCCGGAAGGAACATCGCTGACCCCTGAGAGGATACGATCGGTAAGTAAATATTAAGCAGTACCATGATAGGAGAGTCAGTAATATTTGTTATATATAATCAAATGAGTTACCTGTGAAGCGTTTCAGGAGTCGTCCTGATGCGTATCCTGTCACTGCTGTCTGGTTTTTCCCATCACATCATTAAATAGCCCCTGCGAGGAGGCTGATCGGGAGCATTTCTGCGTCACGTGGGATTTGATTTGACATGACTGACAGACGTTTGGGAGCGCCCCGGCTCATTAACTTGGCATTCTCATCAGTGATTCCAACTTCTGGCCAATTATCGTCAGCGGAGCATGTCGACAGGGTCGCGAGGACGGTGGCGTCACCGGGATGTTTTTCATGGATGCGGCCGATGTGTTGACAGCAAGGTGTCGTTTGTGTGGGAGGAGGGTGACGAGACTCCGCTGGAGGTGTGAAATCACTACCCTCCTTAATACCTCAGCAGACGTGTCATTTCATTGAGGTATTTCATACATCTTTCTCAACCGCTTTAATTCATTTGCTTGCCTTGCTACATTTAGGGCCTGGTCCTCAGCATTTCAGGACCTCCAGAGGGCCTGCAACGTGACTATCAGCCTCCCAGGTGAGTAGCCTCTCACTGGAGGTGCCCCAGAGGCATCCTGTTCACACCCTCCAACCACATCAGCTCCAAACCCCACCAGAAGTCTGTCCTCCAAGCCATTAAAAACCAGATGGGACTACAGGGAGCGTACTTCCTAGAACCATCCACTCCTTCAGTCTCCTTCTTTTCTCTTTTGGCCGCTCCCCTCAGGGGTCACCACAGCTAATCAACCTCAGCGTCCTTCTACCAGTATATTCAGTTTCTCCTCTATAGATGACCAAACCATTCCTGATCTTCAATATTCCTCAACATCTTCATCTCTGCTACTTCCAGGTCTGCCTCTTGTCTTTTCCTCAATGCCACTCTCTCCAAACCATACAGCATCACTGGTCTCACCGCTCTGAAATTGGTTTCTCTGACTGAAACATGTAACGTGCTAGCCCTCTGATGCACCCGTTCCTTATCCTGTCCATCCTCATTGCTCCCAAAGAGAACCTTCACAGCTTCATCTGCTACCTCTAGGTCTGCTGCCTGTCTTTTCTTCACTGCTCCTGTCTCTAAACCATACATCATCATAGGTCTAACCACTGTTTTGTTCACCTTTCCTTTCATTCTGGCTGAAAGTCTTATATTGTACCCCTGACACTTTTCTCCACCCATTCCAAGCTGCTTTAACCAGTTTATTCACCTCTTTTCCACACTCTCCATTGTTCTGGACTGTTGACCCGAAGTACTTAAAGTCCTTCACCTCCTTTATCTCCACTTCCTTCAGCCTCACCCTTCCATTTGGGTCCAGCTCATTCACACACGTTTTCTATCTTGCTGCACAAACCTTCATTCCTCTCCTTTCCAGAGCATACCTCCACCTCTAGATTTTCCTCCACCTGTTGCGTCCTCTCACTAAAAATCACAATGTCATCATGCAAACATCATGGTCAATGACTATTCCTGTCTAACCTCATCTGTCAGCCTGTCCATCACCATTGCAAACAAGAAGGGTCTCAGAGCTGACCCCCAATGTAGTCCCACCTCCCCCTTTAACTTCTCTGTCACACAAACAGCACACATCATAACTGTCTCATCGCTTGCATACATGTCCTGCACCAATCTAGTTTACTTCTTTGCCACTTCAGACTTCCCCATACAGTGCCATAGTTCCTCTCTCTGCACTCTGTCATATGCCTTTCCTAAGTCCAACTCCATCATTAGTGCACCTCCTAATGCCTGACAATGTACCAAAGCCTTGCTTCCCTTTCCTGACAGTTTTCCAGAAACCTTCTCAAAGCTAAACTGACATTTCTTCTACGTCAACCCTGTGACCATCAAAGGTCAAGTCATTCTGCCTGCAAGTCCTCCTTTACTGCTGATTTCCATCAGTCTGTCCTTATGTCTCCAAAATAAGCAATGATGACCACAGCTCTGTAGAGGTACTTTCATAATGGGGGCCCCGAACTTGGACCATTGGATCCATGTTCAGCCAGAACACAGGACTAATTACTCCAGAGATATGAAATGAAGACTTTGTGAACTGGCTCCTCCACCAAATATTCGAACTTCACCCAAAAGGCTTGGGTCCGGCAGATCAGGCCAGTAGACCTACCCAGAACCTGATCCAACTCCCAAACCAGCTTTTGGTCAATTCCTGAACCTTCACCTAAAGTGTTCTGGTACTGCGGACACTCATGATCAACCTTGTATTTCAACGCTGTTTGGAAGTGACCCATCCTTTTTCTGCATACAAGTCCAAGAGGAAGACACCAGTCAGGTTTAGATCAGGCTTAATTTCCTCATGGTGTTTTCCTGTGGGTATCAGACCCTCATCTGTGTCAGCTAGCCAGTCCAAAAGTATCCTTCGTGGCTTGTTGTCATTCTCTCTCTTAAAGCTTTCAGATGGGCCTCTAATTTATCTAAAACACGTGAATTACAATCGGGACTCCAAGTAGCACCGCATGTCTCATCAGAAGACTTCCTAGTGAAAACAAGTGATGGAACACATTTATAAAACACACTTTATTTCAGGACTTTTTTCTTAAGAAAACAGCGATACAGTCGTTGTTTTTGGTCGTTCATAAAACATTTTTTCAATGAATTCCGGTGAGACATCACAGAGGAGCCAGAGGGGTCTCTTGCTGACTGAGGCACGGAGTTTGGAGGAAGTGCTGAGAGCGAACCCCGAGTCTGGCCTCTGTGACCAGTCTATTCACAGCAGACGGAGGTGGTCATGTTGTCCAATGAAAGTCATGTCCAAAGCTACTCCATCCCAGCAGGAGAAACTTTATACTCTTCACATTTACATTCAAAAAGAAGTCTGGATTCACAGTTCTAGAGAGGAGATTCGGACCATGATAGTGAAGTACAGTCAGTCGTTACACCGCGGTGTCGCTCCGTCCCAGTTTGTCCACAAGCTAAAAGAAAAAGAAGAATCCAGTTATTTACAGGCAATAGATTTTGAGTTCTTTCAACGACCTGGAGCAAACAGTCTACTTGAGATGACTGGATGCAGAATGGACAGGAGTTTGTCAGGGTGTGAAGAACTGCACACCATCAGTCCAGACAGCCAAGTGATCGTCTCAGAAAGTTGGCCTTCCATCTGTCCTCATGAGCTGACAACCAGAAGATACCAAGTCCAGTTGCCACGGTACGATTTGACAAGGATTAAAAAACCTTTGGTATCACATGGAATCTGGGGTTGAGACATCTTTAGGCCAATATCGAAGGGAAGGCTTTTTTTCTCACAAACCCCAGAAACTAAGAATTATGTTTAACTAAAGTAAATTCTTTACATTGACGTTGGGCACCAGATCAGTGCTACATATTCACAAACTTCAAAACCTGTGCCTACTATTCTCATATTAAGTTGCATCAATGCCCCTTGAAGTTGTTCCTTTAGTAAAAGAGCGAACGATTGTTCTGCTCCGTCATCTTCCCAGGTTTTCAAATGCTGTGAGAGCAGCCAAGACCATGGACGTTAACAAAGACATACAGAAATGTTTCCGGTGCATCTGAAACCCTTTCTGGTCAAACAAGGGGGTTACTGAGACACAGGTTCATGATTAAAACAAACTGGAGAGGAACTGTTGATCTGTGGGGAGGCAGACAACCAACTTCTCCTACATCCTACCTTTAAATTCACATTTGAGCATTTTTAGCTGATAAAGTAATTAGCAGAGATCAGTGCCTTCCAACAATTGTGGTGGTTCTCACCCCGGAGATCCCTGGTAAACTCAGCAGAGACCCAAGCACCGGCACTCGTCGAATGAAGCCAACGGCCACCGGGAAGAATCCCCTAAAAAAATGGAGACAGTGAGGTGGGACTGAAGGAGGGACATGAGTGTGGAGTAAAAATATTGTTCAAGCTGACCTGAATAAGAGGTAGAAACCACAGATCTCGAGGATGACGCCAATGACTGGCCAGCCAATCATGACCACGACCACCCCCCCTAAGAAGAAGCTGGTGCCTTTTACTTTCTGTCTCTGGACGAAGAATCTGAACGTTCGCTCCAGGCCAATGACAAACGACAAACCTGAGACAAACAGAATCTGCCCATGGAAAAAACAAACGCCCAAATTAGATCACAGAGACGTCAGAGGAACCCAACGTGGCAGCGGTTGATTTGCTCACGTTTCCAACAGCGAGCAGAGCCTTATCGAAATATAGCATCATTCCGAGGAAAAGGAAAAACGTGCCAAAGCCAGCCAGCCCCATTCCGATCTCTGCGGATTTAAAAGGATGAGGCAGTTATCAATCATCTTGTAGCATCAATTTGATAGAATCAATCATCTGATAGCATCAATCATCTGACAGCACCTAGCATTGCAATCATGAGAATGTACTGTGTGTGTGTGAGTGTATATACAGGTACATGTGCGTGTATCGTCACGCTCTTAAAATTAACGCCTGAGTCATTTTTTTCCAAAAATGTTTTTTTTGCCTAAATCATCTCCTCATGATGCTGACCACCTCTGGCAAAATTGCCTACATTCTCAGTTAAACAGATTGTGCCATTTTACCCCTTTAGTAGAAATTGTCTATGTCAAGAGTGTGTCAAATGGTTCAGTTTTTTTGTGTTTCCTGAACAATCTGAAAAAATGACATGGGCGATTATATTGAGAGTGTGGCGATATATAGGTATGTATGTATACGTATGCATTAATACTTGCATATATACATATTTATATGTGCGTGTATATCTACAGTTGTATGTGTGAACACACAAACACACACATACACATATATATATATAGATCGAGCTGGGGTTCTCTATCAGAGGCCTAAGAGTTTGAGGTTTCTATGCAGGATCCCAGCCTCGAATTGGACTCTTCTGGTGAGATGTCCTTCTTGGGATCTACTGGAGACATTCTCCCAGCCTGGGGGTTCTCTTGAGTGGTGAGCGTAGCCATCCCAAGTGACAGCAGCATCGGGAGGAAAAAGCAGAAGAAGGAAGCTGGAGAAGTTCCAGCGCTTTAAGAAGCTGGGGAAGATGAGGGAGCCTCCTGCAGTGATAGGGATCTCTTGGAGCAGTCGGCAAAAAGCTGGGAAGAGGTCTCCAGGAGATTGTAAGTGAGGATCTAAGTGTGTGTGTGTGTCTATTACATGTGTGTATGTATATATGTATATATATACATATATACAGGACTGTCTCAGACAATTAGAATATTGTGATAAAGTTCTTTATCTTCTGTAATGCAATTAAAAAAACAAAAATGACTTTTTCATGATGTTCTTATATTTTGAGATAGGATTTTTGAGTCTTCTTATGATATAAGCCATAATAAACAATATCAAAATAATAAAAGGCTTGCAATATTTCAGTTGATTTGTAATGAATCCAGAATGTATGACATTTTTGTTTTTGTCATTGCATTACAGAAGATGAAGAACTTTATCACAATATTCTAATTTTCTGAGACAGTACTGTATAAAGTATAAATGTGTGTATTCATACTCTATACAGACACACAGGCCGTAAACTAGCTACGCTTTGATATGGTGCTTACGTCACGACCCTCTGGGCCAATCAGATCCAAGCCGCCGTGTAGCTTATTTTTTATTTTTTTTTACTCGGAAACAAAACAGATACGGCGGGAAAGACGGTTCTTACTCTGAAAATCCGTCAGGGTGGTCATTTTGGAAGCAGACGATACATTTATCCGGCTCTCAACCGCGTCCTGGCGAGCTTAGGAGGACGTCAGCGACCAGGACGATGGAGGAGTCTCAACCTGACAGACGAGCAGCCGCTGTGTGACGTCATGACCACGGAAAGATCGTCTATTCCGGCTGATGGTCAACTCCTGACGCACTGCGCGCACTTTTACTCTCTAAACTCAGATATCTTTTTGTAACAGAGCATCCTCTTCAAGATAACGGTTTAAACTCAGATATCTTTTTATATATTTTAGATATTAACGTATGTGAGTGCTCTGTAATCACACTTAGCTGTGCAATGAGGAGGTTGAATCAGTGAAAGGTTCATTGAAATAGTCCAGTTTTGAAACTAAGGGAAAAGTGTACATTTTTAAGAATAAGGAAATTGTGCAGAATTGCGATAACTATAGAGAAATAATGTTGATGGCCGTATTTTTGATGTTATGGGAAAGAAGTGGAAACAACTGAGAGCAGAAGTCGGTATTAGTGGTTAGCAGTATGGTTTCATGCCTAGAATGGGTACTGCAGATGCAGTTTTTACTAAGAAAGCTAATAGAGATGAACTGAGGGAAGGTTGGAGGGAGCTGCATTGTGCATTTGCAGATCTGGAAAAAGCATACAAGAGGGTGCCAAGAGAGGGACTCTGGTAATGTATGAGAAAGTTTGGAGTGGCAGAGAAGCATGTTGGACTGGTGCAGGACATGTATGCCAGCATTGGGGTGTGCTGAAGGAGTAACGGAGAAGTTCAAGCTGGAGGTAGGGCTTCATTAGGGATCAGCTCTGAGCCCATTCTTGTTTGCAGTGGTGATGGACAGGCTGACAGATGAGGTTAGACAGGTTCTTCCTGGATCATGATGTTTGCAGATGACATTGTGATGTGTAGTGACAGCAGGAAGCAGGTTGAGGAAAATCTTGAGAGGTGAAAAGGAGAGTAATGAAGGTTAGTCATCACAAAACAGAAAACAGGTTTTTGAATGAGAGCAATGAAGAGTTTGGAAAAGAGCTGAAGTGGCAGGTTCAAGCAGATTGGAACGGCTGGAGAAAATTGTTAGGGGTGATAAAAGAATATCAGCCAGAATGAAAGGAAAGGTGTACAACACAGTGGTGAGACCAGTGATTCTGTTTGGTTTGGAGACAGTGGCATTGAGGAAGCAGAGATGAAGATGTTGAGGTTCAGGAATGAGTCCATCAGAGGAACAGCACATGTAAGGTCTTATAAAGATGAGGTCGGAGATGCCAGGCTGAGATAGTGAATATACTGGTAGATGGATGCTGGAATTGGAGCTGCCAGGCAGGAGGTCGAGAGGAAGACCAAAGAGAAGATTTATGGATGTAGTGACAGAGGATATGAAGTTAGTTGGTGTGAGAGAGGAGAATACAGAGAATAGGAATATATGGAGGAGGTTGATTCACTGTGGTAACACCTGAAAGGAAAAGTCGAAAGGAAAAGGAGAAGCAGAAGAAGAAGACTAATGGAAGGGACTGCCACTGAAATCTACAAACTAATTGATCAATGTTCTGATCATAGTATACGGTTACATAAATCCTCTCTAAACTTAACACAAGAAAACATTTTAGTGTTGTCCCATTAGCCTGTATAATAAGTTTAGGTCTGACCTCCACTTATTATTATCATTATTATCATTATTATTGTTGTTGTAAATGTAAATGACACAAGGACTGTGTGATGTGGCCTGAGGAACTTCTATGCTATAAATGATAATCAGTGATATATTTATGATGTAAAGTTATTTTCATGGAAGCAAAAGAAGACTCAAGAGAATATAACACTGTACAAAGTGCAAATGTTGTAAAGTAATAAAACAAATGTGTGCGGGGCTCAGTGTGGCCGTGCCATGAAATGAAAAATAACATTTGTGATATACATGTCTGCATATAGAGGGTATGAATTTGATTTATGGCACCGATAGGTATCATAGTCCAGTTTGCCATGATATTTTTTATTATAGTAGAGGCAGTTGTAAAAGTAGTAGTAGTGTTTTCTTTCATTGAAATTCAAATAGTCGTTCTTTAGAATTGACGTCAAACCTGAGACTTTTCAACCAGAGTGGGCGCTCTTCCTACTTGATAGACCTACATAGATATGCGCAGGCGCACATGAGCGGTGTTTTAGTAACTCTTCATTTTGCGCTTTCTAATTTTTTAAAACCATTATGGATATTTCTCTTTCTCATTTTTTTACTCTTTTGTAATAAAAGAAATTTTCACACGTTCGTATAATCTCCATTTCATTTGATGAAAATTACCACTCGACTTCAACCCCCATGAGCACGCGGGACCCGGAAGTACATCCGGTACCGACGCGGCTAATCTGAGGACAGAATCCAAGAAGTGGCGACGTGTAGAAAACACGGGCGGCTGCTTTATTCCCGCTGAAATGAACTTAGCAGATATTTGTTTAGATAAGTGAGGATTCATCCAGCGGGTGTTTTCGGTCTTCCGCCGCCATGAGCACCGTCTTCGCGATTTTCCTGGTGTTCGCAGGCTGCTGCAGTAACGTTGTCTCCCTGGAGCTGCTGGTCAGGTCAGCGGGAGCCTCAGCTCTTCTGAGAAACACTCAGCTTTATTTCCTTTTATTTCTACTTGGGGACGGTTTTTTTTTTTTACTTCTTTTTTGTTGTTGTTGTTGTAAGTCGCCACACTGGTGCACAAGCAAAAAGGTAGCAGGTCGTTATCACTGAGTACTTATACTGTAGTACAGTAGTGCTTACACTTGAGTTAGTGGGTCATTTGCATCCCAGAAAATTCTCAATAAATTTAACTTTCAGGGAAAGAAAAAAGGTGGGGTTCTGGTTCAAGATGGGACTTTCACAACATCTTGCACTAAATTTAATTTGAAAGAACATAAGAATCTGAAGTTTCATTTGTCCCTAAGGGGGTAGCATAGCAACCTAACGCAGAGCCAACATCCATAAAAATATAAAAAAGAGGTTGTCTCAATCGAGGTCAAATAAAAAGAAAGTGTAAATAAAGTGATCAATAGAGTGAAGTGACTCTAAAATCTTTAAATAAAATGTACAGCTGTATAAATGGCTGTACATCTGTACAAGGGCAGGAGAAAGCCAAACATTTGTGACATTTCCTGAGGATCTCAGTGCTCAGGTATCTGCACTCCTTCACTTTTTCTACTGGTTCCTCCTGGATGATGGAGGCGACACCCTCTGTCTGCAGGAGAAGGTCACCCCCATGTCTGAGGCATCACCTGTTGGTGAGGAAGCTGACGATCCACCGGATGAGTTGGTGATTGAGGTGGAAACAGGTGTCAGCTTCTCCGCCAGTATGTGGGGTTGCAGGGTGTTGAAAGCTGAGGAGAAGTCAGCAAACAGAAGCCTGACTGTGTTGCGGGGGTGTCCGGGTGTTTATGGATTGAGTCTGTTAGGACGATTTTAGCATCGTTCATCTGCTGTGTGCCTGATAAGGATCCAAGTCCTTCATCAAACGGAGAGTTGAGAGCCACAGGTCTGATGTGGTTCAGGACCTTTGTGGTCCGGGACATCTGGGGCGCTATGCCATCGGATAAGGAGTTTTAAATATTCCCCCCAGCTGCTCGGCACAGTGCTTAACGTCCGCAGATCCTGTCCTGTGTTGACTTTAGTGCTCCGAAAGGCTCTCACCACCTCCTCAGAGCTGAAGGCCTGTGCAGGGCAGGGCTGCCCGGTTAGCGAGTAGAGGCTAATGCCCCTAGCTGGGTGCTGTTGTCACTCTCAAACCATGTGAAGGAGTTTGAGGGCGTTGGGGAGCGATGTAGTGTTGCTCCCTGATATCTGAAAAGTTCTCCTTGTGCAAGGGTTTGCTCCACCTTTTATTTCAACTTGACAGTTTTTATTGCACATTTGACCTCCTTCTCAGCCTCAGCCAGTAAAGAAGTTTTTTTTTTCTTATTTAGATTCTCCCAGCATGCATTGTGCTAGTAAAACAATGGCAGTGCACCTGATTTTTAAAGTAATATCAATTCTTTGTGGTTTTTTTAACACACATTCTAGTACGAGACCAACAATAAGATGTATTTTATATTTATGCCTATTATTCCTCCAAGGTGGGGCTCCCTTGAAGCCTGGCAATACTGCCTGGTTCCACTGCTTGATGGTTGTTGTTATTCTGCCTGCTCTTCCCATCTTAGAGGGTAAGCAGGAGCAAGCAGAATACAGAGGCTCATCTCAGGGTTGGAAAGTAGAAACATTTCCCCCAGGATCCTTTTCCGTGGGAATTTCTCCGAAGATCATGGGGACATTGGATCGCTCCTCTTAAAAATAATGCTAATAACCCAGCAGTATTTATTTGAATGAGTGGAATGAAGAGCACTGTGTGGAGAACTCCAGAACACTAAGCCTCCTCAGCTCCACTGAAGTTGCCTAATAGTGTATATTTTTGTTTTTCTTCAAGAGATTTCCCAGGATGCGGCAACATCGTGACCTTCGCACAGTTTCTATTCATTGCGCTGGAAGGCTTCGTCTTTGAGGCGAACTTCGGGAGGAAGAAACCGGAAATCCCCATTAGGTAGAAATTTTTCACGCCAACACATAAACCGATCCAGCATACGGGGAACCAAACCTGCTCCGTTTGTCCGTGTTTTTCCAGGAACTACGTAACCATGGTGACAATGTTCTTCACTGTCAGTGTGATAAACAACTACGCGCTCAACTTCAATATCGCCATGCCGCTGCACATGATCTTCAGATCGGTAAGAACACCCAACACCACCGGCGATCTTAACCTCCCATCAGTCTGAGCCTCCCCCTCCGCCGCATTTGTGTCCATGCAGGGGTCGCTCATCGCCAACATGGTCCTGGGCATCATCATTCTGAAGAAGAGGTGATCCCCACCCCGCTTCTTAGACCAACACAAATCCAGAAGTCAGCTGTTCGCTCGTTCACCATTGCGTCTCCCTCCGCAGGTACCCGCCAAGCAAGTACCTGTCGATCGTTCTCGTGTCAGCGGGCATCTTCATCTGCACAGTCATGTCAGCCAAAGACATGGTGAGTCCTCTGCAAAAGAACGCGTGCGCTCGATGAGATCGTTTGCATTGTGCCTTCTTTAGCATATTAACTCGCTCATTTAGAAAAAAAGGAAATGGAAACGTGTTAAAATCTGCAAAGCCGATGGAATAACTAGCAATTAATGGGCACGGCGGTGCGGCGGGTAGCTGAAGCTGTGATTTGTACTTTGTGTCTCTGCAGAACATTGCCAGCGAGGATTCACCGGAGCAGGGAGTTTACGCCGTCTTGCACTGGCTTATTGGTGAGGCTTTGAGTTGATCCTGTCATTTTCAAGTGGGATTTTATTCAAATTCCCGCGAGTCCCCAGTGACAGAATTATGGAAGGAATGGAGGTATTGTTTCCATCCTCACGATCAAGTGTGTCCAAAACGGATGGCTATTTTATTTCATTTCCTGTTTTCAACACCCTTCCATGGGGCTGGAAAGATGAATTTGAATCAGCTTACATGATGATAATTAAACTTGCATTAAAGGTTCCTTTCATAAGTTGTTATTGCTTTTTTTTTTTTAGTAATTTTACCCAAAGGGCTTTTTCTGTCATTTATAGATATTATATACACACAGTGTAGGTCAGAGGTTGGCAGCCCGCAGCTCCGGGGCAATGAGACAGCGATGAGAATTTTTGCTCTAGTTTGCGCTTTTTTCTTAATTTTTTTTATTTAATTCTGAATTTGGAGATTGTGGTGATTCTTCTAATCTTAGAATAATATATTTAATTATTGAGCTTTTATCGCCCTGACGTGCCAACGCTGGGCACTGAAGTTCAGCAGCAAAAATTAAATTAACCAGGTAAAATATACATTTTAATGGGCTATTATTTTGTAAATATACTTTACATTGCTCAGGAGACTGACAGCCATTAAACCGTCACAAGGTGAACTCAAACATACGTTGAGTGTTCCAAATCAGACCTTCAACCCAGGGTGACCTTTTTTTTTTTTTTTTGCCCTGAGTTCAAAATGTTTTTGTTGCACACAGAAATTAAACGTTTTTTCTCCATAGCAGCTCATTGAATTCATAAATGCATTACACGCAAGTTTTTTTATATATAGATCTTTGTGTACTCCTTGCAGGAATCGGCATGCTGACCTTTGCCCTGCTGATGTCAGCCAGGATGGGGATCTTCCAGGAGATGCTCTACAAGCAGTATGGTAAACACCCCAAGGAGGCTCTGTTCTACAATGTGAGTTTCTCCGGTTAAAGCATCAATAGACCTTTGCAGAAGTTATTTAAAGTAACAAGTAACTAGATAAAGTGAGTCATTTTGGGCTTCTCAATCTGAAACAACTTCTGAATAGCTGCTTTTTCTGTAAAAAATTGTCTTCGACAGCATGTGCTACCCCTGCCTGGCTTCCTACTCCTCTCCACAGACATCTACAGTCACGGCGTCCAATTCACCCGAAGCAGTGAGTCCCTCTCTCTCTCTCACACACACACACACACACACACACACACACATTGTCGCTGCAGGACATTTTCATGAGGCACACCAGGAGGCATAAAACCAAGTTGTATGTGATGGTTTCTCTGGAAATGAGGGACAGTAAATGCATCAGGGAAGGAGAAGCTATTCTTCTAATTGGCATTCTGCTTTTGGACTGTCTGATTTTGGCTAGCGATGCTCCTTAAAGCTTGTTTTCAAGGTTTGCATTAGCTTTAGTTGGACAAGCTCAGAGCCACTCCTCGCCTGTGCTTCAGTTCTTTCGTGTCGGAGCTGTAGCAGGGACGTCTTGTATGCCACCAGGTCTTAAGATCCACGTCCAACCCATGGACATTCTCCCCTTTCCCTCCTCTGCTCTGAGAGGTCAAAGGACCTCCAAACTTATCTGCGCAGGTGTCGTGATATCATCCATGCTCAGTACAAGCAGTACAACCACAATGGCCGCTTTAGTCGGGGCGCAACAGGGCACCATGTCGGCTGGTCAGAGGCATGTGGTGACTCTGCATTAATCCTTCCTCACACCCAGAAAGGACCTCCTGGAGGAACAGAGTAGTTCTACTATGTTCTACTATCTGTGCCACAGGAGCAGCCCGGAGGCCAAGTGGCCCCGGTGCGGATGTTTAGCCTCGGTATGGTCGTCCCTCACATGTAAACTAATGTTCTATTAGCTCACAGCTCCTGCTAGACCAGACCAGAAACTGCAAAATGTTTGTCATGACGAGGAGTAAATTGGTGTTTCAAGCTGCCAGGTAGCATCCGTTGTTCTCTTGGTCTATTCCGACATGTCTTTCTCCACATATTTGTACCAGCATATTTAAATAGCAGGAGAACCTGTTTTCCAGAATTTTGAACCTCTTGGAGAAACAAGAGGACGAATTCAAGTAAATGTCAATAGTTCTTCTCTCCCGAGGGGCGATGAGACGGGTCCTTCTGATAAGAGTCCGAACAGAGTCGTTCTGCTAGTTGTCCGTAACGACCTCTGATAACCTCCTTTGGAATCAGGAAGATTCCTCCTCTGTGCTCGCTGAAGCCCGCATGGACTTCTGCAGACGTGTAGTGAAACATTAAACCTTGAAATCCATGCAGAACCCACTAAAAGACTGAGAAGTTCTTGGACAAACATGGGGACTCCACACTACCCCTGCTTTATTGGACCTCTAATGAGGACCAAACTTTGCTTGTTGGGTAACAGATGTCTTCCCTCTGCAGCCCCCGTTTTCATCCCGCTCATTGGACAGGAAGTGCCGGTAATGTGGATCTACCTGCTGATCAATGTGGTTACACAGTATCCTTTCAACGGATGTGTATCGTGTGTGTGTGTGTGTGTCTCGCTCTCTCTCTCTGTCTGTCTCTCACTCTCTCACACACACAACATGGTGTTTTAGAGGACATCTAAGGTTCTCCCAAAAGTTTTGACAGCACATTGCTCCTCTCTTTGTGGACCGAACAGTCGCACTCCTAAATCTGCCGGGACCGAGTTCACGCTAAGCTAACGGTCAGAGAGCTCGAAACATCTCGGCACCTTAAAGCAGATGAACTTCAACGCGTCTCGTTTCCAACTTTAACCGACCTATCCAGGTACGTGTGCATCCGCGGGGTCTTCATCCTGACCACCGAGTGTTCCTCGCTCACCGTCACGCTCGTGGTCACCCTGAGGAAGTTCTTGAGCCTCATCTTCTCCGTCATTTATTTCCAAAATCCATTCACCGCCTGGCACTGGACAGGGACAGCCGTGGTTTTCGCCGGCACACTCCTGTACACCGAGGTGTGGAGCAGCTTTAGAGCAGCCCTACGGCCGCCACACCACAGGGAGAAGAAAGCAGAGTGACGGAGACGGGACTGAAGAAACGTCATCTCTGAGGCTCTGGACTTCCAAGATCCACCGTGTCATACTTGATTATAAACCTGCTGCAGCAACTCTCACACTCAGATTAGACGTAAGGCTGGAAGTGTTTGGTTTTTGCCAAAGAGACAAAATAAATCCAGTTGTTTCTGATTTCCTTCTCCCGCCTCGGGCCGGTGTGTCTCCATGGAAACGCCGACCGTTTTATCATCCCCGGAACATCTCCGTCCTCGCAATGGCTGTGATCGGAGGTGGATCTGTCACATTATTCACAGCCAGGAGCCATGGTTGAAGGTCCCTTAAGGTCACATCATGAAAATTAGCTTGTGTCCTGAAGGTCCAATTAGCTGGTGACAAGTAGAACTTTGTGACCTGTGTGCAGGATACAACACGAAATAAATGAACAAATGTTTATTTTTAATCAGCTGACAGTCTGGTAGAATAAATCTCCACATCCTGACTTGACCTCCACCCATATCCTGACTTGACCTCCACCCAAATAAGCTGATGAAGAAACCTGAACCCTGGTCAACAGTCAGACCTTAGGTCTGACTGCAGTTTCATGTCTGCACTTTGGATTTGGTTTCATATCTCCAGAAGTCGTCTCTTAAAACTTCCCTGCAGAATAAAGGAGCACCCTTTTCATGTTGACTGTCAAGAGTGTGTGTCCACCCATGTTTCTCCACTGGAAGCCCCTCCGGGCTGAACATGAGTGTATTGAACACACCGAGTAGGACAAACTGTTCTTTCACACCCCTCTGCTCTGCGAGGGCGGCCGACCAATCAGCGGAGCCGACGCTCGCGTTTAGCCAATGAACGCCCGCCTTATTGCAGCTGTGTGGATGAGAAGGGCACACCGCCGCACTCTGGAGTCTCTTCCTCTCGCCCTTTGAATTACCGGACGAGGTGTTTCTTCTGTGGTGAGGCCATGGGGGGAAACAGCCCGAGTCACTGCTCCCGCGACGATGAGGAGGCTGGAGGAGGGATTACCTTCGTGCAGGGCATCCGGGTGAGTCACAGACCTGCATTTCCAGCAGGAGACATCTCCACAGGGTTCGGACAGGGAGAGCCTCCTCTGAGCCTGAAGGTCTGAGCAGTTTCTGCTTGGATAGAAGCTCCTCAAAAGTGAAGTGTGGAAGTCTTACCTTTTCCTTCTGTCTCAGAAGGAAAAGCAACTTTCACACAGCCAGGAGATTCTCCGTGGACTTTAGGTTCAAGGTGCTTGGTCTTCAGGTGTTAGTCTCCACCCCATCTATAGGCTCAGCTCCTAAATGTTTAGATGTTAGTCTCCAACCCTTCTTCAGGCTCAGGTCCTTGGTCTTCAGATGGTAGAGTCTGTCCCCTGTTCAGGCTCAGCTCCCAGACGTTCAGTTGTTAGTTTCCGACCCTTCTTCAGGCTGTGGTCCTAGATGTTCAGATGTTAGTCTCCAACCCTCCTTCAGGCTCAGATCATTGGTCTTCAGATGGTAGTCTCTATCCCATCTTCAAGTTATGGTCCTAGATGTTCAGATTGTAGTCTCCATCCCATCTTCAGGCTCAGCTCTGGTAGAGTCTGTCCCTTCTTCAGGCTCAGCTCCCAGATGTTCAGATGTTAGTCTCCAACCCTCCTTCAGGCTCAGGTCCTTGGTCTTCTGATAGTGGTCTCCATCCCATCTTCAGGCTCAGCTCCTAGATTTTCAGATGTTCGTCTTTGTCCCTCCTTCAGGTTCAGCTCTCTGGTGTTGGGTATTGAGATGTGTCTCCATCCCTCCTCTTGTGGTGGAGGATCCTCCTCCTCCTCGGGTTGTTCTGATGTCTCTTTCTGTTGTCAGCTTTCAGACAAAGTCATCAATCGAATGAGACAAAGTCCTCCCTCTAAGAGAAGGAGGTCACCACCTCCCCCCCCCTCAGCAGATCCAGTGTTGACTCCTCCGGCTCCTCCCTCCTCCGCTGAACACTTGTTACCTCCTCTTTCACCTCATCCTCCTCCATCATTCTCCAGCTCCCCTTCTGCTGAGGAAGTTCAGTCCAGAACTCCATCAGTGGACATTGCCCCTCCAACTGTAAACCTCATCCCACCACCTCCTCCTGTCAAGTTCTATGCCCCCCCTCCTTCTGCAGAACCTTTAGCCCCGCCTCCAAATTTGGAGTCCAAAAAAGTGCCTGAAAATATTGTCACACCCCTGCCTCAAACAACAGTGGAGTCTCTTCCTGCTTCTGCTGTGGAGCCGGTCATCCTCGCACCTCAAGTGGACCCAGAACCAGTGCCCATTGCACCTCCTCCTCCTGCTCTTGAGCAAGTCATCCTCACACCACCTGAATCCTTTATCTCATCTCAAGTGGACCCAGAGCTAGTGTCCATTGCCCCTCCCACTGTGGAGCCAGTCATCCTCACACCTCAAGTAGACCCAGAACCAGTTTCTATTGCACCTCCTCCTGCTCTTGAGCAAGTCATACTCGCACCTCCTGAATCCTTTATCCCATCTCAAGTGAGCCCAGAACCAGTGTCCATTGCACCTCCTCCTGTGGAGCCAGTCATCCTCACACCACAAGTGGACCCAGAACCAGTGTCCATTGCCCCTCCCCTTCCTCCTCCTGCCCTTGAGCAAGTCATCCTCACACCTCCTGAATCCTTTATCCCATCTCAAGTGAGCCCAGAACAAGTGTCCATTGCACCTCCTCCTCCTCCTGATCTTGAGCAAGTCATACTCGCACCTCCTGAATCCTTTATCCCATCTCAAGTGAACCCAGAACCAGTGTCCATTGCACCTCCTGCAATGGAGCCAGTCATCCTCATACCTGAAGTTGACCCAGAACCAATGTCCATTGCCCCTCCTCCTCCCGCTCTTGAGCAAGTTATCCCCACACCTCCTGAATCCTTTATCTTCTCTCAAGTGGACCCAGAACCAGTGTCCATTGTACCTCCTCCTGCTCTTGAGCAAGTCATCCTCACACCTCCTGAATCCTATGGCCCACCTCACATAGGCCAAGAACCAGTGTCCATTGCACCTCCACCACCTACCCCTGTGCAGTCAGGTGTTGCTGTGGTAGTTGAACCTGCTCCTTCATTAGATCCACCTCTGGAATCTATCAAATTGTCTCAGCCTGCCACCAGGTTGGTGCCAGTTGGACCCATAACCCCAGCCGGTATAACTGAAGTTGCTCATGGGGAGACCAATTTTCTACCTCCTCACGACACGACTCCAGTTGCGGAGTTACCTGCCGTGCCTGCAGAAGGAGCGCCACCGTGTTCTCCAGTCGCTGATTTACTCGCTTCATCTGAGCTGTTGACTTCATCTGTTGAGACAGCCAATGCCTCGACGCCTCCTGAAGCAGGACCCGTGGAACCAGTCAGCCCGGCTTCCCCGTCTGATCCAATACTAGTGGAAGCCACGGTTCTGCCTATTCAGGTGGACGTGACCCCCCTGTCTGTCTCACCTGCTCTGCCAGCAGAATCGGATTCAGCCGTGGAAGCACCTTCTCCTGCACAAGAGCTCACATTCGAGGAGCCTTCTCCTGAGTCTGGTCCCTCTGTGGAATTGGCTGTACTACCCGGACCTCAAGAATCTCATGCCCCCCCTGTGTCTGATCCCACCCCGCCTCCTGAGGAGCATACCGAGACCCCACCTCTGGCCCCTGTCACTGAGGAGGACCCGGTTGCTTCTGAGCTGCCCTCTGCACCAGGTGAGCTCCATTTGCATTCTCAGCAAACAAATGCGGCAAGCGACTGAAGCAATGGTTTGTCTCGCGGGTTGATATCCAGAAGAAGCTCCAGCTCCTTCCGCCGAGATCCTGGAGGAGGAAATGCGGCAGAGCCTGGGATCGGAAATGCGGAAGAGCCTGGAGGAGCAAATCGCGCAGAGGAGACAGGAGCTCCAGCGACAGTAAGGATAGACCATTTCGGTCGGCATTGACTCCGTTGCCGTGTGTGTCACCTGGTGTGTATTTCAAGCAAAGATGGGACCACTTGTCCAGGACAGAACATAAACAGTAGGATCTCCGCTCTCCCACAGGCTGGAGGAGATGAGGGCCCAGACTGAAGCAGTTGCCAAGGCAGCAGCGCAGGCCCAGGTGGAGGAGCACGTGAAGAAGACCCTTGGGGCTGAGAAGGAAGCATATTTGGAGAGCCTAACAGACGCCATTACAAAAGAACGCATGAAGACGGAGGACGAGAAGCTGATGGTCCAGCTTTATGTAAGCAGAGCAGACGTTTTTGTGAGGACATCTCTTGTGAATGTGACATTCTTTCCCTTTTTTCACTCTTCCTCTCTTCTCTCTTGGACTGCTCATTTGTTTCAGAGGATGGAGCTGAAGGTAAGGTGGAGACTTCATGCATGCATGACTCAAATCTTCTTCAAATCTTCCAACTCTGTGCGCATCCCGAGAACCAAAGATAGGGGATTTTCAAAAGAACACAAACGCGACATGCAGCTGATTGTACATGTTGCGACTGACACAGGCCGCGCAGCTGGACCAGAAAGAGACGGCGCTGAGGAGACGAGATGCTCTCTACAAGGAACACATTATGAAGCTGGAGGCAAAGGTAGGAGATGCCTGGATGTGGCTTGCATGGTATTGATCTTGCATGGTATTGCATGGAAGCTGAGACTCCCAAGTCAGTGAAGTATTATTATTATGGTGACGTATTTGTCCGGCGCAGTGGTTAGCACCTCGGCCTCACAGCTAGAAGTCCTCTGATTCAGTTCCCACTAGGAGTCTCCGTGGGGTTCCTCCCGTATTCCAAAACCATGCAGGAGGTCCACTGGAGAGCCTAGATTGTCCAGATTGAACGGTTGTGTGTGAACCGGCGAGATGATTGACTTAATATTACCGTGTTTGCCGTCTTCCCACAGTGCAATGAGTTCTACAGAGTGACTGCTGAGAGTTTCCAAAAAGGCAAAGAGGAGACACACAACCGCTTTACGTGAGAACAAATACAGAATATAATGCTTGTGTTTTTAATGTTGTTTTTTTGTACCTATTAAATGACATGGCTGCTATTTGGAAAGAGAAAAAAAAGGAGGTGCACTGGCTAGCACATGTAAATGAGTGGGTGAATGGTTGTACGTCTATACATGACTGTCTTAGAAAATTAGACTATTGTGATAAAGTTCTTTATCTTCTGTAATGCAATTACAAAAACAAAAATGTCATACATTCTGGATTCATTACAAATCAACTGAAATGTTGCAAGCCTTTTTATTATTTTAGTATTGCTGATTATGGCTTACATCTTAAGAAAATTCAAAAATCCTATCTCAAAATATTAGAATATCATGAAAAAGTCATTTTTGTTTTGTTTGTTGGTTTAGAAGTTTATTAGGACAGTGTACAAATACATTAAGCACATAGGCAGACATGTTTGTACCAGATTATAGCTCATAGCTAATTTCCATCTGTAATCCTGTACAATACAAATATAAAACGGTATAAAATAGACAGTATATATAAAATATATTTTCTTAATTGCAATCACAGAAGATAAAGAACTTTATCACAATATCCTAATTATCTGAGACAGTCCTGTATGTGGGCCTGTGATTGATCCAGGCTGAACCCCGACTCTTGGCCAATCACAGCTGAGATGGGCTTCACTCCTCGGCTGCCTGAATGCATGACCGAATGAAAGAGGAAAACGGTTTATTTTTCAGGTAATCAATTTAGATTCTCTCTCTCTCTCTCTCAGCCGGGTTAATATCCAGCCGGTGTGTGCTGACCTGCAGGGTCAGATCTTGAAGTGCTACCGAGAGAACGTGGGCAGAACCCTGTCCTGCTCGGAGATCGCCAACGCCTACATGAAGTGTGTGAGCGACACCAAAGAGGTAGGAATCCCCCCGTTTCCATTTCCTTTTTTTTTTTTTTATCTTTAAAGGATCTTGACCGGCATTTTTTCTTCCGTGCACAGACGAAGCTGAGCACCGGCGGTTAATAACGGGCCAAGAGCGGACATGACGCAGGTGAACAATCAACAGAAACTTTCCGTGTGTTACGAGTGAGATCCGGTTCGTCGAGTCACCACAATGCACTCTGGGACAAAACAACACGCTACCAAGCAGATCACGTCTTTCCACCCGAGTGTTCATATACCCGTAGGTTCTGGGGGGCCAGTAGAATGATTGTGGAGTTTCACTGGGATGTTTGAGAGGATCGCACTGCACTGTGTTTAAGCGAGTGGTGAAGTTGGAGCTCCCTGTAATCGGGTGTGAGTTCGGGTGAATAAAGTCATGCAGACGTTCGCTCGGGTTTCCGGGAGGATCTCGGTGGACATCTCTCTTTTGACCTTCTTCCAAACACACATGCAATGCCGTCACCTTCCGGCTCTGACAAGCAAGAGTTGTGGGAGTGCGGGAGATGCGAAGGTGGTGGAAGCACCCGATCCAGGCTCCTTATTGGCACCTTGCAGATTCTATGGACAACACAACAAATCAAGACAGACAAAAGGATATTAAAAGACTTGAATAAAAATCCATGTTGGTGGTGGTTCTTTAAGGGAACGGGAGCTCAAGATGTCCTCAAGGGTCCTCAGAGATCAATTGTGTCCCATCTGTTTGTGATGTTTACTTCTAATTGAGGCTCCCAGCTTTAATAGTATTCTAAATTCTGCAGGAAGTAATTAAATTACTCTTGCCATGAAGGCCAGATTATCCAAAATGTACTTTATGTCAGCTGTGACTTTCATTTATCCTGTTTTGTTTTTTTTTTTAAAAAGCATATGCACACATATACATGCATGGATACATACATATATAAACACACCACTCACTCACATAAAGTTAAGAATTTTAAAGAGAAATCTCAAAATGAACCCAAAATGTTCAATAACCTTGGTAAGCGAACTTAATGTGAACTTCTCTTAACCTTCGAAGTGTTCACTGTTTCAGTACTTTTTACACAGCTTGCCGTTCAACAAGGAGCCATTAAGAGGCTTCAAACAGGATGCTCTCGGGCAGAAGTGGCCTTTGAGTGCCAGATTGTCATCGGCAGGTTGCAAAAGAGATAGGGGCCTAATTTTATCTTCAAGGATCTCCAGCTCCTTCGTGTCACATCATGAGGGAACGGCTGCTGGAGACTGGGGTCATCAAATGGAGTGGCCTACGCTTTCTCCAGACCCGAATCCCATAGGAAACCCATGGGTTCAGCAGAGTCGCCGTAACTATACACCAGAACCTCAATAATCTGAGGGCCGCCCATCAAAGGGAGCCCTGTCTCGGACAAAATATGCTTAACTCTTTATCTTATACAATAAAAAAATCACAATTTAGAACATTTTACACACTGCTGTCATGGTGTTACTAGCACAAGTGTTGGCTTTGGCTCGTTGGGGTATGGTATATACGCTAATAATGCCACATCGTGGTGCTTTTGGGGGCTATTTCCAGTCCAACGGAAACAAAAGACTGATGCTAAGCTACACAGCTTTCCAAGGGACAAGAGGGAAAGCAAGGAGTGGGAAATCGCTTGTGGACGTTGGCGACATCCTAAGGACCCACGGCCGTGTTCTCACCGCTTCTGCATTGGACACGTTTGGCCGAGCAAAGCTGCTGAAAGAGTTCGTGGGTGCTGCTAGTTTTAAACGGAGGCTGAAGCCAAATGCCGCGTTTACAGTTTACTTTTCTTAAACAAGTGAAGCCCGCTCGAGGAAACGCCACTGGCCGGAGACGCGATTGCAGGAGTAGCATCTGATGAGGAAAGACCAGCACGATCATGGAGGAAGCTGACAATGAGTCAACTGGTCAGTCAGCACAAAGGTCCAGAAGTCTACGGTGAACAGCTGATGACAAAAAAGCGGAGTTCCTCACAACAGACACTCTCTTGTAGCACTCTCTGGCGACTCTGACCAACTTTTGCTTCTTGGCATCTTTGTTCGAAGCTCATTTTGACTTCTGTCCTCAGCATTTTCCTTCTTGCTCCCGTCTCTCTCAGGTCCAAACGGGAATTATTGCAAGATGACGTGTTTTTGCAGCATATGGCAAAATGAACATGAATGAATCCAGGTCAACCTCATGACGCCACCACCCAGACAACATTGCAACATAAACAACAATAGAGGCCTACGGTGAAACCTTTTATTTTACCATTTATACAAGCTAAGATACTGTATGTTGACAGATTTTATTACTTATCCTTGTAATAAAATCCTGTAAGATCGAGAAGGTTGATTCACTGAGGCGAAAGAAAAAAAATTGGAAAGTAACACATTACTGTGCCAATGTACTGTTATATTTAAACATTATCATATGATATCATATTATATTATATATACTTAAAAGAAGTACTGAAAGAAAAGTTAAGATGTAAAGCGTTCCTCGGTTCTCAAGATGTAATTTTCTGCAGATTCCATGTTTGTAATTTCTGTTTGTTGATATTTTTTCTTGATGTCCACTAAGTTTGCTGATTAAAAGTATTTTTATTCCCCTAAAATCCTGGTCCTGATTAATCTCGGCCTAACAATTCAAGTCATGCAGTGATCATGAAAATTCATATTGTGATGCGCTCAGATAGCAAGTGGCAAATAGAATGGAGGTTGCTGTTTGGGATAGTGCTCTTTACAGCTGCGCTGGGGTTATAGAAACAATAACGCATGTAAGGAAAAACTCAGAGGGTGATTAACAGGGCAAACAGTTACAGTTATGATGCCCTTCTGTTATCCTGTGAAATAAAAAAAACAGCAGAAGTTAAGGCATCACATATGCATTAACTTATGCAAACATTTGAGCTACATGAGACTCACAGAGTGCTGACTGCTATAAAAAAGATGACTGAAAGAATCTCCTGCAAAGAAATCCACAATATTTCTCTGTTTATTCAAATGTGCAAAATTGATTACGCACACACACACACACACACACACACACACACATACACATACACGCACATCCTGTTTGGACTCCGAATGTGGATTGAAAGTGCATGGTGTCCACAGCAGGTGGAGGATCTGCTGCAGGCCTATGACACACACACACACACACACACACACACACACACACACACACACACACACACACACACACACACACACACACACACACACACACACACACACACACACACTTATAATTTTAAAAATCGTTCCTCTGCTTAGGCTCCGCCCATCTCACGCATCCTTTCTTCTGATTGGTCCATTTCCAAGGATCCGCCATATTCAAACTTCCGCACTGCCGTGCTCTGTTATCTCGACTTGTCTCGTCTTTGTAATATATCGTTCCACTTTGCTAAACGTCGAGTTTTCTCCCAGGAGGATTTGAGTTCCGAACGAAGGCCGGGATAGATGAAGGAGACGGAGGTGGGTGGCGGAAACACAACGATGAAACTCCGCCGGACGTCCTCCAGATCGTCGACCTCCGCCGGGTTCTTCGACGCCGCGGAGCCTCCTCCGGACACTGTCCGGAAAAACAACTCTAAGAAGTACGTAGTATCAAAACATCTCGGAGCGTCTCCAAAAACCCACTCAGATTCGGAGTTAAAAAACATCAAGTTACAGCTCAAAGTGTTTTCTTTTAATCCGGCTGGATATCCGAGCTAACGGTGTCGTTGAGTGATGCCCTCAAGTGCAAATGGGGGATTTTTGCTAACCGCGCATCAGTTGGCCTCTATTTTCTTATTCTACCGTTTATTGAACCGAGGAAAACTCACTGTTGCGTCTTTGACGTCTTGGTTTTGTTTGCATAAAGCGCTGGTTTTGCAAAACTGTGATAAATACTCGTTTTTAAGGCATTAGTTCCCCCATAGCGTCATCATCCCAATGACTTGAGACATTTTTGGTCAATGTTTATAATTCCCACCGGCCGTTGTTTTTTTTTTTTTAATATAATTTTTTATTGAACACAAATAGTATAAACAGATATACATATGAAAAGGTAAACATGGCAAAGTAGAATCGAATGTCAATGATACCGACGGGGATGAGGAAGCGTAAGGACATTCGTTTTGTATGAAATCACTTAACTGTCCGAGTTAATTCTTTTAATTCTATTTAAAAAATAGAAAACAAATAAAAACAAATAGATTAATGGTAAGGGGAATATATTATGTATTTATTTTGGTGGTTCAAAAGGAATATCAGTCATAAAAATGTATATTTTTTGGTTTTTGTTTTTTTCCCATTACTTTAAAGGATTTTTTTTATGTAGTTCAAAATTGTTTATAAAGAATTTAAAATTGGGGAAACGCTTTTTCATTGATTCCCACCGACCGTGAAGATATCTTGGTCCTTCTAATTCGTCATAGAGGTTCTATGGTTCACAAAAATTGATACTGGAATAGAAGCTTCAACCACTTGGCTGGTCAGGTGACCGAATTATCTGCCTGGTAAATGAGAAAAAAAAAAACATGCACTGGTACTGTGTTTATGGAGTTGTTATAAGGAGTGTCTCCTTTGTTTGGAACATCTATTTATTGTGAAAGTGCACACTCAAGAGTACTATAAGCTTTTTTTTTTTTTTTTTTGGTTTGCAAAGATTGTGAGCGTTTTTGAAATGCAAAATAAATACACATGCATAAATGCACTTTGAATGCACGTCACATCTGAAAGACTTTGGGTCTCCAGGCTGTGCGGTGTATGGGATACTTAAGAGCTGGGCACTGATTTGTTAGAATGGGTTCATTCTGCTGATGTGTGCCTGGATTATGCACACATTATGCTAAAGGGACGAGCTGTCTAACCATCTATCTTAGGGTTTCCACGGGTCATTAAATGGCATTAATAGCAATTAGATAGATTTAGCAAAAATGAAGGTCTTAAATAGCATTAAAAAGCATTTAGTTCAATGTCCAGAAGCCTAAAAAAATTAAATTCACTTGATGGGAAGAAATCTTTTTGCAATTTATTTTGATTAGGCTATATAGACATTTAATTATTTTGTTTGGAACGGTGTGATGACGGTGTTGATCGATAAGCGAAACCTGTTAATCGGCTATTGCTTACGAACGGTGCACAAAGTTACAACACCGGAGCTGGAGCAAGAAGGAAACTTAAAAAAAAAAAAAAAAGCATGAATAATCAAACACGAAGTTAAGCCCATGTTATTCTTTATTTCCATCGTCACTCACGAGGTCATTTGTACATACAGGACTGTCTCAGAAAATTATAATATTGTGATAAAGTTCTTTATCTTCTGCAATGCAATTAAAAAAACAAAAATTACTTTTTCGTGATATTCTAATATTTTGAGATAGGATTTTTGAGTTTTTTTAAGATGTAAGCCATAATCAGCAATAATAAAATAGTAAAAGGCTTGCAATATTTCAGTTGATTTGTAATGAATCCAGAATGTATGAATTTTTTGTTTTTGTAATTGCATTACAGAAGATAAAAAACTTTATCACAATATTTTAATTTTCTGAGACAGTCCTGTATCTGCTATTGTGCGAAATCTATTCTGGATGTAAATGATTGGCATTATTGTAAATAAACGTATCTGCAGTTAGACATGGGCGTTAAATTTTCTTAAAGTGGGATTAAAAAATATCAAATTAGATTAGCTGATGCCTGCAGAAACCCCGCATCTATGAACAAATAGATATAATCTATCTTTCTTGCTTTCTTCTCTGCAGACCTCCTTTGCAGAGGGGGAGCTCCTTTACCTTTCTCACACCGGGCACACCATGGGACTTCAGTCTAGTGAGTTGATGTTAAAAACACTATCATCATGTCTGAGTGCAGTCACCTGTCTCCTCCTTTCCTCGGGCTGCTTCCTTCATGGGTCGCCACAGCCAATCACCTGCCTCCATCTAACCCACCGCCAATCACCTGGCTCCATGTAATCTTCTCCTCTGCATCCTCTCCTCTCACACCACCTTCCCGCCAGTCCTCTTTTCCTTCATCCATGAATCTCCTCTGCAGTTCCGGTTACAGTTTTATGCACGTACTCTCAGCCCAGAAAAGTCAAGAGTGCTTGGCGACCATTGTAGGAAGGCTTTATGTTTTTGTTGCAGAAGCGAAAGCGCAAAGAGAAGGAAGATGACACGGTCAGCTTGTCGAGTTTCGATATGAAGGTGAGAGTCGTCCTTTCGATACAAATCTCGTGCACCGTCCGTCCCGCGCCCGTGAAGTAGGAATCCCTAGAGGCAATCAAAATAGGGACGGTTCAATTGAATATGTGTAGCCATACGGTCGAAACCAGAAGTTTACATTCACTGTTTAAAAAAACCTGCAACCTTTATTTTTCTGAGTGTCTGTGCCTCTTATCTGTTTTTAAGCGAAACCGACCAGGGCAAGCGAGTCCTCCCTCGCACTTCTAACTGCTTAGTTCGTAACAAATAGGCTCAAAGTTAAGAGTATTCACGTCCCTGTATCCCAGGAACCTCATACCAAGCGCGTGCGTCATCTCCCCAAAGTTTCCTCGCTGGTCAACCTGATTTCTCCATCAAAGAACGGAACAGTGCGCCGTTTTGGCCAGACGCTTCAGGTAATAGACGTTGCCCGACCGTCACAATCCTTATGTGTGAGACGGCGACCCTAAGGTGACCTATCTGTTCCCAGTCCATGTCTGCGCGGTGTGATGTCCGCTCACCGGGGTTGTCCTGCAAAGCCAACAAGGCGGCGGGTCTGACGCCGACCAAACGCAGGAAGAGCACCCTGTGGTCCGAGATGCTCGACGTTCAGCAGAAGAGTTCGTTCTCCACTCAGGAGATCAAGAGACAAGAGGTCTCCACCTTTCCTTCGTTCAGCATTTGCGACACCTCGGTTGAAACTGTCGAGGATTTAACCGGCGGTTTTAATACCGTTTATTCCCCAGGCGATTTATGAGCTTTACCGGGGAGAGCAAGATCTCATCGAAGACCTCCAGCTTGCACGAAAGGTGAGGAAACTTGGATCCGGCGCCAGCCGCCAGTTTCCTCCTTGCTGACTCGTTTCTGTGCTCCCATGAAGGCGTACCACGATCCCATGCTGAAGCTCTCCATCATGACAGAGGAAGAGCTGGCGCAGATTTTTGGGGACCTGGACGCCTACATCCCTTTACACGAGGGTGAGTGGTCACTCTCACCTCGAAGGGAGAAGCACCTCAAATGTAAAATCATTAGTCGTGCAAGAAACGTCCAAATTCGAATTGTTAAGTTGAGAACAACCGAATATCAACATCAAACACAAGAAGGATTCATTACGTGGATATGAATGGTTTGCGATAGTTGGACAGGATATGAGGAATTCATATTTCAACCAAAGACCGCGTCCCCACGCCGATTGCGCCTGCTGGGAGAGAATGTGCAGCAAACCAGTGCGATCTCTCAACACAGACATGGATGTGGACGCCGTCTGTCGCGGTCATCCCGTAACTCCTCAGCTTTTTGCTACATTCAGATGTTTTCTATTTTCGCAGACTTGCTGATGAAGCTGATGGAGGGGACGGGTATTGACGGGACGGTCGCTGAGATCGGACAAATAGTCGTAGACTGGGTGAGTGTGGAAAAGCCCTGGTGTATCATCAAAGCAGGTCTACCTTTAAACTCATTTTTTTTTAATTCTCCCCGATAAAACGCCTTCTCCATAGCTGCCCGGCCTCAACGCCTACAAAGATTACTGCAGCAACCAGCTCGCGGCCAAAGCGCTGCTCGATCAGAAGAAGCAGGACCGGCGGGTGCAGGACTTCCTCCAGCGCTGCCTGGAGTCCCCCTTCAGCCGGAAGCTGGACCTGTGGAGTTTCCTCGACATCCCGCGTTCACGCTTGGTGAAATACCCGCTTCTGCTGCGGGAAATCCTTCGGCACACTCCTCCTGAGCACCCGGACATAGCCAGCCTGGAAAGAGCTGTATGATATCTTCATTTCAAGTCTTGCCAAAGCTTACAAACCTGTAGTTTGCAGTCTTGTGTATTTTATACAGCCTTATACGGTGTTATTGTGTATTATGGTCTCATAGACTTTTATATCGCCTTCAACAGTCCTATATGTCTTTTAGTTTTTATATACCGTAATTTCTGGACGATAAGCCGCGACTTTTGTTCACGTAAACAACGATGCGGCTAATATGTGGACTTTTTTGGGTGGGGGACGCTAACGAGCTTCACGCCGCTAAAACATTTATCCTCGTCACATCGGACTGATTAAAATGATCGGGAAATTCTGAGTCCGTTCAACTCCGACACCAAAGAAGACGACTTTGACGGTTTTAGTGCGCAGGAGGAAGCCCGAGATAGCGATCAGCTAGCCGGTGGGGCTTATATTGAGGTGCGCTCAATAGTCGGGAAATTACGCAAGTCTTATATGTCTTATATAGTTTTATATGGTTAGTCTTATAGTTCTATATTGGCGGTACATTTTGGGGGATTTATTCATTTATATCATCTGTCAAGAAGTCGACCACTAATGTCGATTGTCTGGTATGAATCCTGTCAATTTTACATAATTACTTTTATTTCCAGGTGACAGTGTTTGAAAATTCACTCACAATCTGAGGCATTGATGAGTTAAAAATCAACTTTAGTGCTTCCAGCACCTCGTGAGATAATGGGGAACAACGATGCTTAATATTATGTGATATGACCTGCATTGATAAAGAGCTGATAAATGACCTTTTTGTATCTTCGAATATAACTTTACTCATAAATGTGTCTCTTTCCAGGTCACCATCATCCAGGAGGTTCTCTCCGACATCAACGTGAGGAAAGGGGAGTCGGAGTGCCAGTATTACATCGACAAGCTGGAATATCTGGACGAAAAGCAGCGAGACCCGGTCCTGGACAGCTGCAAGGCCCTGCTGTGCCACGGACAGCTGCGCAACAAGAGCGGCATGGTGAGGAGCGGGCGGCCGTACGTCACGGGGGGAAAACTAACCGAGCCCTCGGTCGTTAAACCGACGGCGACGTCCCTCCACAGAGGCTGTACGTGTTCCTCTTCTCCGACCTGCTCGTCCTGACCCGGCCTGTGACACGCAACGACAGGAGCTGCTTCCAGGTGTACCGGCGGCCCATCCCTGTGCGGCACCTGGCGGTGGAGGACGTACAGGACGGAGATGTCCGCGTGGGGGGCTCCTTCAGAGGGGCTTTCACCACCGGAGAGAAAGGTAGGCTGGGGTTCTGCATCCCTGCTTCCAAGGGCTGCACTCAGGAGGGTCATGAAGAACAGCCGCACTCCTTTCCAGCCGTATACGGCGAATCAAAATCTCATTTTGATTTTGAAATCTTCATCCATTCCATGTTTGCAACTGAGAACAGCCTCTCTTTGATGAGAGGAAAGTCAGCTCCTTCTTTGGATGTTTGAAGCACTCACACACACACACACACACTTTGTTTTAATCTATTGGTTTTGCTATGATGACATCATTGATGTTTCATAGTCCATGAAAAAACTTAAAACGCTGTTTTTTGTCCCTGCAGCAAGAAACAGTTTCCGCGTAAGCTCACTGGATCCATCCCACGGCCAGTCCCACACACTGCACGTCAACGACGTTTACCACAAGCAGCAGTGGCTGAACAGTCTGCGCGCTGCGATGGCGCAGTGGCAGGGAGATGGAATCGGGGCCGAGGAGAACTCCGACGCGCCGGCGGCCAACTGCAATGACGAGACGGCCGAGAACCGTCCGCCCCAGTCTGGACCTAAGCTAAGGCGTCAGACGCTCTCCAGGTCCAAACTGGATCACAAGTCGCAAAAGTCTCCGGTAAGAAACGTCAACGGAGTGTAGATTAAGCTCACCATGAAGAGCCCCTCTCATGGAGACCCCGTTGTAGAGTTCCTGCTCCTTTATCAGAGTTGCAATGGAAAGACGTCCTTCCAATAGTTTACTATCCGCCCAATCATCTGTCCCGTTCCATTTATCTGTGTCTATTTAGCTGATACAAACGTCCACGTGTGTATTCCATGAGCCGGTCGACAGGTCGACCCAAATTAAAGGCAATTTATACTGGAATTTATCTCCATGCTCCTTTTTTTCTCCTGGACAGTTCTTCAGCAAAGCTGCTATTAGAGTGGCAATACATCATGGATAAGA
Source organism: Fistularia commersonii (assembly GCF_037954325.1). Lineage (NCBI taxonomy): Eukaryota > Metazoa > Chordata > Actinopteri > Syngnathiformes > Fistulariidae > Fistularia > Fistularia commersonii. The sequence continues at coordinate 7,863,021 of NC_141290.1, forward strand.
AGTGTGTAAGACGCAGTCACCGAGTTCCTGCCTTAAAATGATGACCTGCAGAGGGTGACGTTAGACACCGTCATCCTAGACAACACTGAGAGGACAAACGTGTCGTCACGAATGATCAGTTAAATGCGGCTTGGCTTGACTATGCGATACTAAAATAATAATATGTCACTAAAATACACCGATGTAGTGATGCCTTTAACACAAAAAACAGTCCAACTGTTTTTTATTGACACAATTTCAATGAATGTATAGCAACGTGTTGTATTTACAAATAAGAGCAGCGTTACTTACGAATACAATCGATGATATAGGGGTAGCGGTTACCTAAGTTTGCAAGTTACACGCAACAACTACCTTCTTCCTGGTAGAACTTGACCGGGTGCATCTTTTATGGTCGGCCATCTTTGTGAGAAACTCTTCTCTGTCCACGGAGCTGCTTGCAAAGTCGGTTGTCGTCACGGTTTAGTGGAATCGCAGTCGGATGTAAATAACGGCATCCATTTGTGGATGTACTTTGACCTCCAGTCTGGCAGTAAAGGTTGATTTCAGTCCACAATCAGCCCGATTTTAATGGGACACCACAAACAGGCAATTCCAGGAGATACAAGTGTGTTGCGATAACTGACTCACACACACTTTCTTAGAGTGTGTGCTTGCATGATTTCAAGGTGTGCCGTTTTGAAGGAGAAATAGAAGAGCTTTTTTTGTCATTGTAAAGTGCAACTTTTTCCTGAGCTAAAACATGTCACATTTAAAGAAAAAAAACTATGTCTTGTATTTCTGTACTAACGGTCTGAACGCATCATCCTGGCATGACGTCTCCAGTGTGATTCAGCAGATTTTAAGACTCACAGCAGCATCTCCACAGCACCTGGTCCTCAGAGCTCAAAGACGGGAGGGGGCATGTAAGCCAGGAAGCGTCTGATGCGAGTCGGCAAGCCCAGCTTGGAAATAATCTCGAGCGCTCTGATGCCGAGAGTCCTCCTCACGGCCACCCTGCTGATCTGCTGCAGGCTGAGAGGGGTGGCTACGGGGGGGGGAGGATAAAGTAAAGACACAACGTGTTTTATCTCGGCTCGATGACGCACACAAACGTCCCGGAGGCTGTTTGCGAGCGGGCTTACTCTCATAGAACTGGAAACAGAGGTACGAGGGGGATCCGAAGCCGGTGTAGTGGATGGGTTTCTTGTTCAGGTTGTCCCTGGCGTACACGCTCCCTCCGAACTCCACCAGCAGCTCGATCAAGTCCACGTTCCTGGCTTTGGCCGCGTGATGGAGAGCCGTCTCGTGGAGCTTGGCGGCATTCACATTCGCCCCTTTAGAAGGCGAGAAAAAAACATCAAGAGTGACAAACCTAGCTGTGATTTCTTAATTTGTTGGCATCAGCCTCATACTGAATTGAAATTTTAAAAAAAAGTGAGCTGTGGTGAAAGTGCTCTGAGCCAAAGGTGCAAAGGAGTATTATGACATCATGACTTTTTATCGGTGAACAATCGGACCTGTGATAGACGTCGAGAAAGAGGAAAAGTGCATTTTGCTTGTGATTATGTTCCCTTTTTCGATTCCGTCGCTGGCTCACCTGCATTGAGGAGAACTCTCGCGCAGTCGTAGTGTTGCCTCGCACAGGCGACGTGGAGGGGCGTGCCGTAGTGGCAGTCGTGAGCTTCCATGGAAGCCCCCTGATCGATCATGAGCTGGACGCAGTCTGAGTTACCTATCAGGAAGGGGAGGGTTTAATTTGTCAATTTAAGAATAAGAATAAGAATAAGAACAACTTTATTAATCCTGAAGGAAATTGCAGTGCCAGAGTTACAGAAAATATAACAGTAATAAATAATACAAGAAAGGCAGAATTAGAAATAAAAATAAACTATAAACTATAAAGTGTTTCAGTGAAACTATAAAGTGTCTTAGTAAGCAGTGATAAACTATAAGTGTCTTAGTAACAAGTGAGGTAAGGAGTGCACAATAGTATGATAGAAGGGAACATTATAGTGTAGCAGTTATGAGATGAGATGAAATATTGCACAGTGTAGCTGTTATGAGATGAAATATTGCACAGTTTCTGAATATTGCACAGAAATGAGATATTGCACATTTTTGTTTGTTTTTAAGTTAAAGATCGGTTGTTATGGTTGCCGGCGGCTGAATGGAGAGGAATTAACAAGTCTGATCTCCTGCAGCGTGAAGCAAAGCCGGAAAGGATTTCCAATGAAACCCCATCCTTTTAAACTCCAAAAAACATCGTGATGGGACTAATCTATGCACTTGACCTGACGCACCTCCCATGCAGGCCTCGTGGAGCGGCGAGAAGGTAAACAGCGGCGGGTTCACGGACGCCCCGTATTCCAGCAGCAGCTTGACGCACTCCAGGCTCCCGGCCGCGCAGGCGTCACACAGCGGCGTGCTGCCGTCGATGTTCCGGGCGTCCACCTGGAGGCCGCGGACAAAACGGTCACGCTACCGATTCGACGCCGCCGTGACCCCGAGGTCACCGACGCCGTCCCCACCTGCGCGCCGGCATTTAGCAGGAGCCGGACACACTGGGTCTGCCCCTGGATGCAGGCTTCGTGCAGCGGGGTGATGGAATCCACAGCCACGATGTTGACCGCCGCGCCGCTTTCGATGAGCTGCTGCAGCTGGAGGGCGCGACCCTGGGCGGCTGCCTCGTGCACCGCCGAGCGATCGCTCCAGAATCCAAGGCCGTGAGCTGAGAGAAAGCGTCACACCAGACACAAATCTGATCCAGGGATCTCCAAGGAAACATCTGGCGCTTTTCTAACTACAACCTGAAATACATGTCAGCACGATCTCCTTCACAGTGCACACAGAAATGGAAATATAAAAAAAAGCGATTCAGTTGTTCTTACAGTGCCTTGAAAATAACAATCAAATATTAAACATTAATTTTGTTTTTGCTATTAACAGGCTTGAGAGAGGCTGTAATCCACCTCACACCTCCAGACAGGTCCTCCTGTCATCACATTTCGAGGGGATCTGCCGTAAATCGTCTCCAGCTGCCGTAAACAACCGCGCCGCGGCCCGGTTCTTCCAGATTAGTGAACCCGAGAAGCAATAAGCTCATTACCGATGTCCCCGTACAAAGACGGCCTGGTCCTCGTCATTTCCATGTCATGGCCCCCCCCCCCGGCGCCTCCTCCTTCAACCGATATTCCGGAAAATATCCCCTTCGCCTCGGCGGAAATGGGAGTCCGGAGACGGGCGACGGAGGGGAGACGAGGATGAGCCGCGGACTGGATCAGACGCGCCGCGGGGAACGCCGGGATATGGAGGCGTGGATCCAAGGGCGCGCAAAAGGCTGCTGAGGCCCCGGGGCCAATCTTCATCGAAATGGCACAAAGAAAAAGGAAAATTAATGTGAAGATTGTAGCTTTTATTGAGGAAAAACACCTGGTTGACAGTAGAACGGCCATTTAATAAGCAATAGCTGTTGTCGGCCACAGCCATGCCACAAACACCTGCAGTACAACTAACTGTTCCCGCTCAATTTCAGCTAAAAAAAAAAAAAGAGCTCCTTGCACCCCAAACCACACCCCCAAAATCACACAGCAAACAAGTATTAACATAAATCCCAACGTTCGTGACTCGCTGCGATTATAAATATAAATACAAAAGCAAAGACGGAAGAGTAAGACATCCACAAATAAATGGACAGCAGACGACAACAACAAGATCAGGGGTAACGATGGGCAAAATCAAGGAACAGTGAGGGGGAAAAATACACAACCAGAATTAAACAACAATATTGCAGTGGGTCATGAATGTTGAATGTCATGAATGTCATCATACACGTGACCTTCTGCTATGCTATTGAACTCTTTTCCGACGTGGGGGCCATAGCGTCTTTATGCAGACCAAAATCACAATCGACTTAACCAATGAGAAGCAATCTGTTTGCCTCAGAACTGATAGTAGTTCCGTACGTTTTCATATCAGACATCTTCTTAACATAGCATACACACCAGTTGTCGACAACAGGTGAGTTTACATTTCCCTTCAGCATGTGCTGTCCTGACCCCTCTGCTAGTGTCACTTTGATTTACCAAGTACATATGTCATTCTCCTCCCGTTAAAAAAAAAAAAACACAACTCTAAGAGGTAATAAGAAAGCGGGTCTGTCCCCGATATGAGCTGTCGATTCTTCTCTTACATTAACCATCGTCAAAAAATAATGATGGCAGATTATGCGATGTGACATCGACCAACTTGTGGGTGTACTACCATGTACCACCACATTAAATTGTATAGATATTTGGGCACAACTTGTGCTTTATTGCTTTTATAGTCAGTCCAGAGCTCTGTCATGAGTCTACCGCCAGGTGAACATGGCAGGAGAGGACCTCTTTCTCCAAACCCTGATGATCCTAGTCTTGTTTGTCAGTACGAGGCATGCAGAGCCAGGAAAAGACAACTGGGCTATGCGGGGGCGGATCACTTTCAAAATGTGCATACATTGGTAAAATCTAGGCTTTATCGTCAAGTTGATTCACTTGGCATGGCACGTGCAGCAGCTCCGCTGGTACTGAAACCAAAAGCACATCTGAAACTTGGATGCGTACAAACCATAAGACCTCCAAACCGCCAAGGGGACAGATTGGAGGTATGTGGTGAAATGAAATATACAAGGAAATTAGAAGGCCTCATAAGCACTAAGTGATTAATGACTGACAAATAACAATAATAATGATAATAAAAGTAGGGGTAATCAGATGGTAGTATCTGGTAAGTGGACCCAAACTTAGAATCAAAATCCCACCAAATGAACAATGTACACAGGAATTTTTCTTGGTGCAACAGCGCGGTATAACGGTAAGTTTAGAAATAAGAAAAACAAGCAATTTGTCACAAATTGTGCTTGAACATATATGCAATTTAATTGGGATGTGTACGCAATGAGAAAAAAAAGTGTCTTCGGGGACGGTGGGCTGAGATGAGTCGAGATGGTCCGAGGGAAAAAACTGTTCAGATGTCTGGTGGTTTTGGTCCTGGTGGACCTGAACTTGCGGCTCCGGATTGTGAAATGTAAACAACGCTGCGACATGTGAAACCACATCCTCCTGTTGAGTCATGGTTGTCCTTGATAAGGCCCAGGAGCGCATACTTCACCGGCTTGATGGAGGAGTGGCTCGAGGTGCAGTCATCGGTGTGAAGAGAGAAAAGATAAGGAGAGAGAACGGACCTTGTGGCGCTCAGATGGCCTCCGTCCCGCACTTATTATTTCCTGGTGGTGAGAAAGTCTGAAGTCCTCTCACAGATAGAGTGGGGAATCTGCAGCTGGAGCCACTTGGTGCGCGGGACCGTGGTGTTATGGGTACTCGGCCGGTCCGGGTGCCGGAGGACTCGGTGGAGCCGGGGTTGACGGCGTCATCTGCAAAGCGGTTTGCGCCCTTGCGGAGCAGAGGCCAACGGTGAAGGCTCCAGGCGGGGGTCGGTGATCGGTTTTGATGAAGGACAGGATGAGACTTTCCAAACTCTTCACGACTACAGATGTCAGAGGTCTGTAGTCATTCGGGCACATTCTCCCCTCCGGTACAAAGTTGGATGTCTTCAAACAGGATGACATTCAGAGACGGGCTGCTGCACGAATGGACGACGAACCAACAACAAAACCTTCATGCAGGACACAGAAGTTCTCCATGTCTCTGGTCACTTGGTGTGGCGGTAAGAGGAACCCTGTCGGGAGTGGATTGAAGGGTTTCGAAGGCCGTCATCTGCCGTGGAAGCGGTGTTTTTTCGGGCGTCAGGCCACCCCAGCCACCCCCGGCCATCCCCGGCCACCCTCGGCCCCTCCCGGCCCCTCCCGGCTCGCTGCCCCAGAGCTCGGCTCCAGCCGAGATCCAAGATGGCCGCTTCCGCCTCGTCAGGTTTCTGTTTCTGTTTCCAATTCTTTCGGGACTCTCGGCTCGTGTGACCGAAACTTTGGCGGCCGGCCGACTTTCTTTTATCGAACCGGCCGTTGTTTCCAAAAACCTCGTTTGGATTTAAACTCTTGTCATACTTTGATTTTGAGCTTCTGTTTTGCTAACTTCCTGGTTGTAGCTCGGGTGTTGTGAAAGCAACAGTCGGGGCTAGCCCGCCGGGAGGGGCTAACATCCCGCGACGGACGGCGTCTGGAAATGTGTAAAAATGTCTGAAAGAGTGACCGACAGTGGCCGAGGTGGGAAAAGACTCAAAGGACGGAGGTCTTAACGGACTTCTGCGATGGAAAGTGGGACCGACTGTGCTCCGGTTTCAGGTGACCGGCCTTCCAGCCGCCTCGAAAACTTTCCCTCTTTCCCCCCGGGCGGCGGAGCTCCGAACGGTTCCCCTCCCCCACCCGCCCCGGCGGTCCTCCGCCCGGTCGACGTTCGATCTTCCGGGGGGGTTCCGTCTCCTTCCCGGGGACACCACCTCCCCCGCTTCTGTGGGGAGCCGAAACGTGAAACGGGACTCGGGGGTGAAAACAAAAGAGGTCATTCTGCCACGTCGCCGGCATCCGGAGCTCATGTGCGCTTCTCCCTGCAGGTTCTCTGGTCCCAGTTCAATGTTGTTCTCCAGAGTTCCAGCGGTGTATCGTGGCTCCTTTGCAGGACGGCTTCTTACACCAGGAGTCAAGGCTGAGATTCACATACACGTCTGCTGTTTTCCTCAAGAACCCTTGCCTGGAGGAGAAGGTCAGTCCGGAGCTCTGTCATAAGTCCGACCGACGCCAGGTGCGCACCCCAACATTCAGACTTCTTTCTCCAAGCCCTGATGATCCTTGTCTTGTTCCTCAGTACGAGGCATGCCGAGCCAGGAAAAAACAACTCGGGTATTCGGAGGAGGATCTGAAGGAAACCTACGGTTTCCTGTTGTTCGATGACGCCAAACAGGTAATCCCGAGCGCCGGCTCGTGTGTTTTGAAGAACGTCACGCCTGGTCCTCATGCGTTTCCGAACCCCTCTCTTTCAAAAGGCCAATGCCCTGGGAGACACCGGTGTGCTCAACGGGAACAACACAAGCACAGCTCTTGGAGACCCCGTCAAGGGTAAATGAAGGAAATGTTTGTCAGGGAACGTTGAACGTAGCACCTCGACACAGACGGAGACAATTAATTAACTTTCAAAGTGTGAGCATGGTGCTAAAAATCAAGGCTTTATCATCGAGTTGGCTCACCTGGCACGCCATGGGCAGCAGCTCCGCTGATAGTGAAACCAAAAGCATGTCCGTCACCCAATAGTGCACACACGGAAGCTAGAGCCTTCTCGATGTGAAACAGAAAGCACGTAGACACGTATTCATCTAGGCAGTTTTTAGTCATGTGGTATTTTGGTTTCAAACGCAACACTTTTAAGGTGGCCCATGTTTTGACTTTTTCTTCCTGTGTTGCGATAGTTACTTAAACTCTTAAAGTCTAAATAGTCCATGTTGCATCGCTTGACATGTTTTTTTCAATCCCGTGGTTCCCTGTGCAGCAGGATATATCGCCGTAGCAACCTGTGCACACCAAATGTTCTTGGAAAAGGATGTCACTACTCTTGGAAAGCGAAGGGAGGTCCCATCACCTAAAAGCAGGGCTTAGCTTGTTGTTGACACTTATGTTTTACAGTGATCAATTAAAGATTCCATATTCCATTAAAAAGACCAGCTCGAAGAGCCTAAATTACTATTTGATCGTCAAATTCCCCGTTAAACATCAAGGTTGGACTTCGGGTAGCGAACCGCATCATCATCAGTCAAGAGAAGCGGTTCCTTTTCCATGAATGGGGGGAAAAAGAAAACCAACTCTATGTTCGCGTTTATGCTAAGCTCCTCATTTTTTAGATAACCATATGATTATTATGCTTATAAAGTGCAGAAACGGTTTAGTGCCGCTCGCAATAAACGTCTCACGAACATCTTCGTTCCACCACATGAAGTGTTTTGGCAGCGGTTGTTGACTTTGGTGGAAAGATAAGTCCAGAAGTTTACAGCTTGTTCCGGAAAGGGCAGATATTTACTAAATATTTTGTCTGTGACCGGTGCACGCCAGTTCATGCAGGCTTGGATTTATTTTTATGAGCACGCTTTGTCTCCCCAGGCGTTTCCCTATGCAGGTTTTCTGATTGTTTGGATGTGAATCGCTGGGATAGCGCGAAATCGGGATACATCGCTATCATCCGGCTCACAAAGGTACTGAATGGTAGAAAAACACCCGACATTTCAATAGATATCGTTTTCCTCCCGGTGACTCTTCTTGTCGTGTCCCGCAGGGGAGAGTCAAAGCGGTCTCAGAAAACTACACTTTGACTTTCACCGAGCCCACCGCGGGGTTTGACTGCCACGTATCCGACCAGTTGTCCTCAGTGTCACCCAGTAGCAGCTCCTTTCTTTCATTCCAGAGGAGCCAGGTAAGACTGGCCATGGGCTCAGAGGCCTGCGTACGACTGTAGCCGCGGCCTAAAGATTGTTATCGCAGTGAAAGTATTCCATTTGGCCTTTTGAACATGAACGAGGCCGATAGGACTGTTATTTTAGCATACCTGTTGTTGTGGTTGAACGTCTGGATTGCCGTCACATTCTCTTTGAGCGCCTCAGTGCCTGAAGACACACCTCACCTTCGTCCTCTTTTGTTTTTCAAGTATTACATTTATGAGTTGCTCGACGACGGAAGCAATGAGACCGCCCGCTCGCCCAGCCTCGCCTGTCCTTTTGCTGTCGTATCGTTTTCATACACGGACAACAAAACAACACCGTTAGCACCGCAAATTAAAAGGTAGTGTGGCATTAAACATTCTCTATTACACCATTTCAGTTTTTTAGCTTACAGTAATGGTTTTATTCAAATATTTCATCCTTCAGCTTAGAGAAGAAACAAGGTAAGTTTACTTTTATTAATAGCAATTATGTTGCTTTCAATGACTTTGTTAAAAAAATGAAATTGTCAAACAGTCGCACAAATCAAAACAAAGGGTTTGCTTCAATTCTTTTGAATTGTGCCAATAATGTTAATGTGAATACTAAATTGATTGACTCAATGCACTAGATTTTTTAAATTGTTTTATTTGATCATTTTGGTCCAGTTAATAATTACTTTACCTGGAAGGGCCAACTCCAAGTAGACACCTTAATCTATGAAGTGGGGCTGAGAGCTACACAGGGAACTGCACTCCCAACACAACTGTAAGTTAATTTTGTTTGTGAAATAAATATAAATATTGTTCATTTGGTTTATTTTCCCGAACGATCTAGACAACCTCTTTTCATTTGTTTTTTGCTGTGATGTAAGGCCTCCAGTGGTTAAAGTGGACCACGTCATTTCCATGTCCAATCTGAGACATCTGCTGCCAAAGAATACCTTTGAGTCCCCATCCTCGCGAGAAGGTGGGTGTGAACAGCAAAGTAGAGCATTGTCGTTCAACTGTGGTGAGCATCTGGGAGCTGATGTCCTTTTCACTTTCTTTTAGTCTCAGTCGATGGCTTGTATTATAGCCTGTGTGAGTTGGTTCCCTCTGGAACAGGCCAGGCAAGCCCACTTTCTTTGCTTCTGCAGGAAATACTGGACAAAGATTTTGTGAGTTTAGTTTTTTGTTTTTTTTTTAATCCAAAAAAACCCAACCCTCCAAAGATTCATGCCATTTAGTGCTCTTATTTATTTTGCTCATCAAATGACAGACGGTGTCTCTTTTTTTTTAACCTGCCTGAGTTTTACTTGCATTGTGTTGTAGGCTCTGGTTATTCCTCTGAATGACTGTGGTTTTCTTATCCTCTTGCACTCCTCCCATTTTCTCACAAATGACGGTAAGATGGTGGTGTTTTAAGTTAAGGCTCATGACAAAACCGCATCATTCTCTGTGTTGACAACTGTAAATTAAATCCCCATGTTTTGTGTTTTTGCAGCTAAACATTTCAGTCCCACTGATGGACTGCGGGGACTTTTTGTTTTTCCAGAGGCACGGGTGATACAGAGAGGTGATTATAGCCCGTGTTTGCCGTCAGATTTGGAAATTGAAATGATTCTCGGCCCGTAAATTGACCGTGCCGTACCGTTTTAGTCATTTCTTGCTTGACGTTACAAATCCGACCCGGTCATAAATCTGCGATTAACCATCTATCCTTTCATTGCTTTAACACAGACATAAACTCTGGACAGAGATGGCCTCGGTTGGGCGGAGATGGCCTCATCGTGCCATCCGAGATCCTCGGGATTCTACCAGCACTAAGCTATGCAGAAAGCCAAGTTGAAAACACACACGTTGAACCCTACAATCAACTGTGTGATTTGTTGGTGCACTACATGCAGAGTTACGCAACTCTGATGAATCCCGTGAAAGGCGGCATCTTTCCCGATTCCTTTCAGTATGATGACACCCACAATAGCCACAAACACCTTTACTCACCCCTGGATCGAACCAAAGGAGCGTGGCATAATTTAAGGACGTATTTGAGGAAACCGTTCTCTTTTCAGCTACCCGTGCCTCAGGCCTCTGAAATTTTGGCTTTGAAAGAAGAAAAGCAAAAACAAGAGCTTGGTGATGATGTCTACGTCTGTATCTCCTCTCCAGAGGAGGTATCATCGAGTCTTTTGAGCATGCGGTCTGAAGACCATCAGGTGGGCCAGCAGTCTCCCGCAGACAAAGAGGCATTCATGGGCAGCTGGTCAACAAGCGGCGAAGCACAAGTGAACTTTACGGCTGCCTCTCAAAGTTCGGTGCCTAGTGATTTGCAAGCTGGAGACACAAAATCAGACTCCAAAGAATCTAACCCGCATCTGGTCGATAAAACCAACGACTCGGCGGTGAAAACTTCGTTTTCCTCTATTTCGAGTAACCTTTCGGAAGAGGTGATTTTAAGCATAACCTCCGAGCAACGTGTAAACCAGACAAACCTTGGCGTGACCAGTAATGTGTTGCTAAAGAATAACGATTTGCAGCTTCCCACCTCGTTAACGCCAAGCTCACAAATAGTGGCCATGAGCTGTTCAACTCGAGAGCCCAGCAGAACCAGGAGCGTTCTGGATTTTCCATCGGTCAACAATCCTTTGAAAAGAAGATGGAGGACAAAGCACGAGCAATATTCCCCAGCTAAAAAAGAAGCTCAAACAAGTGAGCTGACTGTTGGTCCACGATCAGTCGAGATTTCGGAAGGAGACGATTTTAAGCTCCAGGAATCTGATAAGGCAATTCACTTATCAGGCCAACCACAACTAGATATATCTTCCGATATTGATTGGGGGAAACGGCAAATTTGTGAGCAAGAATTTGGAAAACTGCCGAAAGAAATAGGAAAACCGAAAACTTCTATCTCTGTTGCAGAGGAGAGAACTCCAGAAGCCGGAAAGAAGAAATGGGACAGAACCATCTTAATGGAACTGGAAGCTTGTCGTCAGAGAAAGAAAAACGAGTGTTGGGACTTGAAGCCAGTCATCAGCGAATGTGGAAAAATCTTGGTTCCTCACGGCTCCGTAGATGTAACTCAGATAAAGTCCTTCAAGGAGAAGCTACACTGTACAAATGGTAAAGTTTGTCCCGAAAAAATGGTAATAGATCTACCTGTGACAGCCCAGGACACTTCTGAAATGGAGCAAGACTCAAGCTTTACTCCTGAAACAGAAGGGGACAAGACTGAGGCGATCTTGAAGGAAGAAGAAACTCAGCCTCCAAAAATTGACGGTGGTATTGTAAACCCAGAAGACAACACGGCATCAGATGCTGGAAATGGCCCAGTGGTCTCAAGTTGTGAACATCCATCACAGAATCTTAGCACGGACACTCAAACCTTAGATGTAGTTAGTGAAAATCCAACCCAAGGGCATTTTGTTACAAATGGAGAATTCCGATTAAGTAAACTGAAATCGATTCTTTTAAATGGAAGGAGAGAAAAAGGTCTCACTCTTCCTGAACCCGCTATTCCTGAGTCTACTCAAGGATCCGAGCCTCTTCTTAAGAAGAAGAACAATAACCCAGCCTCTAAGGTGTTGAAAAGAAATGATGCAACCGCACTTGTCCGAGATGCGGATTCGGGTGGCAAGGATGATTCAGACGCACTTTCAATAGACCCTGTTTTTGCACGTGCACTCGGCCTGACCCGTAAAGAAGCTGCAGACAACGCACAGAAAAATCACGGTCAAGATACACGAGACTCATCAGAAGCACAGTATCTAACTGTTTCATACAAACAACCTCGGGTCATGCAGAAGCCTACGTCGGTTTCCCCGAAGAAGAGCAGGATTAAAACTCTGAAAAAGCACGAAGACATCCCTGTGGAGCATGTCAAAAAGAAATGTAAGTCTTCAAACATTTTAAATTTAATATATGCGAGTGGTTAGCATGGCATTTAGCGTGGTCGTCCTCTTACAACAACATAAAGTTGTGCACATCTGATAAACAGGTGCAGCCTCTGCTCAACCAACTAACTTGCTTTTCTACCAATATAACCACCAGGAGAGTACTGCCCCTGGTCACAATTTGAAACACTGTGCTGACTTGTTCAAATAGTTCCCCATCGGTTGTGTCTTTCTTTTATCATGATGAATTCATATCAAAATCTTCTTGTCGTGGTTACTAAACTTGAATTTCTTCACTTGAAGACGTTCACGCATCTTCTGAGAGGCTTCTTCAGTTCGAGAACTGAAGTGAAGAAATTCAAGTCAGTTCAAGAACTGAATCTTGGATGAGGGGTGAAACGTCTTCAAGTGAAGAAATTCAAGTGCAGTTTCCACGACAAGAAGATTTCGACACGAGTTCCCCATGACGTGGATGACTGAGAACCTCCACAGTCATTTTCTCATGATGGTTTCCTTGAATAAGCTTACTTTGATATTTCACTTCCGCTGCAATTGTATCTCTGTCATGTCACCTCTGACAATTGGATTTTGTAGAAAGACAGAGAGTTTCAAATTTCAGAAGACATTTGATCAAGCATGAATACTGCATAAAACCACCGTTGACTGCTATTCTTTTTTTAAATGGGATAGTTCACATGTTGGTGTTCCAAATTCACTGGTGCAGCTTTTAAACGTTCACGAATTATCTCTCTCCTCTCTCTTGTTTCGTCGTTACAGGGTGGTTGCATTTTCAAACCCCGGCTTCTTTAAGTGAAAAACACTTACACAAAGAATATAGTCCTGCTTATTCTGCGGAGGAAAAAATGCAAAGTGCTTGCTCATCTACAAATGCTTTGGCCTTACTGGCTGACTTGGCACTCGGTGCCAAACATGACCCTATGCCACCACAATTTGGCAGGGAAAATGAACAAAAGCCCCAATTCCATACGAAGAAACGCACCCTCTCGAAAGATACAAGCAGTCCTGAACAAGACGGTGCTCTTCATTCTCCACTTGGTCATCCTGTTGCCAGACCCAGTCAGCCTATTGAGTCTCAATCACCAAGTCACCTTGTTGGAGGCAAGGATTTAATCGATTTAGTGTCTAAAGAACATGCTTATTCACTGCCCCCAACTTCCTCTCAACCTTTGGGTTTACCAAGTATGCCCCCTCTGGTGTCCCCATTAACTGGTTCTGCTGGACTTCTGAAATGTTACCAGTTAGTTGCTAGAAATGGATTCCAAACCTGTCGCCCTTTTCTGGATCAAGAAGACCAGGATGAATACAAGCATCTGAGTCCAGAATGTCTGAGTCAACATGTGGTTGGAAAAAGGTTCAGGCGCTCCCGGAGATTTGAGAACAGCGGTGGATCAATCAGAGTCACGCGACAATGGAAAGATAACTACGACTTCCGTCTGGACAGCAAGTTTTCAATGGATCCCAAGGAGAGAGCTATCATTCGTGCCCTGCATGGGTAAGTACTAATATGAAAACCGCAAGTTCTTATCATTCCCGAACTTTTATGTTGCTAGATGAGATGTGTAAACAACAAGTGCACGCACAGAGTTTCGTTTTAAGAGGGAATCATCTGAAAAGAGCTGAATCTTCCTATGTTTCCGATTGTTACAGCCCGTGGGACTTCTCCATTCAAGACACCACTCAGGAGGTGCAGTTCATCGTCCACATGTGGATAGGCCTGTTCTACAGCCGCTCAACAGCCAGATTTTTTCAACTGGACTTAAACTCGACATACCCGTGTACAGATGATGACGATGAGTCTTTGGAGATGCCAGGGGGAACCGTGATGGCTCCAGCTCTTCCTGAGCTCAGGTCCAATTTGTTTGCTCCCTCACCAGACATCACTGATATTTTAACCTCAAAAGGTTTAGACCTCAGGAAAAAAGACATTTTACAAGATGAGGGAACTGATATTTTGGACTTATCAATGAGAACCTCCGAAGAGATTGACACTCTGGATCCCCAAGTCAGCAGAAATAAGACTTCAGTGTGCAGCGAGCTGAAAGAGGTTAATCATACCTCAAACTCCTTCGAATCGCCAGTTGGATTTGGTGAGGTAAGCACAACTTCTTGATACTTCTGTCGTCAAACAACCTGTACAGCTTGTCTATGAATGGGATTTGCTCACGGTAAACAATTGTATTGTCAGAGTGCTACATGTAAATGCGTTTTTGAGGACATGCGCAGACAACAGAAAAGTCTCATCTCAATTGTTATCAGAAGCTAATTAGGGACAATTGATTTGCCTCGTGTACCAACAACATGTACATTCATTCATCTTAAGGAGAAATATACCCACAGCCTGGCTGACGTAGGTTTTTCTGCAGGTAGTGAAGGGTTAGACTTTGACATTGTCCTGCTAATTTCTTTTCATGAAACTCTAGTTGTCAAAAAGGTTGCAGTCAAATTGAAGTTCTCAGCTCTCATAAGAAGCCTCCTATTCTACTGCTTTCAATATATAAACTATACATTAGTGCAGATGTAAAGCAAAGTATTTTTGGAAAACTCTGAAGTCCCCATGAGGCCAAATGGGAGGGTCATCGTGATACTGGTGTTTGCATTAGTAATAGTGATCAAGGTGGATACATAAGTGGAAATGGAGACATTATTTTGTAGGATAATCTGTCGCAGTAAATGTTAAACCAAGTATTAGTACTTGATTAAACAGTACTGCTTTGTTTATGAATGCAAGTTAGATAGCAACAAGTGAAACCTGTTTTATGAAAAGGAATCGGAATCACTTTATTTGTCCCTGAGAGGGAAGCACTAGTTTTTACTCCATCAGTCCCAAGTTGTAATTCTTCTTTGCTCTTTACACTGATTTTTTTTTTTTTTTTTAGTGTGTCATGCAGCCAATACACCCTGCAATGACAATCAGCGAGGTGGATGATGTCGCAAGCATCATAGAAAATAAGATGGCTTCGACTCCAGTGCAAAGAGTTTGCAGCCCCGGGCAAACTGATGCACCATCTTCCAAAGATGATAGACCAAAGTTTATTTTACAAGGGGAGATGGAAAACACTTGCCTTCACTCAAAAAGTCATCAGACCGATTCAAGAGTCACTCGTGGGTTACATGGATCCAACGATGAAAAGATGAATAAGAAAGATGTTTCTGATGATGTAGAAGTTACACAGAAGAGTTTGCAGCAAAAACATGGAACAGATTCATCCAAGTCCAAGACAGACATGGGCGACTGGAAAACAGAGGCGTTTGATGTATGTGAGGCTATGCAGGATGAAACCCAATTTGGACATGGAGAAAACTGGGACCTTAAACCCCCAAATGAAGAAAAAAATAATGAAGCTTTTCAAAAAATGAGTCACGGGGTTAGAAAGCCGACAATAGAAGACGCAACTAAATTCTGTGAAGGAAGTCTTATGGAAAATCAGACACTGGTTGCTTTGGAAAAACCCGAGGCAGTCATACCAGGCCAGGCTGAAAATTTTAAAGAAGAGGAAGACTTCCTGCAAAATGAATATAGAATCAAAGAACAACATGGATTTGATGAGAAAGACGTTCGAATTACAGATGTGGAAGAAGGTATGGATTTAATTGTGTGTGAGAGCGCTGAGCCCATTGCAAAGGACTACTTTGAGGCATGCAACCACAGTGCACCCCTGGAAGAGGCATCCCTTCACACTGACCGTGTAAAGGCTCTTTGCAGCGACTGGGAGTCTAGGATGCCCTGTACAAATAGAATCGGACCGACGGATGACCATATTACAGAAAAACCTCTTCACTCTCCAGTAGGCCTACTTTCCATTCATAAAGAATGTTTAGATGAGGCCATTTCACCAGATGCCATTTGTGTGACCGATAGCGTATACTGTAAGAAGGCAACGTTACACATGCCCAATAAGAGCACCCATTCACCCCAAGAAACCGGTGCAGATGGGTCCACCTGCCAGGGAAAAGACACCATTCAAAAGGGAAGCCAAAGCGTACGAACGATAGACACCCACAGCAGTGACGATAAGGAATCGGATGAGCGTGATGACAAGGCTGATGGCGCAACTCACAAAGAGTCATCTTATTCCGAGAAACATTTACCCGAGGATGAGGTTTTCAAAAAAGCACCATCTGAAGAGACAGTGCTTGATGAGCTATATCTTAGTGCAGAAAGAGCAGGCAAGGGACTGGAAAAACTCAAAAATGGGGTCACGTTTCCCTTTGATGGCAAAGACTTCCTTCATAACGATAGCAGCAAACCACATGTCACGCACCCACCAGTTAACATTGAAGAAGTTATGAATTACCAGAGAGAAACCAATCCTGTAGCATTTCTACATACAGAGGTGTGTGGTACATTTGAGATGTATGGTAAAGGGTTGGAACTGCCAGCTTCCAAAATATCTCCCTTGCGTGTTAATGATACCGGCCAGGCAGTAATTTTGTCAAATGACTCAAACGAGATGTTGTCTGCCCTAACAGAAGTCAGGAAACCTCATGAGAGCATACATTGCCATGGCTCCAGTCATAGCTGTACTTCTGCTTTAATCGGGAGGAAATTCTGCAATTTCACTCAGAACTACCCTCGTGAATGCTCAGCGCCGATCATGAATGAAATGCCAAATGGGCCAAAAATTTGGGAGGCATTTGCAGTGACCACCGTTCAGAAACTCCGCTGTGGTCTTCATCCTGATATTAAACTAAGAAGTCTGAGAGTCAGGACTACAGACAAGTTCCTTCCCAAATCAAGCCTTACAAACAAATCCATTCAAACTGAACCAGTTGATGACTCCCCTTTTCCAATGTCTAGCCACAGCAACAAGTGTGTACCCGCTTCCCTCCGCCCATATCCTGCCTCAGCCAACTTTATAAACAAGAAAATGAGCAGAGCAAAGCCAGCGGTAGCCTCTGCCTCTATTTCATATGAGGTGCATTCAAATATAACAGATGTATCTGTTCAGCAATGCAATTCTGAAACAATGGATGAACCGCAGAAAATGTGTTTGGGACTGGATCCATTCGACTCATTTCCTCCTGACAAGTTTCCCAAAATGAGCCAGCAGAGTTCCATGCATAATAAGCCCAAAGCAACTACATCCGTACATTCAAGTCATGAATACTTTCTGTACAATCAGCATCCTGTCATGGCTGTAAAACCATCTGAGAGTGCTGAGAGTCAAGCATATATCCTCTGGGAAGGACATGCGTCAAATTCTGCAATGTCAACTTCAAAAAATAAACTGAGAACAACTCTTTTTGCCCAAGGCACTTCATCCACTTTCAGCCTTTTAGAGAGAGGGGGCCAAAGTTTCAAAGAAAATTCTACTGGACTCAGACCTGGTATGCAAATGGCCGGGGAGCTTTCTTCCAAAACATGGCACTCAGATAAAAACTGCAACAAGTCTATCTTGGATGGAGATACATTTGATAGTCAAGCTCCTTCATGTCAGGACAAAGGTGGAGAAGTGCCTTTATCATCTTTCTCTGGGTTCTGTTCTGAATCAGCAAATCATTCCTCCAAGCCATTTGACAGAAATCAACATTTAGTGACAGCTCAGGGAGTTGAACAAACATCTGAGGAACTTATGGAGCTTGAAGAGAGTGGTTCCTCAGTGGAGGACAACGATCGCAACTCAACAGATGACAGTCATGTTCCAGAACCACACTGTTCACTCATATATACGGTTTTTAACACTGGCCAGAAAATATCACTTCCTCTTCTGGAAGACCTCTCTCAAAGGTGCCTACAGAACGGCATTGCACAAGCATCTATGGAACAAGAATGCCTAATCCTCTCAGGAAAAATGAACACCCAGAATGAGTCAAAGTTGCCTTTCAAGAGTCCTGTGCCTATGAAATTCTCCAGTCTAGAAGAGGTAGTTGAGTCAGAGGAACATTCTGACGCAACCATGTTTGTTGGACGGACGATCAAAGTAGACCAACCAGAGAGGAACACACCGGAAGGCGGGGCAGGAAATGAAAACATGTCAGAACTTGAAAAGTTATCCCATGAGACCAGCAACTCCGTGGATAATGCAAAGATTTCTTGGGTGATCTCGGAGTGTTCGTACAATGCAATAACCAGTGATGTCTGTGATGGCAAAAGGTCCCCTTCTAGGCAAAAGCACTTACAAATGGACACTGACGGCCCAAGGAACAATTCAAGAAACCAGTCTGATTTCTGTGGACATGTTAAGACTGAGCTGGACAAAAAAATTCAGAATAATCTGGACGCTAGTGGAAAGAAGTCATGTAAAATCAGCAACAGATTCTACATATTAAAGACATCAGACGATTCATTCTTTGAGGACACAAAGGTATGGTTTTAACACATTCTAGTTCCGGGGGCATATTGTGCATTGGATGTACTGTACTCCTTGTATTTTCCGCACTATAAGGCGCACCGGATTATAAGGCGCACCTTCAATGAATGGCCTATTTAAGAAAAAAAAAAAAAAATCATATATAAGGCGCATAGAATAGAAGCTACAGTAGTGGCTGGGGTTGCGTTATGTATCCACTAAATGGAGCTGCGCTAAAGGGAATGTCAACAAAACAGTCAGATAAGTCAGTCAAACTTTATTAATAGAATACAAACCAACGTTCTGACAACTCCGTTCACTCCCAAAACAAGTTAGTCCATTCACAATATCGTACTGTACGTACCGGTAGCTCTTACTGGTATTTGCGCCGCCTCAGTTGAAAACAATGTTTTTCCAACTCAATTTTTCACGGTTCAAAACGTTTCATAAAAAGAAAGCACCAAGAACGACCGCCTCTAAATTCATTGATGTTCACATCACTAGCTAGCGCTGCTGTCTTCATTCAAGTAGTGACTGTAGAGACTTCTACTTGCTGCTTTATTCAACAATCTACTGTTCAGTTTTTCCTTTAACTGTAGCCATCTCGCTTTGTTCCCTCGGAAACTCTGTTTGGTCTTCTTTACTTGGCGCAGGTCATCTTAATTGATTCATTAATGTTGGATTCTCTCGCTGCTGCTCCATACTCGTGTTCTACTGCGTGACTGATCACCTTGAGTTTAAACTCCGCTTGTATCTTGAAAGGTGCCATTTTGGGGTCTTTATACACAGACCTTTACCGTTTTACCACTGCTACTTCTGCGGTATCCTGCAGTCATATATCCCAACATGTACCACGCGCTACTTCTTCTACGGGACAACATGGAGTCGGCAGCTGCTTCCTGTAGTTGCAAGACCTCTTGCAGCTCAATATTGATCCATATATAAGGCGCACTGGATTATAAGGCGCACTTTCAGTTTTTGCGGAGATTTAAGGCTTATAGGTGCTTCTTATAGTGCGGAAAATACGGTACTTGCTCATCAGTTAAGCTGAGCTGAGCTCTATGGGCACTTTGATATACAGCATGTTTTCTCTGAAAATGCAAATCAAAATATCTCAACCCACTGAAGTTGTGAAATCCTTCATATATCGGATATCTATATTCACCAGTGAAACCTGACAAGCTGCACTTGCTCAGTACTTCCACATTTTTTCAGGAAGTCTGTTCAAAAGGGTCTGCGACTTCCTGCTGGAAGTCTTGCAACCCTAACATCTGTTGCACTGCGAGCAAAATGTTCACGACAGACAAATCTGCAGGCAAGAAACTGGCATGCCAGTAAAATTTGTGATACCAAAAATGTGCTCTTTAATTTTCAAAAGATACTGTTGGAAGAAGAGGGTTACACTGCTGTCCAGCCATCTCAGTTCTTTCTCGACAAGAACGGTTCATCTCTACTCGTCATCCTTAGGAATGAAGACATTGAAGAGCACATCTGTGAGGTAAAAGACCTAATAGAGTCAAGGGTCAATCGCAGCACTCCGGTACATACATGACTATAAAATAACAACTTCTTCTTGTTTTAAAATCCCAGGTTCCACATTTGCTGGAGCTGAAGAAAACGCCGGGAGTGCAGTTCGCTGGCATCGACGAACCAGATGATGTTGTGAATCTCACATATCAGGATCTTTTCTCAAGGGGTGGATTTATCATGCTTGACAAAGCCGTGCTGGAATCCATCAGTCTTCGTATGTGCTCTTGTTACTCGACCTGATGTTTGTTTTTATCTATTGACACTGGCGGTTAACAATCTTACCATTGTTTAAATGTTTAGGCAACATGAGAAAACTGTCAGACGTCATACAGGGTCTAAGTGAAAAAGGGAAGTGGAAGTGGATGTTCCACTACAGAGACAGTCATCATTTGAAAAAAAGGGCCAGGTAGGGATGAAGCCGGTTTTAAGATATTACCAGGAGTTTGTACTACTCTAACCCCCGGTCAGATGTGTCCACCTGTCCTACCCAGTGGCTCTCCGACTCAGTGAATGTCCCTTTCCGTTGGTGTTGTCATAAAGTAACCAGAGGTTTTATGAAGTCAACGCACTGTCCTGGAACGTGCACCTCGAACGCCCACTTTTGCACACCAAAAATCTGTAACCCTCCGACCCAGGTTCAACGCAGAGGCCGAGGAGAAGGAGCAATTCTTAAAGAAGTGTCAAGAGGCTGAACTCTTGCAGGTCTTGCCTTACCACAAATGTGATGACAGGTCAAGAGACAGATTCGACTACCTCTCGTGTCTGATCTGCTTGCAGATGCAGAACATATCAGCACGCTATCCAGTTTTTATCACCGGTAAGACTCCAGTACTCCACCGCATCACCCTGACATGGGGCACTTCTGTTGAACACTTGAAGAATTAGCGACCTGCTTGATATGAATTGAATGTTTTTCCGCCACCTACTGTTGACTCTTCTCACCTTTACAGCACTTTGATGACAGGTGCTCTAGATACATATTTATTAATGTCGTCATCATTGTGAACATTAATAGGACTTGACAAGCATCGAAAAAGAAACATGAATCTGAACTGTTGACTTTTTTTTCTTTTCCATTGCAGATTCAGCAGCCAATTGTGAATTTGGAAGAAATGGAATTCTTACAATGACTGTTGACTCGTTTCTGACGAGTGCGCTGAATGATGCGTTTACAGCCTGACCCGGAAGAGACTGATGTTTCCGGGTTTATTTGTAGATATTGTACGACACAACAATCCAAACCCTCTGACTGCAGAGACAGCTGCTTTTATGACAACATTGTTGTTGATTATTTCATACATGGTCATGACTACCTTTCACTTGAAAACAAGATTCAGCTATGCTCGCTGTAAATAAGTATTGTATTTTTCTATTTTTCATGCAAAATTGTTTCAGTATAATAATTTAAGGCCATGTTACATCTCGATGTCCGTATAAATACAAACAAATGTCTATCAATAAAATTTTTGATGTTTTGTTTTCTTCAAAATATTCTTTTCTCTGAATTACAAGGAATCGTTCTTTTCACAGTAATGAGCATTCAAACTGCTCAAATGTGGACAGCAATATCGACAAACACTGCGATTTTACACATCCTAGCTATAAACATGCCTGTTTATGTACAGCCTCATTTGATAAATAACTGCATCATGGCAGGAAAAGGCACATTTGACCAAAACCATACAACATAATGTGGGCATCCGTGATATCATGAATTCATGAAGATGGCTAATATTATGGGAAATCAGTAAGTTTTGAAAGAAAACCATTTTTAAGCTTTATATCCATGTTTTTATTATTTAACAGTTACCCCAGAATGGGAACTAGGTCAAAGTGAGATAAAAATAAGACTTTAATATGGTGAATTCCTTTTTTCTCAACTAAAGATGAAATACCAACACCTTGCATTATGCAGGAGGGTGCAGTAATTTTTTTTTTTTTTTTTGTGTGTGTGTGGGAAGAAAAAGCAAAAGTATTAATTTTGTTTTACATTACATTTTAGCCCCACATCACCATGGCGGAACGGTTTCACATTTCCAAGAGATCCTTGGAGCTCAGTTTTCAGAGGCCTTATGTCCCTGGTAGGGTCACCCAGGGCAGAATAGTCTCAAGTAAGGGACAGGAAAAAGATCAGATGGCAAACTTGATGACAAACACTAATGGACCTTGTTTTTCCTCAGCTGGAAGCAGGTCACAGGATCCCTCCTCTGCTGCAACGACACACCTTCCAATAGATGTAGGTAGCATCACTGACGGTGATCCCCTTTTTAAAGAAGAGGACTTGAGGGTGTATGGGACTTTGGTCAACCAGTTTACATGTGTTTTAAAAATCTGGAAGACGTTCGAGCCCGTCCCCTCAGGGAGTATTGGGTACCAGTCCTCGTGATACAGGCCATTTGGTCCCTTGTGTGGGTTGGATTCCACCAGGGCGGCCTTCTGTCAGTGATTCTGTTCAGCATTTACGGACAGAAGTTGTAGGCGCAGCCCAGGTGTTGAGGACATCTGTTTTGGTGACCTCAGGATTGGCTCTCTGCTATTTGCAGACGATGTGGTCCTGTTGGCTTTGTCAGACAGTGACCTCTAGCTCTCGCTGGAGCAGTTGGCAGCTGAATGTGAAGCTGTCGGGATGAGGATCAGCACCTCCGAGCCCAAGGTTCAGGTCCTTCCTCCTCTGAGCTGAGGGGTTCAAGTATTTCAGGCTCTTCTTCACGAGTGGGGAAAGAATGCCACAGGAGATCGACAGATGGACCGGTGCAGCATCACAGGTGATGAAGACCCTGCGTTGGTCCGTCGGGGTGATGAAGGATTTACTGGTCAAGCCGCTCCTCCTCCACATCCGGAGGAACCGGATGAGGTGGTATCTGGTCCGGATGGCTCCCTGGGAGGGAAGAACCAGGACACGCTCGAGGCCCAATGTAGCCCGAGACCCCCTCCAAAGAGCTGAACAAAGGGGGGCTGCCCCTGAGACCCAGCCCGGCAGAAGAGGGCATAGATGGATGACTGTTTTACTAGTCAAGATCTCATTACAAAATGTCAGTCATTACAGAATCGTGGGACTCTGTGCAGCGAGGGGAAGATTCCCCTTTCTACATGTCATGGTGTCTTCTCGGCCAGGAAGACGGGCACAAACCTAGATAGGACCATCTAAAAGATCTCGTCACTGGAATGAGATGCAGATTCTGGAATCCGCGAGTGGAACGGAGACCTATTCGCGGCGGAACTGACACAACCGGGGTTACTGGACACTCCGGTCCGAGTTGCACGATCTGGTCCGGTCTTCCTCCGGTCTTCCTCCGCCCTCCGACGGCCGCGTCAAACAGCCCACTGCGGAAGTAGACGCTGCGCGCCGCGCATGCGCACCGGGCGGCTCGGGATGGATCTACCGATGGAATCAAGATGGCGACTCTGGCAAAAGCGCCAATATAGCCACCGAAGTACGGGATCGAAATTGTCCGAGATTGCGGGTTTTTCCTCGCTCCCGGCGGGGGTTTCGCGAAAAATGAAGACACGCAGCGTGTTTTGGAAGGGGAACGAGAGACATTGAGGGCCTACAACGACTCCAGCGACATGTGCGAAAGCTATGCCCGCTCGCTGCTGCGTGTGTCGGTGGCGCAGATCTGCCAGGCGCTGGGCTGGGACGCGGTTCAGCTCACGGCGTGTGAGCTGCTCTCCGACGTGCTGCACCGGTACCTCCAGCAGTTGGCCAGGGGGTGTCATCGATACTCCGAGCTCTGTGAGTACACACACACACACACACACATACGTACATACACACGCGTGCGCGTACGTGCGTACTCTCACTCACCCACACACACGCACATATTTACTTACATTACATTTTTTTCGCCCGTGAAATGAGATCACGTTTTTGTTGACATGGCTGAAGTGGCGCCCTCTAGCGGTCGTTGACGTGTGTGTGTTTGTGTGTGTGAGTGTGTGTTGGGGGGGGTGGTACAGTTACATTATGTAAACACTGATCAGCTATGACTTTGTGACCGCCACTAAACACACTTGAGACTTGGACTCCATCTGGAACTCCAGCAAAACTCCTGAAGATCTTCTCGAACATCTGGTACCACGACATTAGTGGCTGGTCCCTGCAGTCCTGGAAGCAGGGAGATGAAGTTTGAGTTTATTTGAAAAGAGGGACAAAACATATTAATGAACATGTACATGTAAACCTGCAAGACTATATAGCCAAAGGCTAATTTCCATCTTTAGTCCCTTCAGCAGGTTGATGTTAAAAACACAAGATAAAATGAACAAGGCAACAGAAGGTAAAAAACTCAGGACAAACTTGACAAACTTGAGATACTTGAGGTTTGGGATTTAGTTCCAGGTATGTGATGCACGGACAGAGAAGGTGGTTTGGCTAAATGTACTCTTTCTGAAGGGAATCACACAGTCAACTCTAAAACCAGCTCTTGTTGATCTGTTGGAGATTTTTTTTTTTTACAAATTCTTTCAGTGGAGGAGGAGCTTTGTGGTGGAAGATTTTGTAAATCAAGATGGCATCAGTGTATTTAATAGTATTGCCCCAGTTCAGGCGCTCATGTTTTTTTAATATCTGTGGATCAGACGCATCAGACATTCTTGAACACTCAATTTTTGACTCTGAACACAAAGGCCAACTACTTTTGCCTGTCGCAACGTCAAGCCGCTTCTATCCTATTTACAAGATTGATGTTGTTGATCGGAGATGCTCCGATCCAGTCTACAACCCATTACGTTTGGCCCTCCGTGCGCGTGGTCGTGATGTTATATGGCCGATCTGTGCATCTCGACCCTTTTCAACACACAGTAAAGGTATTGTTATTGTGGTTTTGACGCGTGGATCTCCTGAACATGTTGTCGCTGTCCAGACAGCAGCTATTTGTATTTTATTAGCATACAGGCCATGAAGCTCTGAAACATTTGAATATGTGGATATGGATGTGGCATGTCTCATACTACTAACCACCTCTCAAGCTGATAACATGTGTTGACTCCGTATCTCAGATGGAAGAACAGATCCGGTCCTGGATGACGTTGGCCAGGCCTTCAAGCTTCTGGGGATTAGTCTGAGTGAACTAGAGGACTATGTCAACAACCTGGAGCCCGTGGCCTTCACCCATCAAACGCCCCTCTTCCCCGTCAGCAAAAACAACGTGCTGCAGTTTCCTCCGGCTGGAGCGCGACGCGAGGAAGAGAGGAAGGATTACATTCCAGATTACATGCCGCCCCTGGTCTCCCTACAGGAAGGTTGGTCTCCCCCTCATACCTTTGGTTCTCACAGGTTTGCCGGTGTCCCTTTTTTGTCGTACCTTTCTATAAAATCCAGCAATTGTGTACGATTAGGATTTTCATTAGACATATTCCTGTCTTTTTCTGGGACACACAATGCACCTTTGTAACTTTACATGATGGCCTTTGTATTCCTGTAAATTATCCCAAGTTAACCCCTTTAAAACTGATCACTGTTTGATTAAAAGGTGAAGCTGGCTAGGACAATCACCGTGTGTGTATATGTGTGTGTATTACATTAAATTATTTTTCTTATTTTTCTTATTTACTCTTTGTTGGCAAAGATGTGTTTACAGGAATTAGCCCTCTGAAATAACTGACATCTTCATCAACAGAGGTGTATATTTCTCATCAGTACCAACTGATGCTTTCGAAGATTAAGTTCTTGTCTTCAACAGTTAAGTCGTATGAGACTGTCAGCAAGTCAAAGAAGTCAATGCTAATATTATTGTTTTATTCTGTTACGAATTCAGTCTGATTGCGGAGCTTTTCAGGACTTTTCCGCAATAAGTGATACTTTTACGAACGTTTTGATTTGCTCAGTTAGCGTTACAGGGAAATACTGTGTCCGAGCCAAAAAAAAAACTTCCATCAATAGTCGCGAAAAGTGCAGTTCCCAAAGTCTGACGGAAACGTTTCTTCTTTTTGTCGGACATCTATTCAGTTGTCGTTTCGGCGGCTTAAATAGAGTCAGGCTCTTCGTCTTTTTTTTTTTCGTTATGTCGGTAGAAAAACTGTAAAGTCCTTTGCTCATTCCGGCGTCTTGTTTCCATTGCAGAAGAAGAGGAGGAGGAGGTCCTCCCCGACATGGGTACTTCCGCTGAAGCTATGCAGGTGGCACTGGAGGAGGACGAGGAGGAGATCGATGACGACGAGACGGTGAACGATGAGAACCACCCGCTGAAGAGACCCTTGGACAGTCCTGACGCAGCCATGGGCATGATGCCCACTTCCAAGAGACCACGCCTGTACCCCGGCCTCAGTCCAGAGTGGGGCGTGGAGCCCAGGGAGCCCCTCACCTCCTTGAACCCTCAGCGCGTTCCCCCGGGCATGCTGCCGTCACATGAAAGCCACGCCCCGCTGTCGCCCGAGACACCCCCGGGAACTCTGCCCTCCTTCAGGCCTCAGACGTTAGTACCGAAATTCTCTGATCAAAAGGCCCTCGGCGCACAAGTGAGAAAGCCGAAAGTGTCATCTCCGAGCAGACAGAAGACCAAGTCCCCCAAGGGGGTCAATCCTGCCGCCGTGTGCGGCAGTCCCATCGACTCCCCCAAACTGTCCAAGGAGCGGAAAAAATCTCCGGGCAGGATGAAAAGTCCCAAAAGCCCAAAGAGCCCCAAGATGGTTCCGACCAAAGCGCCCCCTGCTCCGAGCAAGACGGACGGTGCGCACAAAGTGCCCTTGTCTGCGCTGAGTGAGAGGATGGGGAAGGAGAACATAGTCATGCATCAGAATATCGAGGACAGGGAGTTGTCCGAGGGTTCCTTTGTCAAAATGGAGCCCGATAACACAGCCATCGACGATTCAATCGACGCTGTGATCGCCAGGGCCTGCGCCGAGCGAGAGCCAGATCCTTTTGCCTTCTGCTCAGGTTCTGACTCGGACAGTAACGGGTTCTCTAGCCCGAGGAGGCTGGCGATCATGGAGCCGAGCTTACCCAAGACCCAGATTGGCGCCAACATTGGAAACATGGGCAACATGGGCAACATGGGCAGCATGGGCAACATGGGCAACATGGGCAACATGGGAAACATGGGAAACATGGGAAACATGGGCAACATGGGCAACATGGGCAACATGGGCAACATGGGCAACATGGCCAATATGGCCAACATGGCTAACATGGCTAACATGGCCAATATGGCCAATATGGCCAACATGGCCAATATGGCCAACATGGCCAACATGGCCAACATGGCCAATATGGCCAACATGGCCAACATGTCCGCGAAAGACACTTCGATGCCAATTCACCTGCAGCTCCACCCGGGCTTAGGGAATTGGACGATGGATGACTCGATCAACGAGGTCATCCGCAAGGTCAACCAGGGCGGCCCGTCGGCACAGCCGCCGAATCACGAGCAGTACATATCGTCGGGCTCAGCCTCTCCTCCGACTCCCGAACCCCTGCTCAAGGTCTTTGAGGAGAAAACCAAATCGCTGTCGTCACTGGACGTGAAGAAGAAGCTGAAGAAGGACCTCAAGACCAAGCTGAAGAAGAGGGAGAAGGACAAGCCGAAGGACAAGGACCGGGAGAAGGACAAAAGCAAGCTCAAGGAGAAGAACAAGGAGAAGAACAGGGACAAGAGCAAAGAGTTTTCCAGGGATGGTAAGATGCCCTGGAAAGACTTCGGCGTGAAGGACGAAGAGCTTTTCAGCCAGCGTGACTTCCTGCTGCCCGAGGGTTCCATCAAGATCAAGTCCCGAGACGGAGACGGACCGAAAAAAGAGAAGGAGAAGCACAAGGACAAAAAGAAGGACAAGGAGAAAGGCAAGAAGGACAAGGAGAAGAAGGACAAGGGCAAGGACAGGAGCAAGGAGGGCAGACAGAAACAATCCACCCTCACGCCGTTCGCCCTGGGCGAAGTCCCCGCGCTCTTCAGCCCCTCGGCCTGCCTACGCATGTCCTCCATGCTCCCTCCTCTGGCCCCAATCCTCCAGGACAAGGAGGCAAAGGGCAAGGAGAAGGACAAGAAGAAGGACAAGAAGGAGAAGAAGAAGAAGAAAGACAAGGAGAAGGAGAAAGAGCGGGAGAAGGCCAAGGAGAAGGAGCGGGACAAGGAGGAGAAGCGGAAGGAGAAAGAGCGGGAGAAAGAAAAACGGGAAAAGGAGAAGGAGAAGGAAAAAGAGAAGGAGAGGATACGATTGGAGAAGGTAAGTCTTGAAGCTTCCTCATTGGCCTTATCGCCGCTGTTATTGCGTGACTGTCCGACTGAAAGCGACCCTGTCCCCCTTCTTCCGCCAGGTGAAGGTGGAGACGCCGGCGGCTCTCCCTTCACCCGTCATCCCCAGACTGACGCTGCGAGTGGGAGCAAGCCTGGACAAAATGTACGTATCCTTTCATTTGTGTCACCTCGATTCCACGGCCACCTGTGACGTCGGTAACCAGAGAGACTCTAAACAGGCATTTGATTCACTTCAGCATTCTCACTTTGTAGTACAGTGTACCAAATCGAAAAAGCGGGAGTGATATTTGGCAAAATACAAGGTTTATCGTGTCGCTACATCAGCGCCGCTAGGATTGGTTGTCAGGCTCGTTGACGTCAGGCTTCTCTCGCAGAACAAGCAACGACTGTAACATTTGGTTTTATTCATTTATTACAATGAAGCCCCTACTTGTAATGAGTTCTGATGGAGGAAGGCTAGCAAAGCAAAATGAGATGACCGGATTTCCCGTATGTCCCGGGTTTCTGGAGGGTTCATTGCAAACGGGCGGGTTTCCCAAAGAGTCGTCGCGCACATAAAATGTTTGTTCTCGGTATCTGTTAAGGAAATTACAATTTCTTTCGAGGTCAGATTCTCAACCTGGCTCTCTTGACTTTGGAAATTCCAAAGATAAACCTAAAGCGCCGTAAGAAACAGCCGCGTCTTGTTCCGCATTAAATTGCAAACATCGTTGATATATTATTTGAAAAGCAGCACTCAGCACCTCTTCCTCCCTCTTCCACCCCATGTCTGCATGGGGTTCCTCCGGGTTCTCCGGGTTCCTCCCACCATCGAAAACCATTAGGTTCACCTTGAGACGTGTAAATGAGAGGCTCGATGGTTCTATGTCAATATATGACGTTTGATTCAGGTCCGTTGACATGAACGAATGAATGAATACTCGAAATAGGAAATGGTTGTGATTTTCTCTCAAGACGATGTCCTCTCCTGTTCTCTTGTCTAAGTGTCATCAGCAAGGTGGTCCCCAACTCAGAGGTGAAAACGCCGCCGCCCAAGACGCCACTGGCCAAGACCAGCCACCGACCTCGGACCCCGCCCCCGCCCCCCATCCTGTCCCCGGTCATCCCCTCGCTGCCGCCGCCCCCCGCCTCGCTCCCGCCCGTGTCCGCCCCGCCGACGCTGCTCCCTCCGGCCCCCCTGCTCTCCCCCGCCGCTTCCCTCAAAGCACCGGTGCGTAGCGTGGTCACCGAGACGGTCAGCACCTACGTGGTGAGTTATCGCTCCGCCGCCCGCGGTCTCTAAAGCCCCGCGACCCCCGGGAGCCGTGCGACTCACACCTGTTAAATCCCCAGATCCGAGACGAGTGGGGCAACCAGATCTGGATCTGCCCGGGATGCAACAAGCCGGACGACGGCAGTCCCATGATCGGGTGTGACGACTGCGACGATTGGTATCATTGGTAAGAGTTTGTATTCATCGTCCTTCTGTTTGATGGACCACCCTTCCCGGGGTTTCCGTGCAGTCGGGTCACTTTGTGGTCGCCCCACAGGTTGAGAAGACTTCTTTTTCTTTTTTAAGCGTATAGTATAATTTCTGACTAATTTCCTATCGCTGCCATTACAAGCGGCCATCCCTCGGGGCTCAGACAATCCTCCGTTCCACTGGAATCATATCAAACAACAATTCAAAAGTATTGTACAAAGACATGGAAAGGCATACTTTACTTCTATTTCTAGCACAAAATCCTTGTCTCGTTGGGAAACAAATGGCGATGCATCTTTATAAATTCTGTATTCATTTTTTCACCACAATTTATTCTATCTAAAGATTGTTTGTTTGTTTTTTCCCTGCACTTATACTGCTGGCCCCTAGGAAGGTTGATAAAGTTGCCCACCCCCATGCAAACAATAACCAGCCTTTTTGTTAAAAGTTCTGATGAGTGTGTGTTCGTGAGGACGAACGCAGCCCTCGGTGTGTATCTGACAGGCTGTTTTTAAATTGACTGCTGCCAGGGTGGGACCGGGGAGAGTCGCGTCTTGAGGGCGATGGCAAGACAGAGTGTTGAGCCATACATCTGAACTATGGTCTGGATAATCGTAAAGGAACTGGTTGCCATGGCGAAAAAGTCAAACAACCTTTGGTCGGATCCTGACTTGAATAGGTCTCATTTCTGTGCCGCCTCTTTCGGTCTCAAACCTTTAAGTAAATGAATGTGAGGCTTTCCCAGACGAACGGGTGCTTTGTCATATCTCTGCATGCTCTAAACACTAGCTACGTCTTTTTATTGTTTTCCCGTGCAAGATTAAACCTCTCCTACTCTCGTCTCTCGCCAGGCCTTGCGTCGGGATCCTTGCCGCCCCGCCGGAGGACCAGCAGTGGTTCTGTGTGAAATGTTCCAGTAAGAAGAAGGACAAAAAACACAAGAAAAAGAAACACAAACCACACTGAGACTATGCAAAAGCACATTTTATGGACATTTTTTTTGGACTCAAAGCCATCCGACACTCGTGGCTCTGCTGTAAAATTAAAAAAAAACAAACAAAAAAAAAAAACCCAATGTGGCTGATACCAAATTCTGATGGTTTTTTTTTTAATGACATCAGCCATAAATCGTGAGTTGGACAGGAAGAGGGTTCTAACCAGCACACATCCAAGCCTTAGTTCACATACGCGCTGTTTGGTGTCTCCTTTGCATCCACGATGTTCTCGCTGTATTGGCAGTCCAGTCGAAGATCATCACGTAATGTTCGCATCAGGACACCGGGACTACTCCGTCACTCCCAACCCCTGTCAGACAGAACACTTCCCGACATGATTCCCCCTCCCTGCCCCCTCAATGTCGCCTCATGTGCCCAGGTTTCTGCAGAAACACAGAAACCCAATGTGTATAACGCTGACGGCACCGCGTGCGTGTAAATACCAACTTCTCAGCCAAGTGCATTTTGTTCTTAGTGACCCCCGACTTGTTAAATCCATTGAACATAGTGGTTTTTAACATGATTGTTTTTCATGTCATTCTTTTGAAATTTAAAGTTTGTATTTTAATTTACTTCCCCCCCATCCCCATCCTGGCATCACACGGTAGCTGTGCTGTAATGTAACTCATTTTACTGAGATTTCAGAATTAAAGATGAACAGTCGGTATACATGCAGACTTTAAGACCTTCATGTCATCACCATAAGAATTGCACCCTCATTTTCTACATGTACTATTTTGAGTAGCTGTTTGATTGCATTTGCTTTAAAGAAAAAATATTTAAAAAAAGAAAACAAGGATTGGATGTTGATTTTTTTTTTTTTTTTTTCTGTTTTAAATTTTAAATCCAGTGACAATAATAGTCCTTTTTTCTTAATTGTTCCAAGATAGTAGCGGATTCACCTCTGGACCCGCTTCTGCCACGTTCCAGCATTTCACCTCATTTGACACACACACGCACACACTGCACAGCCAGAATGATTCAAACGGTTCTGCCGTTGCGCTTGCTTGTCCGCGAACGACCACACTGTGTCATTCTTCCTTCACAGATAGGGCGTGCAGCCTAGACACCGCTGCAGAAAAAAGAAAAAAACACAACTCCCTCCCTATAATGCATGAAGGGAACACAACAGTCGTTTCGTTGTTTTAATCGAGTGAATCTACCAGAAGCCAGTGAGACATGAATTTCTGCATGTATGTACATGGGGGTGCGCTCGACAAACTCGACTTTTTATGCTATGGGTCTCACCTGTCTTAATCTAACTTTTCTTTTCATTAAAGTCAAACTGAACCACTGAAAGAAATCTCACTCAGCTCTAATTTCATACTCGCTGGCTTATAGGATGTTTACAAGGTGTATTTCAGGTTTCACAGCAATTGATTATTAAAAATTCACATGTAGAAACGTATATTAATACCCTGTGAAGTCATATTCTTTCCACAGAAAACCCCCAAAAACCAAACCCAAGAGACACCAATCAGGCATGTAGAATATAAAATGTCCTTTTAATTCATTCATTCATTGCTTTGTGTTAAACACTGAGTCAGCTGTCACAGAGCCATCTTGGCTGAAATATGGATGCGTGAGAACTATCTTTTTTTAATGATGTTTTTGTTTTCATTTTCCAGTTTCATTGCTTAGTTTCTCATCTCTTTGAGATCCACGGATGGATAATCTGGTTGGGTCAGTGTAGTGGGGTTTGTTGGCTGTGTATCACCAACCCTCCCTTTGTTGCGACTTGTCCAGCCCCCCGATCGGCTGGAACTGATGGAAAATTAGGCAAGATACGTCTTCATGAGAAAGTAAACAAAACATAGACAATACAATACAAACAAATAAATCTAAAAAAAAATCACTTAATCACTTAATGATGTGATGGTGAACAAAAATAAAGCCTAAAATGATCAAATATGAACAGAAATCAGTGTCATATTTCCTGGAAAACTGACAAAGTAATTGAAAAGGAGGTTGAAATGACAACATGACATGTAAAACATTTAGAAATGTATTCAGTAAAATCTCCGATACCTCCAGTCCTTCTGCTGACCCAGAAGTCTGAGATGAAGAGTTACGCGAGTTTTCATACATATTCAAAGAGGAAGTTGAAAACTGAAGTGTGACCAAAAAAAAATGGGAAATAAAGTTACTTCCGCTAATGTAAAATAAAAGATATTCCTGATGAAACGCTGTCGGTCATGCGTGCTCAGACAAAGCGGCATTCATTGCACATCATGCAAATGTAGAGAGGATGTTACTGAAATAAAGAAGTGCAGAAGTTTATTGCAAAAAAGACTTGAAATCGGCACTTCCTCCTCACAGCTACAAGGTCTCTGGAGAGGATGAATGTCGATGATGCAAATCATTGATGAGAGGCTGAATGGTCGGATGTCTCTATATGACATTTGAATGAAAGGGTGAATGGTTGTATAACTCTAAATCTGTTTAACCTCGTATTAATTCTGTAGAATTGGGGAACGTTGGTCCAAAGCAGACGTGTATTCATTCTTAAATGAGTATTCATCTCAACCAGATGCATCTCAAATGCCCCGTAAACTGTAAATAATACGTGTTCATAAATAGAATGAATTCACAGCCTTAGATGGACTTCGTCAATGCTAAAACAGTCCGAGGCCTACACACACACACACACACACACAAACACACAAGACAATGTGCGCTCGGCTGGAACACTTTCAGTGTTAACACCCCCACCAACCCCCCCCAAAATACAGACAGCATTTTGTGCAATCGGTCCCGAGGGAGGGCGCAAATGGTGAAAAGGGAAAGCGGAGGGTAACTTTCACTCGTCATGTGGCTATTAGATGTCTTCTGAACACATACTGCCATTGTGCTTGTTACAAGCTCAGCGCCGTTGCCTTTTTTTTTATTTTTGTTATTTTCATGTGCAGCACAGCCTGCAGACACGCTCGCATTATAGCATACCACCCGCCTCTGCTCATCCTGGTTCCAACTTTTCTAACATCTTTGAATTATACGTGTGTTTTCTGTGATAACTTGCCAGTCTCTATGTTGTCACGGTGTACTATATTCTCTACATGTTTCCAATTGGACAGGAGCTCCGCACAAAGCGGCGTCATGCTGTGCATTTTCAGTGGATAGAACTGTAGTTGGAAGAGAAATGGTTGGTTGCTTGAGTGCCGGTGGAACTCTCGACGATGGGGAGGGTGGATTTGAGCGTCAGCGTTTAAAATATTAATGTCGGCGGGGAGGGGGGGGGGGGGGGGGGGGCAGCAGAAATGCAGAGACTTTCACGCAGCGATCAGACGAGGAGAAGCTCCTCCATGCTGATACCACATGATACAACAGCGCGGTAACACGACCCGGATTCAGAGGATTCACTGACCTGTTATGTTGTAGAGCAGCTACAAGAAAATGGAGGGTTTTGGTTTATATATCTATCTATATATCATTGCAAATTACTTTCAAAAAGTCAATCTCATGATTATATGTCGGGAAATGCGAGCTGTGACATTTTCATAGATCGGAAAAAAATAATCGTTTGCCTTCCTCTATTTTAGGAGTCCCCCCCGACCGAGGGCAAATGAGCCACATCCGATGCAAGTTAAAAGCACGGGAGAAACCTTGTTGCCCACCAGTTTGCATCGAATTTGGCGGAAAACTGGCCCTTCTTTGTAACGTAGAAGAATCACCTGCCAGCATTGAAACCGATCTGTAATTTACAGCTCTGCTGTTCACAGGATCGCGGCCAGTGAAAATTCCCTCCGCAACCAGAAGGTTATCCAATCCTGCTGAGTAAAATCTGCTAACTAGTATGCTTACTAATCTAGTATGTGAAATCGCATTGGGAGCTCTCCTGTTGTCTTATCGTATGGATCAATGCGACAGTTCAAAAACAAACCAGCGTGCAAGCTGATCTTTTGGTATGTGTGTCAAAGTTTGCCGGAGTATTCCCCAATTAGACGGCACAGATAAATCGTCCTCGAATTTCCCGAGGTCTCCCAAATATGGGAGTCAATTAGTGCAACAATACTTGCATGCACGGCCTTTCAGCCTGCAACCCATGTCGCCGCCGGCAGCACAATGCATTAGTGCGCGATGAGCTGTCAGAGAGGATTATTTCAGCAACGCCAGCGAGCGAAGGGGGTGGGTGACGCTCTGCTGCACTAAACCGGAGAGAAAGAAGTGGGCGGGAGGACACAGGGAGGGAGAGAATTGCAGAAGAGGAGAGCAGCGAGGAGCAGAGTGTCCATTACATACCCGGTGGATTTTTTCTGGCCCTGGTGCAGAGTTTGTATGCTAATGTTTGTAAGCTAGTGGCATGTGCTGCGGCCGGGGTCTCCGTCGGGAATGACCACCTGCCTCCGAGCTTTGTTTGGTTCGGCCTCTCGTTCAAACCCGGGGCTGGTTTGGAGAAGCGCCCCCCCGTTTTGGACCGCCTATTTGTCGGCCCGGTGATGGTCACCCCCGCTGCAAGTATGAGCTGCCCCGGGTCTCTCTGGTGTCCTCCGTGAATTGAGTTTATATCAATTCCATAATCCCATGATGAATATTATCAAGCGCAGGGTAGGTGTTTATTGTAGAGGTTAACCAACCGTTAAGAATGAGGGAAGCATGCATTCACATGCGTCCCAAAATACCTCCGATCTGACACATCAAATGGTGTGATGATCTTCAGACAAGAGTATCGTGAAGACTTTCCACACCCTCACGTGGCAGATTTCTTTTCCGAACCAGAAGTTTCCCATCTCCATTTTGTGATCCGTTTAGTCGCCATTCCATAAGAGAATGCGTGCCCCCAAGTTCAAGGAGATACTTTGAGGAAGATGCGATGGGTCCTGCTTGGATTTCAATATGATCTCGGCACCCCCACACGGGTGAAAAACATCTGATGTAAACAACGAAAGCATGATATGTGTGGAGGATTATGACGGGATTACAGTGGCAATAATCAGAGATTAAGAAGAGAGGCGAGTATTAGAAGGTGCCAAAAACCAGGAAAGGGGCCACTTGAAACCAACGCTGGTAAAAACGTCATATAAAAAAAACAAAGACTCCTAAGGATGGCATCAAACACCTTGGATGAGGAATGTGTGTGAGTGTGTGTGTATCGAACACACCCCGAGGAGAACAGGAGCCGCTACTCCTTTTTATAACATCTTATTAATAAGACCCCCAGAGATTTTATTGAGTCAAGTAAAACACACGAACACAGCGGATGTGAAGACATTATTGTACTCCTCATCACTTTTAATGAAACCTAATTCTCTGGAGGTTTAGTCTGGCTTTTTATAGCGTCCCCTTAAGCTGAATGGTAATGCATGTCACAAAGTGGTCTTGTCTGCATGGAAAGGGAAAATAGGTCACGTGTCCCATTATGCGCACGAACCTGTTTTGATAAAGCACATTGGATTATCGGGACGCACTGCCGCGAAACTGTCGTGGATTCAAGGTTGAGGCTGGGGTTTTGTTCAAAACAAGATATTCACGGTGTTTCTGGAGCAATGGGGGGTTGGGGGAATTAAAGCCGGTTTGTCGATGCAAAGGCCGACAGTCCCTCGCCCCGAGGAGATGGGCCTTGCTCTGCCAACCTGGAACATAAAAGACCCCCCCTCCTTCCCCTGGGGGAGCAGCTGAGCACAAAGGGGGTCCTGACCTGTGACCCCCCCCCCCCCCTCCCCTCCCATCGCAGCAACAAGGAGCAGATCTGATGGGGGACTTGCATGCAAACCCTGCAAGGAAATGTAAATTTGCAAGAGGGTGAAACGTCGGGGGTGTTTGGGTCACCTATGGTTCTATGGTTCTTGCGTCCAGGTTGTACTCAAGAGCCTGGACCGGACTGGAACCCGCCGTTCCACAGGGGTGCAGAGTCGCCGTCATCCCGTACGTGAGCGGTGACGTCAAAGTGGGATATGAAAGTCCTAAAGGCCCCTTGAAGGCTAAATACAATCCCCCGGTCGGTCCACGCAACCCCAGCTTCCGCCCGACCTCCCCCCGCCCCCCGGAGGAGCAGCCCGGCGTGGCCCTGGACCCGCAGCCCCGCCGCCGGCCGAGCAGCAGCAGCGGCTCCAGACTTTGTTGTCCAGACCACGCCTCTCTGCTGCAGCCCGCCGCCCGCCCGCCTTTCACTCAGCCGGGGGAGCGACAGCAGCGAGGAGCGGAGCTCAAGGCGGATCCCGGTCGCCCCTCTTCTTCTTCTTCATGCAGTTCTGAAGACGAACGACGACCCCTCCCCTGCCTGCACCTGTTCGGCTTCATCTGCCCGAGTCTCGGGAGCGCACTGCGAGGACGCCCCCGTTCCATTGTCACACCAGTCGCTGTTTTTCCCCCCCGAGGATGACTTCTGCGTACAACCTGGATTTCCTCCCGCTCGCCGAGAGTCGATTGATGGCTTCGAGCGACACGCTGTAAGTAGAACCGGTGGCTGGCGCGGTTTAACGCCGCTTTAATTCGCCAACCGCCTGGGTCGGGCGGAGGGTCCTAGCTAACGTTCCCCCGACTGGGACGTGCGATGCTAGCGGCGCTAACCGAACCAAACAGCGGCGGTCGGCCGGTTCACCCGGGGGGAGGGAGAGTCCGTCCACCTCGGAATAAAGAAGGGATTCCTACCCGAAAAAAACATGTATTCTTTTGTTAACAGATACAAAATACGGAACTAAAGTATCGAACAGGAACGCCATTCGCGAGCGGTGGGTTGTCTCCAGGCGCGCCGTAGTCGAGTAAGGTGCTTCCGGATATCATCCGTTCGAGTATCGGTTTCGGAAAAACAGCCGTTCCGATGTTGGGAATGCGGACTCGGCGTAGCCGTTCGGGAACGACCGTGGGGGTCGTCCTCGCCGCCCTGAGCTTGTGTGTCCCGGGTAGGGACAGCCCAAACCGTCCACACAGCGGCTGCGCTGTTTGTCGTCTAAAGTTGACAAAAGTTTGCGGTTAACCTGTGCGTTTTCTCAGCTATTTCCCCAGACTAGCGACCGGAGCTCGCCGCTTTGGGTTCGCGGGCGGGACGATTTCCACCCGTTTGTCGCACTCGGTCCCTCCCAGCCGCCGATAGCCATGGAGCTAGCTCCTGAGCTAACGGCTAAGTACGTCGCTAACAACTAGCTACAGAGCTAGCCACTCGTGACAGCGCTACCAGCTAGCTACCCGCTACGGAACTAATAGCTAGCGACTCGCTAGGTAGCTAACAGCGATACCCGCTACGGATCTAGCATTTAGCAGCTAGCAGTGGCTGCTGCAGCACACGGGCACCGCCGCCCCGTCCATGTTGGACGGTTACTTAACACTGGAAACACGTGTTGCCCCACATTACCGCGCTGTGCATGGACATCTTGTGACTGGGCTGCTCGGAAAACACAGAGGAGAGACAGCGCTCCTGTGCTGTCGTCTTCCCGTCGGGCTGCAGACGATTTCGGCTTCTCGGCAGCGGTCTTTGCAGCGCAGATACAGAATTCGGTTTGCACATCGTCTTTAAACAAAATGGCCCTGTTCGTTTAT
This sequence comes from Fistularia commersonii, assembly GCF_037954325.1. Taxonomy (NCBI): domain Eukaryota; kingdom Metazoa; phylum Chordata; class Actinopteri; order Syngnathiformes; family Fistulariidae; genus Fistularia; species Fistularia commersonii. Next base: position 7,901,225 of record NC_141290.1, read on the forward strand.
GTCATTGCTCAACGGCAGGTGAAGTTCTTTAAACTCCCGGGAGACCTGCTAACGGTCGCGGGGGTTTGCTGCCAGCATCCAAGCTTACTTTAGAATTTTCAACTGTTGTTTTCTGTATTATTACCTTGTGGGAACTCGTCAATCCTCCGCATTTAACCGCCATGAATGAACCGTGAGCAGCAAGGTCTTGCTCAACAACACTCTGAAAGGCTACGCTTGAATTGCACGATTAAATTGACGATTAAAGTATTCAGCCATTGATCTCTCTCTCTATCCTATAATATATATTTAAAATAATTCAGTGCATATTTGCATCAAGAATTTTGATTTCCAAGACACCCACTCTTCCTATCAGAGCCATGCCAGCCCTTAAAACATGGGTTAATTAACAATAAATGACCTAAATAATTGGGACGTTATTTACAAGTGTCAAATTTCAACTGGTTTATTTTGTTTTTTGTGTCCAGAGGTTATATACATGTTTGACAAAGAAAACACTTTTTGAAGTCACATTTAGAAAAGAATGGGACTAATCATCTCACGGTTGAGCCATTTAAATGTTTATTTAACCTCATTCGGTGAGTATGACTTAAAAGCGGGAATAGAATTTGCCTAATGTGGAGAGCCATGTGGAACCACGACCAATTGCTCTTCACATTGTCAGACTTAGTTGTCAGTCATGCAAATACAATAGCCGTATGCCTGTCTCTGATCGTTGCCTTCAACCATAAAAGCATCTCAGTTGTGATCAAGGAGTCTTCCAGAACCCTGTGTAGTGTCGGATATTGGGGATTGATTTGGTATTTCTGTGCCAGCTGTTCTTTCTCTGCCTGAGCGGTCATAGTGGGAGACTGCCATGTTAGATACCAAAGTGTGAGGGCAAAGATCCGCTGTTAGCCCAGTTTCTTCTTTCTGACTGCTCCCATGGTGTATCAATAGTCAGACAGACTGTCCTGAGCCGACGCGCCTCGCTCCGGACCGTTCGTAATCATCCCCCCCTATCTCCCGTGTTGGGTGGTGTGATCGAAGGTTGTGCAAATTCTGTCGCAAGATTTGCAAAACGAAGGACATGGTGGGACGGAGTTACATAAGACTGTGTTCATGCTGTGAAATTGGTTGTTTGGCTGCTCAGTCAGCACTAAAGTCACGTTGACATGAGCTAACAAACCAAGTCAGTTCTATGACTAACAACTTTAAATTATGCCAGTGAAATGTTTTCTATGTAAAAGAGACTTCAGCACAGTGGAATGTACCTTCAGTAGCTTTACAGTCCATGCAAAGCAGTATTGTCAATTCTTGCTCTGAATCAGAACAGGAAATGTGGTCTGAAATGATTACATTAATGCTACATGGCAGTTACAGAAACATCCGTAAACTCTTCTCTGTTAAGGACAGCCTCTGCGTCGTTCAAGGTTTTTAGTGATTTTCTCCAATGCACTTGTATATTGTCCTCTCATGCCTCTGCTCTACCGTATCGTGTCCTCGCTCCAACCCAACTGTCTGTTTGGAATTTTTCAACTAAAGTGTCTTCATTTATGCATTTGTTTTATTTTTAATACCTGTTATGTTACATTTAGTTTCTTTGATATAGGATGGCATGTATGATTCAGATGCAACCATCTTGAAGTATGTTATTATCTCTGTAAACTGATGGGAAAATCAGAAAAAAAACTACATATCAGTAAAAACGAGTATTTTTGCCTTTTGCATTTTAGGTTAATCAATAACCAGTGACATTGCTGTAAGTGTTGTCTTATACAACAGGCAGAAACCTAAGAATAGTTGTTTTTTTCTGTCTTGATACTAGTTATAGCTGAATCAGTGTGGGGGTGACAGTTGTTACTTTGGGTGTGTATTTATTTGCATTAAATTACAAAAGGTTTCCCCCCACGCCTAAAACAACGCAGTGCCTCAAAGGAACACTTAATAGAATGAAAACATGATTTTCTAGGTACAAGATTTGAAATGGATTTTTAAGAAAGTAACCAGCTCATATCAGTCTATAAATAAAAGGTAATTCATGATTTGTCTCAAAACAAGTGTAAAAGGACTGGGGCGAATTTGGTTACCTCAGTAGTTGTTTTCAAAATCTTCTTGTCTTTGTAACTGGACTTGAATTTCTTCACTTGAAGACGTTTTACCTCTCATCTGAGAGGCTTCTTCAGTTTACAACTGAAGAGGCCCCTCGGACAAGAATTCATCATGACCTGGATGACTGAGAACCTCCACAGACATAACCTAAATAATACCTTGCCATTCTTATCTTCAAAAGCTGAAACATGGTGGAACATTTTCATTGGCTTCGTCTTCCAATTCTCAGCGAAATTTGGATTTGAGTAAAAAAGAACATACTGATTTTATGGAGTGATGAATATCTAGAGTCCGGTTCTGATTGTCGACTATAATAAGTGCTTTTGTTTGCTTTTTGGCAACTACACGGAGACCAGTAAGGCAAGCTTTGTTTTGGTAAGGTTATCCATAGCTGCTGAGGACACTCAGTGTTAAAACAGAGCTAATGAGGCGGGCCCTGTTGTCAGATGCTCTGTCTGTTTACATGGGGCCCGACCAGATTGAATATGTCTGTCTTTATTTGAGGAAAGGCTATAATGTAATCTGGTCTGTCCAAGCTGATCGGGAGTTGATCTAACCGAGATAATATATGAATAAACTTCTGTCAGACCTATAGTGCGCTAAAGCCAGGGAAGTCAAGGGCTCCTGTTTTTCTTTGACTGTAATGCTTTGTCCAATCCAGAATCAGTCAGAATTTCTTACCAGAGGAACATGATTTAGATTTTTTTTTCTCATCCAGTGATAGAGTGTAAAATGTAGCTATGCCTTTTTGTCAGGAGGATATTTTTTGTTGGATCATTAACCCTTCAAGAATGGACGGAAGAAGCGAAAGCTTTCACATTCTACCTGACAGCTGACAGATATTAACAAAGTGCTGCAGGCACCTGGTGTCGTGTTTAACCAGCTTAATGAAAGCTCACTCTTTGCCTGATAGGAGGTAAAAAAAAAAGAAGTTTGAACATGGATTTTCTCCGAAATCGTTGTTTTCCTTGTTGCTTAGAAAGCACCGCTTGTGTCCGCATTCATGTGTTTTCAAGTCACAATAAAGCATGACAGTCGTGTGCTACAAAAATAGCCCAAGGGCTAGTCAGCAAGCTTTAGTCTTACTCAAAGAAGGAAGGGACTCTTGTGTTGTTTGTAACATTGCCTTGTTAGGGATTGTTTGATCAATGTTTTATTGAAAACACCACTGTGATAAATCAGCGACACGCTCCCCATCACATAGGTATTTCCGTTTGGACCAAACAGTTCCTAAAGTTCAGTTTCGGAGCTGATAAGGCACGTTTCGAAGGATGCGTTTTGGCTACATCGCAGGCACTTTCTATTAATCTTCCCTGCACTCAACGTTTTTTGTTCACTCTTGTCCTCTAGAATTGCAGTGTTGCTCTCCTGTGTAGCCGCCCACGTAGCAGCACTTTGCTCCTCTGCACAAGTGAAAATGAACGTGTGAATGTAACACATTTGGGCCCGGCAGCAGAAGTTCTGAATTCTGACTTAAAGTAAATTTATTCCCATTTTTTGTCTTGTCAGCAAAGAACAGCAATGAAAATATTGCATATTGAGCTGGAGGGGCTAATCACCTGGCTTCTTGAGCTCCTCCTAGCCTTTTGTTGGCGTTGAACAAGACAGTGAACCCCTAACTGCTCCTTGGGCGCTGCTCGGTGACTGCCTGCTGCTCAGGGTTTGTACATTTTTGACTTTATTATAATTGCCCAAACTTCCAACAACCGGATATTGTTACTCAAAGGGGGCAACAAGCATAAAACAAGCATAAAAATGTTACGGCTATTGATCAGCTGACACATTCAGCTTAGTAAATTGATAGAGAAAATGAACACTGAGCCACACACACACACTCTGTGTGCGCATGCGCAGTGAATGAACAGGAGAGAAATCAAATCAAGGCAATACTTAATAAGACAACAGATAACATTTTGTCTTCAAATCAGTGTCAAATCTTCTAGGTACACTTGCACAAAGTAATTGAAGGCCCTCTGCTGGTAGGCTGTTCCAGGCATCTTAGAGAACTAACCACACATCTTCTGTGGATGCCGGCCTTCTCAAAGAGGTTGTTATGCATCATGCAATACGATCAGGGTGGCGTATGATTGGCCGCAAATTTATTCTGCAGCAGGACAAGTATCCTCCTGTGTTTTTCAGCATTGAGGATACCAGTGTTCCTGACCAAATCTGCAACTCTGCAACCATTTGCAAGAATGTGGCCCGAGACGTGCAAGGAACCTCCACCGTTCCTCTCTGTTTTCTGCAGACAGTCATTGTACAATTGTTATTGTTACTGAAGAAACTAACGCTGCAGCCAAATCGGTCAAATTTGGACTCCATGGACCCCCATTTTTTTGCACCCCAGTTCCCATGTTTTTGTGCAGAATTGAGCTGCCTGGCCTTGTTTTCATGTCTGAGGTATGGCTTCGGCCGCAACTCTTTCATGAAGATCACTTCTGGTCGGACTTTTACGACAATAGATGCGTGTACCTGTGTCCCATGGGTCACCGCTAGTTCCGAGCTAATGGCAGAACTGGACATCTTCCTATGTTGAAGGGAAATAAGCTTGTACATCTAATCGAAGTTTTCTTGGCTGATCACTGTGCCTCTGATCCTAAAAATTGCTTGGTCCTTTTGTGCTTTATCAAAAGAGCTTGAACAGCACATCTTGAAGCCACAGCTTACTTTGAATTCTTTGTCTTGGAGAGACCTTGCTTGTGCGTGTGTGTGTTGCCATGCTTAGCCTTGCTTTTGTGTGAACCTCCTCAAATTTCCACAACCTTAAATTGATAACAGGGTTCTGCGATCCCTCACCCAGTTTTAGGCCACATCCATAGCTCATAGCTGTTTCAGTTTGACTGATTCCATCCAACCATGTATCAGAAAATAATCTTTAGAACCTCTTTGTTATAATTTGCTGATCATTCACTATGATCGCTATACACAGACTATAATCTAATAAAGTCCCTGACTTTGCAAGTGCACCAATAAGAATTGACACTTATTTGAAGGCAAAGGGTGGAAACAACAAATGTTTGATTTGATTCAGATTTTTCTTTTTTTTTGCTCACTTTGCATTTTGGAAATTGACAAAATATAAACCATTGCAATTTGTATTTTTGAGAGAATTCTTCCGTCACATTATCCCCCCCCCCCACACGCACCTACCTGAAACTTTTACACGGTGCTGTATATAACCAGGAAAGTCCATTTATGGCATTTCTTTAATGTAGGACTGCATCAACAACGTATACACTACTTTTATAATGCAAATTATCAAAAAATGTGTGCAGTGTTGGCAACATAATATTATAGGGCTTTTTATGCAGCCGTGACAGCACTGGCTTATGGATGGCATTTACTGATTTTATTTCAGAATGATTTGCATTGCTAGGTTTGCTTTCTATTAGGGGCGCAGCAAAGGTTTCCCTGATATGGTCAGAGCTCCTCACCGTAGCAGACACATAGTCGGAATAAATCATCGGTTCTTTATGGGTGGTGCAGCAGAAAGCATGCAACTGTCAAGGCTCCAAATGAGTCGTCAGCTGCTGCACGATGTCTTGGAGGATGATGAGCTGCTACATTGCCGGCCCGTTAATGGTACATCAGCAAAAACTCCTCCCCTGTATTCGACTTGTTTCGCAACACTGGATGCAAGGCTTGGCGGTGTTGAAAATGAAAATAATATCTGCACATGTATATTGAAATGTTAGCAAAACAGAAAGCTGTTTTTGCTGCTACTTTCACTTATCTAAAAGTTTTTTTTAAGATCAAGTCAACCTAAAATCTTTGCGTCTGCATGCTGTCACTCATGCTAATATATCAAGTCTACTCACCCTGTTAGATAAAGCGATCAGTTTGACTGCAATTCTGACTTAATATAGAACAAGACATGTGGAAGACAGTAACTTAAAATGCTATGCCTAAATTTGTACCCAACTGATGTAAATCAATAATCAGAACTATTTTTGACTGACGACTGTTCCCAACTGACAACTGTCAGTTCTGACTTGCATCTTTGTGCTGGCATGGCTTTGCCCCAGTTCTGACGATAATAAGCTGCTTAAATGGCTTAACACTCAAACACAGTCATAGATATGACTTGTCATTGATTTTATGCTTGCAGAGCATGATCCTTATGACGAGGGTGCATAACCTTAGTTAAAGGATAATCCTGGAGCATTTCAACTTAAAATTCTTTTCCAGCCTTTTGGTCATGTCGGTTTTCCCTTTTCATTTTTGGGCCTTCTCACAACAACTTTTGTGTGTTTTTGTTTTTGGTATGCACTTGGGTTTATTGCAGCTCAGCCTGACCATGATAACTATGTGCTTCTTGTGCAGAGTAATTTTAGAAAATTTGAGTGAAGATCAATATTTTCTGAGACAGGGTTTGTAATACAAAAGATAGACTGTATAATATATAGACTTTATAATCTTAAATATCCCCCAAGGAGTTGTATGCTTGTATGAAGTGTAACTTGCAAATGTACAGGGATTCATTCAAATCAACAAGAGTGACTCTTAAGGAGTGCTGGATCATTATTTCAGATGATCTCATCCATCTGACCTGAAGTTAGTCCCATACAGACAGATGGTTCTTCATATAGCCTGCCAAGAAATTCTGCACGAAAACCATCTGTTAAGTAGCGTTGAGTGTGTAGATGACATAAGGACAACAAGAAGACACAACTCAAATGTTGTCCGTAATCCATTTTACAGAACCTTTGATGCTGCAGATATTTTAAAGTGGTCATCATTTCAGCAGCTGCTCAAAAGCTTTGTGTAAATATGTGAAGCAACTAGGCCGCTCAACTGTTATTGAGTGTTAGTCTTAATTCCTTGATTATGAATTTGTTTACTGGTCCAAAAGATGTCCAATAATGGTAAAATTATTTATCACCCAAATGTTACCCAACCCAGAGATATTCAACTTTTTAGGATAGAAATGTGCAGAATGTATTTGTAAATGTGTTCCTATGTAATTATATTTAGTGAGTAAAACTCATCAATCAGTTGTAGTTTTTAGATAAAGTTAGCTTCTTCAGTGTACATTTATCATAACAAACGTTGAAAGGCATTCATCCTACAAAAAAATGCTTGTTTGTTGTCCTAAGACCACAGGTCCTAAGTGCCCTGCGATTGGGATGCGTCTAGTCAGTGGTTGCTGCATCTTGCTAGTACATCTGCTCAATTCAGGGACAGCAAGCCACGAATAAAGAATATAATTGGAAAAACGGGCTGTCAGACTTTGCAGAGAGGTAATATTTGCATGAGTTATAAAAGTGACATTTCTTCTACGCGGCAGTTACTCTAGCCTGGTTAACTTATGCTGTAGGTTTTCTCGAGAGCAGTTGAACAGCAATTCTTCAGAGGTAGTTAAACACTTCTGCTCTCCGCTTTGAGTTCATTGGGCATACAAGAACTATAGTTTCCAAATGATAATGCATCAGTTAATTTAGATGATTTCCTTCTTCTCAGAACAGAACATGGGACTTCTTATTATTTGATTCACAAAGACAGCACTTCTACTTTCACTTTTTGCGCCTGGTATTGTTTTCAGTTGAAGTCAGAGGGCGGTGTCGTGGCACGGATGTCCGAGCATAGCTTCTTGTTTTAAGGCGTACCTACTCTTTACTTTGAAAACTATGTCAATGGGTTTATTATTTACCCAGAGAACTCCATGATGCATTAAAAACATTTTTGTTTTTTAACAGTACATTTCTTGCATTCTAACTTTTTGGAATCAATAATGTTTAATCACAGGATGTACGTGATTAAGATTGTGGCATTAAGGTTTCTTGAAATATATTCTATCAAAGGTTATTAAGCAAAATGGTCCCTTGCAGCTACAGGCTGATCTGGATAAATGTGTCAGACATCTGTGCCAAGGCCTTCGCAGATGTAACCTTCAGCATGCCCAAAGCATCCAATTTGACTTGACCCATTGTACAGCAGTGGATCGGTAAATAGTGCTCAGCAGCGTGGGGGAACAATATGTGATTGTCTCTACTGCGGGGAGGAAGCTGTAGGCTTCCTTCAGTGCCATCGCTGAACAGACGTCGGAGGAGGTGTTATGGTAAATTTGTTATCTGCTAACCAGCAATTCATTTGAAGCTTCATCGATCAATTTCTCCAGCGTGCCGTTTGTGGATTCCTGGCCCTTGAAGGTTGTTTTTTTTTCCCCCTCATAAGAACGGTTTTCTTCATCTTTTTGTTCCTAAATCCTCCGCCAGATGAATTGACAACATCATTGGACTTCTCAAATGTAAAGTGCTACTTGTTAGTAGCATGTCGTTTAAGTCCTTCAAAGAGTTTGGTGCATCTGCTGAACGGCTTGGCGCAATGTATAAGAGATGGATGGCTCGCATCCAAAGGTCTGTTAACAAACATCGATCTTTTGTCGCTTACATATATAGTGATTTTTCATTTGGAGACCGTATGAGAGACTAAAATTTGTAACCGTGAATGTTGTCTTTTTTTTTTTTTTTTTAAACATCGTATCAAGTGTGCTGTCGTCATCCTTTATGCTTGTATGCTGTGTAATCACAGTGATGTTTTATGCTTAATGTGATTTATCTGCGCTGACAGCAAGAGGATAATGTAGTTCGAGCCTCATGCTGAATGACAGCTTGTAGCAAGATTTCGGAGTATGACTGAGACAAAGTTGCTGGACTGAATGGCGCAGTTGTTTATAGTATCTCTTTTCCCAAAGCACGCATTTTAGCACTCAGCATTTCACTCAATTTCATTGTTGATCTGATACAAACACTGAATGATTGTGGATATGTTGACTATTCATTTAAGCGCCATCGTGCTTTTCATTATGATATTGTTTGCACACAGGCTTCCAGTGGTCATGTGTGTTGATGACAGTGGGTCATTGTGGGGTTAGTCCTTCCAAAAAATTGAATATTTCACAGTGACAGGCAATTGTTTTATTTTTTGAGCAATTTCACATGATTTATACAATAAGTATGACAGCAAAAATGCTTTGGGTTTGTTTTCCCTCGTTAATGCCGGAGTGGGTAGAAAATGTGCAGAAAGAATATTTGAATTCATTTTTTTTAAGAAGTTGCAGAAATGCTCTGTCAAATGCAATGTATTATATCAACCTGTGGATCAGTATACGATGAATACCAACTCTCCAGATAGACTGACATTTTCCTGGTAGAATTTAAAAAAATATAAAAAGATTGTACAGTGACACGTTTTGGAATGTTCTTCAGAATCTGCATACTGGCCAAGTATGTTAGCGCTCACAAGGAATTTGGCTCCAGTTTCATATCAAAACTTTTTTTACACCACAATCTCAACAGGATGTGTCTTATTTTTTGCTTTTCCTCTACAAAGTTAAGAATTTAATGAAAATTATGCTCCAATGACAAAAAAGCACCACCTCAAAGTTGCAATGATACAACTGGTGTAAATAAGACATATAGGAGAGTCAAAATTGTCTTGGTCCTTCATCATTTATTATAATTTAATTTACTCTTTACACCACTTGCCCAGCCCTAAATGCATAATGTTTATAGGGGCTATGCTTAAACAGTGCTGTGAATATATAGAAATCAGTAAATTCAGGAAAGACGAAGGGGAAAAATGGAATCAAGTGTCAGCAGATAGAGACCAACCATTTGAAAGCCAACTTTACTATAATGTTCTTTAGATATAAATCAAGTGCTTAACAATCAAAATAATTGAAGGTCTCTGTTGTTGCTTTTTTGTTTGTGTGAAACCTGCAAGGTGTCGGTGGGATGGTGATTTTAAAGCTTAAAAGGTACCACAGCTTCTCACTGCATCACCAAACTGAGGTCTTACAAACACTGTAGGGCTGTTGAATCACTGACAGAAATTAATCAATATTTGGTTAAAACAGAGCAGCATTTGGAAATGTTGTTTGCTATTTTGAACCTTCACTTGCGTTTTGCTAAGACATCCCGGGGAGATGAAAAAATTTGGATTGAAGAATACAGTTTAACCTCACCAACTCGGCCAGTCATCTTTTTTCGAATAAGAATATTTTTCAATCTGCTGATGTGTCCCAAGTGAAGTAACGTGTATTTGTCGCTGGAGGAGGAAAAATAACAGCAAATTAAACATTCAAAGATGACAAAAGCAGCAGCGCTTTCCCGAATTGGCTATTGAAATTGTGGAAAATCCATTTCTAAGCAGGAAAAAATTCCTCAAGGAAACGGTGATGATAATTCAGTGTTCCCGTTACTCAAAAGTGAACAAAACACCACGCGTCTCAGGTTTGGTACCTTGGGAAGTAACGTTTTCAGACGCCGGTATACTAACCACCTCTTTCTCTTTTCCATTTTAGCAACGGCAGCAAGATGAATGGGTCCTTGGAGCATTTGGATCAGCCAGACCCAGACTCCATCAAGATGTTTGTGGGACAGATTCCACGCTCTTGGTCAGAAACAGAACTCAAAGAGCTTTTCGAGCCATTTGGAGCTGTACACCAGATCAACATCCTCAGAGATCGTACCCAAACACCCCCCCAGAGCAAAGGTACGAACGGTGTCCGGTGAAAAGATTGGTGTTACTAATGTGACTTTTACAAATTATAAAAAAAAAACATCCAGAAGTGTTTTTAATCTTGTGTTATGGAGGACTTTGGATTGCTTTGCTATCAGTGGTAAAGGGCTGCGTGTGTGCGTTGAGATTAACTAATTTTAGTGTTTTAGGCAGACAAGGAAAAAAAAAAAAACAACAGAATTCCATTTAGATACCCACCCACAGTCTCACCTTGTAAAAGGGCTCAAGTTGAAGTATTTTGGTTGTAATTGGAGGAGATGCTGAAGCCTAGAAGCCTTTGCGGGGCCTCAAAGTGTCTTTGGAAGTGCTCCTCGTATTGCAGACAAAGAGAGTAAACTGATTTTACTGCCCCGGCTCCTCTCAAATTTCATCTCTCATGTGTGCATGACTCATCATTGGGAGAAGCAATAACTAGCCCAAAACTTCACTGTTGCAGGGCTATATTTGTTGGAGTGGAGTTTGTTTGGCCATGTCTGATTAAGATGGGATGGTCTTAATCAAGAAGTGCGGAGACTCCTGGTGTGTGAGACGTTCTGTTGATGTCGTTGCCGTTCCAAGACTCCCCCAGACTCCATGTATAAAAGCCGTCTATATGTGGCTGGTGTCGGGATGCAACTTGGTCTCTTCTTAATGTCAGCTCTGATGAATGATTATTTCTGGTTCACTCAAAAGTTGTGTGGTAGAGATGCGTGATCACCAGTAAGTCATCTCCTTTGGCGCTTATTGGCTTTGAATAGAATCTCTAAAGTCAGATACATTAGACGTAGTGCTAAAAGAAGTGCATCCAAGAATATGAATTGGAGGATGTGTAATTAAGCAGTTGTAGTTCTCTCATGTTATCATTTTGCTCGGTACAATGTAGGAAACAATAATATGGGAACTAATAATGCGCATTAATAGGTAGGTTCAAACTTCAGTAATGAATATTAAGTGACAACATCTATTGGGTAATTCATTTATGCTATTTTTTTGGTTTGCATCCTGGAATAAGAATCCTGGCATGGATGAAGTGGTGGTGGTTGGTATTGGGCGACTACTGTTGCGTGCACGGCAAACACCACACCTAGAAAAATAACATTTAGATTCTTAATCACAAATTGGAGACATGTGTAGCAATGAAACGGTATTAGAATTGTTGTATGAAATGCTCACAAAATTATAATAGATTTTTCCGCATTCTGTGGTAAAAGATCAAAATAATCCCAAACTTCAGCATGCCACTCTTATCTGCTCTCAATCTGACGCTCTCCTCACAAAAAGTCATTTTTAGTTGATGTTGAGACACCTGAAACTCATAGTCAAACACCAAAAGGTAAAGTGATCAAACCGATTCAAACGCGCCATAGCATCCGATGAAAATGATCAGTCTGCTCCAAAGCAATTTGCTTTGGGAAGATTGACATGAGCTTCAGTATTATCTACCCATCTGAAACTCCCAACAATAATCAATAATAACCAATAATCCTGTTTCCTGCAGTTTTTGTTGTAACACATATAAGGTAACAGTGATAACCTCTTAAATTGTGGTTGCAACCATTGCCAAACTGCATATGTCGATGACCGTAACTTAACTTTTAATATACACCGTACAATATAATAGTTATGTGAACACACTTTGCGTTTGGGGACAAAATGAACCTAATTTGCCTTTGACCTTCTAAAAAGGAGCGCAACAAGCTGAATGCTCAGTCAGTTCGCACCGTGCCCTATTAAGTCGAATTCATCCAATTTTCTTTGTAACATCAGTGCGACAATGGAACTGTAGTCTTGTTTTCCTTGACTTTTTTTGTTTGCCTTTCCGTGTTGTTTGTTCACTCCAGCATTAGTTGGGCAGCAGTAACGATCGAAGACCGAGATGATTTTGTGCTCGCTTTCTTGCTATGCTGCTGTTTGCTCAGGCTTCATACACCACAGTTGTAAAATCAGGGTCATGGGGGTGTAACCAAAGCTGACTGCCATTTAGGCGATATAGGTAAATACAAAGAGTGCTGTGGCCTCCAGGGGGCGCCACAAAGTCGGGAAAAAATAATCTTCAATAACATTATGTTAAGATCATATTTTTATCCATATATATATATTATAATACCAAATAAGTACAACCCCTCCCCCTTCCTCCGGCTGGTTCTTGGTCACTCTCTGTTGGGGGAGGGGGAAGTTTTTTCATTTATTATTTACTATTATTATTGTTGTTCACATATTTACGGGATTTTTTTTTGTGTTGAGGGTATTTATATATTTGTTCAATATATGACTATATTTTCACCACTTGCATTTTGCATATTTTTATATAGGATTTTTTCTTATTTGTCATTAGTTAAGCATGTAAATCGGTTCACAAGTTAGCTGATAATTAAGACATTGGTAAAAACAATACTATAGCATTTCATTTGTAAACATTTAATTCTCCAATGGAGGGGTCGCCATAAGAAATCTCACCTTGAGCACCTTTTGTGGTATACACACTTTTTTTGTGTGTTTTTTTTTTCTTTCCTGGTCATCAGAATATTTTATCAATTCCCAGTGAGGATTCGGTAGAGCTTCTGTGCCTTGCTCAATAGTTTCTTTGCTAGAAGGAGCTCGGGAATTGAATTAGGACCTTTTGGCCGTGAGATGAGTGCTCTACATCACACCTTGCCCATTTTGAGGTGGAGTTCCAAGCTCTGCTGTTTGGACGGTGCTCCCATGTTGAGTGTGGGTTGTCCAGTCGTGATAGCCTATTGACATGTTAATATATTCTAAAAGATAATCAGGCCTGATCACAGCAGGCTGTGGGTCAGCCAGTCTGTGTGAAGTGAATTTCCAATGGCGGTGCCCCCCCTTTGCACATCCTTCTCGCTGCCGTCCTCCTTTCCCAGCAGTCGCACCCGTTTGGAAACGTGGCTGCATTTTTAAACAAAGCTAGCCTGTCTAATGCTATCAGGCTCCTATTCATTTGCATATCAGATCAGCCCCCACCCCCTCTCAAGTCATCGTTTTTGTGCCGTGTGTTTGTCGAAATAGCTGTAATCCAACGCTTTGGTTGTTTATTTTGCCGCGGTTCTGTTGAGAAGTCTCTCGATTTGCTTTTCTTTTTTTCCAGGTCACATCATATCCAGATCATTAAGAAAATCATCCGACAACTCCGGATAGTCCTATTTAGTGGCAGGAAATCAGAGGCAGGGCTAAGCAGCAGGGAAAGGAGATCAGCTGGTTGTGAGAGAAAGGAGCGCAGCTCGATGCACATTAGGGTTCAAGAGCCCTCCCCGCGGTCCGGGAGCTCCAGTAACAGCATAATACACGCTATGTAGGTCAGAGACGCTGCAGTGCTCCACTTCCTCGCCCTGTGCAACTGACAGGCTGGAACGCCACTGGCGGTCTGCTGGGACGGAAGGATGAGAGCCCCACATCCCTCCCCCCCGCGCCTCCTTTCTTCGTACCCCTCCCCCAACACCTCTTTACTTGCTCCCGCTCCTATGCTTTCTCGTCTTTTGTGCCATTTTAATGCCTCTTTAATGGACGTTTGTGTGACTGATTTAGATTTGACGCGACCACTTGTCTGTAATCTGCCCCTGATCCTCCGGGCTGTCTTGACCTATGGCCGCCGACGTGATCACCCGAGCCTTCGAGCATCGCAACTGTTGGCTCGCAGAATGTCAGTCACATGTGGTCTATTTTCCCCGACACGTGTTATGCAGGGGGAACCCTTTCATTGATTTAGTGTCTTTAGCGCAGCGGTGGTTTTAAATTTGTTGTCCGTATGCACGCGTGTCTTTTAAATCTGTTTTTTTTTTTCCCACCCTCCCTTTTCTCCCCCCTCCTCCCATCCCTCAGGATGCTGTTTTGTTACTTTTTATACAAGAAAAGCCGCACTGGATGCCCAGAATGCTCTGCACAACATAAAGACCTTAAGTGGGGTAAGTAAGCACGGCACAGACACGTTTTAGCTGCTTTACCGCCTAAATGTCACAGGTGAGGAACAATATTTCAGCCAATAAAGAGCTGTTCGACGGACTCAATGTCTGTTTGGAGAAATAACTTGACCCCCGCCACCATGCCTTTTGCATGTTCGGCCTCCCCGTACACAAACCACAATGATTTGTAACGATAGTCTGATAATCAACTGCTAATTTGCTAAAGCAAAATGAGCACGCCGTCACCGAAATGTCAAATCAATTATATTGCGTGTTAAAATGAATGTGTGACGCGCACCCTCATTCATATCCCGATGCAAAAGATAGGGAGATAAGTCTTGACAATCTGGCCTTAGTTAGATCCTGTGTCATATCTGAAATCATCACCTGATTTATCCCACAGCATCAAGAACCCGTCATCTGGAAATAAGCACTAGTGAAACTGTTCACGTCTCCCCTGCTGATCGGCCATATAAAACAACTGCCGTCATCGGCGGAGTTGATTACAGGTTATAAAAAGCTGGTCAGGTGTTACCAGTCAACATTGAATTAGTTAGTTGATAAAAGCGTCTGGCTCAGCTCTCTGCACCACGGGACGATCAACGCATTTCAAATATTGTGCCGTCTAACCTTCGACATAGGCCTACTTGCAGGTGTTGGACTTTCATGCCAGTGGAAGAGCTCCTTTTTACATTTCCTATCCTTTCTGTGTGTGCGCTTCTTAGTCACCAGCGCCAGATAGTGCCCATACTGTGCCGACCATCTGTCATCCCCTCTTTAGAGCTTGTCAAAAAACAAACCCACCGCTTTTCAGAAGCACAAGCTGCTCCGGCATCTCCTGGGTGTTGTTCATCCATTCCCTTCTCCCTTAATGTGATACATGAATGTTCTAAAAATATTGATTCATCTGCGGCGCCGTGCGAGGACGGCCGTGTCCGTCAGCCGGAATGAAGGCGCAACATCTCTCGTGTTGCTCGTCAACAGACACCGCACACAGGACAAGAAAGGATGGGAAGTGTTTTAGTTCAGATTTGCTCGCTTTGGCTGATTATAGTTGGGGAATCTTATTGAAGGGTTCTGTTTTTCTGAAATGGTACTAAAGCAGGCTGATTCCACATTAATAGGGAGTTGAACATGTAAGACACTATAGCAGGGGTCCCCAAACGTTTTCCTGTGAGGGCCAAATAACTTTTTCCCCCTCTCTGACGGGGGGGGGGGCCGGGCCAGTTTGTAACAAACGGTGTGACGATCGCAGAGGTGTCTTAACATAAACATCTATTGTTTTCCAGAAAGCCACACGTAACCAAAAATGAACCCTTTCCGGGATCTTCACAGGAAAAAAAATCAGAAAAAAAAAAAATGAATGAAATAAATAATAACCAAATAACAATTTTCAAGTTTTTTTTACAGATAAAAAGACCAAGGAACATTAACACTCTTGCAGACACAAGTGTTTGCAGCTGTCATATTAAATTCACTGTGAAAACCAGAAAGCAAGCAGGCTATGAAACCCAACAGATACCAACACCTACCAAATTAAACACACCTACCAGGTTAAATACCCTGCATTCCGAATATTTTTCTCTTACCTAATCTTTTCACCACTATTCCGTGTTATGTGACAGGGGTGTGTCCAGGATTTTTTTTTTTTTTTTTTTTTTGAGGGAGGGGTTTCAGATAAGGCACAGACTGCAGAAGGGTGGAATAGAATGTTGCATTCTGTGCATGATGTACAAGTCACGATTACGTGGCCAGAATGAGAAAAAAAAAAAAAAATCATAATGCATCTCTGGTATAGTTCAGGGCCGGGCAAAATGTGGAGGTGGGCCGAATCCGGGCCCCGGGCCGTAGTTTGGGGACCACTACACTATAGACACTATCAAGATGGTCCACTTGAATCTGGTCGAAGCCAGCAATGTAGACAATGTAGCTGCCAGGGGAGATGATGGTCTAACTCAGCGGTGGGCAATTATTTTGGCTGACGGGTCAGATTTTTTTAATCGTCACGCGCGGGCCAACTAGGTATCATGTAAATTGAACAAAATGAAAATTGCAATTTTTAAATATTAAAATTTTTTGGCATTTTATTTCAACTTTTTAAATCATTAATGGTCATTAAACTTACCGACATTAATTTATATGTAATCATCCATACAAAATTAAACAAAAGGGGAAAAAAAAGAGTATCTAAATTCAGTATTGATTGAAAACACTTCAAAATTAAAATATTCAAAGAAAATCGTTTGATGGGCCGGATATAAAAGCCCGTTATGTGTAAAATGCCCGGCATAGTCTAACTGGTAAAACAGAGGGCACAACAATGGTAATGACAAAAAATGAGGTTCACGTACCTGTATAAACTTGAATTGTGACCGGTCTAATGTTAATTATCTCTTTTTGAACGTTGTCCCCTAGATGCACCATCCCATCCAGATGAAACCTGCTGATAGCGAGAAAACAACTGGTAAGCTACGTTTTGGATGCAGGATGACTGCCTATTTAACGTGTCAGTCAACTTTATAGAAGCTGCTCAAATTAATTTTCAGATTCTCTAAGTTCCTTGCATTCATCTGTGCTTGGTTTTAAGGAACTGTCGGTCCATAAATGCAAGGGGCTGTTGGTTCTCAGCTACTTGCACGTGAATGTTGCACAGCCACTGCTTTGCGGTGCCGCTGTCGCCCCTGTAACCAAACGCACCTCTTCTCACCTCCCCGCAGCGGTGGAAGACAGAAAACTTTTCATCGGAATGGTGTCGAAGAAGTACGGCGAGAACGAGGTCAGAATGATGTTCTCGTCTTTCGGCCAGATTGAGGAATGCCGGATTCTCCGGGGACCGGACGGTCAGAGCCGAGGTAAGTGGGCTTCGACAAAAGGCTGGGGTGTTCTCGGTCTCGGAGCCGCCCCCCTAAGTCAGTGTGTTCCGATCCGGTATTTATACGCGTCCCCCCCCCCCCACCCCCTTCATTTTAACCTCCGGCTCGAGTGTCGTTCACCTCCGGCGGCACCCATTCCATCTCACACTCCGCTCCGGGCACCGAGACACTCAGCCTTCACATCGCACAGTGAAGGGGCACCGCTCCGCTGTCTGGGACAATGGCCCGTTGCCTTGACAACGGCGGGCTGCTGGTGTTAGTGGGCTCAGCTGGCAGGCGGCTCGGCTCAGCTCCGCTCCTCCTTTACCGCCTCCTCCATCACACTCCACAAAGGCTGGAATTAGCCTGTCGTCACATCCTCCGTAGCTCTCTGCTGCATACAGCCTCAGACTTATGACAGACACGAGGATTATTCTAGCAAAGGCCCTTTGAAGCAGACCTATTGGCTCAAACCCCCCCCCCCCCCCCTCCCGAGTAATCTTCGATTTATTCAATCAGAGTTGTTCAGCTCTTTGATTCCCAGCCGCGGTGTGCATTTCCATGTGCGTTGTTTGTCTACAAGATCACTTTTAATTGTGTCACCATGACGTTACGTCGCCTATCTGGGTGGCAAATCGAATATGTGAAATCACTGTGTCACATGACTCATTTTACTGTTGTGTTCTTTCTGTGTGTTCTAACCAGTGAGGGTGGTTCTGTGTGCTTCGGAGTTGCCATTCTTTGTACTGTAATGTTTTTGGGGGTTCATAACGAGTTGTCCAAACCTATTGTCTTGTTTTGTTTCTTCCTGTCCCTCCTTCCCTCCCTTCTCCTTTTGTCCCCCCCACCCTACAGGCTGTGCGTTTGTCACATTTGCTACCAGGGCAATGGCACAGAATGCAATCAAAACCATGCATCACTCTCAGACTATGGAGGTATTGTACCCTCAGCACTTACTTCTCACCGGCATACATTCTGTTGCCCCCTAGTGCTGCAAAGAGGAACATGTACATTCATCATAGAATGCGCAGTTAAATCCGACAGCACACGCTAATCACAAAATTACATTGTCATCTTAGATATTATCCAGCGAATTAGAAAATGCCTCTTGCACAGCTGCTCCAGAACTTTCAGGAGATGACAGAGACTTCATGACTCTTTTTTTTTTTTTTTTTTTTCATTTTTTTTCAATGGAAAACACTAAGCTAAACTACAAATGAAAACATTCTCATTCATGGATTCGGTTGATTTAGGAGCTCTGCTCTTAATCTCAGAAAGAATCCACATATTGGGCCAAATACAGGTTGATGGATAGTTACACTCAAGCCGAAACAACGATTATGTTTGGAACTCTTCTCAATGAGGTCGATGTTCTCCTGCAGTCTTTTTAAGTAGGACCAGAAATGTTTTAATAGTTAGCGGGTCAGGGGCTCCCTGGTGACGCATCAGACTAAGTCTCATTTAGCAGCCAAACTAAACAGAACCGGCACCAAATGGATAAGAAACCGGTCCCAGAGGCCGCGCCACCAATATCACCACGTCCCGCCCACTGCTCATTTACCATGTGAGGTGCTTTTGGTGCAAAAGCCATTTTCCCTATTAAGCCTGGTCCCTGTCTGGCTCTCAAATCTCAAAAAAATCTACGCAACGCATGCCCCTTGTCCACGCATCCATGTGAACGGGATGTGGTGTGTTTGTGATCTTCTCCGTGCTGTAATGCACTTCTCTTGTTAATGTCTACTGACGTGTTCCTGGTTAGTGTCTGTTTTTTTTTAATTGCTGTTTCCACCTGTCGTCTCCCTGTCTGTAGACTCAGTTCAGATCCTCGGAGTGCTAAAGCGTCATGTGTGCAGCGTGTTCCTACGCCCCGACTGGAATGTGGCTTGACACAGCTATGCATGACAGTTGTCCTCTGTGTGTTAGTGTTATTACGAGTGCAACAGGCCCTCAGATTGTCTTGAGGCATATAGAAAAATCAGGCCCCTCCTCCTCTGAGAAAATTCCTAGCGAAAACCGCGCCCCCGCGTTGACGAGCTGACTTTTTTTTTTTTTTTTTTTTTTTTTCTTCCCCCCCCCCCTCCCCCTGCATGCTTCTGAACACATCGAACATGCTTTCAGGGCTGCTCTTCGCCTTTGGTGGTGAAGTTTGCCGACACGCAGAGGGACAAGGAGCAGCGCCGCCTACAGCAGCAGTTAGTACAACAGATCCAGCAGCTCAACAGCGCCTCCACCTGGGGGAACCTGACCGGCCTCGGGACCCTGACACCTCAGTACCTAGCTGTAGGTGTCAGTTAAATTCGCAATTGGATGATGGCTGAGTGAATGTTGAGATTCATTGACGTGCGAATTCCCTCCCTCCTCTGCCACCAGTTGCTACAGCAGGCCACATCTACCAGTAACCAGGGTAGTTTCAACAGTATCCAGAGGCTAGGAGGTAAGATCCTTCCTTGGGCAGGGTTTCAAAATGCTCATACATGACGGTAAACCTTGACTTTATCTTCTATTCTCCCCCCCCGAGGTGTGAATCCTCTGCAGCTGCAGAACCTGGCCACGTTAGCCGCCGCCGCCGCCGCGGCCCAGAGCTCCGGGAGCCCGACCACCAACGCCCTGTCCTCAAACAGCGGCGCCTTGGGAGCGCTTGCCAGTCCAGGTGATGCAACCCGAGCATGCCTGAATCTTTAGTTTCATTACTAATCAATTCAAAGTAACATGTGAGCTGGAATTCAAATAGAAACCTTAGCAGCTCAATAATTTCCTTCAGACTTGAGGGCGACCTTTTATTTTCCCCTCTTTTAAACATGCAAATGTTGATTGACTCCCATGGCTTTGCAGTGTGGCCTCATAGTTCAGAGGCAGCAGTGTAAGTACCCTCCTCCCCGCCACCTCCCCATATCCAGAGTCAGAGCCTCGGAGCGACCGGGCGTTCTGACGGGAACCCGTGTGCCTCTACTTTTTAAAATGTTTTTTTTTTATACCTTTCATTTTTTTTCGTTCTTCCCCCCCGACAGCTGGTTCAACAGCAGGGTCCAACGCGGGTGCCGCCATGAACACCTTGGCGTCTCTCGGCACCTTACAGGGTCTCACCGGGGCCTCCGTGGGCCTGAACAACCTCAACGCTCTGACAAGCACCGTCAGTGGTACGGCGGACCTTTTAAATATTACACTACAGATCCGGCGCAGGTCAAGTTTCGTGACTCGCTTAGAAAGCCGGAGTGTGTGACAAAGCGGCTTTGCGGTTCAACAGGAATGGGGGCTATGAATGGAGGCCTCGGAGCTTCAATGGCCAATGGGTCGGCAGCCAGTTCCATGGACGCTCTGACTCAGGCCTACTCAGGGATACAGCAGTACACAGCCTCCGCCCTGCCCTCCCTCTATGGCCAGTCCCTCCTGCAGCAGAGCATCGCAGGCAGCCAGAAAGAAGGTGAGCGCACGCATCTGCCTGTTCAGTGTCGTTTTAACCCCCCGTTTTACGTTTTCTCACACATCACGGTGTTCGTTTCAAATCGCGATCAGGACCAGAGGGAGCCAATCTGTTCATCTACCACCTGCCCCAGGAGTTTGGGGACCAGGATCTCCTGCAGATGTTCATGCCTTTCGGGAACGTGGTGTCTGCCAAAGTTTTCATCGACAAACAGACCAATCTGAGCAAGTGCTTCGGTGAGTAGGCCGTGCGCGCATCCCCAGACGCAGGATAAGCGGAGCTGACAACATGGGAATGAAAGATTTTTAGTTTAATCGTGTCCTACTCTGATTTCTTCTTGTTTGTACAGCGTTTACTACAAATATGGTTTGGCCACGCAATGTAGTTTGTCTAAATACACACGGGATCATTAGCCCGATCAGCATTTTTAAAGTGGGCATTTTACGGCGCGCCGGACTCATCTACCCTCTGGTGAATGAATGTCTTTCAAAACAATAGATTTTTTTTTTTTTTTTCGTATAACTTATTTGAGTATTTTTAGGTTTGTTTGTTCGGTCATTTATTTGTTATTTGTATACCGCTTATTCTGCACCCAGGCGGGACCGCAGCCTAACCCAGCTGCCACTGGGCGAGAGGCAGAGTTCACCTTGGGCCGCTCGATCACGTGGCCGTATATAGAGACATACAACCATTCATATTTTTGGGTTATTCAGAATGTTCAGTGAAACCCCCTGCATGTTTTCGCCTGGGCAAGGACACAGTAGATGTTCGCAGAACATCCGGACCCCACACAGAAATGCACCAGGAACCCACTGGCTGCGACAGAAGTATTTTTATGTTAAAGCTTTATGAAGGTTCTTCTTATATTGTTAAATTATCATTCCCTAACATCGGGGATGAGGGAGTTAGCAAGCCTCTCACATGTCCTGGAAAACATGGAAAATTGACCAATCTTTGCCACTTGCATGGAGACCCCGCTTCTCCGGAGACCAAACCGGAGACCTCCAGGTCCGGAGTGCTGCTGGCGCTGGTCTGCCGGTGATGATCAGTCTTCATTTCTCAAAATGTTGACGATCCTTTCTTTGTGGAGTACTAGCCTCCTGACCAAACACAGGCATTCTGGGTGAATGCACCAAATACACCTTCAACTGTCAGAAAGGATACACGAGCGAGGCTTGGGAAAGCAGGTCGCGTGTTAGCATGGGACCCGAAAACTCGGCGGAATTTCGAATGTCCTTTATCCGGGTTGCGGCGGTTTTGCAGAATGAATCTTCCCGCCGACTGACAGCCTGTCCTTCTCCGACCTCAGGGTTCGTCAGCTACGACAATCCCGTGTCAGCACAAGCCGCCATCCAGGCCATGAATGGTTTCCAGATTGGGATGAAGAGGCTGAAGGTTCAGCTGAAGCGCTCCAAGAACGACAGCAAACCTTACTGATCCTAGTCCCGGGCCCCTCCCCTCTACCCCTCCCCAGCTCTAATGCTAGCAATGCTAGGGTAAGTTGACCCTCCAGCCAGTCACCACAGCAGAGACTCAGTGGAGCAGGGGGACAGGAGCCCACAGCAGGAGGGAGACTCACCTAATTCCTTAAAAAAAAACACACACAAAAAAAAAACGGAAAAAAAAAACAAAAAAAAAAAACAAAAACAAGGTTGCAATGATCTTTCCACATGAAACTGTTTAATTCCTGCAGTTTTATCATGTTATTTGAGTCAAATGACATTTTAATGTATGATTATTTATGACTATCACTGGAGTCGGTCTTTGCTGGAGGTATTTTGTGTCACTGTAATCGGTGGAGACCATCAGGTGTGTTTCCATGCCTTCTCATCGCCTTCGGAGTAAGCTAGGAGCGGGCGTGACGTGAAAGCGCTGAAGCCAGGCCACGTATAACATTCTCGAGCTTCAGCCAGCTTTTTATGTACAGTCTGTCTTCGTTCGTCTCGCTTAATGTGTAGATTTTTTTTTTTGCACTCTCCTCCGTCTGTGCCCCTCCGTCTCCTCGTGTCCCGATCTTCCTCTCTCATCTCTCTTACCCAAACTGTGTCGCTCTAGATAAACTATTTATAACCTCCCAGCGGATCTTACGGGGTGCCAAGTATAGTTTGTGCATGTCGGACTGTGTGTTTTGTGCGTCAGGACGGGGGTCGTTTATTTCACTGTCCTTACTTTACGTGGTGATTGGCGTCGCTTCTGTTGGGTTTTGTGCCTCATGGCTAAACAGTTGTTGTGCTGTGCCTCTAACTTTCTCTTCTCTCCTCTCTCTCTCTCTCTCTTTCTCTCCCTCTCTCTCTCTCTCTCTCTCCCTCTCTCCCCCTTCGTCTATGTCTCTTCCTTTTGTGTTTTTGTTCCTTTTTAGAACAAATCTCCATGCCTGTTTGCTCATCATTAGCCTAGCATGTCCTCATGATGTTGAAAGCCAAGCCAAACTCCTGGCCTCATCATCCCACCATTGTCTGTGATGTCTCTCTAAGCTCGCCTGACCAATACCTGGCCACCCACTGACCCTTGACCTTAACTCAACCTGACTTCTCTGCATGTATGTCCACTTTTGTTTCCTGTATAGAAATGTGACCGGTGAAAGAGAGGTCAAGCAACTTTAATGTGAAAACGTACCTACGTTCAGTTCATTTAGAACTTCCTGTTCATGCGATCATTGTGTTTTTTTTTTTTTTTTTTTTTTCCAACATTTTTTAAAACCTGTGGGAGTTATTGTTTTAATTTTTTTTTTTTTTTTTTTTTTTTTTTATATTGCTTTTACAACTCTCTGTTAAGTTCACTTGAAAGTTGAATACAGGGAACGGCACAGAGCCGTGCTGTTTGGTGCCATTAGCAATACGTTGGCTTCATTTAAAAAAGAAAAAAAAGAAAAAGAAAAAAAAAAACATGCTTTTAGACCACTTTTGAAAGTCTGACCAGTAAAACCCCTCTCAGCGCTCTACAAGGATCTCTACATTTTGTGGGCAGTGTCAAGATTTTCATCCAAGCTATTTAAAAACTATTCTGTTTTTGTTTACAAATTATCCAGCGTATTTACCTTCTTTATTTTTCTTTTTAAACTATTGATGGCACAATAAAAGGTACATTTGCTCTGTTTAGAGTAATGCTTACCAACATGAGTCGACTTTTCTAGAACTGATTCACAAATAGACAATCTGTGGTTTAAATGCACACTTAGATTACCTATATTTTATACCATTGAATCTATAGAGGTTTAACTAACAGAACCCAAAAAAGATGGGTTTTTTGTAGATTATGTTGTAATGTCATCTGTGTAGGGGTGGGACGGGGTTCTTCGGTGTATTACATTTTTAAAGAGGAGTAAAAAATCAGTTTGATGGTCATTTGTAATAAATTATTAACACGCTTTCTGTCAGAAATTCCTCTACTTTAATTGAAATTCGAATTTCTGGGAGCAGACTTTTTTCCTAAAGGGTCTCATGTACTGAGTGTGAGGGCAATTATTTTCTTTCCTGCTTAAAAAGAGGTTAGCTTTTCACTACCATGGTACGTATTGTTGAATTTCTGTGAATTTAGTCATTAATTTAAAAGAACGGATGTATCATTTGGGTTTGATCTGGGTGCCTCCATACGAAAGGTAACTACTTGCATTGTTTGTTTGTTTAATCATTCAGATGCCAGACAATGTTTCTGTTTTATTATTGCCTAAGTACCTGTATGTGAAATTGGTGTTTTCAATTTATACAACTTTCTTGTAATATTGTTTTCTGCGCACACACACACACACACACACACACACACACATATTGCGACACACAAATGTGGAAGCCCCTGAAGAAGAGGTCACTCGGACACAAACACGGTCTGTGGGTTTCTGCACGTTCTTCGGATGCGTCGGCGTTTTGTTTTTCTCTCCCACCCCCACTTTGAATGATATACCATTTAAACTAAATCCGCCACAATAATGTCGGTTTACAAACACATTCCATTTTTTCAGCACAAAGTTTACACATTTTTCCTCAGAATCAGGTCGTACCCTGGCCACTCGAACCGCTCACCTGATTGCGCTAATGAGTTTTCAGCTCAGGGTTTTTTTCACGTGCGGAACAGATTTTGACAAAATACACACTTTTTTTTTTTTTTTTTTTTTTTTTCCTCGCCATTGACCTTTTCAGTTTTGATTTATTTATTTTTCATGTCTCAAGTTAGAAATAACCCAAATTTGAAATCATGCTTGGAAAGTGTTGTAGTTTTGTAAAGGAAAACAAAAGCACAGCTGTTGGAGGTAACCGCTTTTGCAAAATGGTGTGCCTGCGTGTGAGTGTGTATCCCAAGATTTTCAAGGTTCTGCTAATTTCACTTTTTAATATGGGCATGTGCTTTTTACAATGTGTTTTTCTATCCAAATGCAATACAATAATTAAAGTGCCATATAAATGTCTAGAAACTGCCTACACGTCCTGAACAGGCCTTGGTTAGAGATTGCTGCACTTCCCCCCTCCTGTCCTTGTCCACCGGTGTCCCAAAACCCCCCACACACCCCCCCGTTTTAGCTGAAGTTATTGGTAAGCGTCTGTCGTGTTGTCCTGTATTCAGTTTGAACAGTTAGTTTAAAATGTAGATGAGCAACAAACCTAGTGTACTTTTGACACTTAAAACCACACAAAGCGCTTTAATTGGCCTGACGTGTTTAGTTTTTTTTTTTCTTTTTTTTAATGTTTTTTTTAATTGTTAAGAGCTCTGTCTTGGATGGTGAATCAATAGCATCTTAAAATGATACCTTTTGTTTTTTTGACTGGTGGCTGTATTTGGTAATGTGTTACTGTGAATCTAATAAAAGCACAATGCACGGTCTGCTAAGGTCCCGACAGGAACTTGACTCACTTCAGGGGCTTCCATCACAAACCCAGTTTGACTCATCAGTCCTTTCTTTTCCTTCTTCTTCTTCCTTGTTCATCTTTCTGAAGTGCTATTTTTTTTTGAGAGTGAAGTCGATTTGCATCTCTAGATATTGTCTCGACCAAATGAAAAGGCAAAAAAAAATATATATTTTCTTGTCTGGTTAATCGGTAGGACTTTTTCTGTTCCACCAATTATTTAATAGACATTTTGTCTTGTCTCGAAAGCCAAAGTCAGTGCGACCTGATGTGATCTTTATACATGCAGTGGTTTTTTTTTTTTGTTTTGGTTTTTTTTGTTTGTTTTTTTTTTTCTTCTGTTCAGTCTTTTGACTTTTGAAAACAGGGTGGGATTTGAAAAAGAAAAAAAAAAGACACAGGCTTTCCAATTTCTACAGCTGGTTGTTCATATGTATTTTGTACCAGTGAAGCTTTTTATATTGGAAATTAAAGAAAATAATCTAAATGGGAAAAAATTGTCTGGCCTCTCAATGTGGCCTCGACCTGGCCTCTTGGCAGCGTAAAGCAATTTCAAGTTTTTTTTTTCGCTCCTCGAAGAATTGCCTGTTTTGTTTTGTTTTTTTAAATTTGTTTTTTTTTTTTTTTGTGACGTTTTCTTGGCTTATTTCTCACTTTTTTTTGTTAATCAGTTTCCGTGTGGGGTGGTTGGGATCCTCTAAATCGTGGTAAGTTTCCTGTTGATATTTGTGCTGTCCACATGGTTTAACGGTCATCGAGATGTGGACAACTTGTGTGGATAATTGTCTTAGTTGAGGAGTTAACTATTTGTTTAGTTTGAGCCTTGCTTTTTACCTGTGTAGAGTTTTCTGTTCTTCTCATAGCCGAGTGTGTAGACAAGGCCGTGTTCTTTTTTGGTCAATGTTTGTTCATGTGTGGTGTGTTTCTTTGCCTCAGTCTCCAAATTAAACCATTTCCCCGAATACGGAACTGTGTCTTTGTGTGTTGTGCTTGTCCAGTGTCGTAAACGCATTACAAAACCACCCCTTCTTCCCCCCAGTGTGTCATGTGTCGCTAGCGTGTTTTTCTTCATTGTGCTTCTTTTTTTTTTTTTTTCCTTTACTTTTTTTTTTTTTGTTTTAATTGTTCCTGGAGGTGTCAAGCAGTCTCCTGCACTCATAGTTGGAACCTGTATGGCTGCGCCGGAGTGTCACGCGGCTTAAAGTCTGCAGACAAACATCGTTTACTAGGGAGGCCAAAATCTGAGAATAGTGAACGTCTGTTTCGGGCCTGCAGTCAAAATGGGCTGATTTATGCAGGCCATCAAAAACAAATAGCAATAGAGTGTTATAAAATGTAATAGTAAAAATACCTGTGGAGTTAAGGGCACCAAGTGCTTGTGTAAAAACTCTAAAGTGTGTGTGTCCATGATATTTAAGATGATACCTAGCACAACATGGTATGATCAGCACATTTGATGTGCAAATTTTAATTTTAGAAGGTGAAGAATTCGGCCAGTTTAATGGAGGCCTTTATTTCCATGGGCTCGGGATACTTCTCCACAAACCGGATGCGCTTTGTACCCTGTGCCAGTGCAATTGGAGGGAACCTTTACAAACAGAAAACAAAGTGATGAGAACTTGGAAAAACTTGTGAAAACAAATGTTTTAGCTCACTGAAGATCTTGCCAGAATAAGCGCGGTCTCCAGGTTTCAGCAGAAGACAACAAGTTGGTGATTGAAAAAACTTCCTTGAAGACAAAACACCAAGAAAGAAGGGCTTTTGACCAGGTGTGAAATGAGATCGATCTGAAAGCGCGGGAAAGAGTACGCTTTCGTAGAAAGGGAACCAAAGTTTCTTGAAAATTGAAGTTTAAAAAAATTTAAACATTTACCTTTTAACCTTCAAATTCATCACAGACAAAATCTACCAGTAAATAGATAGTAAATGTAGTGGTTTGAGACCCGTTTGAATATCCCATGACCAAAAATGACTAATCCATGGATGTGGTTTGTAGTGATCAGTAACTCCAAATGGGTATTTGACGGGGAAATGTTTTGAATATGTCTGTTGAAATGACCGGTAAATGTTGGGAAGGTCATTCTGAACAGAGCTGAATATGTTGGGCTGGCAATCTAATTCTCCCATGCCCTGTCCATCCATCCATCCCATTTTCCGCCACTGTATCTGGGGTGGGATCGCAGAGGGAGCAGCCCGAGTAGATGCCCAGTCTTCCACTTTGTCCAACTCATTTGGAAATACTCCCAAGAGGTCTGGACATGGTTGAATGCCAACTCAAAGTCCATAAAACTCCCGCAACGCCCTTTTTAAAATTTTTTTTAAAGAGGGGGATCACCAAACTGGTTTTCACATGCCCATGGATTGAAGAAAACCTCACAACATCTAGAGCAGGAGTCAGGAACGTTTTTGAGTGGGAGAGCCATAAAAGCCAAATATTTCTAAATATATTTCATTGGGAGCCATATAGTATTTTTAACGTATAATAAATTTAAGTATTTCTTACTTTTAATGCGACCTCCGGATTTGTTCAAAGTGCCGCTTTATATCTGACCATTTCATTGATGCAATTTTATCATTGCATATTAGACATACCGCAGATCGGTTATCATCTTCTTTATTTCTTTTTGCCATCTTTACCGTTACAAGGGTTGAAGCGGATAAATTAGTTGGCTATCTGAGAAAATTAATTTCTTCACCTTAACAATGACCCGGACATACTCGGAAGCCATTAGTTCCCCGACCCAACTGACGGGTGACCCGTGAAATTTATCTTCAAAACTAATATCTGTTTACTTTAAAATGACACTGTATTATGAAGAAATATCACAAGTATTTTAAAAGCAGTTCCAAACTTTTTTTTTTTTTTTTTTCCAACTCAAAATTGGAAACCGGAAGAGCCAAATATGGCTCGCGGGCGCAGATCCAGAGGCTCAGGGGGATCTCATCTACCCTTGAGGAGCTTTTTAACCACTTGGGGACTTTGGCCACAGAAATAGGGGAGCCCACCCCCAGACTGCTTCCTCTTTGGAACACGTATCGGAGGGATTGAGGAGATCTTTTGAAGTATTCCCTCTACCGCGGTGCCCCATTTCTGCCATTCACCGTGTTACAAGTCCTGTTAATAAGAGACAGTGGGCTGAAGTATTGGGTGCATAGGCACAAACAGTGAGAACCCCCCCCCCCCCCCCCCCACACACATCCAGAGATGGTGAGTGGCGACCTTTTTGTCCACCCTGTTGAACCCAAATGTAGTGAGGTGCTGAGTTGGGTGGCAAGATGTATTTGCACACCTGACCGGTGCCTTGGTGGAGGCAACTGAGGGGTAGAAGAGAGTCCAGCCCGTCTCAGGTAGACTACTTCCAAAGTCCAAGCAGTGCACCGTGGCCAGTCTGACTACATCTAGCTGGAATGTCACCAGAGAAGTGACATTCCCATGTCCCTGGAGCAGGGGTGGGCAATTATTTTGGCTGGTGGGGCACATTTCATATTTAATTGATGCGCGGGCTACTAGGTATGTAAATTGAACAAAATGAAAATTGCAATTTATTCGAATTCTATTATTATTATTTTATTTTATTTCAACATTATGTTGAATGTAATCATCCATACAAAATCAAACCGAAGGAAAAAATAAAGAGACTCTAAATTCAACATTGATTGAAAATACTTGTTAAACTATTCAAAGAAAATCACAATGCATTGGACCCCTTGGCCCCTCCTGTGTGGGTGGTGAGTCCACACCAGACCTGGGCATTTCACAGCCCACGGCCCACATCCGTCCCGTTTTGCATTTTTATCCGGCCCGCCAAACTGTTTTCTTTAAATATTTTAACGAGGATTTTCAATTAATATTGAAATTAGAAACTTTTTTTTTTCCTTTTTAATTTTTTTCCTTTCATTTTTTTAAAATAAATAATGTCGGTCGGTACATATATATAATCATGAATGATTTTAAAATTGAAATAAAAATGCCAAAAAATTGCAATTGCAATTTTTAAATTGCAATTTTCATTTTGTTCACCTAGTTGGCCGTGCATAAACATTAAATAAGAAATCGTCCTTGACCTGGGTCTGGGTGAGGGAAAACTAGTTCCACAGGGTCGTCTGAACTGTATTTTATCTGGTCCCTCACAGAAGACCTGTTTGCATAAATCCCTCTACAACTGGGCTCAGAGGACCAACGGGACACACAAATCCCTCCAGGGTCCAGAAGAGGGGTCAAATTAAAAGTCAAAACGACATTTTTAAAATGTTATAAAAGAGGAGATACCACTCTCTTTTAGCTCTTTTACACGGCGCCCTCCTTAGCAGGCGTGTTTGCCCGCTCCACAGATGCATACTAGCCAAATTCAATGCGGACACAAAAGTAAGAATTTCATTGTACGGTGGAAACATGTTTCCACACAGTACATATGACAATAAATTCTTTGACTCTTGACTACTTTTTTGGACCACGAACACAACATCAGTGGCGAAGGCGGCACACCGGCGCCTCTACTTTCTCTGCAAACTCAAGCAAGCAAAAGCCTTCTCAGCCTCCTGCCCTCGGGGAGAACTATTTTGCACAATTTTGCACTACTGCCATTTTTGCACGGTTACAGAAAAATCCATTATGATGCTACTGTATTATGCACTAAATACTGCCTTTAAATCCACTTCATTTCTCACCTGCTATTGTATGGTATTATTAAATGACTGTTTTTTTTTTTTTTTGCACTGAACTGTACATATACCTATTTTGCCACCATGCACGATTATTGTTCCCCTGTTGAAATTTACCCAGTCCAACCAAAAAGCCTCTTGCTGGCCTATAAGAACTATTCCAGCTTCTTGAGCTTTGAGAGCATCATCTTCAACTTACATCTGTCTTCAATGAAGAGAAAGACAATTCTAAGTTGCAAAACTTTTAGTTCCGTATCATTTAATAGTGACTGAAGGGCCTGATCGCAAAATATTCTCATTGTCATAGGACCACCTGGTGGCCACATTGTGTACCTGCACTTCTCTGATCTGCACTTTTCATGGGGTAGATAAGTGTCAGAATAAGGACATGGACACAAAGTAAACAAAAGAGAAATTCGCTTGTTTTGTTCAGCTGCGAGGACATGTTTGAACCAGATGGATTGCAGTTGAAGTGGGAGGAAACGTAAACTTTTTTTTAAAGGTTTGTGAGAAATGTTTAATGCTAGAAGAAGAAGAAAATAAAAGAAAGTACATAAATAGATTAAAAAAAAAACTTGAAAGGGGAATATAATATGTATTCAACTTGGTGGTTCACAGGGACTCTCAGACATCAAACTGTATATTTTTTGTTTTTTTGATGATTTTTCCATAATTTTAAGAATTTTTTACACAACTCAAAATCGTTTATATGAAATTGGGGGAACATTTTTGGATTCCGTTTTGGTGAATGAAGAACTTGGCCAGGCCAAAAATCACATTGACACATGGTTCATCTCTTTTGTTGCTTAACAGTAAACCAAATATTATATAATCTCTAGAGAAGGAAACTGGTGATGATGGAAATTTGTCTTAAACCCATTTTTGAGTTTTAGCCCAAGAGCCCTGTACTTTTTTGCCTGAGAAAAATATATGGTCTGTGGTTTCAATATTGTCTTCACAATAAGTACAAATATTACCTGCAATATCAAAGCGTACCCTTAATAATTCCTTCGATGGGTAGATGTCATTCATAATTTAAAAGTGGGTCTCTTTTGCCTTGGGGGAGTCAGATACATAGTTCGCAGCGTGGCAATCGATTCCTTATCAAATTTATTTAGATATTATTTTTGTTTTGACGTCCAGGGAAGGGAGGTAAACGTTATGCCCCCGGTGTTTGGTTGTTTCCTCCGGACATTTTAGGGGGCGGAACCCTGTCCGGTGATTGGCTGTTTCCTCTGAGCATTTATTTGGGAGCAGAATCCTGCCCTGTGATTGGTTGTTTCCTCCGGGCATTTTTAGGGGGCAGTATCCTGCCCGGGGATTGGTTTTTTCCACCGGTCATTTTCAGGGGGCAGAACCCTGCCCGGTGATTGGCCGAGGCGTCTCCTCCCATCTCCTCACTGGGGAATATGGCCGCCGTTCTATAGTTGCTTATGAGCCACCGGTACAAGACGAACTTGCAATTTCACTCGTTAGAATCATGTCGCTTGTACTTTACTTGAAAAACGCCGCGTTCAGATTGCCGTTAAGCGTCTGTCGCCAGGCCGCGGGCCGCTGGTACCACACCCGGACGGGAGTTTACGGGTACCGTCCCAAACCCACTGACAGGGAACACACGTTGCAGAGCAACTCTGGCAGTCCGGGTCAAGGTTAGTGAGAGACGGATCTCCGACTTGCACAACTTCCAATGGAAAATAACAGCTTTTGTAGTTCATTAATAACGTCACTGTAATAAGCAGGGAGGATCTTCATATCTGGTCGAACAAGTTCAGTTGGAATCCAGTTCCACCTCCGGTGCGACCCGTAGCACCGGGCTGTGGTCCCGGTCGTCCTGACCGCTCTGTTGCTTTGCTCAGATCACGGACTGGCTCGTCTCGTCGAGGCGTACAGAGCCCACGGACACAAGGCTGCACAGATCAACCCTTTGCTACTTCAGAAGCCCACGGTCGACGCCGTCCCGGAGATCAGCACACTCGTCGGCACCATCGCAGGACAGCTCGACACCTCGGGTAAGTGGAGGATGTGGATGTCAGAGTTCTCGCGGGTCTGGACGCCTCCGCATCCTCAAACTGCTCTTGCATCGGCTTCTTCTCCTGCACACTCAGATTGCTTTGCAAGCTCCGGATCTTTGCAAAGACTGCCGATTCAGTGCAGTAATTTGATACATTTCTCAGAGTAAGAATCACTCTATAGGGCCCAAGTGCACATGAGATTGCACAAGCATAGTAAAATCCACACATGTATAAATAAACTGCACATCTGTATAATAAATTGTACAATCATTGTCTATAAAACTTATCATGCATCTATGCTGATGACTGATTCCAGCCGGGGCAGCGGCGTCTGCATCCTGTGGTGAGCCGCCACAGGGATTGATCCTGACAGATTTCTGAAAATTAAATGAAAACCAAAAAAAGGTTTCCTGCGGCTTATCTGATTGGGACTGTGCTGTGAAATGTCAGTTTCTTTTTTTCTGTAGTTGAAATCGTGGCATTCAGACAAATACAACAGAATTGATGGCGATACAGATATTTCACGTTTGCTGTTTAACCCCTTTGTTGATTTTACACTCTGCTTTTGTTTTGACTCCAAAGGTTATGTGTTTTCACATGTAACTCTTATCACCATTGCTTACGTACAATTCTGTAGTACTGCAGCATTTTGGCAAGGACAAGGCTTCGGTGGAAGAGGTCCGGAGCTATCTGGACGAAATTTACTGCGGGCATCTGTCGGTGGAGATCGGTCAGCTGGACAGCCTAGAGGAGAGGGAATGGTTCGCCGACCACTTCGAAGAGCTCAAGCGGCAGTCTCTCTCCACCGAGGAGAAGCGGCAGCTGGCAAAGATTATGTTGGAGTCTCAAGTAGGTGACGATGCCTTCGATGTGTCTCACGACACACCTGGAATATTGTCGCCAGCTCATTTTTCTTCTCACGATCCACAGGAATTCGACCACTTCCTGGCCACCAAATTTGCGACGGTGAAACGCTACGGAGGAGAAGGAGCGGAAAGCATGATGGCATTTTTCCATGAGCTTTTCCACCATTCGGCCCACAGCGGAATCACCGATATTATAATTGGAATGCCACACAGAGGCCGACTCAACCTTCTCACGGGCCTGCTGAAGTTCCCTCCGGAGGTGAGATGAGCACGTGGAAGACTCCCTCAAAGGCAAAAGGGATTTGTTTTTTTTAATTTTGTGCTGTTTGCATGTGGGATTTTGTCAGCTCAGACATTATGTAAATAGGAGTAAACCCAAGGTGTTGTTCATCTGTATTATGAACAAATTTTACCTGGCCTGCAGGTGTTAGGTCATGCAAATCGCACGCTCAGAAAATACAACATTATCAGTCAGGCATAATGTATCCAAGAGACAGTCTTGTGTGTTTTTACAATTTTCTCCCCTTGATGGCATTGTCGCGTGTTCAGGATAAGGACTGACTGTACTGATCCCATGCCGGGGAAATCCAATTGTGACAGCAACATGGAGGAATGTGTACATAAAATCTTAACGGAATTGACTATGTACAATGTAAACATCCCTCCATCTTCTGCTGCTTATCCTGCACGCGGGGTCGTGGGGGATGCTAGTGCCTATCCCAGCTGTCATTTGGCTAGAAGGGGGTACACCTTGGACCGGTTGCCAGTCAATTGCACGGCCACATATATAGACAAACAACCATTCACTCACTCAATCATTCGGGGTAATTTTCCCAATTTTTTTTCTGATTCCTTCGTGCTGTGAGGCCGAGGCGCTAACCACTGCGCCACTGTGCCGCCCACATTATAGTCACAGCAGTCTAATGATTTTATTTTTTCACAGATGCCTTGCATGGGAAATTATTGTGGAATGACAAATGGGAGATATTTCCCGAAGAGAAACATGTATTGTAATATAAAATTTGCACGGATGGGTGTTGTGACAGTGATTGGAGGAAGAAAGGTAGTGCCAATGCAGATGTTTTGGTGATGCTCTAGAGCAGCATCTACGCTGTGCAATAATTCAAGCAAATGCTTATTAATTTGCGTAATTAACAGTGTGATAGCAGATAGGACGAAGGACCTGCATTAGTGTTCCTTCTTGTAGCATGGCTGCAGGAGTCCGGCTGAAGGAGCAGTGTCAGAGAAAGATACATGTCCAACATTGGCCGTGCTGTCGGAGACATTTTTTAATTGGCAGCTGTCCGTTTTGTATCTGTAGTCCTATATGAAGAGGGAAGGTAATCGGAGGTCCATGCAGCCAGTCTGCAGTCCTCTCCTGCTCCCTCAAGCTTCCCCCTGAGCAGTGATGGCTGATTTGTACAGGCGAAGTCAAAAAAACATGACTCACAGTGCTATCTGT
This sequence comes from Fistularia commersonii, assembly GCF_037954325.1. NCBI lineage: Eukaryota > Metazoa > Chordata > Actinopteri > Syngnathiformes > Fistulariidae > Fistularia > Fistularia commersonii. Next base: position 7,935,842 of record NC_141290.1, read on the forward strand.
GCTCTCCAAGTGGGAGAGCGACCCGTGAGTCAGGTAAATGATGGCGTCATCCACGCCACCGGCCCGTCGGTGTGCGAACCGGAGGGCGTCTGAGATGACTGAGAATGATCCTCTCCATGGTCTTCATCAGGTGTGAGCTTAGGGCAAACAGGTCTGAAATGTTGCACTATTTTAGCACAATTGCCGAACATCGTCGCTGAAAGTGTGGGATAAGATAAGATTGACTTCATTGATTCCACAACGGGGAAAAAAAATTGTCACAGCAGCATTACACGGTAGACAGTGGAGACAGAAAAGTGTGCAAGTAGTTTATAATAGAAAGAATATGCAAATAGATGATACAGGAAAAATAAACAAATACTATTTTCAATATATTCAGAAATATAAAAAGAAAATGCCTTTTGCAGGGAATGGTTAGAAAAGGCAGGTGCACAGTGGAAGATGTGGGTCGTAAAAAGTGAAATAGAAATGCGTCCCTCTGACGGACTCATTCCTGATCCTGTCCGTCCTTGTCGCTCCCAAAGAGAATTTCAACATCTTTATCTCTGAGAATATGTATAAATATAAATGTTGTGCAGATGAGATGGGGTAGTGCAAAAAAGCATTTTGGTGGTATCTTAAGTAGCATCGACGCTGTACTACATTTGGTAAAATGTTCATGTATTCAAGCTACTCTTCGTAAGATCCATGCAGCAACAACATAGAAGTGGGCAAAAAGAATCAGCTGGTACTGGACAAGCAAAATGAATATTTGAAGACGATGCGTATCGCTATTCCTGTTGAAATCGTTGTGATCGTTTGAACTTTGAGGTAAAAAAAAAACCTAACTCTATACGTAATTGCTTCTCTCCAGCTGATGTTCCGTAAGATGGGCGGCCTCAGCGAGTTCCCGGACACATCGCCCGCCACAGGCGACGTTCTTTCCCACCTCACATCCTCAGTGAAGCTGGATTTTGGAGCCGGTGACCCCCTCCACGTAACTATGCTGCCCAACCCGTCTCACCTGGAGGCCGTCAACCCAGTGGCCCAGGGCAAAACCCGGGCGAGGCAGCAACTCAAGCGAGAAGGAGACTACTCGCCCGACGAAAGTGCCCTGCCAGGGGACCGAGTCGTTTGTCTGCAGGTAGAGAGACGACACCGGCAGGCGTTGGGTCCATTTTGCCGGTCAGAGTAGAACTGGACGGAATCTGTCTTTACTGTCTGATTTATCACATGCAGGAAAAAGCTGAGGGAAAAAAAATGAATACCCTCCTGTTTGGCTGTCTATCTTTTTCAAGCATGATTTCAAGGATTGGGATTAATTTTGCCACTGGGGTCCAAGAATTTCATGGATATTCAAAAGCTTTGACTGAAATGTGTATAAATCAATTTGATAACATTCCTTTTCAAGGATTTTTTTTTTCAATTGACATTCCACTCTTGAAAGCGAAATTAGTTTTAGAGGCCCGATAGACGGCCAACAGCCGCGGAACAAGATAAAGACACGTCCTAAAATATGCACATAGACACGGGTTCTATAATAACAAGATGGCTGGTTAATGGTTTCCTCTTAACTAGCTGGCTTACAACACTGAAGAAATACTCATTTCCACACGCAAACCCTGTGGTGTTCACTTCTAACTCTAAATGCCCAACCAAACGCGACAGGCTTCCCGTGTGCACATCACTCGAGGTTACTTTAAGTAACCTTCAACACCGATCGCACAAGTATAGAAACTGAATTAGTGGTGAAATGAAATAAAAAAAAGACAGTCAGTCAACCTTTTTCTTGCTCTGACTCCGTGTGCTTCGCTCTGCAGGTTCACGGTGACGGCTCTTTCCCCGGGCAAGGGATCGTCACAGAAACGCTCACCATCTCGAATCTTCCCCACTACAAAGTCGGGGGAAGCATCCACCTCATCGTCAACAACCAAGTGGGTTACACCACTCCATCGGACAGAGGGAGATCGTCTTTGTACTGCAGTGATGTCGGTTAGTGAAACGCATTAAATGTTAGATTCGGATAAGACTCTTTATTGCAGGGGCGGGCAAACTACGGCCCGCAGGCCACATCTGGCCCGTTGGTCTTTTTAATCTGGACCGCCAAAGATTGGTACAGGATTCATACTTGATTTGAATGACTGGATAAATGAATGTGGGAGCTCAAACAGGTGATTATTTCATTTTTGGAGCTACTTGAGAATTTTCCTGAGCCGAATGACACAGATTGGCTTTGTGATATAGCGATTACTGTGGACGGACTGACACACATGAATGAGCCGGGCGTGAAGCTACGAGGGAAAAACCGGTTTGTGCATAAAATGCAAGCAAACATCAGAGCCTTCAAAACCAAGCTTATTTTCATAACAAATGTCAAACAATGTTCAGACAAATGTCAACAAATGCGTTTTAATTTTTTTTTTTCTTTTTTTTTTTTTTTATATGTATTACATATTCCGGGAGCCTCAGAAGAGTCTCCTCTGAGTCTTTTTCACCGGTTCCCTGGTGTTCACCCCCCACATCTGGTCCTGAAATCAATGCCAAGTTACTGGAAACTCGCCGCCTGGTCCACATCTTCTCCCTTTTCTTGAGTTTCCTGAAGTAAAAGCTGAGCTCCTCATGCCGGGGCATGAAGGCCCGGGCCTCCTCTCTTTGGCCTGATGGTTGTCAATCCCCCCCAGCAGTCACCTGCAAACATGTCAATGCAGTTTGAGGCATGAATAGGAGTGAAGTCGGGTGTGAAAAGTGAGAAGAGGAGTGGAATACAGCCTTGAAGGAGATGAGCTCTCCCGGTCTCACCAGGCTATGGTGTGTTTGAGAGGAAGCGACAGCAGCCTGTTGCTTGTCACCACTTGTCAGTCGGTTGGTGATTGTTCCGATCTCCTGTTGCATGCTGTTGGTGTCGTCCCTGAGTTACTGTTGTAATTTTTTCTCGGCGGCAGTAATCCCTCCCCTGTCTCCAGAGCACAGTGTTGCATTTCTGGCTTTCAGCAGAGTTAAAAGTACGGTCGAGCCAGGGCTGACGTGTTTGGTTCTGTGTTCTCTACACAGAACCGGGTGTAGGCCAGGTGAATGGCTTTTTGTTGATTCCAGACACTTCCTTTTGCGAAAAATCCATTTAGGGAAGGATGTTCCCGATCCAAACATCCATCCATCCATTGTCTATCCTGCTCAGGGTTGTGAGGAATGCTGGAGCCAATGCCAGCTGCCATCGGGCAGGAGGCCAGTCATTCGCAGGGCCACATACAGACATCCATTTACTCTCATTCGCACATCTGTGCAATTTCACCTATTTTTCCAATTAACATGTGTGTTGCATGTTTGTGGACTATTTGAGGAAACCAATGGTCCGCTGTCAGAATCGAACCGGGGTCCTTCTTGCTTTTGCTAAAGAACTAACCATTACATTACATTACATTACATCGCATTTGGCAGACACTTTTATCCAAAGCGACTTACAATAGACCACTGCGCCTGCATGCCGCCCTCACTCCAAACAATGCTTCTGTTTTGAAATAAGTCCTGATCATGTATGCATAAAGCAACTTGCACCGCCATCTTGGATGACGAATAGATTTCACAAGAAGGATGATGAATCGATTTCACTAGAGTTCAGCTTTTCAAGCGGGGCCACGCAGCTTTTCCATGAAATCTCATAAAAAATCTTGATTACTCAGGTGACCGACTTTTTGTTTTCAAATTTTCCATGTTGTCATCCATTTAACAGGAAAGATGGTGAACTGCGCTGTGATTCACGTAAATGGCGACGACGCGGTGGAGGTGCTGCGGGCCGCCCGGTTGGCCGTGGATTACCAGCGGCGGTTCAGGAAGGATGTCATCGTTGACCTGCTTTGCTACAGACAGTGGGGCCACAATGAACTGGACGAACCTTTTTTCACCAACCCGGCCATGTACAAGATCATTCGGTCAGTGAAACGGTTGGCTTATACACCCAAATGCTCTCACTACATATTTATTCTTATTTTACTCAGTGGGTTTTACCTGTTGAAAGACCTGTTCTATCATTTGTCCCGTGGCCCTGTGTGGCAGGGTTTCTACGGGTCACTATTAAGCATTAAAAGTAAAAGTGAAGGCCTTAAATAGCAATAAGAGGCATTCAATTCAAAGTCTAGAAGCACTAAACATTTAATTACACTTGATGGGGAAAAAACAAGTAAACACAGTAATAAATATGCATTAATAATCATACACAAAGTTAAACCCATATGATTCTTTACTTCCATAGCCACTCAAAAGGTCATTTGCACATATCTGCTACTGTGCAAATTGACATTGACATTATAATGCTGATTGACATAATAAAAAAAATGTATCTGCAGTTGGACATGGGCATTAAATTTGTTTAAAGTGGCATTAAAATTGATTAAATTTGATGAGCTGATACTTGCAGAGACCCTGTATGGGCACATGCAGAAGGACAGCACACCTCTGAACACAACAGGAATATATTGATATTGAAAATCTAGGTCCCGATTGTACTGCGGACACACCACAAAGATTGCTGATTGGTAAAAATTCTGTTAGTAACCTTTTCAAAAAGAACCCACTCAATTTATTATTTGTTTTTTTTCCTCAAAATAATAGAAACTTGCTTGAGTTACTAAACATCAGCATCAGTACCGATCTAGTCTTATTAGTAACTTGTTGCTTATGATCAGGTGATTACGCTTTTTCCTGCCATTTGTAAATTTTTTGTCGACTTTCTGTGAATGTTTTGGTCATTTCACCTAAAAAAAAAAGTGCCTACTGCTTCTGTGCTGCAGTTTAGTCAAAAAACATTATTCCTCCTTTTAAAGAATGTACAATGACTTAGCAGAATTATTGTCTGTACTTGTTGTTTCCTTGCAGTTCTCGCAAGAGCGTCCCCGACTCTTTCTGCGAGCAGCTGGTTGCAGAGGGATCCATGACCGAAGCGGAGCGTGACGAGATCAAGTCCAAACACTACAGTTTTCTCAACAACAAGCTGACTGACATGAATCTGTACAACCCTCCGCCCACAAACCTGCAGGGCCGCTGGAAGGAACTGGTGGAGCCGCAGGCCAAAATTACCGTCTGGGACACAGGGGTTCCCATCCCCCTCTTGCAATTTGTCGGTGCAAAGTCGGTGGACGTGCCCGAGTACATTCAGCTACATAGCCACTTGAGGAAGACCCATGTACAGGTTTGGTGATATATATTTTTTTTATTTGATTTTTGTCTGTTTATGGGGATGCAATATTTAATCGGGTTGTAGATGAGAGAACATTTAAAAGACCCTCGGGTTTCTGTGTCCGCAGGCTCGGCTCCAGAAGCTGGAAGAGGGGACCAAACTGGACTGGTCCACGGCGGAAGCCTTGGCTTTTGGCTCCCTCCTTTGCCAAGGTCTGTCTTGTCAGATCATTAAATAAGATCAAACGTTCCCCAGAAGAAAAAGAAAAAGTTAAGAAAACCATTTTTACAGGCTTTGATATTCGTATCAGTGGGCAGGATGTGGGAAGAGGTACATTCAGTCAGCGACATGCCATGGTGGTGTGTCAGGAAAACAACGAGATGTACATTCCCTTAAATCACATCAGTCCGGAGCAGATGGGCTTCCTGGAGGTAGCACGTGTTCTTTGACCGGTCTTGGTCCTCACGCACACATACATATTTTTGGACTTGCGTTAACTTTTATGCACATTTAAAAAAGGCCGGTCATACATAGCAATGTCTTTTTTGTGTGTAGGTGTGTAACAGCCCGCTGTCAGAAGAGGCGGTCCTTGGATTTGAGTATGGCATGAGTATCACACTGCCAAAGCTCTTGCCCATCTGGGAGGCCCAGTTTGGAGATTTCTTCAATGGAGCGCAGATTATCTTCGACACTTTCATCTCTGGAGGTAAATGCCTAACCACCCAACTTCCTTATAGTGACAAGATTACAGATGCAGCGTTTCATTTGTTCAATGTACCACCGAGCCAGCAAAAAGCCATGCTGAATCACGTCTGCCAAGTAGATTCTGTTTAAACACTTTGAAACTTGTTTCCCAGGTGAAGCAAAATGGATGCTGCAATGTGGGATAGTGATCCTGCTGCCTCACGGCTACGACGGTGCAGGGCCCGAACACTCCTCTTGTCGTATGGAGCGCTTCCTGCAGGTTTGACATACCCCCGCAAATCCCACGGATGTACCCGCTGTTGCATAACGAGAAACCGAAGCACCACTGACATTTATCGGCCCACTCAGTACAGACGTAATAAGTTCTGATAAGTACAGAAGGATGAATTAATATTTGGAAACTGTCATAATAATGTTAGGCCCCTTCTGGCTTCTCCTTCAAGCTTGGGTCCTCTACCCGAGGCCTTTGAGCTTCAGGATTCCGTACGGGATCCTAGCTGTTCCCAGGATTGTGCTCTTCTGGACAGAGGTCTTGGATATTCCTCAAATCTGCTGGAGCCATTCTCCCAGCTCGAGGGTTACTGCTCCAATTGGCCCGATCACGACGAGGAGCGCTTTTGCTTTTTACAAAACGATCTCGATCCGTCTCATGTCCAACATCGATCACGATCGGTGTTTGCGCTGTCTTTCAGTTTAGCCCTTTCAATCCCCTGGTATCTTTGGACAAGCTCCTCCGGCCCAACCTCACTGGGCCTCCTCTGCTTGAGGCGTTCACTCAGCAGATCATCATCGGGAGCCATCTTTCTGCTTCATCCCGGACAGTGGCTCTGACGCTGACAAGTCCACAGCCTCTTGTTTCCCTCTGTTTAAAGCCTCAGGACCTACCATTCCACGCATTGCAAGAAACATCCTTGCATTGATATCAGTGGCTTTCTTTTCTACCGGTGGCCAGGATATTCTGCTAGTTGGGTGACTGATCACGAATCTTGCACTTGCTGAAGCCTTTCTCATCCCCTGAAAGTATTTGACTGTGGCTGAAGGTTTGGGCCCCAATGTTGTTCAAATGTATTCTTTAAATAATCCATGGGATTTATGTCGTAAAGGCCGCAAGTCTTTGCTGATGTTGGTCGAATACCTCCCTGTATATGTGATAAGGTGGAGATTCAAGTCTTTGCTGTGGAAAAAAAAAAGTTCATTACATAATGACTGTTACTGTGTGTGTGTGTCAGTTGTGCGATAGTCAAGAAGAGGGTGTGGATGGTGATAATGTCAACATGGCTGTGGTCAACCCCACCACCTCAGCTCAGTACTTCCACGTGCTGAGAAGACAGATGATCCGAAACTTCCGCAAGCCTCTCATTGTGGTTGGCCCGAAAACGCTGCTTCGATTCTCAGTAAGTGGCATGATGACTGCGATTCATTGTTGTTGTTTTTTTTTTTTACATTTCAATGTCCAAAGTCAATGGGTAGCTCAGACTGAATTTAAACCTTTGCCGATTTTCCAAGGGCGCTGCATCCAGTCTGACTGACATGGCACCTGGAACATCTTTCAGACCGGTATTAGGCGATGCTTCTGTTCCTGCCGACAGGTACAAACATCATGATATTTTTTTTTAGATTGTATTCAAGGTTTATGTTCTTGATGTCCAAAGTTGGAACCCTATTTTTTTTTAACATATTCTCCAGCGTTCGGAAGGTGGTGCTTTGCTCTGGGAAGCACTACTACGCTCTGCTGAAAGAGAGGGACTCCTCAGAGGCCAAGCAGAACACTGCCCTGGTCCGTGTGGAGGAGCTGTGTCCATTCCCTCTGGAGGCCCTGCAGCTGGAGCTTAAAAAATACCCCAATGCCACAGGTAAAGCTGAAACCTGAAGATGCTTTTTTTTTTTCATGTAGCTGTGACAACATTAAGGTGGTTGAAGAGTGAAGCTTATGTTTTTACATTTCTGCTACAAGTTAATAAGCAAAACAACTATTAACTTCATATAAAGGAGCACAGGTAATTCAATTCAGCACGTACCTAAGAGAGGTATTATTGCCCGATTTTCAGAATTTGTTCGGGACAGTGCGAACCAGATATATTTCAAGTTTGTTTTCTATGTCAGGGGTGCCCAACACGTCGATTTACTGGTCAATGGCATTCCCGTCTTTCAAAATAAATACCACAACAGGAGACTGGGCAACGTAGAAAAAAACAGTGAATCGTGAACCACTGAATTCAGATTAGATCACGTGTCTTTAAAAAAAACAAAACAAAACAAAACAAAACAACTGTGAGCCTATCACTTCATTGACATACAGAACAACCAGCCTGAGATCTGAATCCAAACAGCGTTCCATCAGGGCTGATGATCATTTGGAGGTCTGTTTGAGGCGACCAGCAGCTGCTGTTACTATGCAACCCTAGCTGATTCCATTCAGTGCAAGACGTCATCGGAGTAAGGTCATGGGCAAAAATGGTGCAGATCTGTATCATGCCATACATGTTCGTGCTGTTATGTAAGATAAACAATATATATTTTAAATGTAAAGTATACTCTGTTCATATGTATGCTTAGTATTTTTATTGCCAGTAGAGCATTTTGCCTTGGACATTTCAAAAGTGGCTGGCAGTGTGGGCACCCTTGGTCCATGTTATGTTAAAATCTTCTTGTCTTTGGCAACGAGATACAGTTCATCGTTCACTCGCCTGGACAAATTAGTCTTCAATTCAACTGTGCTTTTGGGGGTTGAGGAAACCCGACAAGACGCAAAGTGGAGAATACAAACTACTGGAACCGAATCAGGAATCTTCTCGATGCATCAGCATATTGGCAACCTTATATTTGGATTCATGCAGTTTTTAAAAATGAGCAGTTGCTCACTCTGGATGCTTCCTGTGGTAAATCAAACCGGGGACCTTGTTGCTTGTCAAATGCTGATTGTTGACCAAGTGGTTTCCCTTGGCCAGCCCTTAGACATAGTCCCTCCTGTCTGTCCTGGGTCTTAATGTCTTAATTTTATTAGAATAAGACAACCAGCAGTGTAAGTTGTCCTTGTTAACACTGGCCCGGGTTGTAAATTAGAACTGGTTCTCATTTGATGTACCTGGTTGAACAAAGGTGATTATTATTACCAACAAAAAGTCCAGTTTACGCGGCATGCTGAAAAACAGCCGCAAAGAAACTGAAATTAACCAGTTTCACTGTTTTTGTTAACAATTCCTGGGCAGATGGCTAATAGGAATTGTACAAGTATGGTTAAGAACTGTGGATTGGAGCAGTCAACCAAGTAGAGTTTGGCGCCAAATCACTGTGCTTAGGAAGAACTATGGCAAGTGAAAGCCTTTCAGTTGGGTTTGTTTACGTTGGTGCTTAGACATACCACAAGTACAGCTCGATTGTGAACAAGGTCGCCTACTGTAAAAGTGAATTAGTCAGTATACAAAAAAGGATGGACATGTAATATCTCTACCACAACATTTTTTTTGTAATATCTCAGCCTGTAAATATGTGGGTCATCATTTTTCAAAAATGTAAAATAAATTCCAGACACAACATCAAGTAACACCATTGACACTATTTCCCAACAGAATATGTTTGGAGCCAGGAGGAGCCTCAGAACATGGGTCCCTGGTCTTTCGTAGCCCCCAGGTTTGAGAAGCAGCTGGCCTGCAGAGTAAGTGTTGTCCGAAGTCACATGACATGTCTATCGAGCAACGTGATGGAGAACCGGATCGCTAACACTAAACCCGACATTCTTCTGACCCTCCTCAGCTTCAGCTGGTGAGCCGACCGGCACTGGCTGTTCCTGCAGTAGGCATCGGGACGCTCCACCGCCAGCAGCAAGAGGCCATCCTTGCCGCGACCTTCTCCTGAGCTACAAAGAGACCGCTAGCTGAAACCGAAAAACAGCGGGGAGGACAAACACACCGTGTCTGTGGCTCAGGCCTTTTGTCATTTTACAGTTGACAAATTGGATGCAACGTTGAAAAAGCAAACTGGTACAAGTCCAGCGAACGTGGTGAGAGGAGGCATTGGAAGTGAAAGCATGAGATTGTTTTGTATTTTTGGTAATGTTAGGTTCTTATCGAATTCCCAGACACTTAAAAGATTTTGAAATATTTTATAGAATATTAACTGGATTTGTAATTGTATTTATAGATGGACATGATACTGTAAAGTAAAACAGATTCACCACTGACACTCAACACTTTTTATTCAGCGATCATGGTTGATTCACCAATCTTGCCTTCTCATGACTTGAATGACCAACAATGGCATTAAAGGGCTGATGCAAATAAACCAAAGCAGAATGTTATTGAAGTATTTTCTGGTTAATTGATTTTATTTTTGATTTTTTTTTACTTTGTACATCAAATTTTAAGTCAAGTCCAACCTGCTGCTATGGTGGATTTCTAACACACCTTTGACAGATTAAATGCAACTGTGAAATATTGGACAATGTCTTTTCTTTCTTTGGGAGGCTCCCTTCTCAGCCAGTCACCAGCCTCCATTTAACCCACAGCCAATCACCTGCCTCCATCTGACCCACGGCCAACCACCTGCCTCCATCTAACCCACGGCCAATCACCTGCCTCCATCTGGCTCACAGCCAATCACCTGCCTCCATCTAACTTCAGGCTCTTGACACCAGGAAGAGCCGGGAATCGAACCAGGAATGTTCGGTTCCAAAGACGTTTGTTCTAACTTTTTCCTCAACATGGCCTTTTTTCACCCCTGACTTTCCTCCACCCAGCCCGACATGCTTTCTCCTATTTTCCTCCACCCTCCCCGCTGTTCTGGACTGTTGACCCTCCGCAGTTAAACCCCCTCCACCTTCACCGCTTCTCCTCGGTTCCCGCACACCTCTTCACCCCCTACCGGATGCTACACCCGTTCCCTGCTGTCACGGAAGACCACATTGTCGTCTGCAAACATCACAAAGTAATCTCACATTGGTGCGTTCTTGTTATTTCAGCGAGGAAAAAAGATACATTAAACCGAAGCGCGGTCGTTACTTTCCATCCAACGGGGGAGAACTTGAGGGAACTTGACAAACAACCAACGGGGACCGGTTCCCTTGAGAAGCTGGGAGGCGGCAAGAGTTTCTACCCGGCCGGTGGTTTGGTGCAATGCGAAGACTCCGATCGTTGCTTCGAAGAGGCGGAGCAGCATTCTCTTCCTCCTCCTCTTCCTCCTCCTCTTCCTCCTCCTCCAAGCGGAGGGCGGGCGTCTGGAGTCCAGCAAGCAGCGGATCGTCCTCCAGAAGGAGTCCAGCGAGGGAGAGCCGCGGATCGGCTTCCTTGGAGGGATTGATTGACAGCTTCCCTGCAGGGACCCCCCCCCCCCCCACGCCATCCGGCTCGACATGACCCCCGCCCTCGGCTCCCCGCGTCTCCTCCTGCGTGGGTTGTGGACACGCAGTAGTCCACTTTTCTTTCCTAGCTTTTCCCACGCTTGACGGGAGACGATCTTCGATCAGCACACACACACACACACACACACACACACACACACACACACACACACACACACACACACACACACACATACACACACGCTGGTGCGCAATGGCTAGAGAAAACGGCGAGTCCAGCGACGCATCCCTGAAAAAGCACGTCGATGACATGAAGAAGATATTTGACTTCAAGGAGGTCCTCGGGACGTGAGTAGAACATCTTCTTTTCCTGGGAATGTGGGGAGAAATAGAGGACACGATGCAGTTGTGATGTTTCTCTGCAGCTGCTGACAGCTGTTGAATGTCCGACAGAGCCGCTCCTTTTCTGAGAGACCAACCTCTGTCTGGAGTTGGAACCGGTCTTCATGAGATGATGTGAGGTGGAATCCGGGCCCCAGATGCTCTTCGCTTGGCTGTTTTATTGAATAATCACCAACATCAGACATGATGTAACGTGAAGACTTCTGCTGCATGCATTAATTCTGCTCTGCAACCACGAGGCTCTTCGCTGAATGAAGGTAGCTCGGTGGCCAAATTTGAACCGCCATCTGTTGAGACTTGGTGTTTGAGGGACACCCTTCAGATGATGCTCAATCCGCGTCGTGTCTTTTATTTCATCGAAGCGCCCCTTTAGCTATTTTTATCCCACTGAGCAAATCCCAGAGGTAACTTTGGCTCAGCTCCGCTTGACTTTATGCCCGTTCTTCTGAGAATAAGTTGTGTTTTTAAGACCCCAAATGGGCAGTGTTTCCCCCCTCAGCTTAAACAAACCATCATGGCCAGGGTCGGCCCCGTCTCACATGACAAGAGAAGTTTAGTCGGATGCTAAATGCAGTACAGAGCTGCCTGCACATGAATCCCTTCATAATTTCCTACCTTGTTGTACCATCACACCCATTCGTGCTTGGCTGAGAGGAATTTCATTTGTTGATATTTGTAATCTAAGGGATTCGGGGAAAGCATGAGCTAAGGAAGGAGGCATATCTCCAAGGTGAAAATATGTACATCTTCCGTTTTGTTTTTTTTTTTGCTCCGAACTGCCAACAAGAAGCACTAGGAATGTCTTCTGGACATTGTTTTCGTCCGGATGGCACTTAATTTGGTGTGGTGAAGTTTATATCATCTGCTTGTGGTTCTGTCTGTGGACAGCTAAGCGGTTTCGTGGGACCCGGAGACTCCCAAACCACACTTTTTCAGTTGGTCTATGTATCGGTCAGAGGTTCGTACCCGGTGGCACTTTTGATTTGCCCAAGGTTTCTGAGTAAATGTGAGCAGCTACCAGGATGGAAGACAAACTGCTCCTGCTGAATCCGAGTCAACTATGTAACAGTCCCTCCTCTCCGGGAACCCTGAATAGACTTTTCCATGGAGGCTGAGGAGTGTGATCCCCGGTATACATCCACAGATTCCCCTTCTTAAAGTAGGGGACCGCCTTCCTGGTTGACCAATCTAGAGGCAGACTCTGCTCTGTTCACAGTGCACTTCTTCCCTCTCTTGAGTCACTGGATGCGCAAAGCCATTCAAGAGTTGTTCTCACTGAACCCCTCCCACGCCTGACTTTAACCTTGGGGACCACCGAAGCCGCGTTTGGCTCAACCTGCCGGTAAATGTCAGCTGCCTCCAGAGCCTCACAGGCCAGAAAGGCCAGACTTGACTCCCTTCCCAGCTTGACAGCATTCCTCTTTACCGCCGCTTCCAACAGATCCGGGGGTCACCACCTTCTGGTCACGAGTCTGTGTCACCTCAATGATGGAGGCACGGAACATGGCCTACCCGGACTTAATGTCCTCCCGCCTTCCCCGGGATGTGGGATGTGGTCAAAGTTCTGCTGGAGGTGGGAGTTGAAGCTCTTTCTATCTCTTTTCTCGGCCTCGAGCAAGAGCTCAGGTCCCTTCTCTTACAGAGGGGTGACATTGCAAATCCCTAGATCCACCTCGTCTGAACCTTCATCCAGGACAGGTTTACCTAAGGTGACCCTTCCAGGTGCATAAAGCCCCCGACAACTACGCTCCAAGGATCACTTTTTGTGTGTGTCTGCGTGTGTGTGAGTGTGTGTGTGTGTGTGTGTGTGTGTGTGTGTGTGTGTGTGTGTGTGTGTGAATGTGCTCTTACTTCTAGTTTGAGCCCAACAACTGGCAATTTGCAAAGATGTTAGAATGCAATCCAAACCTGCTTCGGTAACATGTTGTTATAGCAGTTTCAAAAAAAAAAGCCTTCACAGGGAGTGACTCCATGCTGCCACATTGTTTGGTATTTAATATTTGCATTTATGTGTTCATGAGGCAGTCAGATACAGTGCATTAGGGTTAGATGGATAATGCATAGTTGTTAAAATTGATTATGTTCAACAAGATTTAAGCTTTCTTTGATTTCTGCTGTCATACGTATAAGTAAGGAGAAACCTTTTTGCATCACTGAAAATCTTGGTGTCAGGCTGTTCACTCGCAGTAATAATAGGGCTATTTTGTGTAATGGCCTTAAATGTTTGTCCACTGCTTCCATCCCAACCGCACACTATGGAAACCCACCAAGTTTATTGTTTAAATTCTGATTGAAGGCTTTCCAAGCAACAACAAAAAGACCATTGATTTTGAAAAAAAAAAACAAATAGTTGTTCCAGGCTTAAGAAGCTGCTTGCAGACTGCAGGACATCGGTTCTTCAGGAATTAAAAGACAGACAAAACCCGCGGAGGTATGTGTCACCAATGATACCCCCAGTGCAAGCAGACTGTGTGCCTTCTCAAAAAAAAGCATGCCATTAGTTTGATCAGGAAAGAGCCAATATTGTAAACTGAGGACAAACACATCAATGAATACACCAGCTCTGGAAAATGAGATAAGAATGTGTGCAAAGCAAGAAGTGGAAGCACCTTAGCATCTCCCCCGCTTAATTATTAAGGTTAAAGCGCCAACTGCATATGACTGTATAATGTGACTTTTTAAAAAAAAAAGTTCTACACACTAGAAATAGATATAGTCCTAAGATGTGAACAATATAAAAATTTTAGTGAAACCGTTTTTAGTTCCCAAAGTTATCGGAGGCCATTTTCCGTCTTACGTTTATGACCGGTCGCATATAAGATAAGATAAGATAAGATAAACTTTATTGATCCCCATAGGGTAAATTCCTTTGTCCGAGCGGTGTAACAGTTTTAATGTAAAAAAAAAAGAAAAGAAATAAATATTAATATAAATATAAATAGAAAGGCAGGCAGAAGATAGCAAGCCAAAAAAAGAAAAAATGTAGAGGATCATGTTTGCAGGATTTCTGTTGTGCTACTTTGACCACGTAAGCTTCTGTAAACCAATGAATTCTTTGGAACGGTAGCCAGCCCCCCTGACTGACCACTTGCCTTGAGACTAATTTCAGACCACTAAGCAGCTCATACTCGCTCGAAGCAAGTTAAGTAACCGGATGACACTCGGGTGTAAACTATCCCAGGGGAAATCGCTAAACGGGATGCTGTGTTTGAATGTTTGCCTGAAAGTGAATCAACCGAATGGCCTGCGCACTGACTTAAAAACAAAAAAAATCTATTCATTTCTTAGTTTAGAATTTGATCCCAATTTTAACAAACCGGTCGCTCAAACTTTATAAGCTTAAAATCTTAATTACATCATTAAATCAGGTTGAGGTTCCATGTTTTCCATTGTGGAATTTTTTTGGACGTGGAAAAAAAAAACATTTTCCAGATCAACAGGCTGTAATAACGTAATCAGTTTGCTGTATTTCCAATTGTTGGCAGAACCAGCCTTGAACTGAGATGTTGACGGCTCAAGTTGATACTCATGCAATCAAAAAAAAAAAACAAACAATAAAGAAACACTTCCAACATTACATCTTGATATCAAGTTCTTAAAGGAAATGTTTGTCAGGTGTGTATTTGCTGAAAATTGTCCGTCTTATTGACAAATGATGCGACAGACATAATTTTCACAGTATAACTTCACTTTATGGCTGCCTCGAATATCAGCTGGTTAACATCTTCCTGATGTTTTACTCCCAGATATAAGCTTAAAAATCCATTATTTGTCAACAAATTCATCTCAATCAAAATCTTTTTAAAACTGGATTAATAATCCACTTTGGCAGCGATTAAGGGACAAATGTGCAAGATTTAGGTTTGCACAACTACTCCCTTGTCATGGATAAAGATTATATCAAGTAGCATCGGCCTTTAGAAGAAGTCCTGGACACATAACCGACTCCATGAGAGAAAACAGAGTAATGGTGGAACCAGTTATAACGCTGCGGTGTGGAATACACACTTTCACTTCACACATTCATCTAATCTGTTTTCATTAATCAGAGTAAATGTGTTGGGCTCTACTTCACTCAGACTGATAACACTCTTCTATTAAAACTGGTAACAATTATGCTTCTCCGTTAAATCCCTCCTGAGTGTTTCATTATGTTAGATCCTGAATACCGTTTTCTGAGATTAGTTTTTACCAAAGTTGTGCAGTGTCTGATAAGGTCATCGTCGCCACGAATGACTCATTCTTATCCTTTTTTCACCGATTAAAATCCCGTCTTAGCCTTTCATTTTGCACGATCACAGCAAGAAGGACTGGCATGATTCCTAAGAGGGCTTTTCTGCGTGCAGTTTGCATGTTCCTGCGTGGGTTTCCTCTCTTCAATCCAAAAGTGGTGAATTAGAAAGATTTGAATATTTGGCTAATGATTGTTGGGATAGCTTCCAGCATCCCTGCAGAATAAACTGATAATGAATGAATGAACGAATGAAAATTAGCAATAAATGAAGCAAATTCATCAGTCAGCACTTTGACCTGGGTGACTAGGTTTTCTTTTATGATGTCATAATTGCATGCAGATTGCACTATGGACCTGGTTTAGGCTGTCATTAAGTCCACGGAAATTCTTTGGGTCCGACTGATTCGGGAATTGCAAGCATTCAAAATGCGTTGGGTGTTTTACACTCCCAGGGTTATATTTGGTTTTCTGCAGACCTTCTCCGACGACATATGTTTTGGTGCGTATGGGCTAATATGTGCCGAGCAGGATGGGACACCGGAGCTTTGGAAGTACAGTTCGGTAATCTCGACTCGTTGCAAGACACGTTGTTCCTTGCACCTCCGCACACTGATGCATGGCTTACAATGTCCCATTGAAGGAAAAGAGATCTTTTGGACGGTGCGAAGAAGGGCAGGGCTACTCATTTAGCATGGATAGCTGATCCTTATCAGGATGTGTCTCGGGAGCAGAGCAGACTCTGCAATCATGACGTATTTGTGAAGTGTGACCATCGTCAAACGTTATCGAGGCAACCGGACTCGGCTTGTTCCTCCTCTCTTTCAGTTGTGCATGTGTTTTCAAAACGCTAACCGAGAGCGCTGATTCAAAGTCATCCCCTTAATTTTGCTTTTTGGTCACTAACTCTGTTGACTTTCAAACATCGGCCTCGCAAGTTGAACTCAGCAACTTTCCACAAATGACAAAAAAAAATTGGTCAATTCTGAATTAATTTACAACCTAAATAGGATGGCAACCCGTCTGTCACAGATTTCAAGATGTTACACACAAGATCAAAAATTCATTGCTCACAGTAGACTGAACAATCCTACTCTTTCCTGCATAGAGATACGTTTGCAGGCATTTTGATTAAGGAAAGCCAGTGTTCTATGAAAATAAATAGTAATAATCAAACAGAGAAAGTTCAGGTTGAAAGGGTGTCCTTCTCGCTAAATGTGTCACGACACGCATACGACAGATGAGAAGATGGCGGTGTGATGACTGAGTGACAGAGTTCCTGTGGTTTTTACACTCGTGCGTTCGCCTCCGTGCAGAAACTGTGCTCTTCGAAGTCTGCAAGAGTTGCACCACAAAGTCAGAGAGCTGTTGGTGGTGGAATGTCGTACACCCGCCGGTGGCCACACAGCTGTGGAAACAGGTTGCATGCACTGAATAGAAATGAAGGTTTTTGTCCCCACGGCAACAGCTGCTCTGAAAGATAGCGCCGTGGCGAAGAATTGCATCGGCTCCCTCGGCCGCTCAAGCTGTTGAGTTTACACACCGTCCAATGTCATGTGACAAAAGAAGGTCAAAGTCATTGAGGGAGGGGGGGCTGTGCTGTTTGCTCGTGGTGTGTTCCTACTCATCATACCCGGGGCCACGCACTGTGAGCAGGTAGTGTATTTTGTGCATAGCTAGTGTTTGTATGCGGTGATTTTGAGTGACCAACGCCCCGTAGGTTGACTGTGCAAAGGATTAGTGCGGATCGGATGGGCGCTGTTAGACGCAGTGCGGTTAGTACCGCCTAGTTTCGAGTCTTTACACTCCCAGGCCATCACGAAGCCTTTGGCGTTCATCTCTTTTGTCGTTTCAAGTACTCAGAATGACCTCGCAGTAGATTTTCTTCGTCTACCGACACCGTTTGATGAAAATAAGGGAGCTGATGCGGCGTGCTGGAAAAGGAGCAAACATTATTTGCAATTTAAGTATGTTTTTTTTCATCGCAATATGTCTATAAAGGGCATTTTGTGCATTTTTTTCAAATATTTCTTAAAATATGCCAGTCACACGTATCAATGCAGTTAAACACCAGTTGTGTCCTACATGGAAAACAGAAATCTCAGATCCACCGCTCCAGTAACTCCCGACAGCATCTCAAAACTTATCTCTT
The DNA here is from genome assembly GCF_037954325.1 of Fistularia commersonii. Classification (NCBI taxonomy): domain Eukaryota; kingdom Metazoa; phylum Chordata; class Actinopteri; order Syngnathiformes; family Fistulariidae; genus Fistularia; species Fistularia commersonii. The sequence goes on from NC_141290.1 coordinate 7,953,777, forward strand.
GGAGTTTTTTAATTGACTTTTTAGAAGACCTAGCAAAGCCTTTAACCAATCTCAGCTCAGCCCCTTTTGCCAAGTTTATTCCGTATAAGCTGACATCCGCCAGCCCAATTCTCATCTCTTGTGCTTCCACTTTTGACATCATTCCCTTTCCTGCAGAGTATTCTATAAGGTCTGGCCTGAAAGCACCTGTGATACCTTAATTCCTGTTTATAAACTCACATATTCAAATGTGATTTTTCGCATTGTACAGGCTTTCATTGCTGACTGCAATGGCCTTCTAGTGCCAAAATGAATACACTTTATGATTCTGGAAGGAGCCCTTTTAATATTTTTCTCTTACAAATGTTTACGAAGTGAAAATATACATGGGACAACATGGACGTGTAAGATCTCGCCGTTTCTTTCAGCAATGTATTGAATCTACACAAGTACACGTGTTAATATACAATATTCTGCGATAATAATCCCCGAGTGCACAAGCAACAGGCTCCAACGTGTCCATTGTGCTGTTTGTCTTGCAGAGGCGCGTTCTCGGAGGTGGTGATGGCTCGGGAGAAGGCCTCGGGAAAGATGGTGGCCATCAAGTGTATCCCAAAGAAGGCACTGAAGGGAAAGGAGATGAGCATTGAAAATGAAATCGCTGTGCTGAGAAAGTAAGTGCTAGCAGGGCGAAGCAAGGCAAGAGTTTGGCGTCTCTAAACGAGGACCGACTTGCTTCACCTTCCTCGTATTTATGTTCTAACATGATTTCACTTATCGCTCTTTTTCACCATTTTGTGTCTTACGCAATCGCCCGCAAGCGAAGGCAGGATTGCTTTGCTCCTCTCTAGCCTGATGGTCATTCCCCAGAAAGCTCAGTTATCGGTCGCTCTTGATGCGAGCGTGCCAGCTGTTGGGTGTAGTTGCCTGGTTACAGTTGCCGTCCATTATCCCCATGCTTCTTTTTGTCTCTGTTTTCTCAACCCTGTCCTAATCCTAATGCTTGCACTTCCACTACAACATCCCTAAAAGTGAATGTGCACCACTTTGTAAAAAAAAAAAAAAAAAAAAAAAAAATCGTCTATATCAACTCGGGTGTGCAATTAGTCGGTCCAGATCGTTTTGGTACGAATTGTCAAATTTGGGATATAACCGCCATAGTGAGGTCTGCCCTTTTTCTTGAATGCCCTGGATTGATTAGAGCTGATTTGTAGTGCTCGAACAAGCAAGGGGTTGCAGAAGGGTCCCGCTTCCTCCTTTCACCGGGGAGCAGGAGATGATTACTAATCTGCAGTAACATTTCCCTTGTGAACATGCTCTGAAATCATCCTCCGTTTGGTTGCTTGGACACAGACGTCCTGCGTCTTGTTTCCCTCTATTGCATTTCTCAGGTGTTGCTGCAGACAGGGGTTACCCCTTCTTGACATAATGGAATCCTCTTAGTATCTCCCTGATCCTTCATCCAGCCTTTTTTGGGAGTCATACTTCCTGTTATGTTAATATAATCAAGATACTGTTACAGGAAACAAAAGTGGATTCATTGTTTTCATTTTTACAACAAAGGGACCGGTTTTTCTCTGTGCTACGAAAATCCCATTGTCTGTTCTCTCTCCTCAGAATAAAACATGAGAATATTGTGGCATTGGAGGACATCTACGAGAGCCCGAACCACCTGTACCTCATCATGCAGCTGTAAGTGCATTTTGTTTGTGTGTCATTCTTTTCTTAACGTAGTCTTTCACGTAGCCCAGAATTTGAAAATGCGCCTTTTTAATGGTTAGATAAGTACGCGTAGTGTCCCAAAAGAGTACATTTGTTTCAATCCACCTCCAAGAGTGATCGTATTTCACATCTAGGTATCCAGAAGTGCTTATCTTCACCACGTAGTTCATGGTTTTTACAACCCAAATATAGCCGTCAGACTCAAACACCACACGAGAAAATGTGCTTTCGCTGATTCCTGATACCATCCGAACTCTGCAAGTGCCTAACTGCGCTCTTACCATGAAAGTAGCAGTAGCATAGCACACAATGAGTGAAATATTTAGATTCGTGCTATTGTTTTACAACCAGCGAACTAAATTATACACATAGAATGTATTCATGTTGGTTTCAGGCATACAATTTGATCCAGGTGGCAGGTTTTGGGAAACGTTTCAGAAAAAAATTCTCACAAATCAAATTTGTAAGGTACTGGTGTGACTGCCGTGATTGATAAAATAGCAAAAAAAAATGCTGCAAACACTGAAAGGTGCTGCATGCATTTTTGGCTGCAGGGGTGGGATCACACACAGAAGATGAGAGGGCCAAATGTGATGCAGTGCAGCTTAGCTCCTTCGGATATTCTCATAATTAACCATTATGTCTGTGCTTCATCCCCCGTGTTGAAGAAGTCTGCAACAGAATTGCAGAATCAATTTGTCGCTTCCTCATCTGTTTTATATACTGTATGCTCCCCTTACAGTGCAGTCTGACCTCATCTCAACAATCAAAGATTCTGGCAAAAGAGAATCCATTGAACAGCAGGGACTTACAAGGATCTTTCAGAATCAGAAATACGTTATTGATCCCAGAGGAAATTGAAATTGTGCATCTCAATACCTCTCGGGATGGATAAAGTTCCACAAAATCACATCACTCTGCTTCAGTGTGGGTTTATAGCATATCCACCCTGTAGGATACAGCAGACACCATGCAAACCAAGACTTGCAGAGATGTCTTACCGTGAGATTAATCCTGGATGAGATGGCTTCGCAGTCACACCTGATCCTGACAGAAAAGGCTGAGATGTGCCTGATGCTAGCACAGAATATGCCACTTCCTGTGCTGGGATGCTACACTGTTTGCACAATTATTAGGCATTGGATTATTTTGACCATATCATCATTTTATCCATAATTACCAACTCCAAGCTGTATAAACTTGAATGCTTATTGGGTTTAATGCATAGCAGGTGATGTGTATGTGTGTAATTAGCGAGGGTTTGGCCTAAGGAGATCAACACCCTATATCAAGATGTGCATAATTATTAGGCAGATTCTTCTCCTCAGGAAAAATGGGCGAAAAAAGACATTTAACTGACTCTGAAAAGTCAAAAATATCTAAGAAATTGGGGGGTGATCACAGAACCACCAAACATTTTGTTGCAAATAGTCAACAAGGTCGCAAGAAATGTGTCGAGAAGAAATGATGCAAATTAACTGTCAAAGATTTGAGAAGAATCAAACATGAAGCTACCAGGAAGCCATTATCCTCCAGCGCTGCCATATTCAACAACTGCAACCTACCTGGAGTGTCAAGAAGTACGAGGTGTTCAGTTCTCAGAGCCGTGGTCAAGGTAAGATAGGCTGAAACCTGACCACCTCTGAACGAGCCGCATAGGTTGAAACGTCAAGAATGGCCCAAGAAATATCTGAAGACAGATTTTTCAAAGGTTTTGCAGACTGATGAGATGAGAGTGACTCTAGACGGAGCAGATGGACGGGCCCGTGGTTGGATCAGTAACGGACACTGAGCTCCACTTCCACTCAAACGCTAGCAAGGTGGAGGTGGGGTACTGGTATGGGCAGGTGTGAATAAAGATAAGCTAGTTGGACCTTTTTCGGGTTTAAAATGGGCTCAAAATCAACTCTCAGGCCTATTTTTTAGCCAATTTTTAGAAGACACTTTCTTCAAGCAGTGGTACAGGAAAAAGTCTGCATCTTTCAAGAAGACTTTGATTTTTTTTATGCAAGACAACACTCCATCACATGCATCAACGTAGTCCACTGCGTGGCTTCAAGGCCATTAAAGGCCTAAAAGATTAAAAACTAATGACACGGCCCCCTTCTTCACCTGACTTAAACCCTATTGGGAACTTTTGAGCCCTTTGTAAGCAGGAACTTTACAGTGAAGGTAAGCGGTACACCTCTCTGAACAGTGTCTGGGAGGCTGTGGTTGCGGCTGCACAAAAAGTTGATTCTGACTAGATCAAGAAACTGACTCAAAACATGAAAAGAAGGGTGGCTATATTGGTCACTGAGGTTTTTTTTTGTTTTTTTTTTTCATTTTTTTTAAAATGTTTATTTGTAAATTTTGAGTTTGTTTATCATTCTCACTTTAACAGCCAAAAAATACACAAGTGAGATGGGAAAATCTTTGTTTTTCATTAAGTTCCATTATAATTCTGCACGCTAATAGTTGCCCAATAATGGTGTTCATATTGATATCCTCTCAAGAAAGCCAAAGCTTCAGTTTTATGAATTGAAATGTTCAGGTTTGAGGGTTTGTTAACATTTTAGATTGACCAAGAGCGCTGTAGTTGTACAATGACAAAATGAATCCTCAAAAATACAACTCTCCTAATAATTGTACACGCATTGTAGTCGGCGGAAAGTTCATCATAAAGCAGAGACTTGGTGCCTCACCGCTGTAGATCACTGGCTTACCTGGTCAGGAGGCATCTTCACACCATGACCACAGATCAGTCAGGTGTCAGCCACCTTGTACTGGCTGTAAGGAGGGGATTTGGCTTAATGGTCATGTTTGAATGTCGTGGTAGCAAGTATTCTGTCGTTATCTATACCGCTTATCCTGCAGATGTGGTCAAGGTGGGGCTGGAGTCTATCTCAGCAGACATTGGGTGATAGGAGGGTTCCAGCTGGATTGGTTGATCATAGGGTCGAGGCTTACAAGTCAAAATTTAATTCACACTTAAACTCCCTTTGGAGTCTTTGGTGAACCCACTTCAAACTTCACACAGAAAAGGTACCGTTGAAGTCAAACCTACTGGTTGTGGGGTGGTAGTGGTTACCATGTAGGGTTAGTATTCAAACTGAGAATGGGATTTAATTAAAAGGTATGTGTTTGACCAATTTAAAAAAATAAACCCACCTTAAACACCAGAAAAGATTGGGTAGAGCCAAGTTGCATGTTCAGAGACTGAAAGTGTTCAAGGGTTCAAGGGAGATCAGGGCGCTTGACCGCAGATAACTATGTCTTCTCATTTTAATGCATGTCTACAGGGTGTCTGGAGGTGAACTGTTTGACCGCATTGTAGAAAAGGGCTTCTACACAGAGATGGACGCCAGTCGACTGATTCGACAAGTTTTAGACGCGGTTAATTACCTGCACTCCATGGGCATCGTCCACAGGGACCTCAAGGTACATACATTTTCTACTGCATTCTTGGCAGACGACTTAATATGTATAAAATATAATTATATCACCTGATGACTCGCTATGCACTTCAGGACTTACGATTCACCAGAAGATTTACGATTCATCTGAGGACTTATTATCGGTCTGAACAGTCATTATTCACCCGAGGACTTAATATTTGTCTGTTATTCACCGAACACTTATCATTCACATGATGAGTTACTATTCCCCTGATCAGTTACTATTCACCCGCGGGCCAACAATTTACCTGAGGATGACTTGAGGAGTTACCTGTCAGCCGAGAACTTCCCATTTGTCTGCAATTCACCTTATGACTTAATATACATCTGCTATCTGTCTGAATACTTACTAATCACCAGATGAGTTACTTAATACCTCGCAAAATACTTTTCATCTGAGGACTTACGATTCGCCTGAGAAGTTACTATCACCCTGATGACTTTTCATCTGCTATTCCCCTGAAGACTTGCTATTTGTTTGGTGTTCATCTGATGATATACTACTCACCTGAAGACTTATTGTTCAACTGCTACTAACTCTACGATTTACTCTTCAATTGAGGACGTACTGTTCGTCTGCCGTTCATCTGATGGCTAACTATTTGTCTGAAGAGTTACTATCAAGCCAAGTAATATTTCATGAGCATTCAGAGAAGATCATCCAAAGAGGTTAAAGGTCTTTTCCTGATGCTTTTGACGTGAAAACTCCACCCACTTCAAGCAACAATTCCAAGAGATTTTTTTCCCCCTTTTCCTGAAATCTCAGTCGAATTAATCATCAGTTGCAGAAGAACAGATGAAAAAAGCTTCTGACGCTTTTGTCCTCCTCTCAGCCCGAGAACCTGCTGTACTACAGTCCACACGATGAGTCAAAGATCATGATCAGTGACTTTGGGCTGTCAAAAATGGAAGGGACAGGAGACGTGATGGCCACTGCATGTGGGACTCCAGGATATGTTGGTAAGCGGGCTCTCAGATTGAACATCAACTCAGAGATAATTTTGTGCTCTAGTTGGCCTCCGGCGTGGCTTAATCTAATCTGTAAATAGCTACAGGTTAGTCTTTGCCATCTGTCCCATGCAAGACACCAAGCACTTACATTCATCTCCAGCTTTTATGCAGAGTTACCCAAAACAGGCAATGTGTGACTATATAAATATAATTTTCTCCGATCATTTTATTATTCCAGCGCCCGAGGTTTTAGCTCAAAAGCCTTACAGCAAAGCTGTAGACTGCTGGTCCATTGGAGTCATCGCTTATATTCTGTGAGTACTGAATTTGGATGTAAATATAGTAATTCATCTGTGTTTTTATTTTTCTATGTCTCGCATAGGTTGCTTTCTTGGCATCTTAGCATTAGAGTCTTGTTCAGGTCGGGAATCACCACAGAGCCTCAATTAGCCTAAAACCTCTTAACCACCTGACTGAGAAAAGTGTCATGCAAGATTAGTGGCAACCCAGTTACATAAAAGAACCTGCAAAGAGTTCACGTAACCAATCAGACTGAACATGTAGAAAAAGTTTCAGGTGAAAACCTCTTGGATGTTTTCCTTTTCCACAAAGAATGAGTGCAATAGCAATGTGTTTTTTACATTTTGTTAAACCGTCAAATCGAAAGCGTGCACACTGCACTGACCTTTAATTGTAACAGTGTTATTGGTGGGATTACGCAATGCTAACATCGCCGCATTGTCTGCACGTTGTCTTTATTATGTTGTGATTCTGTAAAGGAATGGACAAGGGTTGTCTTCCAGGACTAACAAATTTGCCGAGGTTGAGTCCAAATTACGCTGACATTGTTATATTTCAAACAATTGAAACTATCTTTTTTCAGATGTACATCTTTACAGTGAAGGTACTTGGCGTCTAATGTAGGCAGGGGAACTTGGATAGTGTAGTTCCAGAAGAAAGGACTGCAGAATAATGTTGTGCAGGAATCAGAATACTTCATTGATCTCTCAGGGATCTCCAAGCAGGGTTTAAATCAATGTACAATACAATAGATGCATCAGCATAAAACCTGTTTAATTCAACTGTGGAAAAGCTGTACCCAAAAATGGGCATGCACAATAAAAGGGTTAATCAATTTATATTTATAGCGGTAAATACTGGAAAAGTCTTCCTGAAAAGTTTCCGGTGACACCATATAATGATGTGAACCTGATGAAAAAAAAAACTGTTACAAAGATAAATAATTGTATCATCAATAGAATATAGTGAATATGGAGGCTACATTAATACATTTATTTGAAGATTTCTCTGTTTCTATCGCACAAAGGACTAAATTCCTCCCCAAATTAAAAAATGTTTTGATGCTTTGGTTAGGGGTCTGATAATCCAGAGGAAGAACTCCTATATTTTTACATGGCTGCTTGCGATGAGGATGCGTTGAAATATGCAGCGCAGATTAAAGATATTCACATGACATTTTCGAGGATAATATCAAAATGGAGAGTTTATCCCTTTTCTCTCTTCTTTTTTCCACCTGTTCATATTAAAGTACCGTATAATCTGTCTGAACTAGGCCTTTTTTGCATGCTATATAAACCATGCAAAGCACCAGGGGATTAGATTAAGCTACACCAAATCCTTTTACATGGTGTGGAAGTTTTTAACAGCAGTGGGATGATGGTAGTCACATGGACTGTTCTCATGGTGTATCTTCTCAGGCTCTGCGGTTACCCTCCTTTCTACGATGAGAATGACTCCAAGCTCTTTGAGCAGATTCTCAAGGCCGACTATGAGTTTGACGCGCCGTACTGGGATGATATATCAGACTCCGGTGAGCTTTGACTCCGTGTGTGTGTGTGTGTGTGTGTGTGTGTGTGTGTGTGTGTGTGTGTGTGTGTGTGTGTGTGTGTGTGCTAACAGCTGTTTCTGGGAAAAAAAATAAACAACAAAAAAAGAAACACCCCGAGCCTGTTTAAGTTTTACTTTTCACATTTTTACATTAGTGTTAACTCGCTACAAAACAATGAAACCAGACATATCATCGATGCCAATGTAAATTGAATACTCGCGTAGGTTATGACACCTTACGCCGCCTTTCAAAGTGGCATCTTCTCACTGCCGTCATATATTTTTCATCTATTTGAAAGAAAAGCCATCTGTTTCATTTCATTACTGCTGTGATATCATCTTGCCAGAAATGAAGGATAAATATTTATCCATTTCCCAATCAATGGCATCTTTAATCAAAGCCAACCACTTGTAACTTATTCTCAAGGTTTGAGGAATAAATGATGACATGTGCCGAAAGTGGATTCTTCTTCAGGACACAAGCCTCCCCCACACATAAATCTAGAATCTTCTTTTTCTTTCAGCTGCTGTCTTCAGGGGTCAACAATTAACCCTATTCTCTGGGTCCTCTTCTCTCACACCTTCATGTCCTCCCTCTCCATTTAAAAATGCTTGTCATCCTCTAGACCTCCTGACTGCTAGTTAGTTCCAAACACAGTGTCCTTCTACCCAGATATTCACTATCCCTCTTCTGTATATGTCCAAACCATCTCACTCTGGTCTCTCTGACTTAATCTCAGATACATCTAATATGTACTGTCCCCTTGGACTCATTTCTGATTCATTCTCCCAAAGAGAACCTCAACATCTTCATCTCTGCTACCTCCAGCTCTGCCTCCTGTCTTTTCCCCAATGCCAATGTCTTTTCACACCATACAGCAATGCTGGTGTCACCACTGTCTTGTATACATTTCCTCCACTTGGGTCCCTCTCATTCACACACATTATATTCTGTCTTGCTGCGGCTAACCATTCTCCCCCCCCATCATGGAGATTCCTGTCTGACCTCATCTGTCGGCCTGTCCATCACTACCCCAAATAAGGAGGGGCTCAGAGCTGATCCCAGATGTAGACCAACCTCCATCGTGAACCCAGATGTAGACCAACCTCCAACTTGAACTTCTCAGTTACACCTAAAGCATACCACTACTGTCTCAATGCTTGCCTACATGTCCTGCACCACCTCCACCTTGAACTTCTCTGTCAGACCTAAGGCAAACCACCACTGTCTCAATGCTTGCATACATGTCCTGCACCACCTCCACCTTGAACTTCTCTGTCACACCTAAGGCACATCACCACTGTCTCAATGCTTTCATACATGTCCTGCGCCAGTCAAACATACTTCTGCTCCTCTCCAGACTTCCTCATACAATACTATAGTTCCTCTTTTGGCATCTTGCGGTAGTCTTTTTCAAGATCTTCAAAAGGCACAATGCAGCTCCCTCTGTACTTCTATTCCAGCATTTTTAAAGCAAATAATGCATCTGTAGTGAAAACATATAGCTGCACAAAAACACTGTCTTTGGCTCTCGGTCTAGTTTCCATGCCATATAAATCTCATGTTCAGCCTGATGCGGTCTTGATGTTTCTCACTTCCATTTCCACAGCCAAAGACTTCATCAGCTGCCTGATGGAGAAGGACCCAGAGAAAAGGTTCACATGTAACCAGGCGCTTCAGCACCCCTGGTGAGAAACCGGCCTAACCCTGTACCCCAGCATCGGTGACTACAGGGAACCAGGTTGAGATGAAAATGTAGCATGATGCAGACTGTCAGGCCTTCTACTTTGTCAAGAGGAGCATATCATTTCACTGCCATCTGTTGCCATGGCTTCAAGCAGCCCCCTCACCTCTGCTCAGCTTAGTCCACCCTAAGAGCGAAATCTGCTGAAATAACGACTGACAATAAGAGACTGGTGCCTTGCTCATTGAGGAGTATAGAAGTTTTTTAATGAGCATTAAGGATTTCTTTTTCCCTGGCCTGAGCCAGAGCCACCTTTCGGCTGAGGTCAGTTTCAGCATGTCTGATAGTGGCTTAGTCCGAACCACGCTAACCCTGACAAGACAAGACTAAGACTTGACGGGGCTGAGTCAAGACCAGGACAGAAGCAGATCAAGACCAAATTTTCGGCCTTTTCGGCCCTGATTATGTTTACAGGGTCTCAATTAAAAATCCAGACTCTGTTGCCATGTCAGAGGCAGGGACAACATCGGGTCAGTATGCATTTGATTCCAACATGAGGCCGAAACCCTCCAAAAAGGGTTCCAGATCCAGACCAGTCTCGAGTAGGTCAACACCGTCTGGTATCTTATAATGGCCCTTGCACCAGCAGAGAAAAGATGATATGATGCGCTGTATGTGAATGAAGGCTACTGTCAACTCATCTGAGAAATGTTCATAGTAAATAAACACAAATGAGAGGAGCAGAGGGAAAATCCACTTTGGTACAATTCATAAGGTGATAAACGTGCAAATGTGTTTGCGCGAGGTTGTATCGGTTATCTGTTTTGTTCATAGGATTGCTGGGGATACTGCTCTGCGTAAGAACATACACGAATCGGTCAGCAGGCAGATGAGGAAGAACTTCGCCAAAAGCAAATGGAGGGTAAGCAGACAAGTCTTTCTGAATTTTCAGTTTTATAATTGGCTGTTATGCGAAGAAAATCAATAGGAAAGACGTATTAGTGGTTTTTCAGCTGTCTTAATTTTTTCCTTCTCCTCTGCAACTGTAGCAAGCCTTCAATGCCACAGCCGTAATTCGCCACATGAGGCGCCTGCAACTGGGCTCCAGCTTTAGCAGCAACATTCACAACTCCTTGTCCGGCCCCTCAAGCCGGATTCCAGCCAAAAGCCAGTCTGTAGACTGCACAGCGCTGTCCCTGAAGGACTGTGAGTGACGCTTTGGATGAGGAATGTAGCCAACCGAGCTCTGCCTCTCATTAATTTCAATATACTGGTCATTTAATCAGTGTGCTCAGTCGTAGAAAAAAAATAGAAAAATAGAAAAAGCATAGATTTTCGTTTTATACACTGATCAATCATTGCATCTTGAAATGATGCGGTTTCTTGGCAAAATAAACTGTTGAGGCCGACAACCATTTTCTGACATTCAACAGGAAAAGATCTACTATAATCACAAGCAGAAGAAAATGTTGTGTTATTTTTATTTGATTAAAAATATCAGATCCTCTTTAATTTGCCGAGCGCCTGTTGAGCAGGATTCGAAAACATTTGAATATTATTTCATCTCGCGATGAGGCAGTTTGTGCAGCACTATTACATTATGTGGGAAAACAAACTAAGATGATAGTTTGCTTTGTTGTCATGGAGACAGCTCAGTTCAATTTTCCATGAGCGGAGTAGTGGTATTTCAAAGTTAAATTCTTCATGTACAAATAAGTGCCTACAACAGGGGTGGGCAAACTACGGCCCGCGGGCCACATCTGGTCCGCCGGTCTTTTTAATCCGGCCCGCCGAAGATCGGGACAGAATCCATACTTGATGTGAATGATTGAATAATTGGATCGATGAATGGGGGAGCGCAAACAGGAGATTAATTCATTTTTGGAGCTACTTGAGAATTTTCCTGAGCAGAATGACACAGTAAAGGCTAAATCACACAGCCAATCTGTGTGATACTGACACACATGAATGAGCTGGATGTGAAGCTACGAGGGAAAAAACGGTTTGTGCATGAAATGCAAGCAAATGTCTGAGCCTTCAAAATCAAGCTGGTTTTATTTTCAAAGCAAATGTCAGACAAGTGTGATATGTACAGTTAATAAATTCCTTTTTTTTTATTTTTTTTATATGTATCATATCTCGTAGTGACCCGGCCAGTCTGTCAAATTTTAAAAGTCAAGTTTGCCCACCCCTGGTCTACAAACTAACCATATTACTCTGTCCCCCCCCTGCAGGTCCTCTTTTGCCGTCTGGTCTTCGCGGCCAAAATGAAGACTCCGCCGTGTCTCCCTCTGTCTTGGAGGAACCATCGGTGGTTGCGGAGACGCTGAGGCCTCGGCCCTCGACCGTCACGGTCATACACATGGGGACCAAATGACGCCAGGTTCCGCGGGAGGTGAGCTGGGAGACTACTGAGCTTTAAAACCGGAAACCCCCGGCCTCACGATTCAAAGCCCTCACCCAGCTTGCTCATCTCGCTGCCTCCCAGCCGTCCTTTGCGACCTGAGGGTGGAATTTGGCGGAGCATCTTTACCTTTTACTCTAGGATCGGCGTGACCCCGCAAGGGCTCAACCGCTACCTTTCAGACGTGGAAGTAGAGTAGAGGAGGAGCCACTCCCAGTCTGGATCCTGGTCATCTGCAAGGTAGCTCCCCCCCCCTGGGAATCGTCACACTTAAGGGAACTCCAAGTTTGACCCCGAGTGTCACGAAAGAGGGATTGTTGAGTGGAGTGAAATATAAACTTGTCGTTTAAACGGTCAGCTCTTGTGATTCTTCGCTGCAGCGGCTCACGGGGTTATTACTCCGAAGCAGTAGGTCGGTACGTGTTTCCTGTTCGCTTAATATTGTGTAGATGTGATGTAAGAGCTGGAACCGTTAGCTTCGGCTGTGGCCGGGATGCCGGTCGAGGTTTCGCGCTCCGCGGGAACGTGTTTTATTTTATTTTTTTTTATAATGTACAGAACGTCACCAGCAGAAATGCTGAATTACGAATGACGTTCTTGCACTGAATGACAGAGAAATCATTCCGACGTCCCGCTATTTGTTTATTTGCTCTTTACGAGACCGCGAGGTTCTCCTCTTTACGGCAAGAGTGCGATGGCGTACCGTCGCCGGGTGACCAGTTCTCAGGGAAGCGTTATGACTCGAAGTTAATTGATCACCGTGGACATGGAATGTTCTGGTGAAACCTCTTCATATCAAACTGGTGGTTTGAATATCGTCACACCGAATCATTTGTTCTAATTTAAGCGATATTCATGTTTTTGTCTGCGTTCATGTAAATGACCGACTTGTAGTTAAAGAGGTTTATTCCCCTTTCATGGACTGTCACTGTTTTCATCCTTTTCACTCACTTTGCTCTCTCACATCGCTTTCATACCAGCCAAGTTTGGCAGAAGTGTGTGTGTGTGTTTCTTTTTTTTTTTTTAAATCTCTCCACCAGAATGATAGATGGGCATGCTCAGATTGAGGGCTAAAGCTCTGCCACAGTAGATAATCAATTGATTATTGATCGACTGGAAATACAATCCCAATAATGCGGTTTACTGAAATACTAGGTGTGCATTTTTTTTGTCTTCCTGTGATTTCAGAAACGTCAAAGTATAGCAAAGAGGTTGATGTGAACTTCCCAAAATGCATGTGCTACATATGATTACAGAAATGTTTTTTTAGATTCATTTAATAACTATTGTAAATAAACAGTTAAATACTATGCATTTTCATTCATTGCTTATTCCTGCTTTCAGGTAACGGGTAGGGGGGGCAGAATTTGATCCCAGCTGTCATATAGAGACATAAACCCATTGACTCTTATTCAATCATATAGATTCTATATGATGTTTAACTCACTCATTCACCCGTCATACAAAGACACTCAACCGCTCACTCTTATTTATGTCATCCAGAGACAAACAACCATTCATTCGCCACTTTTTCACATCTCCGATTAAATCTGTTCAGATTATATAGTTGTTAAAAAAAATAGATTCTCCATTAATTGTTTATAAAAATAAAAAAAACAACAACTCTTAATTGGTGACAGAAGAATAAGATTGTGACATTCTGATTTTTAATTATTTTTTATTTATGGAATATAATTGGTAATCAATTTGGACGAACATTCAGAAAATCAAATATTTTGAATGTTACATACGTGAGGGTATAAAGAGATAAAATGTCCAATAATGATGGTTCATGACTGTGCACCGGTATAATGCTGTCTAAATGTTGAAGAAATTTCTTTTAAAATTGGCTATTTCCACTCTCAATGTCGTATTCATGTCCCTCTGCTGCCGAGCTCAGTTGAAGTGACGGTTGTATTCTTGGGGCGGATTGATCCCTCCGCTGCTCAGCATCCTCTGTGCTCCTGTGCAGTTCTGGAAGAACATGACGAGAATTAGAAGTCGTCCGAGGGCAAATAAACTTAGTCACTGCTGATATTTACATACCGTCGTGGTCCTCTCCGATGTCACGCTTGAACTCGATCCCCTTCTCCTCGTGGAACTCTTTCTTCTTTTTGGCTGCCGCCTGGATCAGCCTGTGTTCAGCTCTGATGTAATTTAAGTATCATTTGTCTTTAGTGAGCCGACAAAGTCGTATTAGCTGTCCCAAAAATCTACTGTCGAATTGTTTTACATGGAAAACCAAGCATCAGTTAAGGTCATGTGAAGGTTAAATCGTAATGTTTTGGTTCGTTCGTGTGATTCCAATATTCTTATTTGTATTTCTAGTCCATAAAATACATCTAATTTCTCGGATTCAGTCTGTCGTCGGGTCCGTCGGGCCCGGCCGTCTCCGCAAACGTGATAAACTTAAAACGCTCGCCGCGATGCTTGTTTCCAAGAACAAGGAAATGTCCGGTCTGACCTGGATGAAACAATATGCATGTTTGAACACAAGGTGCAAGGTTATGACACTGGCTAAAAACTGAAATGTTTTCTTATGCCTGCTTATTTAACTGTCTTATTATTACTTTATAAAAGACCGTGTATCTTACGATATCAGTTTGACACATTAACAAAATGATGTCAAAAATTGTATAAAGCCTTATTGAGAGCTCAGTGCTTCTTCACTAAATGCTACAACAACTTTGATACAAATAATTCTTTATTTATTGTCATTAAATAGAATTTATATCAACATATTGTAATCTATTGTATTTTATATGTACTCATATATTCAAATAGGAAAGTAGCTTTCCTCTAACCAGAAAGTTTGGACACAAGAAGACCTTCGCTTTCGGGTCGCTCCCCCAATCACATGCTTCCATCTAAAACTCAGTTTTCACCAAGCCATTCTGGAGTTCATCTCACAAATATCACGTGCACGAAGTTGTACGGGATATATACATTCGTTCGCTATTTCCTTTCACTTTGCTTTCCAAACGTATGATCTTGGTCTCTCGGCGGTCTTGTTTTCACTCTGAAGTTCTCGCTACATGTCGTCTAAAGGCTGTGAAAGGATCTGTTACCATTAGTATGAATAATACGTACCAAATCTTAGACAGCTAATGAATGAATGGTTCAGACTGCCTATGACAGTCTGCCAATGCCTTTTTGAGACTGTTACTGTTTATACTTGTACCACAAAATGAGAATTGGCATTGAATTTGTTGATGTTATTAGCTGGTAATGCCTGTTAGAAATAAGCCTGATTTATTTCCCTACTGTGTTTTTTCCCCTGAGTTCACTCATTCACTACATTTTCAACCACAACTAAGATTCCTGGAATGGTTTCTCCCCTTCCCACGAAGAAAACTGTTCATGACAGTTTTATTCTCTTACTCAACTGTAAAAAAAAAAATCATACGCAAGTTTTATTTGTTGGAATGCTATTCGTGAGTTGTCAATGTGGTGTGAATTGTTTGAGGTCCGTGCCATCTCGCTGCTCCTGTTTGCACAATCTTCTGCCTCTGTGTGACCACATTGATCCAGAACACACACACACACACACACACACACACACACACACACACACACACACACACACACAAAGAAATGCATCATGTGATATGTGGTTTAGATGCCAGTAACTTAAGTGTGTATCAAAAATCATTTTTCTAAATGACTTGGATTTGTTGTCATTTTTCTTTTAGAATACTCTGCTTATAATAGAAAGTGTATCTGCTTAAGTGTCTAAATGCAACTGAGGTTCTTGTAGTTGACTACTTTATTCAAGAATATAGATGGCACCATTTGATATAGTTCCGTGTTCATTAAATCAAACATTGAAATGTTCCCATGTGTACTTTTGTTGTTAAAAAAAAACCCAAACACTTTCACGCTTGATTACTTGAGTGGAATATCAGAAAGAGGATATTTTATTTTAGGCACCGTCAATGTTTTTTCATATAAAATGTAGTATTTTGATGCTACAATACACATCAATATTACTTTTTAAGATGGAAAATACTCAGCATAGCCATGAAACTATGAAAAAGGAGTACATAAGTAATGAATCTCAAATTTAATCCATAAGAATGATCAGTGTGACAGAAAAAGCTAAAGCTCGGTGAAAACACTCACTTATAAGCTCCTTCTTAGATTTTTTATCCTGCTTGCTTCGACATTTGAGGAAGGTGGAAGCATCGGCCTCTTTCATGAAGACCCTCAGTGGATCTGAAAAAACATGCAGGGAATAACATCTCCTTTTTACCTGAATCGACTGAAAGATGGGGTTTACAGATGCATTCATTTACCTTGTGGGTCTCTAGCTTTGCCTCTCCTTCTAGCCACAGCCTCTGAGGACACTGAGTCAGAGGACAACAGATCACTCTTCCATTCCCAGGGTATGAAGAGATGTCAAAGAGAAGAAACCTAAAATGAAGTGTTGTACTCACTTGGAAAAAAAGGAAGGAGGGTGAGGAGGGCCAGCAGGCCTGCGTAAGCCCAGGACATCCTCAGCTCTGTGTCAAAACAGAGGGAAGAAATGAGGATGAGAAGGAAGGAGAGCTGACAGACATGTGTGTGAGAGGTGGGTGGAAGCTGAGAGGAACATTTACTGTTTGTCAGAGGGAGTGGGAGTGACAGTGCAGGTTTGACGTGTGGTTGTATTCAACACGAGAAAATTGTGATTAACAGACTATCCTCTAAGATTGGTAAAGGTGTAGAGAGATGGTCAGAGTGAGCTGTGGTGTGTTTTGGTGAATCTAGAAAAAACATACAACGGGGTGCCAAAAGAGGAACTATGGTACTGTGGTGAAGAAGTATGTTAGACGGGTGCTGGACATGTATGCTTGCAATTAGACGGTGGTGGTGTGCCCTAGCTGTGGCAGAGAAGTTCAGGGTAAAGGTGAGACTACATTGGGGATCAAATCTGAGTCCCTTCTTGTCCGCAGTGGCGATGGACAGGAATCTCCATGTTCTATGATATTCGCACATTACATGATCTTTTGAGAGACTAGTGAGCGGGTGGAGCAACATCGAGAGGTGGAGGTATGCCCTTGAAAGGAGAGGAATGAAAGTTAGCCGCAGTAAAACAATACTTGTGTGAGTGAGAGGAAGCCAAGTGGAACCGTGAGGCTACGGGGGGGGGGGGGTGATAATAGTATCAGCTACAATGAAAAAATCAGTGATTGTGGCAGAGGAAAAGGCAGGAAGCAGAGCTGGAGGTAGCAGCGATTATATTGAAGTTCTCATTGGGAGAGACGAAAATCCGGAATGAGTCCAGGACAGCACGTGTTAATGGTTTCGAGATGAAGTCAGGCCGAGATGTTTTTGACATGTGCAGAGGAGGATGTAGTGGTTAGAACTGACAGGAGGCCGAGAAGAAGTTTACGTATGCAGTGAGAAAGGACATGAAGTCTGTTGAGAGAGAAGAGGATACAGGTTTACATTTGATTTGCTGCGGCAACACCTCAAAAGAAGCTCTGAAAGGAAGAGATATTTAAGATAAAGACTGTCATTATCAGTGCACTTAACACTAAGCTTTTTAGTTCTGGGCATGGATTTTGTTTGTTGTTGAAAGTGGAGCCTAAATTGGTAGAGAGCAATGTGATGTGGAGCAAAAATACCAAAAGGAAATGTCAGTTGAGCATGTATGGACCCAAGACCAACAGAAAAAGAATTCCAAAAAAAAAAAGAAAAAAAAAAAGCTAGGTTTAAGGTCCTGCAGGAGGTGCACAGTAACTCGAACAGGTGCGGGCAGGAACAGGGATCTCAATGATGCACTTCAAGGGACCACTGAGGTTCAGAAGCTACAGCCAATGGACCACAGGTGACCAACCCAACCATCAATGAGGCTGAGGCGATGGCTTTTACACCCTCATTGATTGCCGGTAATAGGCGGCAGCTGTGTGTCCTGTGACGAGATCAGCCGCGCTTGGAGGCGGAACCATGACAAAAAGACTGACATTAAAACAAGGCATGGGCTGATTGGAAGCCGCTTTTTCTGGTAAGTACAGTACTTCAGACAACTCTTGACGACAAGGCTGCTCCCTGTCATCCAGCTGAAAGTATGCAACCTTCTGTTTGATTGAGTTTTTTCAGTTTTTCTCCCACCTACCGGTAAATCCCGGATCTGCTCCCGAAAGGACTGACCCATGGAGCGAGGCAAATAGTTTGGCTACCCTCTTGTTACATTTCTGTTATTTTCGGGGGCTGGGGAGGGTAATGAGACAATTACACTATTTTGCAACTGATGAATAGTTATAAGGTCCAGAAAGGATTTTTTTTTTCTTTTTTTTTATTCCAGTGAGGTTGATAAAGATTGAGCAGCAAGTATGGTATTGAACAACAAACCTTGATGCCTGAAGAGCTATTAAGTGATGTTAGATAAACAACAATCCCACAATTATGTATTTTGTGATTAATCTATAATTCTACTTTGTGAAATGTCTTCTTTGCATCTGTCATACTTCTGCAAAAGCTACAAATCTACATGAAGTGATGTGCCTTTTAACAGTGCTCCTCATATGACACATGTGTACACACACACACACACACACACGCCTCCCTATTCAAGGTTGTTGAGCAAGGCAGTGAATGTCTAAATACTTCTCCAGGTTCATTCACAGTGGTAAAATGCAGAGGTCAAATTTCATATATGTGTATATCTGAATGTGAGAGAGGAATAAAAGTCTCAACTTCGGGTGTTTCAACACTATCAAAATAAAAATAGTTTAAAAAATTAATACTTGACAATAGGATAGAAATAGATACAAATAAATAAAGTATGACAGCTACATGTTTTGCCCTTTAATTTTTTTCATTTACATTTTTTTTAATTTTTGATTTTTGCTTTGAATATTTTAAATCATTCACAAAATTCACTTTTTTCCACATGCATTTCATTCTGCATATGCTCAAAATGGAATATGCAGAAGCATGCACAAGTAATAGTAGTAGCATTAGATCACAAACTTACTTTTTTCCATTTTTTGTACAATTTTTGAAGAACATTTGATTATAATATTGTACACAGCAGAAGACAACTGAATCCAGTAAAAAAAAAAAAAAAAACAACATTTTTTTTTGTTTATTACTGGGTTTAGTTTACCTCTTTTGTGTACAAGATGATATATTTGTGTCTTTACATTGATATTACAGTCCTTGATTAAACAGTGGCTTCATCCTTTTATCATTTTTATGATGGATATTGTCTTCCCAACTGATTTTTTTTTTTTTTTTTTTTTTTTAAAGACCTTTCCACAATTTAACTCCTGAAACTGAAACTCGCATATTAGAGAATTTAGTTCCATTCCTTCTCCTTCTGCAAACAATGTATTTCATTTGATTGGAAGTCAGTGATTGGTGCTATTTTTGAATTTGACCAGATCCTGACATTTTTACTTTTTAAATTTAGATATTCTCTTTCTGAAGAAAACTAGTCTGTGAAGGTTCTCGGTCATGCAGGTAATCGTTAATTCTTGTCAAAATCTTCTTGTCATGGCAATAGGGCTTGATTTTGACTTTTCACCTCCCATCAGAGATGCTTCTGCAGTTCTTTAGTAAATCTAGTTCCTTTCAAATGATAAAGGAGCCTTTGAGATCAATAAATGGAAGGCCTTGTCTGAACTTTATGCATTCAGATTGAGACATAGCGAAATACCGGTGGCGGGCCGTACGTTTCACATTCAGGCCTTCCGTAGTGCCACATTTATCAATCCACCCCTCAATAACTGCTATAAAACCAAACTTATTCTGCAGTTAGCGGACTGAAAGTGACAGACCAATCCTTTTCCATGCTGCAACAGGCCAGGCAGCTTCGGCATTGCCCGACCTTTTTTAGCCATGTCCAGCTTTTCTTGAAACGTCCGTCTTGAAAATGGTCTCGACAGTAAATCTGGAACCCCATCCATTTCTTCCCTCCCTTCAGCCATCATGGGTCGACAAATTAGCTTATATGAATTATATGAACGCTCGCTACAGATGCGGCTTGCTAGCTCTGGCTAGTATGCTCTCTCACTATCCAATCAAAGGGCGTGTGACAAGTTGGCGTTACCGCAGCCTTCTGGAAGGCCTTGGTATCGCAACTCAAAATCTGATTTTGTCAGGGTTCACACCTGATCCCAATTGTAATCGGCACCAGCTGCAGCAGATGCCACTAATCAAGATCCCTATAAAGGGCAGTGGCACGCTCTGCCTGGCGCTGGGGGATTTTGGCTCTCAGATCACTGCAGAGCCCTGCCACGACCGGACCCCAGGTGTACCCTCTGTCCCCTCCCTCGTTACGACCGGACCCAGTTGGCCGGTGTAACCTCTGACCCTGTCTGCAACCCATCCAGTATGCCACCCTGCCTGGGGCCCGTCCAGTCTGCAACCTGTCCTGGTGAGACCGAGCCTCCGCAGTCTCGTCTGCAACCCGTTCCGTCCGCAGTCCCGTCTGCAGCCCGTCCTGGTGAGACCCAGTCTTTGCAGTCCCGCCTGCAACCCGTCCTGCCATTTCAATGCAATAAAAGCGCTTTCAACCATCCCTGCTCTGAAGTGTGGTTCCCTGCTCGAGTCCGCCCCAGCGTCACGTGACAGATTTATTGAAGCATCAGTTTCATTGACCCTTATTTTTTTGCGAGAGCACCCGTGAATCTGATTCTTTGACTTTGACCCCGTCTGGCAACGAATAATGGCTGAAATGTGATCGGTTAAATGCTTTAGTATGAAAGTACATGTCTGGAGGCGGCATAGCTGTGGAAAAAGCTATGAAAGGAAGCGGACAGACCATTTGGAATATATATTTAATAAGTATTCACGGACAAAATATAATTAAGAATCGGAACAACTTAATTCCGAAGGAAATTGTTGTGCCAGAGTTTCAAGTAAAACATAACAATTATAAATAATAGTAGGAGGGAGAATAAGACATAAAAATTAAAGCCTGTTGTTCAGATACTTTTTAAGGGCCAGCAGAGAAGGCCTTGCAGGCCCTGACGGCCCACCACTGATACGAAGAGTACCAGAAATACTAGTATTAATACCGGTACTTTTCGTCTAAAAGTATTTGCACTACTGAAAGTGGGAGGTGCAGTGGCAGCGCATTCGTCTGCAGTTCCGGTTCCCGCCGCTAGGTGTCGCTGTTTCCCTCCCCCGCAGGGAGAGCCCGGAGACACGCAGGGAGAATCCACGCCAATCGGCCGCTGTGATCTTCTGCCAGAGTGACACCGGCGTGTCGTGCTTTTTTGTTTTCGGAGTCTCCGATGACCCAGCAGAGGCGGAGATCTCGGACACCGGAGCCCCACGGATGGAATCAACTTCCGTCCGAGACAAACTACCGTCGCAGCGACTCACGGAGAACCGGCAGCCGCGGGGGAGCGACGGCGTCCGGCCCGAGAGGAGCTTCTGAGGTCGGGGACTTCGGTCGGAGCCGCGGCTTCCGTTTCTGGTGGGTCTGACGCCGGTTAGACGTGTTGGCGGTTCGGTCGGCACCGGACACGTCCACGGGAGAGGACGGTCCGACGGTTTCCCAGGTACCGGCGGGGTGGGAGTGTTCCTCGGGCTCCTTAGTCGACAGCCCGGAGTCGAGCAACGCGTCCCGAAAACATCACTGAAAACTTTTAGAAGGTTCTGGAGGTTCGCTTTACTCCCGAGTTCTCTGCCTCGATGTCCCCGTGTCTCCTTCGACATCTCGGTGTCTCCATCGACATCTTAGTGGCTCCTCTCCGTGTCTCCTTCACCATCCCTGTGTCTCCATCAATGTCTCTGTGTCTCCATCAATGTCCCCTTCAAGTCTGTTTATCTTCTTTAACATCCCTGTGTCTCCTTCAACTCTTCTGTGTTTCCTTCAACGTTTCCTTCATCGTCTCTGTGTCTCCTTCATTGTCTCTTTGTCCTCTTCATCATCTCTGTGTCTCCTTCAATGGTTCTGTGACTCCTACAATGTCCCCTCTTAGTCTCTTTATCTCCTTTAATATCCCTGTGTCTCCTTCAACGTTTCCTCCAATGTCTCTGTGTCTCCCTCAAGTCCCCTTCAAGTCTCTTTATCTCCTTGAACATCCTAGTGTCTCCTTCAACGTCTCTGTGTCTCCTTCAACGTTTCCTTCATCGTCTCTGTGTCTCCTTCAACATCCCTGTGTCTCCTAGAAGTCTCTTTATCTCGTTCAACGTCCCTGTGTCTCTTTAAATGTCCCTGTGTCTCTTTCAACGTTACCTTCATTGTCTCTTGGTCCCCTTCAACGTCTATATGTCTCCTTCAACGTCCCTGTGTCTCCTTCAACGTTTCTTCGATGTCTCTTTGTCCCCTACGACGTCTCTTTATCTGATTTAACGTCTCTGCGTCTCCTTCAACGTCCCTGTGTCTCCTTCAATGTTTCTTTGATGTCTCTGTGTCCCCTTTGACGTCTCTTTGTCTCCTTCAACGTTTCTTCGATGTCTCTTTGTCCCCTTCGATGTCTCTTTATCTGATTTAACGTCCCTGTGTCTCCTTCAACGTTCATTTGTCTCCATCAACGTCCCTGTGTCTCCTTCAACGTTTCTTTGACGTCCCTGTGTCTCCTTTAATATCCCAGTGTCTCCTTCAACGTTTCCTTCAACATCCCTGTGTCCCCTTCGATGTCTCTGTGTCTCCTTTAGCTTCCCAGCGACTCCGTCATCGTCCTCCTCGTCCTGCGAGGTTTGACTACAAATGCGTTGAACCTCGACGGCGCCGGGTCGTCAGGCTGAATCCCAGAAAGACACTTGTCCACGTGCGACGATGGAAAGATGTCGTCCAGTGATCTCCAGCTTTAGATCTTCTGGAGATCCTCTGGACGACGACGCTGTGTTTATATGTTCTATCACTCTCAAGGAGAGGAATACACAGCGGGGCGTATCGACTCATTCATCCTATGAATATTTATTTTTGAAGGGTTGACAATATGAACCACGACAAACCAAATATTTCTACTACCGCGGTACTAATACAGCAAAGTTCGATTTGAATAAAGCCAATTCTAAAAATGAATAATTTCAATTAAAAAATAAAGTCCCAAAGCTTGCGGGCTCATTGGGAATGACACATATATAAATGAATGAGCTCAAAGTCATTTCTCATCCATTGGTTGATTCGCCAGAAAGGATCCTTGCGGTCGTCTAACCGGGTTTTAACATCTGTAGATGAGAGCAGGTCAGAAATGTATTTTCCTGACGAGTTTTCTTGCGGCCATTGAAGATTTCATTCATTCATTATCTGTCACGCTTGTGCTGCAACCCCTGTGTTTGTGCGCTAATATTTTTTTGTTGCTCATTTTCTAATTTTCGAACCGGCCTCAAAAACGAAGAATAACCTCGTTCTAACCTGTTAAACCGCTTGTTGCTACAATAGAATTTTTGAAAGCTCCTTCTCAGCTCTTTGTAGGTCTTTTTCAGCTTATCGTTCTACCCCAGAAGGAGCGAGCGCCGTCGCGTTTCGACTTGTAATCCTGTTGTGCCGCCCAGAATTGTCATTTTAGTTGGAACCGAAACGACCAGGAGATTTCTGCCTTTACCATGGACATACATGTTGACCACATCTATTTGCATTGATTTCGCTACTTATATTATTAACCGCCCATCTCCAGATGATTTGTGGCCTTTTGGGCATTCCAGACTTCCTATTTACTTCCTACCGACCTATTGAAAAAAAACGAATTCATTCATTCTTTCTTCGAGTCCAATCCTCAGATGCTCCATGACACACATGATGCAAACGCTAGTGTGTGTGCGCAGTGACTGTGCAAGCACATATTTAAACTGATGGCCAAGACAGCTGGCTGAAGGTTAATGTGTCACAGCTCTCAAGGAAGCAGCTGCTATGCCACAGCCCAGCACTTGGGTCTATAGATAGCCATGAATACGAATGCTCCCTCTTTCTACCGCCGCATTAACAGAATTCTGGAGCTGCTGTGCGGCTGAAACTTCTCCGTTGCAATTGCCACATCTGACAAATGTTGATAGCTGCAAGTTCGGCTACTTGACCTCCCTCAGCCTGAAAACATGTTGGCATTTTTTTTTTATAACTGGCGACCCATTTGATTGACTTACTCCTTAATTGCCACATATTTGGCTTGTTATCAGCAGGATTCTAATCCTGAACAGGTGAGGGCCGGATATGACTTTCTTTCTGTTACTGTTGGCAGGATTTGCAGAAACTGTCTGAACACTTGTCTGATCTTTATTTGGACCATGACACACTAATGTTTCTCCATTGCAAATTTTATTCTAGCCAGCAGAGCTTGGTTTCAAAGTGGGTCTCTGAAATTGTTCATGTAGTCCATTCGTCCATTTATGTTTAAATTTGCTTAAATTAGAGATTCAGCCCATTGTTTGATAATTTTTTGATCTCATGTAAAATTATTATTATTTTTTTTTTCTTTTTTGTAAATGAATGGCTCAGTTCTTTGTTCATAACCCCATTTATTCAATCTAAAGCTAAGCGAAGTTCTCACCACTCTATGGAAGAAAAGGAGAAATTCTGTAAACATCTTGACCTGAGAAGCATTCAAACAGATTAGTGTTGAGGAAACAAATCAAAAGTAATTTCATTTAAACAATTGTTTTTTTTTTTTGGAAGGAAAGCTGAAGTTAATCGAGTGTACATGTACACATATGCATATTTATCCCCCCGAACAGTTTAAACGAGAACCCACCGAAGCAATGATACAAAGGCTATCGAGAGCCGTTTGCAGTTTGACATTGAAACTGATAATTTGATAACCTCATCCTGCTGATTGGCCCGTATCACAAAGCACGGCTCCCTGATAACAGGAAAAGAAGTCGTGAAAGGCTTCTGGGACCTGAAAGGGAAAAATTGAGGTATTGTTGGGGAGGTGGTCGCTCGTGATCACCTTCTCTGGTGCTAATGTTCTGCTCAAAAACCACACCCAATGCGATCTGAATTGATCTGATGAGTCCACGCCCAGGTGATCGTCTCCACAATGAGGTCAACATATACAAGTGATTGTTTTGCTTAAGGTGGTTCCTCATTTCCACTTCATTTGTAAAGCCTAGCTTTGCTCCTTAAGGTTTATGTGTCCCCGCCATCAACAGGATTTTGAGCAGTTTTCATTTTTTTTTTTGCATGCCTGTGTTTTAAGACAAATCTACGCTTTGTGGCTAGGTGAGCATGCACTTTACTAACTAGACTAGTGTCACAATACTAAAAGGCAAAAGGATTACTGTAATTTCATTTTAAAGGCCAAATTGGTAAACAATCACTTTGTACTTCTGAAATGCAAGGGTGAGGGTGAGGTTTTTTTTTTTCTCTTTTACTTTTTACTTTTTTACAAGTGGCTTTTTGTTTAACGCTGACTTATTGAACAGCCGGTATCGATGTATATTTATATGACCAAATATTGTGGTTATTTGTCATCCTCCAAAGTCGGATCAAACAATTTTTTAATTGATATGATTAAAGCATTTGGTATGAACAGAAATTATTTTACCTTCTTGCACATGTTATTTTTGTTTAACTGAGGCATATTTGAAAAATAATGTATTGATTAATAATTATCCTAAAGTTTTCTGAATAATTATATACAAAACATGTTTTTTTTTTCTTATCTAAGCTTCTTTCCTTTGAATGAGCCTTCATTCTCAGGAAAAAAAAACTCTGTCTTTCCTTAAGTCAACAAAAAATGCACAATTGCGGTTTAGATCTACAAAAGGCAACCTGAATGAATTACGTTGATTATTTTACAAATATTCCTCGTCAGATCACACAGAGAGCTTAGTTGCAGGTCTGTCTGTCAAACGGCCATTACCCTTGGAATGGTCTTAATGATTCAATCTTGAATCTCCATTGCCTTAAAGATCGATGGGCGGTAATTGCAGTTCTTGTCTGAATTCCTCAGGCTATTAAATCTGGTAAGAGGTATTTGCATTTGCCAAGATTCCCCTAAGCATCTCCCAGCGGCTAGTCTTACGGCGCCACAGAATTCTGTGGAATCCGGTGACACACAGTATTTTCTCCAGTAGCAACTGCACAACGTAACGGCATGCAGCTCACCTTTACACCTCCTTTGTCTTTGGAAAAGCCTTTTTTCGAGTGTGTGTGAGATGAAGGCTTTAAGTTAGTTAGTTCCTTCACTCATGCCCTCTTTTTCTTGGTCTTCTCTTTACGCAAGCAACTCTGAGCTCACCTATGAATCATCCCAACCATCATGCTTTGTGTCTTTGTTCATTTTTGCAGCGAGTAGCTGTTAATAGGGGTTTATTCAATATTGAAGGCAGGGGTCGCAGAGAGGATGTGACCATAAATTTCCAATTTCATCACAGGGCTCAGACTGTGGTAATTGAAGAGGATCAATGAAAGAAAGTTGCAACCCGCCGGAGGGTTGGTTTCGGGTCACAGACTTTTGGTTTTACATTTCAGTGCTGCTGTAGGCTTTTGATAAATCAAAAGCAATACATGAATTAGACGGCTTTCGTCATCCAATTTGCACCCCTTTCTCCTGTTCGCCCCCGGATTCACCCAGCTGATACTTTATGGAACTGAGATGTTGGGCGATTGAAAATCTGTATGCGTGCAATCTCTCTGCATTTACAACATGGAAAAAGCAGCAGTTGCCTTGGTAACAAATCCTGAATCACTGTTGCACTTGAACCCCTCCAGCCCACACTGCCCTCCCTCTCCCCATCTCCGGCCTCCTCTCCGTGGAGCCGAAGCACAGGTCTCAGAGCGGTCTAGCCGAGATATGGTCAGGACCGTGAATCGCATACAGAACTCTACACTCGATCCCGCAACGCGACCGTTGGCCGGGGAATTTCGCTCAGAAATTGTCCATGGAACTCTTATCATTTGAATTGGCCACCAGATAATCCTGAAATGAGTTGCTCCAACTTCTAAACAATCTGTTTTTTACAGAGGTGCAGATAAAGTTAAATGAGTGCTTAGCATAGTTACTCACACTTTTTTTAATTCATCATGACTCTGTCCGTAGACCACGGTGAGAACTGAAGCATGTATCCAAAACTTATCTACATGTAAAGCGTCCTAATTGGCACAATGTCAATACAGCCGGACTTGACTTGACTTGAAAGCAGCTGAGAAACAGGAGGCAAAGCACGTCATCGACGGGAGTGGTTCTGATGTAATCTAGATGTGGCAGTGTGCCGTTTATTGAAGAGGCAAAAATATGCGTCATTTAGAAGAAACTCACCCAAAACTTTTTTTTTTTTTTAACTGAAAAAAATATTAACTAAACAGTGTTTTGAGGGCTGAGATTTTCCCATCATTTCACCTGTTTCTCTTACTTATTTTGCAAAGATCTGCTAGGTTATTAGGGTCAGAGTGAGCTGCCCAGGCAAGCATAGATGGCTCTCCCCTGTTACAATGGATGTGTCATGAGATGGATTTGTCATGACTGTCTGGTTCCGCCTCATCTTAGCGCTTAGAATGATTAATTTAATTGTTGCTAGACTGAGAAGGAAAGTTTGTCAGTGCCTAGATGAAATAATTATATAGAAAATGTACAGATTAGCAAATTAGCAGAAATAGTGTCTGACAGTTCTACATCAGAGGATGTAAAATTTGTACTGTTTAGAAAACATATGTGATCTGTCTCTCACACCGGAAATGTCAATTAAATATTCAGGGTATTTGATAAAACTGATAAGTCAGATAAGTCAGAGGGTGTCCCCACTACCGTGGCACTTAGAGACCATCTTTATTTTGGCAATACAGTGGACTGTTGTGTTATTTTTGTTTGTTTTGTTCTTTTTTTTTAATTTTTTTATCACCTTATTTTAATTTGCTTCTATAAAGAACCTGATCTTTGACGCCGGCTCAAAGACTGCAACACATGGACATGCTCATGTTATCTTTTGTACCCAATATTGGATCGCCATTGCAAACTGAAGCCAAAATGAAGTACTCGGTGTGTTTTTTTTCTGTTACTGGAGCACATCATCTTCAGGATGGGACATGTTGAGAGGTCAGAGATGGTCTTCTGCATCCCTTTGTCGTAACGAGTGGTTATTTGAGTTACTGTTTCCTTTCTCTCATCTTGAGCCCGTTGGGCCGCTCTACTCTGACTTCAAGAATGAACAGGGCATTTTAGCCCAGAGAACTTTCAGCTACGGCACTCAGTTCTACTACCTTCAGAAGTTTTGGATGGTTGGATGTATCAGAGGGGGCGATGGGTCGGAATACCGGGCTGTTGTGGACTAAAGCACCCGCTATCCCTGTTACCATCAGTGCGGTGGGTGTGGAAATTGCGGAGGACTACAAATACCTGGGACTCAACATTGACGGTAAAGTGAGCTGGACTGTCTCTACTTCCTGAGGCAGCTGGGTTCCTTCAACATCTGCCGCACAATTCTCAGGTAGTTTTATGAGTCTTAAATGTTGCATGCTGGGGCAGCGGCCTGAGGGTGGCTGACGCCAACAGACTCCATAAATTAGTCAGACAGGCCGGCAAGGTTGGGTTGGAGTGGGACTTTCTTACAATGGTGTCTGAGAGGAGAATGTTGTCCAAAATGAAGGCAATTCTCAATAACATTGTTCATCTACTCGATGGCATGCTGACCAATCACAAGAGTTCGTTCAGCAGGAGACTGCCATTGTCGTCTGCGGCAGTCGGCCTGTCCGACTCGGTCCGGTAATACCACCACACCATCCCAGCAGTTACTAATATCTGGTTGAATTTTGCTCTTTTAGATCGTGCTGTCTGAAATAGCCAACCACGCCGTGTTCAGAGTAAATTAAATCTCATTTCTTGCCCCATTTTCATGCTTGCTTTGAAATTCAGCATGTCATATTGACCATGTCCACATGCTGAAGGACACTGAGTTGCTGATCTGCGATTTGCATCAACAATCAGTTGATACAGTAAAATAATGAACCAAATCACTAACGGAGTCCTCTGCAGCTTGTCTCTTGATATAAGAAAGTGAATATTTGGGGAAAACCTTAAAAGTATGAGTTTTAAGATATTCTTGTACTTCCTGACACTAAAGGGGGTGGGATTATAAGTCTGCAAAAAAATTAAACTGATAAATTCTTTGCAAACAGAGCTGACACTACCCCTAGGCGAAATCATATACAGTGTTTTATAATTTAAATATATCGAAGGTGAATTTTTCCCGATTTCTTTTGACGCCTTCTTGAGCCCATGGCACCCTTAGTGTTTGCCTACAGTGCCTGAAAGGGAGCTGCTCTGGTTATGATGGTGAGAGTTGTCGTTCTATTTTCCCATATAGGTTTAGCCTGCCACTTTTTTGTCATCTGTTGTTCTGTGGAAAGGGTTGCAAGAGGAAAAAAAGACGACAGATTATTAAAATGAGAGGTTCTTTAAAGATAGATTCAAATCCCGAGAGTTTTAGCCGGCGTTTTTGTCATCCGTGGGACGGTTTCTGTCTTATTAGTCCATTCCGACTGGATGATTTACATCTTCTCTGAACAGACTCCAGGTTATGACTGATATGTTGAGCAATTGTTGGGGATGTTCTAATGACAACCCTAAGGGGCTGTTTTTGTTTTTTAACGTTGAGCTTTACTCATCAGTATTGCAGAGACAACTATGTGTCCAGATCTGTCACACTGGAATCCTCAAATGAATGTAAGAGAAAGAGGCTGCTTTTAACTGCCTCTACCAGGCAATCAAAACTTCTCAGTCCTAATTTTATATGTATTCACTAACACCAGCTCACTTTTTTTTTTTTTCCCCCGCGCACACACACACACACACACATGCACACACATGGACACACTCTCCAGCGTTCACAATCAGTCACTCTAATGAACACCGTAAACGCTACTGGAATGTGTGATGTGGACTCGATTTAGCCCTGCTCTATTCAACGCCAAATCCCCCCCGGGTTGGGGTTTGCTTTGACAGTCCATTATGCCATGGAGTGTGTGTGTGTGTGTGTGTGTGTGTGTGTGTGTGTGTACAAATTCTAAACATGCCCCTCAGAATGTAAGAATGTCTAACTAACCGCTTTTTGTTTTTCCGGCAGGAACCTAAACTCACATGGTTTAATGAGTTGATTCATAAGAAACAGCGTAGGCAAACCTTAAACACTCAACAAATCATTTGGAGATGTTTCTAAGAATAAGAATAAGAACAATTTTATTTATCCCGAAGGAAATTGTTGAAGAGACACTAAGGTGAGGAGAAACTGCCCGAGACAGCGCCGGAAGTAAAATATAACAAAACCCTTTTGACATCTCATCCGCCTATATTGTTTTTACCTTGATGCTATATATGTAAAAAAAAGAAAACTACAGTGTGTGGTATTTTTGAAATCAATGAGCTGCCATGGAAAATAACAAAATTTCATTTCTGCATGGAACAAATGTAGAAACAAAACATTTTAAACTCAAAAAAAAAAAAAAAAACTTGCTGGGTTGAAGGTTTACTTTCAAAGAAAACATTCAATGTCCGAGTCCTCTCTGTTGTGAATTAAAAAGCTGAATTTAAATACTCCGCCTGCAGCAAAACAAAAATGACATCTGCGTCCGTGCGTCGTCATGGTTTTATCGCGCGTGCAGTCATCTGCCACCTCACTGAGCAAAGTTAAATATATATCTGCAAAATAATGTGGGGTTTTGTCTAATAAATCTCAGACGGGAGTATTATACAGAATACACATCTTCATGTCCTGGCGTTGTGTCTTGCTGTATTTAGGCGTCCCCTTCCTGAGAGCTCCATGGAGAAGATGAAACGGTTCAAACGGGGTCTCGCTCAAACACTAAGAGGCAGCCGCACCAGCGACGAGTCGCTGTCTGAGCTGGCTGAGCAGATGAAAATCAGGGAAAATAGCAGTAAGGACGGCGGTGAGTATTGTACGCGTCACTTCTTGCTTTTGTGTATAGAACGGTGGGTCTGGCTGCTTGTTCAAGAAATAATCAATACTAAAAAGTATGTTTTGTCTGTTATGTATGTCACAACAATGGCACTTTCAACTTGCAAAATACATATTTTATTGCCTTTTATATATTGTATAGTTATTTTATTGCCTATCCGTATATTTTATATATATTGTCTATTTTATACAGTTTTATATTTGTATTGTCCAGGACTACAGATGGAAATTAGCTATGAGCTATAATCTGGTACAAACATCTCTGCCTCTGTGCTTAATGTATTTGTACATTGTCCTAATAAACTTCTAAACAAACAAACAAACAAACAAACAAACAAACAAACAAACAAGTGGAAGATAATAGCTGTATTCAGACACAAAGGCAAATATGAAACAAGCTTTGTGACAGTACATTGCTGTGTTTGAGTTTAAGCGTTTGGACGAACTGTGATGGTTGTGAATGTTAAACCTCATCCTTGCATATCTTTCAACAGAGGAAACCAGGCATTTACATTCTCTGTATAAAAAGGCGTCTGTCCATTGTCTTTTGTCCATTGGGGGGGAATTGGCAGCTGAAGCAGAGGCCAGGATTTCCCTCCCCCTGGCCATTTGGTCCTGCTCTGGGAGAATCCCGAGGTGTTCCCAGGCTTAGGCGAGACACACGGCCCCTCCAGCATGTCCTGGGTCTTCTCCAGGGCCTCCTCCTGGTTGGACATGACCAGCATACCTTACTAGGGAGGCGTCCAGGAGGCATCCTTTGCAGATGCCTGAACCACCTCTTCTGACTTCTCCCTATGCTGAGGAGCAGCGGCTCTACTCTGAGCCTGTCCTGGACGGCAGAGTTCCTCACCCTATCTCCAAGCGAGGGTCCGGACAAGCTCATTTCACCCGCTTGGATCCGCGATCTTGCTCTTTCAGTCACGACCCGCAGCTCGTGACCATACGTGAGGGTAGGAATGTAGATCCACTGGTAAACTGAAAGATTTGCCTTTTGGCTCAGCTCCTTCTTCACCATGACGGACCAGTGCAGAGTTTTCATCGCTGCTAACGCTGCACTAATCCAGCTGGAGATCTTCCCCCGACTCCTGAATGAGACCCCGAGATACCTGAGCTCATCTTCTTGGGACGGGACCTCATCCCCGATCTGGAGGGGGGACTCCACCTGTTTCCCGCTGAGGACCGTGGTCTCGGATTTGGAGGTGGTGATCCTCATCCCGATCGGCCGCGAAGATCACGCTCTGACGATGCCAACTGAACCACTTCATCCGCAAAAAGCAGACACAATCCCGAGGTCACCGATCGGGATCCCCTCGACACCCTGGCTGCGCCTAGAACATCCGTCCGTAAAAGTTCTGAACAGAATCGTGACGAAGAGTGGAATCCGACCCTCACTGGGAACGAATCTGACTTATTGCTGACATCTTAAAAGACCCATAACCTTTATATCTTCAGTGTCTGAAATTAAATCAGATTAAACTTCCTGTTCTGGGTCAGTTTGGATTCTCGACGTTACTTCCATTCGCTAAATGCCAGAATAATGAGATGTTTACACACAATTAGATTACTATGCCTTAAAACAATTTGGGAAAGCCAAGATGATGATGTCATGGCTTTGGAAGCTTCTTATTGGTTAATCGATTGCATGTGAGTGAATCGGACGGGTGAACCGTTACCGCTTCTGGAAAAGGTTGGTGTTCTGACTGTCAATTAACAGTCTTCAGGATTTTTCCAACATCGGATGATGCTTGTTAACATGGGATGTAGCGAACGAATTTTAATGGACGACATCAGTACGTGCACGTCCAGTGTTTTGCCAGGTTGCCACAGTGAAAGAACTCCGACTTAAATTCACAACAAATGTTACGAATTCAAGTCAGATGTCAGTTTAGACGGCTGCAGAAACATAAACATGTACTTTAGCGCTCTAGAAAACTGTCAGCCTCCTGCATCGCTGACAGCCGCCTCACGATTGTTATTAAAAAAGGATTTTTTAAATTTTTTTCCACCCGCAGAGCTCATAGCGAGGAATGGTCGTCCTCACTCAGCCCACAGCGTCAACTCCTTCCTAAATCAGTGCACGGGCTCCATCAAACAGCCTCCCCCGCGTCGCCCTCAGAGCGTCATCGGTGGCGGCCCCGGCGCTCTCGTGGCAGCGCCTCGCAATGGCAGTCGCCTCGGTGAGACACACACGTCGACACACGCTTCTCTCTTGATTTTTTTTTATTTTTTTTAAATTACTTAAGTGTATTTGGCAATTTATTTTGCATTCATTGTTTAGAATATTATTATTTGTTTTTATTTAGCGCTGGGCAACGATTACAATTCTGAATATGATCACGTAGTTATCTGGATAATTCAATAATGATCTTTAAAAGTATTGCTGTTTGAATAAAAGTGTAATGACGTCTGGTTGGCAACAACTTGATACAAATAAGTTGTTTTCTAACAGCGGTGTTCTCTTTACACAGGTGCAGTTAAAATATTTCTTGTAAATCTCAACTTCTCAAATCAAACAAAGGCTTCTTTTTTTCCTTTCGGCTTTTCCCTCCGGTGGTCACCGCAGCGAATCAACCTCATCTATCTACCTCCTTGGTTTCCTCTATGCTGTTATATTGTTATCTTTCTCCCAATATATTCACTATCCCTCCTCTGTACATGAACAAACCATCTCAGCCTGGCCTCTCTGACCTTCTCTCCAAAACATCAGATCTGCTGTCCCTCTGATGGACTCATTCCAGATCTTTTCCATCCTGGTCACTCCCAAAGAGAACCTCGATATCTTCATCTCTGCGACCTCCAGCTCTGCTCGCTGTCTTTTCCTCAATGCCACTGTCTGTGTTCCTATCCTGGATACTGAACCTGCCCATCACTTCTATTTCCTGCACCAGCATGTCCATTGACGTCTGCACCAATTACCACTCTTTCTAAAGTACTTCAATTTTTTCCTTCTCTTCTTACTCACATCCCACCTGTGGGGCATAGCCACAAACAACATTGAAGATCACACCTTCAATTTCTAGCTTCAGACTTATTATGACAATTGATTTTTCCCCATTGTGGGATCACTAAAGTCTATCTTATCTTATTCTATCAGTCTATCTGACGCTCTTTACACCTCCAGAACATTCCTAACAAACTCATCCCTCAAGATAACTCGTATTCAGTTTCTCTTCCTGTCAATACCATGATAGTACAACTTACTTTTGCATCTGGTCTCCTGGACCTACAGTAAATACACCTTCCTTCTTCCTGCATGATTGGCAACCAACTGTATAGTTTTTCCTGTCATCGTCCCAACTTTTAAAGTCCCGATTCTCAGTCCCAGACTCTTGCATTATCTCTTCTCTCTCTGCTTCCGAACGCACAATTCTCCTCTCTTTCTTCGACCCACAATAGTCCAATTTTCCGCTGGCAACCTCTAGGTTACTGGCACCAATGGTACCATTGTTAACATTGTTAACCCGAGCTCTTGACTGATCTGCTATGGAAGTCATAGGTTTGATTCCCATAGTTGTCATTTGGCATAAGTTTCACAATGGATGCCTTTCCCGCTACAACATTTATACGGGCTTTGGACTGGTGCAGAAAGACACAGGCTTGTGCCCCCCCCCCCGCCCCCGAGGCTGCATTTTTGCCCCTGCAAGGGCATCATCTGGTTTGTTAGACACCGAGTTACCCATGGAGTCCAGAGCCACAATCACAACATTTCAACAGGAGCATAACATCGGAACAGTATCAGAATATTATAACAGGATCCTCTCCGACGTGCTGCCTGCCACCTAGTGTGCAAAATCGTTTCTTGACTGTTGGGTTTGGAGGGGATGATTGGCTGGCATCGAGGGCGTGCTTTGCATTGAAGTCATACTTCAGACTGGAAGTACACAGGTGACAAGAAAAATCAACTTTAGTTCGATTTCAGAACTCTTTAATCAATTCTGTCAACTGCGCCCCCCGGACAATGCAGACATTAAAATGTGACTTGTGACATTTCGGCATATATGTCCATTGAGCTGCCCCCGCCAGTTCCTTTCTGTTCCGGTTCAGGAGAGCCCTGGGATAGTCTTAGGTCTGCCCCCAAATGCTCTCACTGGTTGAAACGCTTGACGACGCCCAGCGGTGATCCGAATCCTCTCCCCGCCTCTCCGGTGACCCCGGTTTGTCTGTATTTTTATTAAAAGCCAATGAGCAACAGACTAATAATGAAAAGAAATAAAACCTGCACTAATGTCCAAGCAAATATTTGGTCGCTTAATTAATCGACGCATCAATGAACTTGCTCAACGCTAAAGTATGTGTGGAATTTGGTGAATTCTCATTAAAAATTGTCATGAGGTGCCCGGACATTTATTCGTCCTTTTTATTTCTGCAATGTAGATATAGTGCATGAGAACCTGACGATGGGGTCGGATGGAGAAAGCGACCAGGCATCTGGGACGTCTTCTGATGAGGTGCAATCCCCGCCGGGGGTCTGTCTGCGGAACAAAGGGAACCGACGCATCTCCGCCGAGGTGAGCTCAACACGGCCGAGTTTTCAGATTGCCTTTGTCACTATTTTCAGTTTTTAATGTTTGAATCGATCATGTTGTTTATACATGGCCGTTATCGGCAATCTACTGTTATGCATCCTCACGTATTAATGCATCTGTTTACTCCGCAGCCTTATTGAGTAACTGAATGAAAATTGAACACACCTACAGTGACACCACAAAATGTACTCTTGTATAAGCTTTTGAAATCGGTATCCCCTGCTCTACCAACTCCTATTATTCCTGAACAATCAGAGGGTTCAGTCGGGGGGGGACAGATTTAAATGTTCTTTGGGTGGTTGCATCATAGAAACACACATTTCTTTTTAATTAGAATGAAGCGAATTCTTGAAAATTGCTTTCTGAGAATTACAATGTTGGTGTTTGGCTTTTGTGCATGAATTCTCTAAGTGCTTTAATGATATTGCGGAGTGTAGATAATGAAATCATTAAAGTTCTTGCAGCGTATGCCGAAAAAAGTTGTTCTCAAACTGTTGGACTGTTTGCCCACGCAGTTGGTCACAAAGTGGTGATCCTCACCCCGTCCTTGCTAGTGAACAACTGAGCCTGTTAACGGGCTGCACGTTTAATACTCAATTTTGACACTGACGTGTTTCCAATCTACCTGTTCACCCGTACAATGCTACAAAAGGGTAGTTTTTGAGCATTCCCAGGCTTTCCAGGTCTTTTGTTTTTGTGTGTGTTTGTGAGTGTGTACATCAAATTCAAAATGAGTGAATATTTGGGAAAAAAAAGAGAAAGTAATGTTTGTCAGTTTGAACATTAAACGTTTTCAACAGGAATTTGGGTGGAAAATGAGTTTGAAATCATTGAAGTACATTATTAATTCTTGTAATTGGAGTTTGTATCAAACATTGTAGTTTGTATAGGAAACATGTGAAAACTACACAACTGCTAAGTGATCAGCTTAATTCGCCATCCATTAGCCATATCATGGAATATAAACTCTCTCACGCTCTTTGTTCTGGATATATGTTGATCGCTCTAATGAAATGTGTTATGTTCTATCTATTACGACAATAATACATACTTTGGTATCATTCCTAGGGAAAACTGCTTTTCTTACACTATTTCTACATCTTTTTTTTTAAATGATCAATGCAGTAAACAAGCAGTGTTAAGTTTGTGTGTTTTGACTATTTGTTTACAGAGACCGTAGAAAAGTTAATGTCACTATCTTGACCTACTTGTTTTATTGAATTAGTCTTTTGTTTGGCTACAGATGAGGCCTATCCTAGTTCTATACCCTTTTAACTTTTTAATTTTTTTCATTGCTGAATTGATTTATTAGAAAAAAATATATAATGACATACGGTTGTCAGTTGCAATAAGGTTGACTAAAAAAGTGGATGATGGAATGGATTCCTTTCAACCAGTTGTTGACTAATTTGAAGACGCCGCAATGGTAAGATAGCAGACTGGCGATGGATAATGAAAAGAAAAAAGGTTAAAATTACTCAAAAATCTTTTATGGAACCCATCCGTCCAATTTTTTAAAGGGAAACATGAATGAATACACGTTACATACCACTATTCATCATGGGACATGGTCACCATGGGAAGATATCAAGAAGATAAACCCTTGTATCTGCCTGATTAAACATCAGCTTCCTGAGGTAAAAAAGTTGATCCTAAAATACTGCCGTCGCTGGTAAAGCTCTGCAGGTGTCAGGGGTAAAATCGAAACCTAAATGGCTGCATGAAATAAACCCTGCCGAGGGTTTCGGTCACGCGATTTCCAAGGTTTTAACACTTCACGTGACAAAGTTGTTGCGTCTGTCTCTGTGCAAGAGCAGGACCTGAACAAACGCCTGTCCCTGCCGGCCGATATCCGGATACCCGACGGTTACCTGGAGAAGTTGCTGCTCGGCAGCCCGCCTTTCGACCGGCCGCTGAGCAGACGTTCTCGGAGGACATCGCTGGTGAGACGGATGAACGGCGTGGGCTGGGGGTGAATATTACGAGCGCGAGCAAAGCCGAATCGATGTCCAAAAAGCTATCGAAAGCCGCGATGCTCATTAAGCATTTTAGATCGGAGGTTCGTAGAACATCTGGGAGTGGCCGCTCCCCGCGAGCCACAATTGTACTGGATTGTACAGAAATATAACCGACGTTTGCGGAGGTTCTCAGTCATCCAGGTCAAGGTCAGTTCTTGTAAAAATCTTCTCACAGCAACTGGATTTGATATTCTTCCCTTGCGCCCGAACTGAATAAGCCTCTTCCAAGTCCAGTTGTGAAGCTGTGAAAAGAAGATTTTGACAAGAAAATGTAACGTATGTTCATCCCTTTTGAGCATCAAAATGCTCTCCTCATCAACTTTGCTCATCTTCTTCTTTCCTGTAGTCAGAGATTGGCTTCGGGAAGCTGGAGACCTACATCAAACTCGACAAACTGGGGGAGGTATGCGAGAGTTTGTGCTTACCGTGGTCCTCCAGTTCCTCTCAGGCGCTGGTGTTTTCGCCGAAGAAACACGTTTGACGTTAATCCGTCCTCCAGGGCACGTATGCCACGGTCTTCAAGGGGAGGAGCAAGCTGACCGACAACCTTGTGGCGCTAAAGGAGATCAGACTAGAGCACGAAGAAGGGGCTCCGTGCACAGCCATTCGAGAAGGTACCTTCTTTGTCAATCCGTCCTCATGTTACCTATCATTTTACTAAAAAGTAACTTGTGTATATGAATATAATAGCCTTGAGACAAACAATCTCTTAAATCTCTTAAATATTTTGTGGCCCCCTGCCTGAAATCCAACCTTTGTGTTAGTGTGGCCCGTGCGTTTTTTTTCTCACATGCATCTGGGGTTTTTATACTGTGAGTTAAAAAAAAAAAAAAAAAAAAAAAACAGGCAAGGAAAAAAATTAAAAAGTAACTTTGCACTTTGCAATGTATTTCTTGCTTCAAAATTTGAAAAAAAAAAAAAAAAAATTTGATGAAAAAACATCTAGTGACATTGTTAAAATTATCTTTTCTTATTTCTATAAAAAAAACACAAAAACAATAGCAGAAAAATAAAAACGGGAAAAAAATTAAAAAGATTGTTTTACAGTAATAACCAGAATAGACACTTTAGCCTCGTATACATTACACCTCCTCTTATACATGCTACCAATCAATTTTCTGATAAATTCTTGTGGCAAATTTTCCCACAGTGACAAGATTTTCTCTTTCAACTCGACCATATTTTTAGGATGTTATTTCTTTTTTAATATTAATTCATCATGTACTTTTTAGAGGAACAATTCATTACATATAAAGATTTTTATAATTTACCTGCTTACTTCTTTTACACTAAAACAAAGGAACATTTTGGACTTAGTATTACTTCTAGGTAATGATTTTACTAGTCCAGCCCCCTTGACATCAAATTAAGCCGTATGTGGCCCGCAGACCAAAATGAGTTAACGTAATCTAAAACTGACCTAAAAAAACAATACAAGAATTCAGAGAATTTCTCAGTTACTCTTTTATAGCTCATTATCGGATTTTCCAGAGCTTAACCCACACCAGGGAAGAACATGTTCATGCGACCATCTCTTTCCTGCAGTGTCACTACTGAAGGACCTGAAGCACGCCAACATCGTAACGCTCCACGACATCGTCCACACCGAGAAGTCGCTCACACTGGTCTTCGAGTACCTGGTGAGAACAAGCGCACCTCGACGATTCCATCCTCAATGTGCCGGCCGTCGACGGATGTCCCGCTGAATATGTTCATTGTCATAATTCCTCAGCCGGCAGAGTGACATGGGCTGTCTGACGGTGGCCTTTGGGCTCTCGGTGTGTCTCTCCTTCTGTCTCTGTTCCAGGAAAAAGACCTCAAGCAGTACATGGACGACTATGGGAACATCCTGAACATGCAGAATGTCAAGGTGAGCGTCGACAGAAGTGCAGCTGGCCGACTTCATCAGCGCTGGAATCCCCCCATGGTTGCCAGGATACAAGAAAACACCATCAGTGTGACCCCTTGTGGTCGAGTCTAGGATGGATTTTGAAAGTAGTTGGTTGAATATGATGGAGCGTGTCATCCCATCCCTTTCATAGGGACAGATATAAGCGAGCATTGTGTAGTATCCGTGTGAAAAGAAGCGGTTATATCTTCTTGGACTTGGATGTATTACTTTACTACATGACGTTAAGTAATACGTTTTTTTTTTTTTTTTTTTTTTTTATCCTCCAGGTATTTTTGTTCCAGATCCTGCGAGGCTTGGCGTACTGTCACCGCCGGAAAGTTCTCCACAGGGACCTGAAACCCCAGAATCTGCTCATCAATGACAGAGGAGAGCTGAAACTGGCTGATTTTGGTAAAGAAAGAAACACAGATGATATTGTTTTCCGACGTTTCCCTTCAGTTCTTGACCTTGCTGTATGTATCTCAAGTTGTCGGCCAAGTTTTGTTTTTGAGCGACCGTGTGCGAGTTCCGTTGGTTCGGTTGTTATCCCTTGTTTTTCCCTCCTCAGGCCTGGCAAGGGCCAAGTCGGTGCCCACCAAAACCTACTCCAACGAGGTAGTAACGCTCTGGTACCGGCCTCCCGACGTGCTGCTGGGGTCCTCGGAGTATTCCACGCAGATAGACATGTGGTGAGTCTGCAACTCGGCAGCGTGATTACAACTGATACAGGATTTGAACGGTTTCCCAGGCGCCTTCTGGTTTTATCTGAATCAAAACACCAGCAAACACATACTCACATACCAAGGATTTTTTTTTTGTCATGGGCGAGTCTTGTACGTATTTTGTCTGGCGCATCTTTTGTTTGACTGACTACTGTATCTCTGTGTTCTTATTACAATTTTTAAAAGCATGTAGAGCAGAAAACTGGGTTTCAATAGCAATGCAGAGTATCAGTGTTTTCCCCGTAAGTCGGAACTTGGCTGCTAGCACCTACGTCGCGCACCTACTGCTCACTGGAATACACCGTTGATGCTGGTCTTCCAGCCAAAGCACTCCTTTCACATCGTCACGGAGACGCTTTTCATCGTCGAGACGCTCCTGCGACTGAGGCCAAGCGACCGGCTCGTCGTTTGGGAGCCATAAAGAAATACAAAAAGTTTCCAAAAGAACAACACGAACGAAAACCTGCCGTGGCCGAGACGAAGGATGGGAAATTACGTGTTAGACAAAGAAAACAATCGGAATGACCAGAAGATAATTTCACTCTTCCCTTAAACAGTTGTAGCTGAACACGTCTTTTTTACGAACTGTGTTCATTTGCCCGATACGAATCTATAAATGTCTGATCAGAAATGCTTTATCAGCTCATTCATTAACAGTTTTAGCAGAAATGTTCAATACTTAATTTATTTTTCGAGAAACCTAGTTTGTTGCTGACATTAAGTTGTGATTCGTTGATTTGTAGGAAATGTAATGCTTATTTCAGTATTTTTTTATTTGTTTACATGTAAGCTCTTGTTATTTGTTCCAGGTCTGAAGGTTGATATATGGGTGATTTTTTTATTTTTTATTTTTTTTTGCTCCCCCATTTTATGGTGATTATTCTATGTTTTGATCTGTTGATTTAATTGAAAAAAAAAACCTTTTTGGTCAAACCATATGATTCACAACCAGATTTTAACAAACAGATATTGTTATTGGGATATAGACAAGAGCATAATGATCAAAAAAGTTGCATATCAAAAATTTAATTAGACTATATTTCGAATTTATCGAAGTCCCTTTGAGGTTAAAAAGTGATTGTTCACTGATTGTACTTGTTAATTTAATTGAAAAAACACCTTTTTGGTTGAAACCTGCAAGTGTCCTTATGTCCTCTATTGTAAGTCGCTTTGGATAAAAGCATCTGCCAAATGCAATGTAATGTAATGTAATGAAACCAAATGATTTGAAACCAGATTTTGCCAAAGAGAGATTGTTATTGGGATATAGACAAGAGCATAAAGATCAAAAAAGTTGCACATCGAAAAAATTAAATTTAACTATATTTCCAATTTATGGAAGTCCTTTTGAAGTCAAAAGGGACAGTAGATGTACTTTGTACCCCAAATCAGGTTTCTGGTCAGAAGGAATAGGTTTCCTTTTATAAAAGCTTTCTTCCTCTTCTCTAATGGAAAAGGTTACTGGGAAGTTGCATTCGTGTTAAAGCATCTGCTGGGCATTTATTTGTGACCTAACCCCTCCTGTGCGCGTCCTTCTGCCAGGGGTGTGGGTTGTATATTCTATGAGATGGCTGCTGGCAGGCCCCTGTTCCCAGGCACCGCAGTGGAGGACGAGCTGCACCTCATCTTCAGGCTTCTAGGTCAGTGCCGCCCCCTGCCGGCCCAGAAGCGATCATCTGCACGTAGCCCCAGCGCCCGGCGTGTAAAACTGAACCGAACGCCGCAACAAACCGAGCGTCTATTCACTCTCCCTCCCCAGGCACTCCCACTGAAGACAACTGGCCTGGGATATCTTCCATAGAGGAGTTCAAGTCCTGCAAGTTCCCCAAGTACAAGACTCAGCAACTCATTCATCACGCACCCAGGTAGGACTCTCGGACCTTCAAAAACCTTTCACGGATTCAGATCCCAGTGTTGCAGTCCCGTCCCGGGATGGAACCTCGGTATATACGAAGAGAGAGCGTGATCTTGGTGTTGTTGGGTTGTTTAGTCAGGAGCACACACTCATTGTTACTCCCTGTGAGGAAATCCTGTGGAAAAGATGACCGCTTCCTTACTCTGACTTGTCGCCACCTCCGGGTAGCCCCGGCCTCCGCCGACTTCCTCCCCCTCCCCCTCATCCTCTCTCCCTCTTTCACTTCTGTAGGTTGGACGCCGACGGCATCGACCTGCTGAAGTCGTTCCTCAAAGTGAGTCGAATCGCCGGCCGCCAAGCGGTGCGCCCAGCGAGACGCGTTTCATAGATTTCCGCTTTCAAGAAGCCTGTCGTCCGCACGTTCAACGTCCTGTCACGAACGGCCGACACGTTTCGCCATATTTACCGCCGTCCTTAATGTCCTAGTACGAATCAAAAAAGAGAATATCGGCCGAGGAGGCGATGAGACAGTCGTACTTCAGGAGCCTGGGGCCACGAGTGCACACAATCCCGGAGAGTGAGTAATGACCTTGCAGGGCATATTAAATATACTCCCTTCCATTTCAAGTTGTAGACTATCGCAATGTTCAACGTGGATTGTTTGCAGCCTTGTTAAAAAAAAAAAAAAAAAGACACCACCGTCCGTGCACGTTATGATTTCTGTTTCGGTGTCTTTGGCAGACATATCCATATTTACACTGAAGGAGGTCTGGCTGGAGAGAGATCCCTGCTACCAGAACACGTCCTACCCCGAGTCAGGTGAGCGCCGATGCAGGAATCAATGGTGTGACATGATGTTTTCACTTTTTAACAGACGCATATCTGTGCCCTGCACCCTTTTTGTCCCCCCCAGGCAATGGAAAGAACAGGAGGCAAAGCATGCTGTTTTAAATTCTCAGTCTTTGCAGATAAAAATTGCAAAACGCCCAAAGTGTACAACGTCACCGATTGATTGATTGATTGATTGATGGATCTGACATGGATGTTGACCTCCAGTAATCACCATCATCACTTTCCAATGACCAGCTTGGGGTACTTGAAAACACCCTCCCTGGCCCTCCTCACACACACACACACACACACACACACACACACACACACACACACACTTTGGCCTGACTCGGGCCAAATAGACTTTTATATTCTGTACATCTATATTTATTACAATTTGCTGCTAAATCTGATTACTGTCTCAGTCACTTTAATGAGTACATGCAATGTGTGTGTAGTTTTGTAATTGTTCAAGCCGTGATATATATATATATTTGCTTTTATTTACATGTTCATACATCCATATCCTCCGCCTGGCCATTATTTAGGTTATTTAGGTTGAGGAAACAATTTCTGGAGCAGCTTCAATGGTTTTTGACGGCAGCTGTCATAATAATAATCATATTATCGGTCGTGAAGGCTATTTCATATTTGTCCAGTGCTGTCAGGATTCCTTGAGATTTCCAGTACATCATTCCAGGACGACGCCCCCTCGTTCCAGATCGTTTCAACAATCAGAAAAGAAATACACTGCAAAGTAAAACCGCTGAACGGGCATTATTAACCAAAGTGCTAACCTCCTAAATTGTGCAGTAAACAAATGCCAGTGAATGGTTTCTTCATCGTGGATGCAAATCATGTCGTGTCTCACACAAATAAGCGACGCAGCCTCTGTATATTGACTTGTCCTGCCATTTCTGTCTCCATGAACTTTAA
Organism: Fistularia commersonii; assembly: GCF_037954325.1. NCBI lineage: Eukaryota > Metazoa > Chordata > Actinopteri > Syngnathiformes > Fistulariidae > Fistularia > Fistularia commersonii. Next base: position 7,997,374 of record NC_141290.1, read on the forward strand.
AAATGTGTCTTTTATCCGGCACACATCCACCCTTGTGTTGTTCTTGGCTCACGTTGTTTGAAGAAGCTCTCGGCCGCGAAATCCCGAATAAAGGAGGCGACGACTACGGTCCTGCGTCGAGTGGAAACGATCCCGATTCTCTTTAATCGTCATAGAAATGTGTTTTTAATGATATTCTTCAATTTATTTGTGGATAATTGTAACCGGTGTGGGAGTGTGTGGAGGTTGCCCTCCCGTGGTATCTTTTCCAGAGTAAAAACAATACATCCGACACTTAGAACCCTTTTTATTTATCATCTGCCTGCATGCAATGAGGTTTATTGAACTCCTGTTGATTTGTAAAAGAGACTGCGTTCAAGCATTCAATGCTTTGTTTATTGAAAATGACAAGATATTCTTCATAATACAAAAAAATTATACAGAATACACACTGCATACCATGTCCAGTATAAAAAAAAAGAATATTACAGGTATTACAAAGGTCTTTCATTAATTAGAAATCCCGTCTTCACCGACAGATTTTGAAAAAATTGGAGAAAACTTACAATAAGGCACGGCCGGTACTATCTGAGAAGCATGATGCATACAATATGTAAAATAACCCACGTGACAGAAACCAGAATGACTGTTTTAGAGATTTTTTTTTTTTTTTTTTTTTAAACAAAGTTAAAGACAAGTTCTTGCACGGAAGAGGCAAATCGCGAGTCTTTGCCAGCCGTGACATGTCACTCGACGTGGACACGTGCTGTACATCATCAGTATTTTTCACAGATGTCTCAGATGCGGCGGCTTTTTACCAAGCGCAGTCTTTTAACCTCTGCGATCTGAGGCAACTTGTAAAAAGAACAAAAAAAAGCAAGGTCGCCAACTCGAAGCGGAGGACTGTGTTCAACAAGATTGGGATGCGAGATCGCCGCCGACGGAACAATTTTAACAAGAAATGATATTTTTTTTCCACTGACCCTGGATCAGGATTTGTGGGTGGTGAGGGAGAGGAGCAGCGAGGAGGGTGTTCCTTCCAGGTTTGGCATGGGGACAGGCATGTGTCCGTTGATTAGGCTGGGGAACTACGGAGGAAGAGAAAGGGGCTGAGAGTTAGAGGGGAGGGAACGCAGACTCTATGAAAGCTGCTTTCCGGTGAGGAACTGCGAGCATTGTCACCGCTCTGGTTTCCTGTTTTTTTTTGTCTTTTTTTTTTTTCTTTTTCATTGTGGCCTCTTCCTTTTTGTCTCTGTCCCCCTGCACATCCGCAACAGAAGGAGAAGTCGACGTTATTTGTGAGCAAAGAATCCGGTTAAGGGTGTGAGCGTGTGCCTACGGAAGCGGCGTGATGTGTGAGCAGCAGCCCTAGAACCAGTTCGCCCTGTTGAGACCGGCTCCCCCGGGTTCAAACAGGAAGTATTCACAGGATTTCCTCTCGCAGTCACAAGCATTGAAACAGGACACCTTCGCAGGATCGGCTCGCAAGTCTTGACTAACCCCACCAAGGTTGTCTGCTATTTAGCGGATCACAAAATGCCCGGCTCCCTATTTGTCGTCTATGAATTTACGAGCAAATGTTTTTGCCCTGGAAGTTCGAATACGACGAACAACAAGCGACATTTCAGCATGCATAAGTAGATTCATTTTTGACCACTTGTATTGTTTTTCTTGAAAGTGCCTGTGCAGATGAATCGATATTTTCAAAAGTTATGTATTTTGACACTTCATATCTACTCCCTTGATATTTTTCACAAACTTCCACATCGTGTTGCCAAAAATGACCCGTAAACACTGCACTTTTTTTTTCCCCCAGCAAATCTGAACCCACACCCTTTGTGTATGTATGTGTGTATGTGTGCGTGTGTGTGTGTGTGTGTGTGTCACCTGGAACAAGGAGCTGTGGCCCTGCAGCCGGGCGGGGCTCAGCGGGGCCACAGGGCTGAGGCTGCTCCAGAAGTGGATGCCGGACAGCAGGGGACTGTGAGCCAGCAGCAAACCGGAGGGAGTCTAGGTGGGGGGGACAAAAAAAAGGAAGGAAGAGGAGGCGTAAGGGATAGACAAAGGAAACTAGTTAGGATGAGAGATTTTGCTTTTCACGTTACGACATACATTACATGCAGAAACGCTAAATGCATGTACATTTGGAAAACGGAGGCCGGTTGTGTGTGTGGAGGTGGGGTCGGGAGGGGTGTGTCTCAGAACGCGGAATCCTTCTCCACCTATCTTCTCCGCTCTTTTCTCTCCCCCTCCCCCACTTTCCTCTGTGTCACCCCAGGAGTGAGCCAACGCTGTGGCCCCACTCTCATTATTAATGGGGCTATTGCAGCATATGGCATCATTTAGGGCCTCTCCACCACGCTCACAGGTTGGGAGTCGCAAGTTTCTTGTCGTTCTCCTGTTTTTGCTTATCTCATTTTTTTTTTGGTGTCTATTCGTCTTAGGATCAGTGTCAACACATCTCCCCGATGCGGTTTTTAAGGTGGTACCGCGGTGACGGTACATGGAAGTCGGTCAAAACAAGAGAAAGAAGGAATGCAGATCTAAAATACTGGCCCGCCCTGAGTTTGGCTGTCGGGCCGGTGATGGATCTCCATGCTTTATTGTGAGATCTCAGAAATCCTGGAGCTCTAGAGGTGATAGGATTTGTGCTGATTGAGGAAGAAGGGGAAAGACGGGAACGGGGAGAAGGTGACCAGGAAGACGCGAAACGATAAGAACTCGTATTAACGTTCTAGTTTTACGTTGTTGTTCGAAATAGAGGAAACGTGAAGGGGGAACATCAATAAACTGATGCTCGAGAGAAATTAGCAATTGACCTGAGAGCTGCGGATACTTGGGAGTGGACACCGAGCGAAACCAAAACCCTGCCTCTGTGTGACTGACACAGACAAATGTGAAGTGATGTTGAAAAAAAAAAGTGTAAACACAGCCCCACGACTGCCAGAGACTTTTTTTTTGCATCCATTTTTCAAATGTGCGGGGCTTATAATGCCGAGAAAACTATCCCACGCACGTTTTAGGGCGACATTTATATATGCATAAAATGTATGGCTAATGCAGCGTACGGATGCGATCCTTGATGTTTTCACAAAGCTCTTCCGTTCTAACTGGTGGGACGTTTTTACCCTCGACATCCAAATGCCTCCCGACTCTCACCTGTGCAGTGAAGAAGGCCGGAGTCAGGGAACCGGACGGCAGGGCCGGACTGTTGAGGGCGATCGAGCCGATATCGCTCCCTGCCAGCAGCAGAGACGGAGCAGAGATCTCCAGGGCTTTGGGCTTTTTGCCTTTTGGTGGGAGTCCATCTCCATGGTTACTACTATTACAACTACTACTACTAGTATTTGTCGAACTACTGCCGCCGCCGCTGCCGCCCTTCTTTTCGGGGGGCTGCAAAGCTCGTTCCCTGTGCCCGGAAGAAAGGTTGAGCGGCTCGGCGCTCTGCTCGCAGTCCTCTTCCTCCTCTTCCTCCTCTTTGACCGTGGGGTTCCAGGTGTGGCCGGGGCGGGTTTGAGAGGAAGACGGCGATTTGGAATGACGGGGGGGCTTGGGAGGCCTCTGAGAGATGTAGGACTCGGGTTTGACGGCGGGAGGCGAGCTGCCCTCACTGGCGTTGTTGCCGAAGCGGATGACCGAGCGCGGCTCCTCCTGGCGCTCCCACAGGCCTCGGAGCAGCTCCGGCTGGTTCTGCAGGGAGCTGATGCTGAAGGACGAGTAAAGACCTGAGCGGAGGTAGTCATTTCGACATTGCTGGTCCCCCAGGGCTGCCGCCAGGGCGGTTCCTTGGCCTACCTCCTCCTCCCCTTCCTCTTCTTCCTCTTCTTCTACCCCCAGCTCGGGGGCTTCTCCCTCCTGGAGGGTAAACCTTCCGGCGGCCAAGCCCATCTCCACTGTCTGGGGGTCCATCTTCAGGATCTCAGGGAAGGATACAAACTTGTAGACAAATTTCTGGCCAATCACCTTCTTGATGATGTTCTGTGAAGCAGACACGTTTACAGTTTGGTTTTTTTTTCCAGGCAGAAACCTCTTGTCTTTGCAGATATCAAATCATTTCTCACTAATTATCTTCTCTTATTCATGCGTTTTACTCATTTTTGGGCTTGTTATATTAACGTTTTAACTTCTTGCCAACTAGCAAACAACGTTTCCGCCCCCCAATGGACTCAAGAGTATCACACAGCCGGGGTGGGAGTCAAAGTCCAAACACACAAGCGGAATTACTAAAGAATCACCACCCATTTGTAACAATTCCAAATGAAGCCACGACGGTTAATCGTCAATTATTTACCTTGTCATAGTAGTAGCGCAGGGCTCTGCTCAACTTGTCGTAGTTCATGTTGGTCTTGTTCTTACGAAGCCCCCACAGCTTAGCCACCTCCTCAGATTTGAGGAGCTTGAACTCGCCGTCCGTGGACGTCCAGCATATGAGGTGCTTGTGACTCTGGTCCAGGAGCAGCTGCAGCAGGAACTGCCACAGGGTGATGGCGCTGTCCATACCTGCGGCGAAACAACCGCGGGTGAAGCAGAGAACAGAGTCCCCATTGTTTTTTCAGCACCAATTCCAATTCAAATCACTTTTTTTTTTTTTTTTTTTAGAAATCTCTTTAATTATTGAAAAAATACATGATTTGATATAGATAAAATGTATTTAAACGGATGACATATTTACTATTTGATACTTTTATTTGCTTATACATTATTCCTTTAAATGTTATATTTAATATAAATACAAATATCTTAAGAATAATTTGTTTTCCATTTATTTGAAACTTTTTTGCTTCTATATTATCTTAAAATATTATATACAAATAAAAAATATAAAAAACAAAGTCCTATATTCACAGTTTATTTTTATCTTCTAAGTTGTTATATTAAAAATGATATTTTAAAAAATAAAACATTTTTGAAAAGTCATTTATTTGCCTTTTTTATACTTGTAGTTGCTTCTCTAATTCTTCCAACTGCTGTGTGTTTTCTTGTCATTCTTGGCTTACTCTTCCTCTGTCTTTCAGATAAATTAACATCTTTATCCAAGTTCACGTCTGAGGCTGCTTTGAAAGCAGTTTCTTCTTGACTCCCAGCTCCTTCTCAGATCTTCTCCACTGTAATTTCAGCCCTTTCTTTCCTCTTAATATCTTCCAACACATTTCTATTTCCCTAGGTTCCATGATCCTATGGTTGATAGTGTTTTACAGGATACACAAAGACCCAGGAAACCTAAAACATCGAAGCTCGTGCTGTGTCGAGGATCATCGTGATCATATCAGTCTTTCTCCTCCATGATGTAACTAGAACATGATAACGTAAGCAACACCGCCTAGCAGGTGTTGTGACAAAAGCAAAAACCTCAATGGAGCAAAGCGGTTTTGCTTTTTCAAATAATTTCCATTTTTCAGTCTAAATCAGATTAGTGGCTGAAAGGGAGCAGCTTGTTTTAACTGTAACTTGCGGTGCGAGGAAGAGTAGCTCGCTGTGTGTTTGAGTGTAGTCGCGTAGCAGCAGCGGCAGGAAAAGAGAAAAAAAAAATCTATATAAGAAGGAAGAACAGCTCAAGCCAGAAATATGCTGCGGCTCAACCTGGCCCTCCACAGGAAGTATGCTGGGCCCAGGGTGTGTTATTCCTTTAATAGAGGAATGTGCAGCCTCGAAGCTGCTGTCTGTCTGCAAGCCACTCTTGCATTACTGGAAGGACATACCGGTGTCACCGGGGTTGTGCAGCTCCAACATGGTCAATAAAGTATACCGGTGAAATAATGACAAGCAAAGGCCAAAATGAACATATTTCATTAAAAGAAAGGAAACAATGGTTATTTTCTGCAAAGCCAAGACAAGATGAGGAACACTTTCAGGGTTGATGATCTAAACTGGCACGGTGTGCAGATGCACATTAGAGACAAACAACAGGCGCCATTCATTGTATCAACTGAAAAATATCACATTTTCAAAATGATAATCCATATACTCTCCCATGCCTTCATTTTAATTTGCATTCTAGAAGATGGGAAAGGAGAAAATAAACTTTATCTGAGTGCAGGAGTCGTTAAAGTGCAATACTTTGTTATTTTTAGGAGTGCAAATTTTTGGGATAGCACTGCTGGTGAGAAGACTGATCTCGGTCCTCGGAGAGAAAAGCTTAGTTTGACCCGCTTTGGGTCAAAGTTAATTTGGATAATAACAAAACAACGAATTAAAATGTATATGAGCAGAAGCTGTTACCTCAACATTACCCGTTTTAAAGACCAAACACTGATGGACTGGGTAGATTCTGAATGTGAGGACCGACTGATTCTAAAATCCAACAGGCTGCTCCTGTGAGTCCAGACAACGGGGAGGAAAAGAGGGGACGGAAGTCTTTTTCCAAATCACACTGTCCCCAGAGTTTTCTGTCCGCCATGTGAAACTACAAACCTGTCGCGGTCCGGACTTCCTCTTATTCTATTTCCAAGGACAAACGTTGAAGAGAGGGGATCCCACAGCAGGGGAGAGCTTCCCCCTTCTTGCCACACTTCCCACTGCAATCCCAGACAGAAAGGGTCATCAGAGGAACAATCCCCGTCCTTTTTCCTGCTCAAGTTTTACCGAGTTGGAACCCGTCCTTGCGAGGGGGGGGGGGGGGGGTCCAGTTCCCTCATACTGGTCTAGTCTTGCCTTTAGTTTTTGTCTAGACGCAAACTTTTACGAGTCGCTTCATATGGCAAGGTGAAACAGGAAGTCAGAGCCTCGGCAGCTTCGGCAGGAAATGCGCCGCGCCGTAAAGGTGCAGGTCAGGCAACACCTCCTATTTCCACAGGTAAGGAGGATCTCAGGAGTATCACACACAAACACTCACTAACACGTCTGAATACATGCACACCTAACTGTTGGGTTGATATATGTCTAATTCTGGGTTACAACACATATACGTGTCGATATATTCATATATATAAACACATACACACTTACAATTGCCCCTCATGGACAAACAAAGTGATTCTGACACACATCTTACCATGGGGTATATCTATTTCTGGGATACATTTACATGTAACTGTTGGGTACACATAATTCTGGGGTATATGTATGTACACACACACTCACACACTCACTTACACACACACACACCACAGTTATATAGTTATACATAATTGTGGGGTCTATATACCTCTCCCCCCGGGTTACATGTAAAAATAATTCTGGGGTACATACCCACATACCCCCTTCGCCGATTTATCTTTTACATAATTCTGAGGTATATACACACCTCCCCGTTGTAGATATACATATATAATTATAATGTAAAATGTAAATATAATTATGGGGTCTATATAACTCTCCCCTTTAGTTGCATGAATATATAGTTTGGGGGCATATACCACCCCGACCCCTCGGATTGTATACATAATTCTGGGGTATATATAACCCCTCCCCCAGGGTTACATGTACATATAATTCTGGGGTATATACACGTCGTTTTTGATGTGTGTGTGTGTGTGTGTGTGTGTGTGTGTGTGGGTATATATACATATGTATACCCACACACACCTCCCCCCGGGGGTTAGCTAGATATATCCCCCCCTCCTCGCCGGGGGTCGCCGCGCAGCCGCCCGGCCGAAGCCCGGGCCCCAGTCTCGGCTCGTCGAGCACAAAGTCTCGCAGTGTGTCGGTCGAAGCGGAAACTCCTAATGAGATTAGCCGGGAGTGCAGACGTGACTTAGCCGTGACTAAACGAGCCCCTTCCGGTCCGCGGACGGAGGGAATTCAACCCCGGCCCGTTTCGAACGCATCCCTTCGCATCTCGGGTTTAGTTTCCGGGGTGTTTTCCTAGCCCCCCCCCCCGCCCCCCTCTCCGGAGTTCGACCGGGTTCGCCGGATCGAATCCGCGGTCAGGAAGCCAGTTCGACGCCGAGCTCGGTTCTTCCCCGGTGACTCATTTCCAGCGCAGACCGGAAGGCTGCCTTTTTTTCCGGGCTCGACCGTCCACGCTGGGCCGGCGTAAACTCTGAAAATACACTTTTCGAACAGTTTAACCGAACCGGGTCCGTCCCGACCGGTCCAGACCCCCCCTTTTTTTTGTTTTTCACCGACGCTCTTTTCGACAACAAAAGCGCCGAGCGGAAAAAAAAGACACGGCCGTTGTTCTTGTCGTTACCTGCGGTCTCGGCTCTCTCCTTTCCCTCCTCGTAACTTTACGGAGAAGTTCGGTCGGTTCCCGGACTTCCCATCCTCACCTCTGTTCTTCTCGGCCCGCGTCGCACTGAAATAGGATCCCGGGCAAAATGTCTTTTTGTCGGCAGGAAGTCGGAGCAGGCAGACCCAGAGCCGGCCGACTTCCTCTCCCCTCCGATTCCCCAGGCGGTTCTCAGTCTGTGTAAACACCCGGTTCCACCCTCCTCATTCTCCGCCTGCCCGCTGACGGTTGGCGCTCGGCCCCTGCCGCACGCACGCGCCCACGCACGCACTCACGCGAGCACGCGCAGGAGCTTCCCGCGTGTCTCCGCTGCGTGGCGCGCGGGGGTGCGTGGGAAAACGTGGTTTTAAACAGCCAATCCACGTTCAAAAAAAACTAAACAAAACAAAACAAACAAAAAAATAAAAAATAAAAAATAAAACTTAAAACTTCAAAAAACTTAAAAGTGTCGCTATTGTGTTACAAAAAAAAAAAGTGACCACGCATTAAAAAAAAAAAAAAAAGGAACAGAATGATTTATTTGTGTATATCAACTGGCCCATTCGGCCAGATAGCCAAATGCTAAGGGCAACCGGGCCTCCAGGGGCCCCCAGCTTGTCCCCTTCATCATAATTATGTAAAAACTAGTTATATCTATTAACTCTTAAAATGGGAAAGCACGCGTTGATTCAAGTGTAAAGCAATGCCCAGTTAATGTTACTTCTTCTTACTTTCCTTTCGGCTTTTCCCTCCAGGGATCGCCATGGTGAATCGACCTTCTCCATCTAACCCTATCCTCTGTATCCTCCTCTGTCACACCAACTAACTTCATATCATCTCTCACTACGTCTATAAATCTTCTTTTGGTCTTCTAGACCTCCTGCCTGGCAGCTCCATTTCCATCATCCGTCTACCATTATATTCTCTATCCCTCCTCTATACATGACCCAACCATCTCAGTCTGGCTTCTCTGACCCTCTCTCCAAAACATCTAACATGTGCTGTTCCTCTGATAGACTCATTCCTGATCCTATCCATTCTGGTCGCTCCCAAAGAGAACCTCAATGTCTTCATCTCTGCGACCTCCAGCTCTGCATCCTGTCTTTTTATCATTGTCACTGTTTCACGTCCATACAGCATTGTTGGTCTCACCACTGTCTTGTTCACCTTTCATTCTGGCTGATACTCTTCTATCTCATTGCACCCCTGATACTTTTCTCCACCCATTCCAACCTGATTGAACCCATTTCTTTACCTCTTTTCCACACTCTCCATTGCTCTGGACCGTGGACCCGAAGTATTTTTAAATTTCTCCCTGATCTCCAGTCCCTGCAGCCTCACCGTTCCACCCGGGTTCCTCTCATTCACACACATATATTCTGTCGTGCTGCATGTGACAGAAAATTCATTACTATGATTATTGTTATTTATTCACTTATTTACGTGTGTAGTTCTATTTGTACCTTTTTTTTGTATTTATTTGTGATTCATTAAGCATATACATTGGGTCAGAAGTCATCTTATAAATTAAAGACAATGATCCCACAATAAAATAAAAAAAGATGAAGGTTGACTGGAATTAATTGGAAAAATTGCCCAGATGTGTGGATTAGAGCGTGAATAGCTGTCTTTCTCTAAATGTGGCCCCGCCATTGACAAATAGAAATGAATAAGATAAGACTGACCGAAATAAATAAATAAAGATGATAAGATATAAGTAGTGTCAATGTATAAAATAAACAAGTTAAAAGATCAAATACAACCACATATGAGTGCGTTTGGTATTACCTGGAAGTCTGATGGCCACGGGCAACAATGACCTCCTGTGACGTTCGAAAGTGCACCTCCGAGAAATCGATCAACTGCTGAATAAGCTCTAGTGTCACGGGGTGGATGAAAAGTGCTATTGAGAATCGCCATAATCTTGGAGAATATTCTCCTCCCAGACATCACCGTCAGCCATCCTCAGGTTGCTGCCCCAGCATGCAACAGTGTAAAAGATGGCGCTGGCCATGACAGACTCATAAAACATCCTGAGAATTGTTCAGCAGATGTACAAGAACCTCAGCTGCCTCAGGAAGTTGACATGTCTGGCCCTTCTTAGAAAACCGCATTTGAGTTTTTTTGTCCTGTTCAGCGCCAAGGTATTTGTCGTCATCCACAATGCTTTGAAATATAAATAAAATGAAAAGATACGTGCGCGCTTGTAAGAATATACAATGTCTAAGAATGTAAAAAAAACGTAGCAAAGATATCAATGAATATGTTTGACATGGTAGTGTATAGTGCACAGACAGGTATTTTCAATATATTTAATATCTTATATTTATAAAATAAATATTCTATATTTATTTTACATTTTAATATTTTTAATTTTGACTTCAACAGTCCAATGGCTTATGTTAAGGGAGTGCAACCTTTTTGACGCTTGGGCCACAACGGATTAAAAATTTGACAGAGGGGCCGGATCAGGATCAGATGGATGGAGTGTTTGTGTCAACTCATATAAATGACACTGATAGAATAGAAGACCCTGTAAAAGCCATTACATGAAAGGATGTGGCCATTTAGCAAAGCATGAATATGCAAGACTTATTGTACAAATTGTTTCCCAAAGGCACTGATTGTATAACACGGCAACAGGAACTCAGGTTCAGCTTCAGTGGGAACAGTGTTGTTGATCTCCCTTTTTCACCAGTGCATCCAAGTCAGGGGTTATTTTTGTTGGGGCAATTCTCAGGATGCATCCGAGCTTGGATCTGTGACAAATTTTGTTGGGGTTTATGACGCTGAATGTCTGCTAAGATACCGCTATATGGTCAAAAATATTCACTCACCCGTCCAAATAATCGGAATCAGGTGTTCCAATCATTTCCATAGCTGCAGGTGTATAAAATCACGCATTTAGGCATGCAGACTGTTTTTAACAAACATTTGTGAAAGAATGGGTGGCTCTCAGGAGCTCAGCGATTTCAGCGTGGAACTGTGATAGGATGCCACCCGTGCAACAAATCCAGTCGTGAAATTTCCTCAGTCCTAAATATTCTGTCAGCTGGATTATAAGAACATGGAAGTGTTTGGGAACGACAGAAGCTCAGCCACGAATTGGTAAATCACATAAACTGTCAGAGCGGGGTTGGCGGATGCTGAGGCACACAGTGTGAAAAGGTCGCTAACTTTCTGCAGAGTCAATCGCTACAGACCTCCAAACTTCACGTGGCCTTCAGATTAGCTCAAGAACAGTTGGCAGAGAACTTCATAAAATGGGTTTTCATGGCAGAGCAGCTGCATCCAAGCCACCCATCACCAAGTGTAACGCAAAGCGTCGGATGCAGCGGTGTAAAGCACGCCGCCACTGGATTCTAGAGCAGTGGAGACGCCACCAGTGCACAAAGAAAGGTCCAGAAAGACGTGGATGAACTTGACTGGCCTGCACAGAGTCCTGGCCTCAACCCGATGGGATGAATTAGAGCGGAGACTGAGAGCCAGACCTTCTCGTTCAACATCAGTGTGTGACCTCACAAATCCGCCTCTGGAAGAATGGTCAAAACTCCTCATTAACACACTGCTGAACCTTGTGGACAGCCTTCCCAGAAGAGTTGAAGCGGTTCTAGCTGCAAAGGGTGGACTGACGTCGTATTGAACCATGTGGATTAGGAATGGGATGTCACTTAAGTTCATATGCGAGTCAAGGCAGGTGAGCAAATATTTTTGGCCATACAGTGTATGTAGGTCGAGCAAAACAACGTCAGCATCTGTGTTGTCCTCCGGAAGTTTGGAAACCCGGTTAGTCCCTAATTTGAATGCTAGCATAAAACTTGCCTTGGTACTTGCCTCTTTAATTGTGGCTTGTCGGTGACATTTTTTTTATTTTTTGCTAACAGTGTAAATTAGTGTTAAAAAAACCCCTCTGAGCCGAGGCCACCGGTCTCTTACGTAGACCGCTCACAAGTTAGCATGCTTTGTGGCAAAGTGTCAGCTGATGAATTTCGTGAGAGTTTCTTGGCATATCAGGTATACAGCTATTGATCGGACTTCAGCTAAAAAAACATTTTGCTGTTCAACCCCTATTTAGCACTCGCTGTCCAGTTTTCCTTGATAAGATCATTTTTACAGAATAGTTAAAAGGTCAAAGTGAAAAAAATGATGTAGAGAGTAATCATCACACTCCAACAAAGGTCAATGTGCACGAGGAGTGCGCCATCTATTGGGGGAAAGGTAAAATAAATTAGGCTTAATTATGACAAAAGTTTTTGACAATTATTGACCTTAAGTGACAGTCCCTTTTTTCTTTTTAGCCTTTTGATGAGCAACCTGTATTCTTCTTTTACTTTTTTTTCTGCAACTTCCTTCAGGGGTCGCCAAAGCGAATCAACCTCCTCCATCTAAGCCTATTCTCTGTATCCTCTTCTCTAAAATCCACGAGCTTGTCGTCGGTCACTCCATTCATAAATCTTTACCGTGGTCTTTCCCCTTGGACTCCTGCCTGGCAGTTCCAACCTCAGCATTCTTCTGCCAACATATTCTCTATACATCCTGTGACACCCCAAAAGAAAATCTAAACCTCTTCATCTCTGCAATCTGGAGGCGGGGTACACCCTAGACTGGTCGCCTGTCAATTGCGGTTTTATACAGACAGACAACCATTCCCTCTCATTCACACATTTGGGCAGTTTCTCAGTTTATCCAAGTAACCTGCATGTTTTTGGATTGCGGGAGGAAAGCGGAGAACTCTGAGGAAACCCACGCAGTCACGGGGAGAACATGCAAACTCCTTCCTGTTCCAGTGGGCAATGGTACAGTTACCTCTTTTCCACTCTGGACTGTTGACTTGAAGTACTTAAAATCCTCCACCCTCTTCATCTCCAATCCCTATAGCCTCATCATTCCACTTGGTTCCCTTATTCACACACATATATTCTTTCTTGCTGCGGCTAACCGTCATTCCTCTCCGCTCCAGAGCATACCCCGACCTCTTTACATTTTCCTCCAACTGCTCCCTGCTCTCACTAGATCACTGTGTCATCCGCAAAGATCATGGTCCATGGAGATTCCTGTCTAACCTCATCTATCAGCCTGTCCATCACCACTGCAAACAAGAAGGGGCTCAGAGCTGATCGCTGATGTAGTCCTACCTCCACTTTGCAGCACACAACTTTTGCATACATGTTCTGCACCAGCCTACCATACTTTGCTGCCACTCCAGACTTCCTTACACCGCACCATGGTTCCTCTCTCGGCACCTTGTTGTATGCGTTTTCAATTTGTAGTACTCTTTCTATGTATGAAACCACACTGCTGGTCACAGATGCTGACTTCTGCTCTCAGTCCAGTTCCCACTTTTTCCCATGACTTCATCGTATGGCTCTTTAACATTATTCCTCTATAGTTACTGCAATTCTGCACATCTTCCTTATTCCAAAAAAATGGGCACCATCATGTCATACACCCTCTGTTTGGCCTTTGCTACCTCTACCTTTACTTTACACCGAGTCTCTCTATACTCCTGCCTGCTCTCTTCAGTATGCAGTGTCCCACTTTAACCTCTTTATCTGCAAATACCCCTGTACTTCCTCTTTCGACCACCAAGTGTCATTATTTGCTTTCTTCCTCGACAGCACACCAAATACTCTCCTACCAGTCTCCCTGATCACATAAGCTGCAGTTGTCCAGTCATCCTGAACCTCTTGTCATCCTGAAAACCACACAGCATCTATCCTTATTCAGCTTCCACCACTTTTTCCTCTGCTCTGCCTCTGTCTTCTTCATCTTCCTTGTCACCAGATTCATCTTACAAACCAGTCTAAGCTGTGTGGCTACTCTCTCACCCGTCAAGACATTTGCAGTCATCGATCTCCTTCAGACTGCTTTGTGTGGCAGAAGTTCAAGGTGGAGATGGGAATACGTCAGGCATCAGCTGTGAACCACTTCCTCTTTGCAGTGGTGATGGACAGGAATCTCCACGGACCATCATGTTTGCAGATGACGTTGTGATCTGTAATGAGAGCAGGGAGCAGGTGGAGAAAAATCTAGAGGGATGGAGGTATGCTCTGGAAAGGAGAGGAATGAGGGTTAGTCGCAGCGAGACAGAATAAATGTGTGAATGAGGGGAACCAAAGTGGAGCAGTGAGGCTACAGGCTGTAGAGATAGAGTATGGAGGATTTTATGTATTTAGGTTCAACAGTCCAGCACAATTGAGTGTGTAGAAAAGCGGTAAAGAAATGGGTTAAGGCAGGTTGGAATGGCTGGAGAAAAGAATGAGGGTTAATGTGTGATAATAGAGTATGAGCCAAGGAAGTGTGTACAAGACAGTGGTGAGACCAGCCATGCTGTGGGGTTGAAAGACTGGCATGGAGGAAAAAACAGGAATCGGGGCTGGAGGTCGTAGAAAAGAAGACATTGAGGTTCTCTTTGGGAGCGACCAGGATGGATATGATCAGGAATGAGTCCATCAGAGCGAGAGCACATGTTAAATGCTTCGGAAAGTCAGAGAGGCCAGGCTGAGATGGTCTGGACACGTACAGATGATGAATATCTTGGTAGAAGGATGCTGAGGTTGGAACTGCCAGGCAGAAGACATCTGTCAGGGGAAGACTAAAGAGAAAATTTATGGATAAAGTGAAAGAGGACATGAAGATAGTTCATGTGAGAGGATACAGGCTAGATGGAGGAGTTTGATTTGCTGTGCTTATGATTATCATTATTATTATTACAGTTGACAAAAATACAACACTGTACATTTGAAATGTTGCTCATATAGTAAAAATGTTGAAACATTTTAATAGCGAAATACAGAGACGTGGCAATGCGGTCTTAGTGCAGAGCATGGCAGCAGTCAGCCGTCATTGCACAACTGCACGTCTCCTCAGTATTTGAACAGTAAATGTGAAAATCCAGTAATTTTGAATATAAAAAAACAATCTGAATCTGGTGAAGTGAAATGAAAAGTAGCATTATTGTGCTAATCACTAATACATATAACCATTTTTACTATTTTCCATGATTGGCAAGTGAGGCATGGCCTCTCTTGCCTCAGTGCAGTCATTCCTTGCAATTTAAATCTGGAGAAATAAAAAAAGATGATCATGTGCACGTTGTACAACATGCAACATTTAAATCTGGTCGAATACATGAATTCAAACTGTGACTATCAGCCTTTTTTTTTTCTCGTCACGGTCCGGAGACAATCCCGGTCACTCTGTTCCAACACTCGGTTCAGCGCCCCGGAGGGTCAGCGGTCCCGTGAGGAGACACCGGCGGGGGCGGAGCTCCCGACGCGCGGCCTGATTGGCGGCGGGGCCCCGGGGGGCCCGGAGGTGGTCGCAGCTCCGCGGCGAACCCGCGGCCAGTGCAGCGGAGTCCGCCCGAAACACGATGCCTCGTTTTACCGTCCACATCCGAGACGAATGGCTGGCGGTGCCCTGCCGGGACACCGGGAATTCGATCCGGTGGCTCGGACACGAAGCCCTCAAACGTTACGTGAAGAACAAACCGGACAACGGCGGCATCGCGGCCGTGAAGGACACACGCTTCGTCGTGCGCAGGTGTCAGGGTTTGGGGCTGCTGGACGCGGACGACACCATCGACGATGTGTTGGAGGACAATGACTTCGTGGAGCTCGGTAGGACCGTGCGCATTTCACATCCTGATAACGCCACGTTTGGAGGGGAAAGTGGAGGTGTCGTGCGTAAAGTGCGCACACAAGCGAACCTCCCAATACAGGTGTGATCCTCCAATGACTTTGTGGCATCTCGTTCTCACAGCTATTGAAGGAGATACCGTGTCTACCGACTTCATTCCGTGTCAGCCTGGAGTTTCTCATCTGTATCCTTCCACTTGTTTGTGACCGTTTTTCGAAGCGTCCCGAGTCAGATTGACGCTTTCTTGAAATCGTTTGTTACCGTCGCACCGCCTCCTAAAATAAATGTTTGGTAGTCAGAAAGTCGACACACAGTTGAACGTCTGTCCTTAGATATATCGAATAGTACGGCGGCGTATAAAGAACCTGCCGAAGTAAGTCCTTTCGTTTTACCGTCTCGCACAAACACATCCACGCTATTCCATCTAAAGTCGAGATTTCTACATCGTACGCTACAAATAAGTGTTTTGTCTATAATACCCTCGGATAGTTGCTCGTAGAGTTTCTCTGTCAATTGCAGTACATTTCTTTGGATGGCAACAGCCTGACGTCGACGGATCTGGTCAACTTGGGCAGAGGGGTCTACAAGATAAAGGTAATGATCGACAAATTGAATTCCTGTCCCGGATCATCCTCGGGTAATCTTTGACCTAACCTAATCACTCCTTGCACCTGCAATTTCAGCTGACTCCGGAGGCAGAGAGGAAAGTTGTGCAATCCAGGGAGCTTTTGGACACCATTGTCAAAGAAAACAAAGGTTCTTGTCAAAGTCTAAATTAAATTGAAAGATCCATCTTCTTAGAAACTGAGGTTATTTTCTAAATGCCGTTCTTGATGTGTCGCCGTCCAGTGGTTTATGGAATCACCACGGGTTTCGGCAAATTCGCCCGGACCGTCATTCCCGTCAGCAAACTCAAGTAAAGACAGTATCTCCCTATTCTCTTCCGCCAAATCATCTTCTTTGAGAGTACGAAGCTTTACGCTGACAGCCGTGAACGTTTGATTCTGCAGGGAGCTTCAGGAGAACTTAGTGCGCTCCCATTCAGCCGGTGAGAAAAGGTCCCGTCGATAGAACTGTCGAGAACAGATTGTTTTTAGACCTTTGTGCTCCAATACACGATCTTTCTGGGTTGCAGGTGTGGGAAACCCGCTGAGCCCAGAGAGAACCCGCATGTTGCTGGCCCTGAGGATCAATGTCTTGGCCAAAGGACACAGCGGAGTCTCTCTGGAGACGCTCCATGCCATGATCCAGGCTTTCAACGGTAACCCGTCTGCTTTTCGGTTTCAGCGGTTCGAGACGATGGCGCCGCTTTCTGTAGGAGTCTGACGGCCGCATGACCGGTTTTAAACTTTTATCCGTTCGGCAGCTTCTTGTCTCTCGTTTGTCCCGGAGAAGGGAACGGTAGGTGCCAGCGGAGACCTGGCGCCCCTTTCTCATTTGGCCTTGGGACTGATGGGAGAGGGTAAAATGTGGTCCCCCAAGAGCGGATGGGCCGATGCCAAATATGTAAGAACGACAATGACTCGCTTGATACAGTAGGAACTGCGTGCGGCAAAAGGCCGCAAGATCATATAGCAAAACATGTTTGCTTTTGATGACCCTTGACCTTCTTCATGTTTTTCCCCCTCTCATCTCTGAACAGGTCCTGGAAGCCCATGGACTAAGGCCAATATCACTAAAGCCCAAAGAGGTAATGTTTAAAAACAACCGAGCTCACGTCCTTTCAGTCCGCTCGCTGTAGAGAATACCGATGACCCAGGGTTTAAATGGGTCCACACCGCATCATCTTTGGATCTCCAAAGCAAAGATTCAGAATAGCGGTCGCGATTGTACCACATAGTACGAGGCGATAGAAATGAAAACTTGATTTAGTCGATTCTCCAAGTGATGACTATTAACTTGTCTTTCCTTTACAGGGCCTTGCGTTGATCAATGGGACTCAGATGATCACCTCTCTGGGAGCGGAGGCTGTAGAGCGAGCTCAGGCTATTGCCCAACAGGCGGACATAATTGCTGCCCTGACCTTGGAGGTGCTGAAGGGAACCACCAAGGCCTTCGACAGCGGTGAGCCGAATCCCCAAACAGGACGAGATCATTGACCCAAAACCTCAAGGCTCTCAAATGTTATTATCCCTTGTGTGTGTGTTTCTGTAGACATCCATTCACTGCGGCCCCACCCGGGTCAGATCGAGGTGGCCAAACGTTTTCGCTCTTTGCTGGACTCCGATCACCATCCCTCCCAGATTGCAGGTAGGTAGTAGGTGCGCCCATATTATTAAACAGAGGAGTTACAGAATACTATATAGTCATTCTCAATATGATATCTTAACGTTCAGCAAGGAGGCTCCTGTATTCAAATCCATCTGGGGCAGCTTTGGGGAGTTGCATGTGAAAAGACCCTCCTCTTTTTGGGCTTTGCTACAAGTATTGGGTGCATAGATCGTAAACCACAAGGCTTTATCTACGATACAGTACACACTTGCTATCCTATAAACCAGCGGTCCCCAACCTTTTTAAGCATGAAAATCATCATTTGTACCCAGAGAGATTTTCTTTGCGCACCGGTACTGGTCCGGGCGCAGCTACTATAACCGCATAGTTTGTAAACTGTCAAGTTGAACTTCATTTGAGTGATGTGTCGCTGGTTTGCTAGAGAGCCACAGGTTCTGTGACAGGGTCCAGGATGCCTACACCATGCGATGCTGTCCCCAGGTAAGCCTTATATAACATCGTACATTTTCGTCGTCGCTCCAGATCCACTCGTATGTCAGCAGTACCGCAGTTGCCGGGGTGTTAACGACATATCGAATCGGTACTATGTCGTTAAAAGGCAACCGCGCACACAAATCTATTGTAGCTTTGTCTAAAATCACAGGTGCTGTGTTAAGTTTAAACTGCCAGAATATCAGCTGTCCTAAGTTATATATTCACAAGTCAGATTTTCTTTTTTCAACTCCTGACTCAGCATAATGAATGGACCCATATGAGAAGATTGTCCGTCTGTTTGTGAATGTGTCCTATTCTTCTTCTTAAATAGGTTCACGGAGTCACAAATGACACAATAAAATTTGTCCAGAACATCATCAATACAGAAATTAACAGTGCAACTGACAACCCTGTATCCTCTCCTGTGCAGACTTCACTTTTTCTTTACAAATCTGTGTTGCATGCTTACTACATTTGTTTAAATGCAAAGCGTTTTTTCCTTAGCAGCTATATAAGATGGTTTTTGCAGAAAGAGGTGAAACTATTTCAGGGGGGAATTTTCATGGAGAATACCCTGCGAAGGTGTGTAGAAGCCAAGGATATCCTAACTTTTTGGTGTTTTCCATAGATTTTGTTCTTCTTTCATCGCTCGCTCTGTCTTTGCTGTAAGGCTTTGGATTTTTTGGCCATTGGAGTCCATGAATTGGCCTCTATCAGTGAAAGGAGGATCGAGAGACTGTGCAATCCGTCTCTGAGTGAGCTACCGGCCTTCCTGGTCAATGAAGGAGGCCTAAACTCAGGATTCATGATTGCTCACTGCACCGCCGCAGCCTTGGGTTTGTATGAAATAAAATCAGCATGTATCTAGTCTACATTCGGTTTCACAGTAATCCAACTTAAACGCAAAGTGATCATTTGTGCTGTTTTTTAGTTTCAGAGAGTAAGGTTTTATGCCATCCGTCGTCGGTGGACTCCTTGTCCACCAGTGCCGCCACGGAGGATCATGTCTCCATGGGCGGCTGGGCTGCACGGAAGGCCCTGAGGGTGGTGGAACACGTAGAGCAAGGCAAGCCGACACGTGTCGTGATTTCGTAACAGATTTGAGCGCCTGAAGTCTGATTTAAGTCACAAAGTGGTTTTTAAAAGAACCGTTTGCAATTCAGCTGTTTATAGGAAGAAAGGACAAGTAGATCTTCCAGTCGTAGTAAATCTATCTAATATTGGTATATTGAATATTGGTGGTCACTGGGAGTCTCCAGCGTGGCCTTTTTGTCAGAGGAACTGTAAAATGCAATAGTTCTTCATTATACAAGCAGGGGTAGACCAGAGATCGGTGAGCAGAGCATGTTATATTAAGACATTGTCAATAATACGCATTACAACATGACAAATATTACATATCGGAACTAGTGAGTCTGTCCCTGAGTGCTATTATTGTCACAGTTGGGTCAATAACTGCCGTGCACCAAACAAATGCTAGTTTGTATGTCCGTGAAGGTTTTTCGGTCATCTAGGTCACGGCTTTCATACCGAAAACACATCCTACTACTTTTTTTCGAGAGGCTTCTTCGGTTACACTTGGTTAACATGTTATCGTTAACGATTTACGCGCAGTGCCTCGAATGAAATCGAGAGGGGGTTAAAAAAGAAAATCACTAAGGGCTTGAATTTGGATCCTTCTACATATTCTGTGTTGCCCTGAAAGAAGCGGGAACTGTATAGGTTGAATGCAAATTCACTTACACTGAAAACAAATGCCGTACTTTGCTGTTTATCATTATTTCAGATATATTCAGTTCTAAGATTAGTAACATTCATTATGTTTTTTTTTGTCAATCAGTTCTTGCAATAGAGCTGTTGGCAGCCTGTCAGGGTATTGAGTTTCTCCGTCCGCTTCGTACCACCACTCCACTGGAAAAGGTCTATGAACTTGTTCGCAGTGTTGTCAAGTAAGTCAAACAGTGTGGCCAAGGTACAAATCCCACAAATGATGTACAGAATAGTTAATATTTATCTGCTGTTCCACTTTTACGTTTTCCTCTCTTTCCTGTTTTCAACAGACCCTGGATTAAAGATAGATTCATGTCTCCTGACATCGAGGCTGTTCACCGTCTCCTCTTGGATCAGAAGGCAAGTGCCGACGGAACGAGTCGGTGCCGTCGAGACCGGAAGTTTCCCACTCGTATATTAAAAGCGTCTGAAATGTTTCACTGTATTTAGACGTTTTTATGTTGTCAAATCAGGTGTGGCATGTAGCCAAGCCTTACATCGATAAGTACCAGACAGAGTATATCCCTGAATCCCGGCCCGTCTCCCCGACCGCCTTCTCTCTGGACTCTCCAGCATCGCCAAGGAAACGTGTTCGTCACGAGTGAATTCACGCAGACGCATACCTCCGCCTTCTTTTCCTTTTCGCAGTCGCCAGCGACGATAAGTTACTCGTCACACTTCGTAGGATGCAAATGACTGTCTGCTACCCATCTTTTTAAAAATGCATACTTATTTTGATCTTAATTGTCATAATAGTTTTGCATACTATATTCACTGTTCTGGTAATTATCATGTAACAAAATTGCATTTAGCCTGCACTGTGCATGACGGTTGTATTTATCAACATGTTTAAAATGTGTCTGAATTAGTTTTTATTGCATCATGTCTACCTCAGCCAGTATATCTACTAACCTAGCAAATCGGTTCGAATGATATAGCCAAAACTTTTGTTTGATTTAAGCAAAAAGGTCCTTCATACAATTCTGTCTGTGGCCTTTCTGTGCGGAGTGCACATGTTGGCCCCCTGCGACCCTTTGTGCAGGATAAGAGGTACAGACAACGAATAAATCCATTTCTGTGATTATATGTAAATGTTTCTGGAGTAATAGCTTGGAATTGTGAGTGACTATCATCAATAAAACTTTTTGATGCAACAGCCTCAGAATTGTTCTCAGCTAATTGTAGAATTTAATACCTGCAATGTTGCTTTTAAGTGCAATGGATGACATCTGATGCTCTTCATTATGTTGGCTTGTGTATAGAAGCAAAATTGCAATAAATAATCACAAATTTCTAATGAAAAGAAAACAACAAAAATATTTAAAATACATCCACGCCGAAACAAATGTGCAAACGAAAAGAGGAAAATAATAGATACGCGTATAAAATAAATGAATGCATATATTGATTTCTCGAGGCCTTGTCTGACATTTTTAATTGCATTACTATACGTATTCCTTTGCCATCATTGTCCTGCATATTTCTGGGGATCAATTTACAGAAAATTAGGTAATATTTGCTCATGAAAGAAAACTAGGGAAGTTCAATCTAATGTCTTTCATTATTAAAAAAAAGTAGAAAGAAAACAATTTACTTCTGGAGTTACTCTGTTCAAGGCAGGTTAGTGTATATTGAAAGAAAAATAACTACCAAACAGCATGCAGATGGCGGAGATGGGTGCTCCTCATTTTGGGAACACGCCATACTGGTGAGGCTTGGGAGGAAAGCCTTGAGGTTAGCATGATTCAAATCTCCAGCAAGGATGATAAATTCATGTGCTGTTTGTTGCTCACTGATTGCCTGGCACAGTTCACCATGTGCTACATTCCTGTCACTGCTGTTGGAGGTGGGAGGGATGTAAACAGAGAGAGAGGATATGTTGTAAGTAGCTCCACTTAATGTTTGTTCACTGTAGACTTAAGACCCGCTGTTGTGACCCGTCAGTCTTTAGACATGGGATGCTACTTCTGCAGTCGTGGGTTGTTGACATGACAGAACATCCAGCATCTCCTCCCTGAGGTGTTTCTTGTTTCCCTCGGACCTTTTGTCGGCTTGTGAAAGAAAACCGTAGACATGTAAATAGTCTTGAGTTCAAAACAAGCAGGTACCTGTGAGCTCTTTCGGCAACTTAGCTCAGCGTGGCTAAATGCATCAAATGCATCCGGAGATACGCGACAAGAACACAGCTGTGCGTTCTTAGGAAGTTCTGTGCATCCAGAAGCAAGTTAAAGCAAAGTTAAAACTAGTGGAAAACCAACTTTAACACAATACAACCAGTTTGCATGCATTGCGACCGTTAAACAATGGCTGCGCCCGTAGGTTAAGTATGCCATAAATTGCAACCTTTAAAGAAATAACACTTCTTCGTGCTTTTTTCAACAACACTTTGTGGTATGAGACAAAGCGTTAAAGTCAATTAGTCCGCTCTCAAAAAACTAGCTTCCACCCGGATGGTGAAAGGATGACACTGACTCATCAACCAACTCATTCTCTTTTGCTGGAACAGAATGGTCGCTGTCAGCTGTAACCATGCCAACAAAACACATGCATAAAGTTTTGCTCCAGCTCTCAATTCCAGTGTTTGACTTTTGTCAGAGTCTCTTTCCTAAGAGTGCAGCTACTGTTATGTAGCCGAGTCGGTTTTTCTCTGGTTATTTATTTCCGTAGCAACGTGTTTTTGTGGTTTTGTCCCCGCCGGGGAATCGACTCCCTGCTTCACGGTCGACACTTCAGTCATGCATTTGGATGCATTTATTATTGTTTGGTTTATGGATGAATACAAATCGCCACGGAAATGCTATTTTCAAGTTTACTTAGCGTTGTGGCGACCACGTTTTGCCATGCATGTAAAAGGTCCCCCAGTTTGAAACCAGCAAAAAACAGCTATTCTCAAATCTTTCTGAATAACATAGAGCATTAGCTCCTCTTTTTTTCCCTCTATTTTTAATCATCAACTCGTATCTCACAGTGAAATACAAAGGGACACCCGGAATGGAGACACCAGCGAATCAAATTGTGATATAGAAAGGACAACTAAAGAGCCGAGGTCAATGGATCAAACCTTCCTCTGACAGCTTTTGGGGCGGCGGCTTGGCTCCAAACATTCCTGGTTTCATATTGGTTTGCTCTTCCTATCGAAGTGTTGTTGACTCTTAACTCCCGACTTTTCCCTTGGCGATGGGTTAAATCTAGCGGTTGCATTTTGCCGATCCGTTGTCCCATATGTTTCACCCAATATGTCAAAATAATTTTTTCTTCTAAAGGTCTCTGGCTCTATCTAGTGGCGAAGGCTTTTTCCCTGACACCAGCGATGACAAACAACCTTTCAAGAGAAAATAGCAGTTTCAAAATCAACAACAGTTTTCACACTTCCCGGGAGAAACCACAGCTCATGTCAAACAACTCCAAGCAGCCAAACCCGGTGGCGATCCTATTTATGACGTCTGAACTAGCACTGCTCTTAAAGTAGAGCTCGGCTTGCTTATTTATGGTGAACAAATCGTTCAAAACTTGTGAGTCATCTAAACTGCTTTACGAGTCATGATTACTTCAACTCAAATACACCGAGGGACAAAATTTTAAACATTGGTAGAAGTCAAGGGGCCGGATTGGTTCAATGTTTGTTGAAAACGTCTTCAAATGACCTCATTGCACAGATTGAACTGTGATTCAAATGATTGCCTTTAATGCAATATTGATGGTTAAATAAATGAAAGAATAAAACAACAAATAAAATGCAGTTGTATCCGTTTCTTACGGCTCTACTATTTCAGAGTGATTTTAGGCGATCCACCATAAGTTTCAGCTACGCACTCACTCTCTTGCCAGACTGTTCTTTGTGATGCAAGTATTTCCAGTGTTCTCCTGTGCCTCACTAAAGTCTCTGAAGTCATTCTCCGTCGTTGCGATTCGGTCCATAAACCAGCTTTTTCAGAATTACAATGCATTTTACACATTCTGTGGAATCACGTATTTCAACGGCACACACCTGCTCTTCATAGTCCCTGCGTTATTAGTTCAACACTGCTTTATGTCAGCTCGAAAAGCGCATTTTAAAACCGTGCCACAAACTTCACAAAAATCGCTTGGGTCAAATATAGTGGAAAAATGGTGCTCCTGTAATAAAAATCAGCAACAAAAACCTGCTGGTTTTACTCTGACTTCTTGAATTTTTCAAAACCTCAGTGAGATACCAGCAGGTGTGTGCTTCCATATAAGAATAAGAATAACTTTATTAATCCCGAAGGAAATTGCTGTGCCAGAGTTACAGAAAATATAACAGTAATAAATAATAAAAGAAAGGCAGAATTAGAAATAAAAATAAACTATAAACTATCTCAGTGAAACTATAAAGTGTCTTAGTAAGCAGTGATAAAACTATAAGTGTCTTAGTAACAAGTGAGGTAAGGAGTGCACAATAGTATGATAGAAGGGAAAATTGTAGTGTAGCTGTTATGAGATGAGATGAAATATTGCACAGTTTCTGAGTTTCTGAATATTGCACAGATATCATGAGAAAACCACAGTAATCCGAGAAAGACATTATTCTTCAAAACTCGCCTATTATTTACTCTTCTTAGCGACATTTTCACGATCACATCAAAGCATCATTAGGTGCTTTTTTTTTTGAAGGGTCAGAGCAGAAAAGAGGCTTCGGTGACGGCAGAATGTAATGTGTACGGTGGGTGAGGAGAAAAAGTGGCATGTAAAAGGCTGGGCAGATGTCTCCCATGCAAAATGTTTAAGTGTGTACAAGAGCCCGACAAGTGGCGATGAGGATTCAAACGCATGGACAAGGATACGGCCTGAGTTTAATCTGAAGAAGGGGAAAACCGAATGAAGTGAAAGTTTGAACCAAAACTAAATGGTGACGTCAAGTTAACCTGAAACGATGCTAAATCTACCCATCGTCACTTCCTTTGATACACTATCAGACTCATCCGGTGTAGGAGGGCATTGGCAAAAGCGGATAAATAGTTTTTAACTCAATGTATCCAGAGTGGAAAAGATACTCTAAACTTCAGCTCCTGTTAAGTGTTGCAACAGAACCCTTTTGTGCCTGATGTGCGGAAAAAATATTTATTCAACGCAAATAGTGTTTCTTGGTACATCCACCGATATGGGCAGCGTGCAGTGACAGGCAGAACAATAAAATGGTTTTCCACTAGATGGCACTAGTGAATGAACCTGTGTATCTACTTGCTGTTGCTCAGAGTAATGAGTGTTTTCGGGTGAGACGGCAGCAGTGATACACGATGGATAGATATTTTCAAAGAAAAAGTACTCAATCGGGACCTTCTGTTCCTGAGAAATCCTGACCCAGATGAAGACCTCAGTATGAGTAGTGGAAAAGGTGAGCTCAAGACAAAACGATGGAAGTTAGATTGCACTTGGATTCACTTTTACTGGTGAACCAACCGAGCCGACTCTGTTACGCCTGATGTGCCGTGAAAAGCTGTCCAAAAGTGCAGTGGTTCAAAGCAAACTTAAACGGCATCTCCAAATGAAACACCCTTCACTTCAAGATAAGAACGCGGACTGTTTTGTTCATCTGCGTGAACAGACTGAGAAACAGGCAGCATTGTTGAAGAAAACCACCAAGACCAGTGAGAACGCTCTGAAAACTAGCTACAAAGTTGCTGAACTTGTGGCTAAATACAAACAGCCACACAACGTGGCTGAGACATTAATACTACCCGCCTGCAAAATCATCGGCCCTGGCACAATTAAAGAAATAGTCCAAGTCCCGCTCTCAAATAATACTGCAGCAAGTCACGAATGTTGAGATTTATGGTGATACTTTTTTTCTGTGTGACTTCTGTCACACAGAAATACTTCTGATACATCTGTTCTTTTTTTTTTTTTTAACCTGGAATTGAGCGGGAATAGTTACTTGTACTGCAGGCTTGTGTGGCCGACAACAGCTATTGCTCAAACAAACAAACATTTTACCATTACTTGGGTGTTTCCCTGACTAAAACGCTACAATACCATTTGCAGACATAGAAACGTGTTCTGGAAAAATCGCACATTAGTGGGAAATTTGCACTGCATATTGGAGGACATGCACGACTTCTGGCAAATGTGTGCTTTGTAGATAGAGACGGCGTCAGAGAAAAGTTTTTGATTGGCAAGGAATTTCCAGAAAGAACAACACGATAGGAGATATTTAAAATTGCATCAGAATACTTCGACCACAAAGAAATGAAGTGGCAAAACTGCATAAGTGTTTGCACTGATGTTCGTCTGCACCAAAGGATTTGTAAACAGGGTGAAAGCGCAGCATCCAGATGTTATTGCGACGCATTCTTTTCTGCATCGGGAGGCTCTTGTTGCCCAGACATTACCAGCAGACCCAGCTCCCGTACTGAAAGACGTTTGCACGATTCACAAACTTTGTGAAGACGAGACCTGTGAAAAGCTGCATGTTTGCATTGTTGTGAGAGGAAATGGAAGCAGTGCATAAAGTGTTATTGCTCCATTCAGAGGTTTTAGCCCGTGTGTGTGTGAGCTGCGGGAGGAACTTGAAGTGTTTTTGAAAAATGAGAAGTGAGATGATGCTAAGTCGCTTTCAAGTGTTGCGCAAGACTGGCATATCCGGCAGTTATTTTACAACATTTGAATGACCTGAAAATGCGAATGCTAGGTCAAGATGAAAACATGCTTGCAAGAACAGATAAAATGTTTGGATAGCGTTCAAATGTGCAGCTCTGGCGACGAGAAAATGCAAAGCTTGAAATGTTCCCGCACACCCAGAAATGGCAGGGTGTCGAAAGTGCTGCAGTGTGTGAGACAACAGGTAAACATCTGCAGACTCTGGAGCAGCGGTCGTGTTATTTCCCTTCACGATCAACTGGTTGCCTTGACTAGGTTAGGCACCCATACAGTCGAACTACAGTTGGAAAAGATATGACTTGGAGGAAATAACTGAACTGAGACAAAATCGTGGTCTAAAGCTAAGCTTTGCCAATCTACTTTTGGACAGTTTTTGGCGGAGTGTTGCAAAGGAGCGCTCGATTCTGGCAAATATAGCTATTTTCAGCTGTGTTCCCTTTCTCCACAACATGCATGCAGGACTGTCGCAGAAAATTAGAGTTCTTTATCTTCTGTAATGCAATTAAAAAAACAAAAAATACTTTTTCATGATATTCTAATATTTTGAGATAGGATTTTTGAGTTTTCTTTAGATGTAAGCCATAATCAGCAATATTAAAATATTAAAAGGCTTGAAATACACTGCTCGAAAAAATAAAGGGAACACTTAAAAAACACATCCTAGATCTAAATGAATGAAATATTCTTATGAAATACTTTGCTCTTTACACAGTTGAATGTGCTGACAACAAAATCACACAAAAATGATCAATGGAAATCAATTGTATCAACCCATGGAGGTCTAGATTAGGAATCACACTCAAAATTAAAGTGTAAAAACAAACTCCAGGCTGATCCAACTTTGATGTTATGTCCTTAAAATAAGTCAAAATGAATCTGTGTTGCTTCCTGAGTGGACACTATGATTTCACAGAAGTGTGATTGACTTGGAGTTACATTGTGTTGTTCAAGTGTTCCCTTTATTTTTTTGAGCAATATATTTCAGTTGATTTGTAATGAATCCAGAATGTTGCATTACAGAAGATAAAGACCTTTATCACAATATTCTAATTTTCTGAGACAGTCCTGTATGTGAGCTGGGCTGTGCCGTGGCTCAAACAAAATTGGGAAACACCGGTTTAAAACAGGTCTTTAGGGTTAACTGTATTTTTGTCCAATTCCAGCCCGATTCTGCTGGATCACCAGAGACAAGGTTACCCGCCCAGCTCTCGGGCGCTACTTGAAACATCCCATACTATTAAACACAAGATGTGTCATTTATTAGCCTGGTTTCACTCAGGTTTTCTGTCATTTAGAAAGAGACTCAGGCAGGGATCGAGATGCAGGAGTTCAGTGCCTTTAATTCTTTCAACATCCAGTCAGTTTGTGTGCCGTACTGCCGAGTGTGTGTAATAACCGTTAGGTTTCCGCAACAACTCAGACGCTACCATGACTGAGACACTCATTTAGGCAACATGAACTTATCTTGCATCAATCTACACGTAACTCTAAACCCAAACCCGAACACCAACTCTCTAATCCTATGACACTAACTTCCGGGGAATTGCTTGAGTTACAATTTGAAAAAGTACAACTGAGAGTGAGAGAAATTGAGAGAGAGACAGAGAGAAACTCATTCGGTCCGAGTTTCAGGGGTGAATCTTCTACAGCATAGGTGTCAAACTCTGGCCCGCGGACCAAATTTGGCCCACACTATCATTATATTTGGCCGCAAAGCCACACCAAATGACTATTAGAGCTAGCTCGCCGGAATAGTCTACAGTACATGTACTGCTAATTCTACAATTCCCAGAATTTTCTGCTGGTGTTTTGGCACGAAAATCACAACAGGACCCATAAACGCCCTCTCCTCTGTGTACAGTGGTCATAGCGACTTTATGCTCATACTGGCACCCTGCTACTTAAGCAGAAATTTAAAATTACATGAAGACCTTTCAAGTACAATATACAATCTGTGATCCTTCAGGTGAGTCAGGTAGTCCAGTCAAGACAGTTATAAAAACTGTATCTTCTTCGTATTATGAACAACTTGGAGCCGTGGACAATGTGCACCGTCCAAAATTCAATTGTTTGTCACATGGCGACACAAACAAATATCCATGAGCATCCTGTGCCTTGAGACTGCCAGGTTGCTTGAAACAGCCCACACTGTACAATAATACACAGGACAAGATGTGACTGTCCCTTGTGCAAGAATCCAAGGCATAACACAACTAGAAACCAAACTCAGATTTAAAGAAACTAACAAGCCACACAACAAATAAGCTCACAACCCGACAAAGAATATATCATTACCGACTACCTACCCTAGTAAACAGCAGTCTGCGGGATGTCATCAGGGTTTTCCAGTGGACGACTGCCTTCACCGATGTTTCATTAAGTTCGGCCCACCTCAAGAAGGCTTAACGGTCAAATCCAGCATCCTGGAAGGTCAGCTGATCTATAAGCAGACAACCATACCTTAGCTACCTTCCCCCTTGCTTGCTTGTTGTGCTGCCAGAGATGTGTTTCTGACCGCAAGTTTCAGGCTCCAACCTGAATGCCCAACTCAGTTAGTAGGGCAATGACAGACTTTGCAACAAAACCATGGCTGCACCCAAGCGCTCCAGCTTTTCTGCTCTCCATCTGCCGCCTTCTCAGCATACCTAGCTCTTACCATCGCAAGCCTCTTCAACCCGATCCTCCCAGAGGCCTGTGAGTTCGATAAAATAGAAGTAACCGTCCGCAGCTGGGTGCTAATCATATCTGCTAGGACAACCAGCTGCTCATTCAGGGCCACCATCAGCTCTCAAGCCCCGCCTTCACTTAGCTGCCCGGAGTTGTGCCCGAACATAAACGATCTCACCTTTTCTTCCTCACGTACAAATTTAATTTGTCTAGCTTCTCATCCAGCAACTCCAGAATTTACCTCTCGATGTTTTTCCTCAACTGCTGCTGCCAAACATTTTAGCATGGTTATGACACTAAGTGTACCGCCTCTGGTAAAGACTAACCTTACACCCAGATAATATATACCTCAGTGTGCATACACCAGAACACAAAGGGCAGGCAGCATCCTCCCCCAGCCGCTGTTGGAGGTTCGGGGGAGATGGTAGCACATCTCATAAGTAGAAGAAAGAAGAAATGCCTTTATTTTCACATTCAGTTATACACAGAGCACATCATCAGCCAAATTTGACCATTGCATTTAACCCACCATGAGCAGAAGGCAGCAAAGGAGCAGCGCCAGGGGAGCAGTTGGAGGTTCAGTGTGTTGCTCAACAGCACGTCGACAAGCTTGGAGGAACCAGGAATCAAACCAGGCTCGGTTCTGAGGTCGACCGCTCTAACCCCCTGAGCTTCACGCCCGAACTGTACCTGACCTATGATTTCCCTACTTTCAAGGGCTGCCTGTGCTTGCTGGACCACCTCTTTTGGGTTCCCCTTCCTCCCTGTTATCAGTACAAGCTCTGCAACCCAAACCACCAGATCCTTTGACTGGCAGAGTCCTTTCTAATCTAACCTTAGCATGCTTGTACTCCTCTGACAGGCTACAATCTGGCAACTCCAATACGCCATCTCAGCATGACAAGCTCTCTTTCGCTCACAAGCCTCCTCAACCCGATCCTCCGAGGGGGCCGTAAGTTCGATAAAATAGACTATTCTCTCTACCCTAGAACCACCAGGCCGCAGCCAGGTGTTAACTATTTATGCTGGGACAAGCGGCTGCTCAGTCAGTCAGAACCAAAACTCCCAAGGAAACACATTGAACCACACACCCAACTCCAGCCCTATCGGGACACAGGAACCGCCCCTAGTTGGTTTACTAGATACACGTGCTATTTAAACATGCTAAGCATCCAACGTGCAAAGAAATGCTGTCTGTTGTTTTCAAATTAAAAATAAAGTGCTCCAATTAAAGTCATCCCTTGAAAGCCATCTTCAGTAAAATCTATATTTTCTGCAGATTTGTTTGTTGTCCACCGTCGCAGGAGGGCTAAAACATTCATCTTCACATTATGAATGGATTCACTTCTGAAGCCCTGCAATGACAGTGGTTGAACACATGAAGGTGCTGACGCAGTTTTTCTGAGCAGCGACTTCAGAGGAAGACTATGAACTGGGTTCAACATCTGACAGAAGTTTGGCGATGAACTTTTTCTTTTTTTTTCTGGAGATGAACTTACCCCGAGCCGGACGTGAGACATGAACGCAGTGCATTGTGGAATATAGTTTGAAAAAAGCCTGTTCTGCATCATCCAAGTCATAGTTAATCCTTTTCGTAGGAACAGGACTTGAATTTGCAAAGTGAAAAGGCCCCTCGGATTAAAAGTTTTCAAGAAAAGAAATTCAAAAGAAAAGATTTTGGAAAGAGTACCTCCGTTAATGGAATACTTCAAATTCCCAAGGGAAGTAGTACATCTCTCCATTTCTGGAGTACAACTGTTTCCATACTTTGATGTCGGACATACAAAATGTGTCTTTAGTATTTAAGTTCCTAAAATACTCCCATGGAATTCCAGGTTGCATTTTTGATGATGTTGACGGTCCCCAACTGAGGATGTGTTTTCAGAGCTCGGCCAAATTCTTCACCCTTTGTCCTTTTCCTGCAGCGATTCAGGGCCGGTTTCCCCTCCAGGTCACTGTCCGGGTGGTGCGGGGAGCACGCCCAGCACACATTTAATATTCAATATTTTATTCCATGTGGATTCCCAGCGATGTCTCTACGATGTCGCCTGGTTGCCAGTGCACTTCTGCCGCCAACGCTGTCATCAGTCCCAGAAGTCCAGTCCCAGAAGCTGACACTCACTCAATTCTTCTTTCTCCTTTCCTTATTCATCCTCTTCGTCCTTTTCTTGACCTCCGCTGAGAAGCACTGTGTAAACAAAGGGGTGAAGGGGTTTGATTCATTGCACTTCCTAAGAAATCAAGTGAGATGAAGGTTTCTGACGAGATAATTTGTCTTCATCCTTTAAAACCATGTTCATTATTTGAGATGCAGTGGTTTTACTGCTGAGGTCGGCCCACACAGTAAAGCACACGTGTCAAACTCCCGGGCCGCGGGCCAAATGTGGCCCGCCAGGTCATTTTATGTGGCCCGCGAGAACGTCTTAAAATAAAAGTCAAACGCGTGCGTTGACCATAAACTACATTTCCCACAATTCATGCCGATCACGTTACCAGCAAAGTGACGGCATCCTGCCTTTTAGATCGCAGCGTATCCACATTTGCGCCATTTTCAACAAGTGAAACTGAGAAATACAAATGTTTCTTAAATGTCCAGGAGGAGAAAAGTTGACACAGATGGAAGGCTGTTTCAAGGCTGTTTAATTTGAATTATTTAACATTAAGGAGTAGTTACACTTAGTTACATTTGTCCTGTTACATGTGGCCCTTTGAGGGCAACTATGATGCAGTAAAGGCTCTTACAGTTCCCGCCCCTCTATAAAAACAAACTTTGACTCAACAATCACTTCTGTAATAGAACTAGAATGAAGTAAAACATGCATCTTCATGCCATGAGTAAACCTGAGCAGATACTTTAGCGGTTTCATGACCTCCTCTTCCTCTTCTTGGGTCCATGAATCTGAGCCTCATCTGAAACACATCTGGACCTGATCCAGCCTCTGGTGAGTGGCGATCACACATCCTCACACAAAACACCAATACATTCAGCAGAGGAAATTAAAGTGACATACGTGTGACACCTGGGTTAGCCGGCATCACCTTTGGTGTCACTTCAGTTTCTATTTGAGTGCAGACATTTTAGGTAATAATGATTTTTATTTGAGCTGAAAGGACTGACGATTTATGACTTTTGGTCCTCTTTCTAAATGAAAATCGGTATGGCCGACATTGTTTCGGACACCGGGACACGTTCACGCTGTTTTTTCCGATACAAAGGTGTCAACGTTACGTCACGCATTTAACACATTTGTATTTGAGGCAACTATTATGTTCCTCCGTGCGTTGAAGTCCTCCATGCTACATTTCAAAGGGTATTTAAGTCCAGGACCCGATAATCCTAAAACTGCAATCATGAAACCATGATCTGAGGCCACTGACACGTAACCTCACAAATATGTCCTGGAAACATGAACATTCACTCAACAGCTGGCTGTGTTTTGTCACAGATAGCCTCTCCACCTCGTCAATTCGGTCGGTTTAAACCTCACATCATTTCCGTCTTTTCCTCGGTCTGGAAACAGAGATAAGTTCTCGAAGGAGACGTTTTTTTGTTTGAAAGACAGACCCTTAAACTCCCGGAGAGGAAAACTTCTCTCTGCCTGGCGGGGAGTCCCGTCTACCACTTTGTTGTGTCCAAGCTGTTCCCGTTTAGCGCGTTGACAGTATATTTGACACAACTTCCTTTCAGTCATAATAGACCCGAGGGCAAAGCGAGAGGCAGCAGTACATTTGAAGGTGAACTCTGCTAATGAAAGCAGGCTGGTCAGCAGGACCCCTTGGGTTTTTTTTGTGGTAATGCCATCCACCCACCACTCTGCAGGAGAGTCGGACTAAGCGGATCACGGCGCTTGTTACCAAATTCCTGCAGGGAGCAACATGGGCCCGCCTGAGGAAAAGCCACTGTTAATGAGAAATGTGCCCCTTCAGTTCTTTCTTCCCCGAGAGCGAAGTTGATCCGAGTGCAGCAGGACAGGTGTTATTGTTGGAAGGACAGCCAACCGAAGAAGTGCTTAAACTCATTTTCCTGCATTTTAATTTTTATTTGTATTTGCGGATCACCGCGTCATTCATTGTAAACTCAAGTTTCCTGAAGTGATTTTGTTGTTGTTAAGATTTTAGGATGGATTTATTCTGCCTGAAAATCAAACTTAAGTGAGTTTTTGACGCGACACGCCTTCACCAGATTTGAACACAAAGGGATGTCGGGTATTTATATGAATACATAAGTATAGTTATAAACCAGGGGTCTCACACTCATTTTAGTCCGGGGCTGTATACGGCCAAATTCGATGTGAAGGGGAACTGACCGGTAAAATCATTACCTAGAAGTAACACTAAGCCAAAATTTTTCCTTAAACAGGTAAATTATAAAAATCTTTGTTTACCTAATGAACTGTTCCTCTAAAAAAATACATGGCGAATTAATATTAAAAATGAATATTAAAAAAGAATTGATGAAATTACACCCTAAAAATATTGTTGCGTTAAAAGAGACAAATCTTGTCACTGTTGGAAAATTTGCTGATAGAATTTATTGAATATTTGACTGGTAGCATGTATAAGAGGAAATGTAATGTTTACAAGGCTAATGATGGCTATTATGGTTATTAAATTTTTTTTTAATTTTGCCCGTTTTTTTTTTTGCCATTGTTTTTGTGGTTTTTATAGATATAAGAAAAGAAAAGATTGTTTCAACAATGTCACTAGACGTTTTTTCATCAAAAAATCATTTGCTTTCAAATTTTGAAGCAAAAAATACATTGCAAAGTTACCTCCTCATTTTTTCCTTGCCCGTTCTGTTTTTTAAAACCCACTGTATAAAACCCCCAGTTGCATATGACAAAAACCCTGCGGGCCGCAGTAACACAAAGACTTGATTTCAGGCAGGGGGCCACAAAACATTGTTCCGAGGGCCACAGCTGGCCTGTGGGCTGCAAGTCTAAGACCCCTGATATAGACAGTGGTGAGACCGTATGGTCTAGAAACAGCGACAATGACGAAAAGGCCGGAGGCAGAGCTGGAGGTCGCAGAGATGAAGATGCTAAAGTTCTCTTAGGTGGTGACCAGGATGGATAGGATCAGGAATGAGTCCATCAGCAGGACACTACATGTTAAATGCTTTGGAGAGAAGGTCAGAGAAGCCAGACTGAGATGGTTGGGTCATGTACAGAGGAGGGATAGAGAATATATTGGTAGACTGATGATGGAATTGGAGCTGCCAGGCAGGAGGTCTAGAAGAAGACCAAAGAGAAGATTTATGGACGAAGTGAGAGATGATATGAAGTAGTTGGTGTGAGAGAGGAGGATACAGAGAATAAGGTTTGATTCACTGTGGCGACCCCTGAAGGGAAAGGGAAAAAAAAAACAACAAAAAAACACATATATATATATTACCATTACCATATATATATATATTATGAATCACAAATCAAGAGGTATATATAATATATATGTTTATTTTGTTGTTGTTTTTTTTTGCTGGAATTGGAGCTGCCAGGCAGGAGGTCTAGAAGAAGACCAAAGAGAAGATTTATGGACGAAGTGAGATATATATATATATATATATATACTGCTCAAAAAAATAAAGGGAACACTTGAACAACACAATGTAACTCCAAGTCAATCACACTTCTGTGAAATCATAGTGTCCACTCAGGAAGCAACACAGATTCATTTTGACTTGTTTTAAGGACATTACATCAAAGTTGGATCAGCCTGGAGTTTGTTTTTACACTTTAATTTTGAGTGTGATTCCTAATCCAGACCTCCATGGGTTGATACAATTGATTTCCATTGATCATTTTTGTGTGATTTTGTTGTCAGCACATTCAACTGTGTAAAGAGCAAAGTATTTCATAAGAATATTTCATTCATTTAGATCTAGGATGTGTTTTTTAAGTGTTCCCTTTATTTTTTTGAGCAGTGTATATATATATATATATATGTGTATATGTAAGCAGTGTAAGAAAGTAAATCAGCCCAATGTGATAAAAGGTGTTTTTAAAGTTTCCATAGTGATGTCAGAGGTGACGAATCACAAATCAATTTCAGATGTGACGGTTTTATATCACTTTGGGGCGTGTTAGTGTGCACGGCAAGAAAGGAAAGCGCGTGCATGTAAGGGATGCACGAAGCGGAGTCAAAGGTTCAGAGCAGTAATGGTTTCACTCCCGAGACCGGCCTCATTGAGGAATGTTAAATGTAGTGTGACTGGAAGGTTGTTGTGATGAGCTGTTACATGACAAGAGGTAATATTAATTTACCAGCGGGGCAAAAAGGTCATTTATAACAGAGCGCGATAAGTAAAAGTCGCCACATGTATTCTAAAAGACCTTCTTCAGGCCGGTAAGACCTCACCGCTTCTTCAGCGCCGTTTTCAGTGTCACAAAAATGCAGATAAGGTGCCGTCAGATAACGGGTCGGGCACCGGGTTCTCCGTCATTTGGGGATAATGAGGTGTCCGTCCGGAGTCCGATAAGGGATGGAACTTTTTTTTCAGTTCGGATCACGTTTTTCTCTTTCCTCTTGTGATTTTTCCTGTTACAAACACCCGTTTTGGACGGTACGCGCGCCGACACGGAGCCCGGCGACCGGGAGTGAATGATTTGTGTTCACATCTGGAAGTTCGTTCACTGATGAGGCTCGGGGCCTACATGCCTGTACAGCTGTCTTGCTAAAACATCGGTGTGTGTTCAAGTGTGGCCGCAGATGTGTGTGTGTTTGCGTTCATGTCCTCTGATGTTTGCAAAGTCCGCACGATTCGGAAAACGCAGGAACACGCTCGCGCGTACGACCGATGAGTGACGGGAAAAGTGCCGATCGCGGAAAAAAGACGGGAATGTTCTTCGCTGCGTGTTAGCGGCCGAGAATGTTTATGCAACAATGATACTTCAACATTTGATCGCATTCTTTTCACCTTTTAGCTTTTTAAAGAACGCCACTTTCAGGTTTGTGAGCAAACCTGACATTATTTTCATTCGACCAAAAAAAAAAAAAAAAAAATGCCACATTCCTGTTAAACCAGAAAGAATTTCTGAAGCATGAACTTAAGGGAAGGGAGGGGGCTGGTGTTTGAAATGGAAACTAATCCGGTGTGAAATGGGCCTTGGGGCCAATCCATTGAATCTGTCCAAAGAAAAACATATCGCATGGAGAGAAGGATCTGATGTCAGTCGTACCTGAAGGGCAAAGACTCGACACGTTGTTCGCCCAAGTGGCTGCTGACAGAACCTCGATTTATCGTCGCCTCTTTGTTTTCCTTCTGTGAAGACGTATCGACAGTCTCAATAAAGGAGTCAAAATAGCAGGCGAAGCACTCATAAATAATGCAAGTGTTTGACTCGGTACGGGGCTGAATAGACTCCTCGGGCCACAAACCCAGAGCGAGATCCCTGAGAGACCCCGCGGAATGGGCTCGGGAGGTTAAAAGCCCTGTCAACAACATAAACAACATCCCGAGCGGAGAAGGAGGCCCTCTCTGGTGGCTTCATCTCTTTCTCTACAGTTTTAGTGCTGCTTTGCAACTTTCTGAGAAATGATGCCGACACGGAAACATTTTCCCTCCTACGTCCTGTCCCGGCCCTCATCTGAAATCACCTTGGTAGTCATAGATACTCTGATAAACAGGGATAAATGTTTCAAAAAAACAAAGCGGCGGACGCCGAAATAAAGTAAATCACATGCAATGTGATTTGCAAAGAGGAAGATTTTAGTCCAGACTTAAATTTTCTTCTCTCCGCCTACGGTTCTGCTTCTTGTTCCAAGTGCATTAGTCGGATCTCTGCAGCCGTGCATCATATCGATCACTGTAATTCTGATTATGATAGATTTACGGCGGGGCGGCGGAAGTGTTCCGGGGGCAGCCGTTCCATTGCTTTCTGAGGTAAAAGAGTGGAAAAGCCAATTAGGATTAATAATTGATGCAGGGAGCACTTATTCCATCATTCAGACTTTGCAGATTCTGGTTGGGGGGTCTTTGGAGCGGAGAGGGCAGCGGCATTCTGCCCTCCTGCGAGTTTGATCAGAGTTTGAAGCGCCTCACATTGAGTTTTCCTGCTGGGTGTCCATGTCTTTCAGAAAAAGCTTTCAGAGGCAACTGGTGAGTTTATTTTCTGACGCGCAAGTCTGTTTTCGGTTGCGCCGTGACCCCTTGTTGCCACTAGGATACGCCAAAGCACCGCTCACGTCACAACATTCATTCAAAGATTGCGTTTAATTAAAATTCAAATAAAGCGCGGCCTGACAGGTTCCACATCAATCCTCACACCGGATGTAAATAAAACCTGTTTCAGGGATCTCGGGCTGCAGAGTCGCCCGCGTTAACAAATATGTCGTATGGGAGGCCTGCTGGGAACGTTTACCGCGGGGAGTCCACGGGAGTGACCTTTATATGAACAACCGCAGAATTCTTTTAAACCACGCGTGAATGCAGATTATTCACGGAACAAACCAACCGTATAATATATAGACCAGGGGAGGGCAAACTTTTTGGCTCATGGGGCGCATTGACTTTTAAAATTTGACAGACGGGCCGGGTCAGCACAAGATACGATATATATATAAAAAAAAAACACATTTGTTAACAGTGTTTATCAGACTCGTCTGACATTTGCTGGTCGTCAAAACCTTCAAATGTCAAAACCAAGCTGGTTTTGAAGGCAAAAAAACAGTTTTTCGCTCGTAATTTCACGTCCAGCTCAGTCATGTGTGTCAGTACGTCCACAATAAAGGCTAAATCACAAAGCTAATCTGTGTCAATCAACTCGTGTAGCTCCAAAAATGAAATGATCTCCTGTTTGAGCTCCCACGTTCATTGATCCAATCCTTCAATCATTCACATCAAGTATGAATTCTCACCAATCTTTGGCGGGCCGGATTAAAAAGACCGACGGGCCGGATGTGGCCCGCGGGCCGTAGTTTGCCCGCCCCTGATATAGACGGTTTATTTACACGTTCATAATTTCCTGTCATTCTTCTCTTGCGTTTCTTCAAGTGAAACAAGCGTGGCGGCGCCCAAGCGCCCTGTACGAGCCACCGCTGGATGAAAGCGGGAAGCCATCGATTTGGTGTTCTTTGTTACATCATCGCAAACGGTAGATGTGCTTGCAGCCAAAAGTTACACATGTTTTCCCCAGTCGCTTGAGCAGTAGAAGCAGGCTGTGACATCAGATTCTGGGGAGGGGGATCCCCAAAATTTGAGCATTTTTGTGTGTTTATTTAGGTTACCGGGATGTTTTGGCGGAGCAGGTGGACGACTGGGACGGGGGGGGGGGGGGGGGGGGGGGGGTTCCCTCTGCACACAGCCGGGGCGAAGGGAACCTCCACCGGATCCACGGCGTCCCTTCCGTCGTGGCCGACTGTCCCTCAAGACCCTGATTAGTAGAGCAGTGATGACTGAAAGTGAGTGAGAGCTTCATGTTGAAGCCCACAAGGGGCCCCATAAAGGGAGACCATGCCGGTGGGCTGATCTGGGCATGAGAAGAGGGCAGCAAACATGAAAGAGCGGGGCAGATGCTGAGTGCAAAGAACCTCTCCGGCGGCCCTTTTAGTCAGGATCAGGTGTCGGCGCTGCATGCCAGAGTTTATATAGCATCAGGCAACAAGTTGTGAGGAAATCCGATCCTCTTGTAGGCAGGAGGTTGGCCTTCCTCCGCGCTCAAGCAGCCCCGTGGCTCGACACCAAGCGACGGTTTCCCCACTACTCTAGGTTTGCATTACCTCTTCCGCGCCGATAAAGCCCTCCTCCCTCAACTCTTGGCCGCCAAGCCCCTCCGGGAGCTCTCGGGTTTCACAGGCAACGCCGTCAAAGCTCTCCGACGACAGCCCCGTCGGCGGAGTATGAAGCTCGGAGAGGACCGCCTGACGTAGGCCGCTCCCTGGACTCGGTCCGGGCGGCATGCCTCGGAGCGGGAGAGGACGACACGGCCACTTCTAAGAGGAGGACGCCGCTACTTCTGACATTCCCCTCATGTCTGCATGAAACACAATCACCGCGTGGCGGCAGCGCCGTGGGTTCCTCTACTCGGATCCGGCCCGTTCCTCTCGACCTCTCCGCTCGGTCCGTCTCGAGATGAGGGCGTTGCAGAAATAATATGCACTTTTTTCAATAAGATGACGATGCCGGATGATCATAATGGAAATATCATAATGAAAACTACTTGAAAAAACATCTTGTTTCATAATGGGCTATCAGACTTTTTAATTCCTCTTCCCTCAGCCGCAGGGAATCTTCAAATCTTGTAGTTAAGACCTTAAAACAGTTAAGAATTTATATTTCATTGTATTTCTTATTCTTCCTCCTTCCTACTATTATCTATTACTGTTATGTTTTTGCTTGAAACTCTGGCACAACAATTTCCTTCGGGATAAATAAAGTTTTTGTCATTCTCATTCTCTCAAAACACCTTACTAATGAGAGTATCGCCAACTACTCGTCCGCACTGTAAAAACACGCACCTGCGCTTTGTTTTTCTGCTAAAAAAGTTATTCTTCCGGGATGAAAATGTTTACAAGAGAATTGCACTGAGCCGGCTCTCACCCGTGATCCATCTGTCGAGCCTCGAGGAGAGACGTCGCTGTCGGTAGATCGGTCGTACCTCAGCGGGGCAGAAGGGGGCACTCCGGGCATCGACGCTCCTCCTCACTGCAGCTGAAAGACAGCAAGTCACATCTGAGCACCGGTGCTTTTGGACCTT
Organism: Fistularia commersonii; assembly: GCF_037954325.1. Taxonomy (NCBI): domain Eukaryota; kingdom Metazoa; phylum Chordata; class Actinopteri; order Syngnathiformes; family Fistulariidae; genus Fistularia; species Fistularia commersonii. Next base: position 8,037,595 of record NC_141290.1, read on the forward strand.
CGGTATCTTGCCGAAATGTCGTGCGTCCTGGGAGGTTGCCGAGCAAATATTTGGGTTTATCAAAGAAATAGATGCTGAGCTGTTGCATAACTAGAAGGTGGAGACCGTTCCCTCCGTGGCCAGTAGGGGTCGATATGTGGCAAATAGCATCGTGGGTAAGAGTCACGTACAGATGAGGGGTAAATATACTGCTCAAAAAAATAAAGGGAACACTTGAACAACACAATGTAACTCCAAGTCAATCACACTTCTGTGAAATCATAGTGTCCACTCAGGAAGCGACACAGATTCATTTGGACTTGTTTTAAGGACATTACATCAAAGTTGGATCAGCCTGGAGTTTGTTTTTACACTTTAATTTTGAGTGTGATTCCTAATCCAGACCTCCGTGGGTTGATACAATTGATTTCCATTGATCATTTTTGTGTGATTTTGTTGTCAGCGCATTCAACTGTGTAAAGAGCAAAGTATTTCATAAGAATATTTCATTCATTTAGATCTAGGATTTTTTAAGTGTTCCCTTTATTTTTTTGAGCAGTGAATATGGGTATAATCCTACCTGGCAGGTCATTTCTAGGTATTCTTTAAACTGTGTTATTTGTTTATATCAAATACATTTGAAGCTAAGATTGATTATTTACAGCCCTGTTAAGTGCAAATCTAAGGTGTTTTCCGCTATGAAAGGTCAGCCGATTCAAATTTTGGTGCAGCAGATGAGGAAACTTGGGAGGGAGGACCACGATTGTTGTTTTCTTGTTTCTAAGTATTGTAGCGATAAAACGTCTGTTTAATAAGCAGTAGCTGTTGTTGTTCACAGCGGCGCCACACAAGACTCAATACGGTAACTGTTCCAGCTCAATTCCAGGTAAAAACGAAAACTAGAATTCATTGCACCCCAAACCAGTAAATTCCCAGCGACTTCAAAATCATGCAGAAAAAGAAGCGTCAACATAAACCCCGACGTTCGTGACTCGCCACAGTATTCGTCGCCCTTTTCAAATAATCGCTTATGTGTTTTTTTTTTTACAAAAATGTTTTTTGTGCCTCAATCATCTCATGATACTGACCACCTCTGGCAAAAATGCTTACATCCTAAGTTAAACAGATTGTGCCATTTAGTAGAAATTGCCTACGTCAAGAGTGTGTCAAATGGTTCAGTGTTTTGTGTTTCCTGAAAAATCTGAGCAAATGACCCAGGCGATTATTTTAAGAGGGTGACTTACAGAATTAGCAACGATGACAAAAACAAGCTGTTTTAATGGATATGAGATACCGCCAGTTCCCCCAGCCGGCCTTTTACGGGAACCAGCAGAGGCGTTTCTCTAATGTTTGACAATTCAAATGATTTTGGTCTCAATCATTTGAAGAACATGTGAAAAGTAAAGAAACGCTGATTTGTTTTCTCCCGATATAACCTTGGTTGTTTCCCGGAGGCTCCTGGAGCGTGAAATGAATATTACGGTGATACGTCTTCTCTCTGAGAGCTCTTCCTGGATAGGACTTGTTGTGTTTCGCCGTTCAGCTCTTCGTGGCGAGATAGCGAAGGATGAACGAGGCGTTCCGACAATCATTCACTTCTAAATCACCCGTGCTCTTCTCGGGGAGAGTCGGCAGGCACGCAGCGGTCATTCGCTGATAGTACGCTCTGACAGTCATCACCTTCCAGTGTTTGTCATTAGAGCGCGATATCGAGTTTTAACAAGTACCTGAAGCCAAATGTACCGCTCATACTGTCACCCAGACACGGAGCCTTCGCAGATAAGGACTATTAACAGTTTTATGTTGCCAGTACGGTCGCATGGTTCCTGCATAGTAGCGGAAAACATCTTTGCTTTTGAGAAGAGTCCCAAATGAGCATATCTGGCAGGTTGTGAAATTTAACACATCCAAAACAAGGTATCTTTATTGGAAGAGTGTGTTGGATTTTGTCCGCGCCGCTTTAAAAAGGTTTTCACGCGGGTTTATAAATGAAGTCGTTTGTGCGACGTTTCCGGAAAGTCTTTCAGTTATCAAGTTTTGTATCAGAAAGCCTTTTTGTCCCCAGCTTCGGTTTAGGGTTCGGTTTCATTTGATCCACAGACGAAGCAAGCAGCAGTCTGGGAAACACGGATCACGAGATGACCTTTTGTGCCTCTTTGTTTTTAGACCAGTTCTTCCTCCAAATGCCAAGATCTTCTCTGCCTGTAACACATTCTCCGGAAATACACCTTCAGATCGTCTCGACGTCGGATGTGGTACCTGCAACTGCTGCGTTGGACGGCGGCGACCAGCCGTTGAAGGTTGACGTCCAGAACGTCTTCGGCCTTCTATGGAACTCCACGTCATGACCTTCGTCAGCAGGTAACCATGGCTTCAACACACACTCGGGTCGAGTATCTTCTCTAACCTCAATCCTGGCCACACAGAGCAGAGAATAATCAAAGTTCTCCATATTTTGTATATAAATAAAGGGAAACCGGCGTTTTACGGGGGATAGATCGACCAACATGCAACGATTTTTGGAAAGGTAACCAGGTAGCCAGACGGAGGAGCTGATGGCAAGGCGGGTCAAGCGTGACAGGGGGAAAATGATAACCTGTAACCAAAGCATGTTGTCTCCTCTCTCTGGACGGTGCGTCTGAAGCTGGATTCCACCCAACTTGCTTGGAGATAAGCAGTCTGAGGAAATCAAAACAAGGTCCAGATATCAGATCTTCTTCTTCAGTCTGTCAGTTTTACCAGAAAGGCCTCTGATAAAACCAGTCTATCACGGCTGGAAGAGTCTTTCTTTCGTCCTCCCGGGCTCTCCTTCATCGAGAACTTCAGAGTTTGCCGTGATCGTAAGCCTGCGGAGGCCGTCATTTTGTGCGAATGAACGACCGTTTCACTCAGATTTCTTCCTGTTTGTACAGTTCTTTGTAAATATATCTATTCTTTTTTAGCTTTCTAGAAGATTGTCCTCGTGGGTTTTGGTTCCTGTCGGCTTTTCCCTCTCGAATATAACCATAATCCCGACATGTGGAATCGTCATCGCGACGGAGCCTTGCGTGAAATGAAATCTGGGCGCTTCAGACGTTATCCGGGAGATCTAACTCAAATACCCCCATCCCCTCCATGCAGTAACAAAGGGATGCTCTGCTGATAATCTGTATTCCGTGCATTGACAGTGGAAGGAGGAAGAGGGCGTTCAGCCCGAAGCCGCAGGAGCATCTGAAGACAGTGTTTTGGTTTTCTTTGTTTGACTTGGGTTTTTGGAAGGGGGTCTCTTTTTTTTTTTGAAGTGGTAGATAATGGCATCGGAGTAGAAGAAACAAGAATGAGAGTCTGGAAATACCCGGTCGGTCAGTCATTAGAGCAAAGTAGAAATGAGGACGTGATAAGGCATCGCAAATGAGTCCATCCATCTCGACGCACAGGTCGGAGCACAAGAATAGGGCACCAAAACAAAAGGTCAAGATTTTGTCTTTTACGCCTGGAGTGTCCTGTATGTTGATGAACTAAATATGAGACAATCCCATCACCTTAACCCTCATATCATGTTAAGGGTCAATTTGACCCATTGGGTCAATGGGTGAAATGGGTCAAATTGACCCTTAACATTATATGAGGGTTAATAATCGACATAATGTAATGAATAGTCAATCTCTGCTGACGAGGTTGCCTGTGTGTGTGTGTGTGTGTGTGTGTGTGTGTGTGGTGGTTGGATGCTTTCCCAATGAAGTTAATTCTCCCCATTTACTTGTTTTCATACAAAAGCATTGACCAGTCAAGGTCTATGTGAACAATTTCTATTCCAACTCTAATCATGATTAAATCCTTAATATGACTTTAGTTATTATTCTAAATGTGTTGTTCCGTGTCCAGGCCAAGCATAAGCAGCCACGCATCAGCGCAAGAAATGAAATCAGAACAGGAGAAAAACAACCAAACAACTTAAGAAGCCTCCCGGACGGGAGGCGAAGCGTTAGCCGAGGGTTAGCCGTGACCCGGATGACTGAGAACCTCCAGAGACGACAGGAGAAAAACCTCCTGAACCCGCGGTGAAGATGTGGGAGAGGAGCGGGAATCAGAGAGCTGCTATTTGAAGGCCGATCGGGGGCCGTGGGAACGTCGGGTCATGATTAAGCAGATACTCGAACATGAAAGCTGCCGTGAGAAGATGCAGCTGGAAAACACAGCGCAGACGCAGAGACACGCAAAGAGCAACCACTTCGGACTCGGGGAAACTTCAAGAGTTTCTCTGCGTTACTGAGAAGAACCTTCTAGAGACGACATCTTTTTGGAGAACGTACCGAGCCCTTCGGTAGGATTCACGAACATCTGAAAGACCGGGCGGGTCGTGGAGAGCTGACGGGAGACACGACACCATCTGCTGATGCCGTCTTGATGCTGGGTCTTCTCAGGGGAATGGAAGAAGTACCGCTGATAGATTTCAAAGAGCTCCAGCCAGAACATAGAAGCACGTAAAGGCCCAGAGCAAGTATGGAGTGAAAGTTTCCATGGCTCTGTAGATCCTCTAGATCCGGTGTCGCCACCTGTGTTTGATGCAGACACACGGCTGCTAGTAGCTACTGTCACTTGAACAAATGATTTCTGTCTTTCCCCTTTCTTCTTGTCTCAGCGACGGGGGTCGGAAGCTCTGCCGGCAGACAAATGAGAATGAGAATGAGAACAACTTTATTTATCCCGAAGGAAATTGTTGTGCCAGAGTTTCAAGCAAAAACACAACAGTAATAGATGACGGTAGGAAGGAGGAAGAATAAGAAATACAATGAAATATAAATTGTCTTAACAGTTAACTGTTAACTACAAAGATTTGAAGATTCCCTGCGGTTGAGGGAAGAGGAATTAAAAATAATTCAAAATTTTATTCATTAAAAATTACAAAACCGTCGGACTCGGTTTCATTCCAATCTGCGAACCCCTCCGGCCCATATCCAAGTGTCTGGCTTCGTCCGGTTACGTCACGATGGGAGAACTCGTCAATAAAAGCTAAAGAACCAAGCGCTTCCGGGAGAAGCCGACCCGCTCGTCCGGCGGACATGAAGGTTTGGATCGAAGAAGCCGTGCTTCGAAGGTCATCGAGGCCTCGTCGGTATCAAAGAAGCGTGTTTGGTTGAACGAACCTGTTCCAAATCTCTACCGAGAACCAAAGGTCTCTCCTCAACAAACAATCTCCTCCCTGTCAATCATGGTTGGTGCAACCATCCACCTTCTCCTTCACACCTACTATCTGTTTTTGAACATTGAGAGAACCCAGGCGGGAGAATCTGAGGAGAACACGCACGATCAACCGCCAGAGTGGAACCATCAACTCTTCTAGATCGGGGAAACAGTGTTATGTAAATCGTGATCCAACTGCGATAGAATGCATGAACCACTAGTCGACTGAATGGTCCAACGGTAACTTGACCCGGGTAGGACTTTTCTGAAAACGACCAAATTCGAAAGAAAGGCCTTTCTCACGTAAGGTGGATGTACAGCATAATGACGTTTTCATCCGTACATTAATGAAGGCTATCGCTAAGATGGACCCCTCGCTAAAAAAAAAACACAACATTCAGCGTCGCGGATGCAATTGTTCCGCGGCAAACGACTCGCCTCTGAATACATAGGACGCGTTGAGCGACAGGCGCCCCTCCCGACATCGAGCTGTTGGAGATACAAAGAGGAAGAGGAGCGGGGAAGTCGCGGGCCTTCGTGGCGAAAAAGGCATCTCAACCCGCGGTCGTCTTTCAACACATTGCGAGTTAAATTCGGGTCATTCTAAATGCGTGTGTAATTTTGTCTTTCCCTGTAAGCATAAAGTAAGCAAACATGTCAGAAAGGAGGGCGCAGCATTGTCTGTGCAGTCATTGTGCCGCTGTTTTCGTGGGCTCTGACTCAGTTTGACAAATGGAGGCTAAAACAATTATGGCACTCTGTCAATGTTGGCAAGGTCTGCGGCTGCCCAGGCTGCACATAATACGCATGATGCGATGTCAAAACACCCGGCCTCCGACGGTCGTACCACCCTGTGTTTGCTGTACGTGTAAATACACGGTTGCGAATGAAACCCCGCTGAAAAATACCGACGGCTACGCTAAGGTATGATTCAAATTCTCGGTCGTATTTTAGCGACATTGTCAAATCTTAGCGGTTTTATTTGCGAAAAAGAAACGCTCGTCCGTTCTGAGAAATGCCAGCTGTTCTCGTTGGCAGCGAGCGACGCCAAAACGCCGAGCCGAGCGCGTCGGCCGGCTCTCTCTCCACCTCGGCGTCTATGCATTGCATGCCTGGAACTCCAACTATCTGTCTGCTTTGGCTGTGACCTGCCCGTTGTTTCTCTCCACGCTCACGCTCTGGAGATAAGGGCAGGAGTGGAATCGAGATAACGCGGAGGCCCAGACATACCCCCGCAAATCCTCAGAGAGCCAGCACTGTGATAGCCTCATTCCAGACCTGATTTAGCGACTCTGACACCACATAATTACCCCGTAAGCACAGATAATCACAATCTGTATCAATGAGCAATTAGTGTAGACATGAGCTGAAGGCTCCCCGGGGGAAGCCGAGTCGGGGAGCTTCTGGAAACGGGAGGACCGGCGTGCTTGCCGGCCCGGCGAAAGGATTCCGAGCGAACGTTTTGCTTCCTATCACGATTCCGCCCCCGACTTAATTGTTTTTTCTGAGTACGCGGCCGATAAGCGACGCGGCCGATAACCCTTGTGGCAACCAAGGAGGAGATAGTGAGTGTCAGATCGGCGCCGCGAAGAGCTGAACCCTTTCACGAAAATGAAATATATACGATAGTAATACCGAATGAACTTAAACGCGGTTGCCTTTGGGCTTTTCTTCTGCGTGGGATGTGAATCCCTGCTTTTAACAGCTTTGGAAGACGCTCGGATTTTCCCAAAACCGTTCTCGGCCCCTGTTTTCTCATCAGCGACATCGTCAGACTCTGAGACCCCTTGACTAGTAAAAGGACCGCACATAACCCAATAAGTCTGTTTACGCCAGCGGTCAGAGGTCGGCATTTTAATAGCCAGGCAGACATGACCGTGGTGAAAACAGAGATAATCATCTTTGGATTCGAGACAAAAACAGACAATGGACGCTTCTCGCTAATGATTACGGTCCTTTCCGAGTCTAATTTGTGAACATGCAGAGCTCGGACGATCAAAACGGATTCAGAAAAAGAAGCTATTGAACAGAAATGGTTCAAGATATGATGTTCGACAACAACCGGGCTTATCTTTTCTTCTACTCGCAAAACTCGAGCGCCAACGATTCGAATCGAGCTGACATTTCACGAGGCCTTCGGCCGGGTTTTATGTCGGCGGCTTCCAGATAAGCTTCGCGGTATTGTTCTAATTGAATTTCCATGATTTTATTTCACAGGAGTAACAGTGTTAAGGCTCCACCGAGCATTTTCTGTCCACTCAAATTCACTGAACAACCGCAGCTTTCGAGCAAATCAAATGTCATCAGGCTGCCAGGATTACGAATACCAAGACGGCTAAAATGGGCTTTTATGATCCCTCCGTTTGGAAACATGTGTTTCCATCTCCGGGCTTCAGCGCTTCCTCAAACCCCAGCAGAACGATAAGAATCAGTTAAAATCACGTTTCACCGGCGTTCTCCGGCTCCCGGGACGAAGGCTCAGACTACAACCGAGGCACGTTCATCTCAAGGGCTGAACGGGCTTGAAACTAAAAATCATGGGACGGTTAACCAAAACACAACATAGTTCATCGTTTTTTTTGGAATCCCCAAATGTGGTCCTCATGCACGTGCGTGATCGCCCAAACAACTTCCTTCAGCACTGATGTTCTACTACGAGACCTTACCCTCTTCCAGGAAGGAGATCCACAAAATGCCTGTGCTCGGATGTCAGAATTTGCTCTCATTAAACCAGAAGATCACTATTGACGTCAAGCAGTCAGGATGTCTGATAGGCTCTGATATTTGCATCCCAGAAGAGACGTCCGGGCTGAGAAGGGCCAGACGCTCCGAGAAGCGTTTCGTAATGGATGCTGCTCTCCTCACGACAACTCTGAACCGAGAATCCTTAACGCAATCCTTAAAACTCCAGCTGAATGCACCAAACTACTTGCATTAAGCTCTGAATTTTCTGTTGAATGCACAGAAGGTCGTTTCGCCATGAAACTAATATTTTGTTTTTTGTTTTTTTTTCTGGGCATAAGCTAACCCAATTTTCAGGTAAACACGAGGTGTTTCTGACCTTTGACCTCATACTGCTGGATGAGCAGCTGATGACACAGCGACAGCTGTGGCTGCTATTCTTTCAGTTGACCAGGGCAGTGTGAATGGAGCTCCATGTGTGAAGCCAGAGCAGTGAGTATGGACAGTATGTGAAGGGTATGTGAAGGGCTCTGTAATTAGAGCCCCTCAGTGCACGGGAGGGGGGGGGGAGAAGTCATTTACTGGTGCCGTAAACACTTCAAAAGAATATCCCTCTGCTTTAGACTCCTGCCAGCATGTTAAATGTATTATGGCAAACATTTGAAAAGGTTTCCTCCGGTAAACTTGTATGTTTGCAGCATATTGTCCCTGTCAGCAGCGCCGTCCACGGAGAGAGGGTCCCTGGTGGGCAACTCGCCGTCCTCCTCCAGTTTTCTGGACCTTCTTGCTCAGACGCAGAGGCAGGAAGTCGAGCGGGATCGAATGAATGCTAAAAACATATAATGTACGTGTATATGTATTTATAATCTGCATTTTTATTAAACACATTTGTTTGTTTGCTCCAAATTTGAGTGTGGAGTTTGTTTCTTCTTCCTGGGTCTACATTGGATTTCTGCAGTTTCCTCTCTTAGCCCAAAAAACACGAAGCAGATTCGTAGAAGAATCTGAATTTCCCAGAGGCACCAAAGGGTGCACGTCTCCTGGCCATCGCCATTGACAACCCCCAACTGCGAGAAACCCTGGCGTGGTCCTGGACAACCGACTGTCATTCTCAGCGAACGTTTCAGCAGTTGCGCGTTCCTGCAGATTCCTCCTCTACAACATCGGGAAGATCAGCAGATTCCTCACGGAGGATACGGAGCAGATACTCATCCAGGCTCTAGTCGTCTCTCGTCTGGACTACTGCAACTTCCTCCTTGCCGGTGCCCCAGTGGTCACCATCAAACCTCTGGAGCTTATTCAGGAAGCGGCATGCCGTCCGGTGTTCAACTGTTCCAATTTGTCCCACTCAACTCCCCTTCTTATGTGCCTAAACCGGCTCCCGGTAGCCGCCCGCAACAAGTTTAAGACCCTGGTGCTCACCTACTGGGCAGTGAATGGGACAACCTCGCCATATCTCCAGGATATGGTCAAGCCACATGTCCCTACCCGTCCCTTCCGATCAGCCACCTCTGGGCGACCGTCCACCCCATCACTCAGAACCCCCGGCTGCCGATCGAACCGGTCTTGGCTCTTCTCCGTGGTGAAATCAACTCCCGAAAAAGGTCCAAAAAGCAGGGTCGCGGCCTGCCTTTTGCAGTGAGCTTAAAACATACCTCTTCACAAAGCACTACCCTACAAATCGCACTTGGCCCCAAACCCCCACCAAAAAAATAAAGATTAATGAAATGAGTGCATGTATGAATATGGTTCTGAGATGGCTATTTGGTTGCGTGGGCACTTCTGACGTCTGACTACAGGTACTTTGGATCTTCGTTGACTGAATTTCACTTCTTGTAAGTTGCTTTGGTTAAAAGCGTCTGCAAAATGACTGTAATGTAATGTAATGTAATGTAATGTGCCGTACGTTGTGGTCTGGTGGACTGGCAACCCGTCCAGATCAAAACCTGCCTCTAAGCAGATAAGCACTTTTGGACAATGAATGAATTATAGATGAATTAATTTCTTGTTATTAGCCAAAGATTAGCAAGGACCAAAGATGACTAAGGAACGCCGCAGAGGTGACTTTTCACAAGTGATACAGAACATGTTTAGGGAGGAAATGATGCTGAGAAGTCTGGTGTTTCTCTCCTGCTGCTGGAGGATCCTGAGGGATTATGGCATACTGGGAAACCAAATAATATGCCATCGTTGTGACAGCCATGATAAGCTGTCTCCACTTCTGGAGCAGCTTCACCGCGGCTTGTTCAAAGTAGTAGCGAAATCGTCAATTGACGTTTCGCAAACAGCCCGGATGATGGATGGAAATTTCAAATAATATGGGAATACTTAACATGAAGACGTCCTTAGTGCACAGTCCTTGTTTTTCTGGCCTATCTGACACCTCTCTGCGGTCATGAGAGGATTTGGAAAAAGAAGTTTAGGAGGTGGAGATCTCTGCTCAGTTATCAGAGGTGAACCGTACAGCATCCAGGCTTCTCACAAACTGTCTTGAGGCTTTTCAAGTCCCCGCAGAACAGATGGACGCCAGTGGGGGCGCAGAGGAAGAGTTTATGGAGCGTAAGTCCTCCAGGTGTCCGACCGACCGACTGAACGGGGGAAGTCTATACTTGCATACGATAAGTACGGATTTTTCAGGCAGAGACGGTTTGTTTGGACACGTGAGGCCGCTACAACCCTCATGTGGACGAGGACATCCCTCTCACAGATGGCGGAGTTGAGCTTTTTAAATCATCGGCCGTGGTTTAAGACCTTGAGAAAAGCGAGTCATCGAAAAGTCCCGCCCTCTCACGATTCTTTATCCGAATCCTCTCTAATGTTCAAACAATCCATCAAATAAATTGAAAAGACTAAACAAGCAATGATGCCGGTCCAGAGAAAAACCTGTAAATTCCGTATTGGAGATTTGTTTGTAGAATCACGTCTTCTGATAACGTGTTCAGAGAGGTGGACCTCACGTTTGTGTTTGCAGAGCGACCCACGTGTTCTCCCGGAGATTCGGATTCACCGAGAAACCGGGTCATTGATCCGACACTTTGTCGCTGCTCTCGGGAGGCCGTTCGATCAACATGAACCGGAACGTTCCGATGACCCGCTCTCAACGATCGCCACGTGCACGTCGCAGCTGATGTGAAACACAAGCGGTGAAGAACTTCTTCATCGCGCGATGTTTTGACGACCAATAAAATACTGGATTGCTGATGGCTAATACCTTTTTTAAGAGCCATCTGATCATAATGTCTGATCTCAGGTACATAGGATTTGTCCGAACTGTCTAATAAAACGGTTGAATCTTTCCACGGGGGGATTCGGTTGTTGCACCACATACTGACTCACACGTGCGCAGCTGGTGTTGCTCCCGGGATAAACTCATCTTTAATAATCCAAGAAGCTGCTTAGCATCACCTGCCAACCCCCTCCATCCACCCCCCACGTCAGCACACTCACGTATATTCCAACATAACCACATACACCGGCTCATTAGTGTGCTAGGTCTCCATGGAAACATTAAACAGGTGACAGTATTCTAAAGGGAAAATTTGGGGGAGATGGAAGTGTGTGTGTGTGTGTGTGTGTGTGTTTGCGCGCTTTGCAAGGTGTGGTTCCTGCCTTGGCTGTGACTGCATTCAGGCTTAGTCGCGTGTAAAGATGCAGGTCACGTCCACGGGACGAGTCAGCTGCTTCACGAGTGGCGATGTTGTCGCACCTTTTACTGGTGCTGCTGTTGCTCTACTTTTGCAATTTTGTCGTGTTTTAAAATGCAATGACGATAAAACGCTATCGGGTTCTATTCTACACTCCGCAGAACCACATCGACGCATGTTTGAGCAGGAATGGGATTCATTTTGTTATTGTTCTAAAATGAAAATGGGGGGACAAAACAGATTTAAAAAAAAAAAGATTGAAATGTTGGCAAATGTGTTCTCTGCAGCCGTCGACCACTGAGATGATTTTGTATTGGGGTCATGTCACTGCGGGATTATCAAAACACAATAAGCATGTTGACACGCACCCCTGCAGCTGACTGGAGACTCAAGCCAGTAACGTGGCGGCTAACTCTTAAATATGCCAGGACGACACTGACATATCAAGAAATGTGCGGATGTAGAGCTGCGTCCGTCCAATCCAAAATGTCCGGAGGCGTGTCCTCCCTATGGCAGGGCAGCAGGCGCAAACTCCCTGAGGATCAATTGACCTCTTTGTCAATGAGCTAAACCCTGTTAGCAAGTCAGATATGCGTGTCAATGTGCATCGGGAGAAACGTCCGGGGAAACCAAACAGAAGGGAACCAGGTTAAAAACATAGAGCCGCCTGAATGTAACATTTGCTTTGGAGGAAAATGACAAGGGCTTAAAAATTCACCCGGTTGGTGATTTGCTACATTTTGCGTCCAAGTCGCTAAGAGCTGATGCAACATAATGCACCGCGGTTCCACTTTGCGCTAAGCCGTCGCCGCGCCCCCCTACCGCCAGGAGTCTTCGGGTTGTGCTGTGCACGAAGGCTTGACGCGAGCGCGGCATTCCAGAACATATTGCAGTTAGCATTGCCATGGTAACAGAACTCAGCCGGGACCGCGGAGAGATAAGAATGATCGGCCGTACGGCGTAGCTACAGGTTAACGCAGACCCCCCCTCCTCCCTCTCCAGCCCCCCCACGAGGAGCTCTGCTGCTCCTCCATCCGCTCCAGCCGCTGCCTGCCGAGATGCCACACATGCAGCCTGTTGAAGGAGAGGCTTAGCGAAACATCCGCGTGTCAGCAGCGCTCGCCGCGGCGGGCTGAAACCAGCGAGGACTATCCCCCTTTTCGCTTCCTTGCTCTCTGCGCTGCAGGTGAGCGTCGGGCTTGGGTTTGCCGTCGCGTTATTAATATTAAAAAGCGAACCCACCGGCAGTGGCGGTTCACGGCACCGCGGCCGGGCCTGGAATGGCTGACGGCGAGCGGGGAGGGAAGCTCCTCCAGTTGCATGTACAGAAAACACTCTGCTAAGAGGCTCTGAGAGCCGGAGAAGGACAAGTGAGGGTGGTGAACCACTCCATGATCCACTTACAGAACAGTCAAAACTAATACCATATCCAGCACATTACTCTGCTGCAAAATAACCACGGAACGCAGAGAGAATAAATGTACGGTTTGGTTATTTGGAGGGAAATAATTCCCCGTCTGAGGATTATCGAAGGATATAAAGCCTCTTACGTTATGAGCAAGTGACGAGGAAAATATGCGATTTCCTTCTCGACCTCGGCGGGTTTTTCGCACAAAGGCAAGTGACCCAACGCAGCCGGAGCGAGATGACCGGAGCGCTCGCTGCTCACCAGGAATTATTTGAATTCTGGTTGGGAGGTGTTTCGTGGAGCAGAAAACAGCCCGAACACCTCGGGAGAAGTTTCACTCCAAGACCCGTCGCTTTCCTGCCCTCAGCATTTTAGAAGACGTGCAACACTTAAGAACCTGCCCAAAGCCATCATGTACAATTACTGTGGAACACACACACACACACACACACACACACAGACCTCTCCCTTGGACTGCGAAATCGCCCGCTGCCTCACAAAAACGGGTCAAATAGCTATTTTTTTTCTCTCCAACCACCTACACCGCTGCACATTCCAGCTAGTCTGTCAAAACACATCCACTGTTTGGGAAACCTTGTTTCCTGACATCGGAGAAACCTGCCCGTGTAGGTTTTGGAGCGTCGGTTCAACGCAGGTTTTAAGAGGAACCGATTTACTGCAATTCCTTCACCCCCCCCCAAAGACACCGTCAAACCCAGCGAGCGGGGTATCTGCGGAGGAAGTCACCGTAATGTCCCCTGAGATGGCTCCGATTGCAGATGCATCCAAAAGTCCTGATCACTCAGGGACATAAGGTCAATATCCAATCAGCTTTGGGTATTCTGATCCCTGTGTGCGTGTGTGTGTGTGTGTGTGTGTGTGTGTGTGGGCGGAGGCGTTAAAGAACATTAATAATTTTTTTTAAAGTTTGCTCAATCTATCTCCAGCCCTCGTAAATATAAACTTTCAACAGTCAGCTATTCTTTAACAGGGTCAGTGTCAGTGACCAGGTCTTCTGGAGAGGTTCCTCCGCCCAGGTTCTGTCTCGATATACACGAGATCTCGTATCCGCACCACCTTTGGCCTTCAGATGCACCAAGAAATCCAGAAGCCGATGAGGGTTTTTCAATCCGCGCACGCACACACACACACACACACACACACACACACACACACAACTCCAACCTTCAACTCCATAAATTGCCCATCATTTGCCAGAACCGTTTTATCGTCCTGGATTTAGAAGTGTTTCAGATCCAATGTGCATTACGTCAATCTCCTGGTGTGTCAGTGCCGGTCTGGAATCCTGACCCGCTTTGGGAGAAGTTGCCCAGCATGCGTGTCGAAGCGAGCCTGCGCGGCCTCTGTCCCGGGCGCCGTGCCACAGGGCTATTGCTGGAGACTTGAACTCTTGGGAATGCTGGGATAAACAGTAGGTCACTGTATGATTACAGTGCACGCGAGACAAGGAGAAGAGGGAGACAAAAAAGGGAAAAAGAAACGTATAGATAGTTTACTACACTTCGAAAGGATGAATCCCAGCATCGGATCCGTGACGAAGCGCGCTTTGGAACTCGATCTTCAGGAAGTTCATTTCGGCGGCGATTTCTTGAGTTACATCCCGGGAGCTTCACATTTCCGACTCCACGCCGGCAGAAGAGAATAAGAATAAGAACAACTTAATTTATCCCGAAGGAAATTGTTGCGCCAGAGTTTCAAGTAAAACAGAACAATAATAAATAATAGTAGGAAATTGTATAAACACTATAAAAAGGGGGGGAGAATAAGAAATACAAAGAAAACTATAAAGTGTCAAAGTAACAAGTCAAGGCTATAAGGTGTCTTAAGGTCTTAAAAGAAAAAATCAACCAACTTAAAGCTTCTCCGCACTGGAAGAGCGAGGAATGAGGGAAAACGCGAAGTTACCGATTGAAGTAATGTTTTAAATTCACCCCGGAGCCACGACATTTGGTTTGGCTGGAACCAGAACCTCCAGGCCCACCAGAACTGTTGTATTATTTCTGAAAACCTGCAGCTTCTCGCTGCAGAACCTCGCCCTTTGATAAACGAACGGGGAAAAGCAGCATCGCTGTAGAACACCATCTGACACCAGGGAGAAGATCATCTGGATGTCTCCGTAGAAGCTGTTGGAGCGAATAGATGGAAAATGAAAGCTAAACATCTGGAGCCAGAATTCCCGTGCAGCTGAAGGCGCTCTCAATACGGACCGTCCTGCTCCTTCCAATCCAGGTCTGAATGACCGCCGTTTAAAAATATTAGAACGCTATGTTCTTCACCGGAGAAGAAAAGATTCGCCCCGACCGGTCGCTTTATGTTTCTCGTCAATAAACGTGTTCTCTCCCCGTTTCTTCGGTGTCGGACCCAGATTTCACCCCTTCGGAAGGGGAGCGGGTGACAGGTGTTATGAAACATCTGGAAAACCGCGGGACGTTTGATAAGACGAGAGGCAGAGAATGCCGAGGTGCCCCAAACTGCCGTTGAAAAAGCTCATGTTTAATAGACGATTCCTGGAAGGACCCGTTGAGTGACATCCACCCCGTGAACCTTGATGAAGATCCAAAAACGGATATAGATGCACGGTGGACGCTCGCTACTTTGCAGACGTTTGTGTGATTCGGTTCTCTCGATTTTTTTTTTTTTTTTAGCCTTTTTTGCACTATTTGAAAAGTCTTCTAAGATGAAATAGTCCTATTCCAGCCTAAAAAAAAAAAAAAAAAAAAAAATACAGAAAAATTAAACAAAAATTTTTAAATAAATCTCCTTCGCTGGCAAACATACTCGGAGGAGATGGCTTCTCCGACATGACTCCTGACGACATCGACGGCTTAACAGACTTCCGTTGGATCCGTCGACCAACGAGGTCCTCACCGAGATGACATTACATTACATTACATTTGGCAGACGCTTTTATCCAAAGCGACTTACAATAGAGGACATAAGGACTGCAAATAACGCTTGCAAATACAAGAAGCACAGGAAATATACAGAACAGAAAGCTTGGGTTCGTGAGTTGTTGTTTTTTTGACAAAGACGTACACAAACGTACACATATACACACATACTGTATAGCCTAACTTGGTGCCTAACCTGATCTGGAGCAGCTCAAGCATCAGCGCAGTAAATAGTCCTGAAACGAAGTTTGCCGGCGAGGAAGAGAAGCGACAAGAAGAGGAAGAAATCCAAGGGCGAAGACACTCCGACGCTCCAACGACTTGCGGTTTTGACAAACGCCGCAAAATATGTCGCAAGATCGTGACGACGATATGCTTCGGTCCGTCCGCTTTTGTAATTTGATCGACGGGGACTTTATAAAAGTATTTTCAAACGGAAAAAAAGCAGAGGCAGCAACTGCCTAAAATGATGTTTCGGAAGAAAAAAAAAATGCCAGTAAACCGTACGCCTGTGCCTTCGGTAAAAAGTGAGGGTACGTTGCACATACATATATGGAGTACACTGGTCGTATGACTCGATGCTACGCTAATGAGCGGGTCAACGGTTGTGTGTTTGCTCGCCGCAGAGGCGCCGGGAAGGTCAAGTCGAGTCGGGCGTTCTTTCGACGGCCCCTGAGAAGGTTAGAAGGGACGGGAATTATCGATCTTGAACCAATAACAACAGCGGCGATAGCAGCCGCATGTTTCTGGTGACGTACAATGACGGCGGATGCTTCGGTCTCGGCTCTACCGCTCGGCAGATTGACATCTCCCGTCCCTCAAAGAGTGACCCGGGGCTACTTTTAATGAGACCCATTCCTTCTGACAGCCTGGGACGTCTCCGGGCCTCCTTCCGTCCAATCAGCCGCTTGTGTTTTCTTGTCCTGGAGTAACAGCGCGTGCAGGCCGGCCTCCGCCGCTCACGAGAGTGAGCGTATCAAATTCCACGCCGTCCGTCACCTGCTGGCTTTATATCGTGTAACGGCAAAAGATTCCTTTCCAGCGGTTTTGGAGGAACAATTATTTATCTAAACGTCGTAACCCCTCGGAGCGCGTGTCCTAATGTGGGATTCCACGTGCGCGGCTGATTTCTATCGCTCGGCCAGAATGCAGCCTTGGCCGGCCGTCTTTGCCGGATGGTTTGCATCAGAAACACATCTAGCTGTGACATATCCCTTAAACAGCTCCAGATTCAGAGAAACCGAGGAGAAACAATGAAAAAGGACTTCCAGCTCACAGATGGAACACACATTTGAACACATCCAGCCTCAACCTGGATTTAAAGATAAACTGCGCTCAAACACAGCGTCTATCCCAGGGGTGGGCAATTATTTTGGCCGGCAGGCAACATTTCTTTTTTAATTTTCGCGTGCGGGCCAACTAGGTGAACAAAATGAAAACTGCGATTGAGATATTTCAATTTTTTGGCATTCTATTTCAATTTTAAAATCATTAATAATAATATAAATGTACCGGATGACATTATTTTGCATGTAATCATCCATACAAAATTAAACAAAAGGAAAAAATAAGTTTCTAAATTCAATATTCAATATTCAAAAAAAACAACCACATATATATATATATATATATGTATATATATATAAATTATATATACGTATATATATTCAATAATATATTCAATATTAGCCCCCAACCCCCCCCGGAAAAAAAAAGAGTTAACGATGAAATGAGTGAATTGCACGTTTTGTAAGTCGCTTTGGATAAAAGCACCTGCCAAATGACTGTAATGTAATGTAATTTTGGTTGAAAATACTTGTTAAAATAGAAAATAATCAAAGAAATAAATAAAAATAAAAATAAAAATAAAAATAAAAATAAAAATAAAAATAAAAATAAAAATAAAAATAAAAATAAAAATAAAAATAAAAATAAATAGAATCAAAGAGAATTGTATGGCGGGTCGGATAAAAAAAAGAAAACAGGTCGGATATGGGCGTAAAATCCCAGGTCTGGTCTATCCAGAGGACGACGTGGCAGCTGATATGAACATCTGTAGAGCAGCCTGAAAGTAGGAAACGCCAGCTCACCTTGAAGGTCCTGCAGAAGAGCAACCGTTCACTGGAAACTGTCTGATAATCCTATCATTATTTGTAATTATTTTATTACTCCTCACCCTATCCCCTGGGTGGGAGACACCCAGCGGAGAAAACTCATTTCGGCCACTTTGACGCACAACCTTGTTCTTTCAGTCACGACCCACAGCTCGTGACCATGGGTGAGGGTAGGAAGGTCGATCCACCGGTGAATCGAGATCTTCTCCTTTTGGCTCAGCTCCTTCTGCACCAAGACAGACCGATCCTGAATCCGCATCGCCCCGGACGCTGTTCCGACGCGCCTGTCTTTATTCGGCTCCATCCTTAGGACGGCGTGGCACAGGGGGTCAGAACGGTCGGCCTTGGAACCGCTAGCCTGTCAAAGTGTTGTTGACAGCGAACCCCAACCCGCTTCCCCTTCTGCTCAGGTTCATGCAGCATGCAGGATAAAATGCAGCGGTTGGATTTCGTCGATGTGCTCCAACTAAAAGCGACAATACAGGTCTTTCTTCTTCCCTCACTGACTCGGGACCCCCGAGATACAGGATGTCCTTCCTAACACTGAGCAGGCGCTCCACCTGTTTCCAGCTGCCAACCAGAGTCGGAGGCGCCGATCCTCATTCTGGCCACAAACCGCTCGCTGGCGATCACAAACCGATAAAAGCAACAGCATCACATCGTCTGCAAAAAGCAGAGAGCCGGTCTTGATGCCGGAAAACCTCGTCCACTCGCCCAGAAAGTCCGTCCGCAGGTCATACAAGGACCCGACGGCCTGCGTCACGAGATTCTACTTAACCAGGGGTTCCAGACTCGCGGCCCATGGGCCAATTGTGGCCCTCAGAACAATATTTTGTGCCCCCTGCCCGTAATCAAATCTTGCATGCATCATCTCTCATGCATTTTGCATTTTTTCTCATCCCATTTCTCATGCATCTCTTAAAAAAAAAAAAAAAAAAAAAAAAAACGGGCAAGGAAAAAATTAAAAAGTAACTTTGCGATGTATTTTTTGCTTCAAAATTTGAAAAACAAAATGATTTTTTGATGAAAAAATGTCTGGTGATATTGTATAAAATGAACCACAAAAATGATAGCAAAAAAAAAAAAATGGGCAAAATGAAAAAGATTGATCTAATAACCAGAATTAGCCTTGTAAACATTACACCTCTTATACACGCTACCAATTAAAATTACCCGCAGTGACAAGATTTTCTCTTTTAACTCAACAATATCTTTAGAGTGTCATTTCATCAATTCTTTTTTAATATTAATTCATCATGTATTCTTTAGAGGAACAGTTCATTACATATAAAGATTTTTAGAATTTGCCTGTTTACCTCCTTTACACTAAAACAAAGGAAAAATTTGGACTTGAATTTACTGTTCCGAACCCCTCGACATCAAATAAGGCCGTATGACTATATTATAATTGATGCTTACTTTGACAAAAAAAAGTCTTTTTGAGTAAGCCGTGGTCTTATCATATCCACGGGCCAATGTGACAAACAAAAAGCCGTAGCCGAATCGACAATACGACTCTGCGACGATCAGATTTCCGGAGAATGCGAGTGTGTTTGAAGGCGGCAGGGGGAGCAGACGGAGATAAACCGAACAGTCTCTTCTGGGATTGACTGCGGAGCCGCCCAAGGTTGTGACATCCTTTCAACAACACTTCCACCGTTAATTAAATTGAGAACTAAGCCACAGAGAAAGACGCATATTCCAGCCTGTGTGTGTGTGTGTGTGTGTACAACTCAGCACAGGATCTACTACAACACGGCGGCTGCTGGGGAATGTTGAGAACAGATGTACTGGAAGCTTCCACACTGATTCTTTATGGTCCATCAAAAGTATTTGTTCTTGTCACTATCCGCTTCTGCGGCACGATTTGAAGACACTCAGGAATGTTCCTGTCTTCTGTAAACGCTCCAGCTTTTCTTCTGTGAAGCTCCGGGGGTTTTGTTTCAAGATGGATTTCATTACCTTTATTTCAGTTGTGTTCTCTATTCTGGTGGGATGTCAAAAAAAAAAAAAAAAGCATCATGGTCCAGAGGTTCTTCCCATGATGCACTAAATATACTTGTTTTCTTGTTTTAAGACAGCCAGGAGTGAACTAGACGTTACTAGACCCCCTCCACACACACACACACACACACACACACACACAGTTTGGTCAGTATCTCTCCTATGTCATTTTGAATTCTCAGGCCACCTGTTTCTCAGCCTCATCGTGAGGCTGGTGGTGACAGGAGGATGGGCAGGGTGGCGGGGGGGGGGGATCCGTTCCTGTTTCTTCCAGCGGCGGCGGAGGAAAGTGCATTTGAGACGATGGAGAATTCCGAGTCGACCTGCTTTCGGTGACACACGCGCAGGAAAAAGAGAAGCCCGTGCCCGGCCTCTGGCCGGACGCCCGCTGGACGCCGGCGAGGAGCAACGGTGTGGGAGCGGGCCCACGTCCGCAAACCCGTATGGGAAAACTATTACGCGTCCGACCGCGACTCGCCTGGCCGCGGCACCTTCGGCCGCAGAGACGGGCTAAATATAAAGCCATTGTTATTGGTCGGGGAACATTTTAACGCGAAGAAGAAAGATGACGGAGTCGCCGTAACATAATACGGTGTTTTGGGTCTCGACGCCGGTGGGGGGGGGAATCCAGCAGACAAGCCGGGGACGGATCAGACCCTGTGGAGCCTGTTAGGAAACAGCTTTAATTCCTACCAAATCGTCCCCCCGCCGCAGCTGCCCCCCTCCCTCGCTTCCCGGGCGAAAAGGAGCCAAACACAAAGAGGCAAACTTGTGTCGTTTAAAGACGGCAGCTGTCCCATTTTTAGCCACGCGAAGCTCCAGCTGAGTCACACTGTGACAAAGGACCGAGGCACAAACGCCGAGAGGAAAATGACAATCGGCCAAACGCGCCGAGATCTGGAGGGGAGGAACGAAGAGAGAGGAGGCGCGCTCACCTTTCAAGTGCAGCTCGATCACGACTCTGCCCGAGAAAAGACACGGCGTGTGAATTTCCAAAAAAAAAAAAAAAAAAAAAGGCTTCACACAAACGCTTGGCAAATTAGATGCACAAGAGAGCAGCCATTGTTTCAGCTCCGCAGCATCTTGACTCTTGTTACATCACACGGGCCAACAAAAATAGCTCCAAATTTGAAGCGTTTTTTTTTTCAGATTGGGGTCTTTGGCTGGAAAGTTGAATAAAAACCTGAGAGGAAAACTGAATCGCCTTAAAAGGGTCATTCGTGGGAGACTTTAAGCAGCTTTTGGTGAACATTTGAAGCAGAAGTGGAAAACAAACACACATACAGCACGAGACGAGATAAACCCCAAAGAGCGGAGCGACGTCGGAGGAGATCCGTGAAACGTGAGATCATTTGCACGCTTCTTCACATTGGGATTCCTTCTTCACCTCTTGCACCTCCTGAAGGAAAGCTGGTCAAACACACACCTCCAGGAAAGAGGCCTCCGACGCCTGGGACGAACCGGCGCCGGCGAAGAGAAATCTCTGCAGCGACGAGCCGAGCTGTGCGGCGTTAGCTTAGCACGGCGAAGCGCCACAAGTTAAACTCTGAAACTCCAAAATGCGCATCATTTTAAAGAATTATTATTTTTCAGCGACCACATCGACACGACCGGAACGAAAACACGGCGTAAGCCCCAGACGATGGAACGGAGGAACGGATGGAGGGATCGATCGATCGATAAATAACAAAAAATGAAATTGGATACGGACGTGAAACAAACGCCTCCCCGGCGAGCACTACTTCGACGACGGCCGAGGATATTGAAAAATAATCCGAGTTTTCAGCCACCGGACAAGTTGATTTCCCCGTCAACCTCCGTGGAGGCTGATGGAGGTTCGAGCCCGCCAAGTGCAGCCTTATCTTTTTCCTATTTAAATGCTAATGAGCGCGCAGCCGCGGCAGTCAGAGCCCCGAAACTGTGAATATTTAACATTTCATCTGCAGAGGTGACAGAACCCCCGCAGAGACGGCGGGAGACGGACGTGTTCCCTCATTAATTTCTACACAAAGTGCCATAAAGGCCACTCTGTGTGTCCCTGTGTGTGTGTGTGTGTGTGTGTGTGTGTGTGTCTGCATCTGTGTGTGTATTTGACTTTGCCTACCTGTCGGCGTGAGTGTTTTGTATAATTGTTTATTTATATGTGTATGTGTATTTGACTTGGTCTACCTGTAGGCGTGTGTGTTTTGTATAATTGTGAATTTATGTGAGTATTTCTGTTTGTTTGTTAATGTGTGTGTGTATCCGTGTATGTGCGTTTATGTGTCCGCATGTGTGTGTGTGTCCGTGTGTTTCCATGAAGTGTTTGTGTGTGTTTTCATAGTTGTGTGTGTGTTTATAATAGTGTGCGTGTGTGTGTGTGTTGATGTGTCCATATGTGTGTTTGTCCACGTGTGTGTGTGTGTGTGTGTTTGTGCTTGTGTGTTTATCGTAATGTGCATTCATGTGTGTGTGTGCGTGTGTCTGTGTGTGTTTATGTGTCCGCATGTGTGTGTGTGTCCGTTTGTGTGTTTATATGACATATTTGTGTGTGTGTTTGTGTGTGTTTTCATGGTTTTGTGTATGTGTGTATAGTAGTGTGCGTTTGTGTGTGCGTGTGTGCGTGTGTTTATGTGTCCGCATGTGTGAATGTCCGTGTGTGTGTTTATATGACATATTTGTGTGTGTGTTTGTGTGTAATTTCATGGTTGTGTGTGTGTTTTATAGTATTGTGTGTGTGTGTGTGTGTGTGTGTGTGTGTGTGTCTGCACTCACACTGGATCCTGGTTCCCCAGACCTTTGCTGATGAGCATGAAGAACTGCAGGTGTCAGTGCAATTTCCAATCATCGTTCACCGCCATTGGTTTGTTGGCGCACGAGGACGCCGGTCGGCGAGCTTCAGGAGGTCCTGATGGTGACGGCGTCTCCTGACCTGCTGCAGGATGTGGACTGACTGAGCAGCCCGACTGAGGGGAAAAAGCAGATGGAGGTCATGAAACAGGACAGTCCCGGTCAGTTTAAACACAGATCGGCCGCCGAACACCTCCTGGTTGGTCAAAGCTCAGCGGTACCTCTTCCTCCTGAGGACAGCGTCGAAGAGCTCGTTCCCCGGAACCGCGTCCTCACTGGACCCCCGCTGACCCCACACACACCACACACACCGGTTTACAGCCCAGCTCCAATCAGAGAATGTCCTCCACTACCACTGCGCTACTGAACTGTCCTGCACACACACTACTCAGTACTACGCTCATTTAGTAACAGCAGGCAGACACTGCCTATGTTAATTTTTGCACTATTTAACATCAGTTTAAACTGCATATTTTTGTGGTGTAACTTCCCACCTGTACGTTGCTACTGGTAAATGAAGGTTCCTTTCTGCACATGCACATGTCCGCCTGCATAACACGGTCAAAGTATGAATTATTGACGTCATACATCAGGGGTGTCAAGCTCAAATACACAGTTGGACAAAATTCAAAACTGGGACAAAGTCGCGGGCCAGCATTGATTACTATTGAAAAAAATCCTCCACCAGATATAAAAATAGTCCTTTTCATATGGACCCAAACAAGTTTTGCTTAAAAACTAAATATGGAACAAGCATAGCTTAATACAATACAATATATAACTTAATATCGCACTCATGCAAAATCCTGTTTTCTGCCTAAGTTGCAGGTTGCCAGTATTAGCATAAGGCTGCTATGACTACTGTACACAGAGGAGAGGGCGTTTATGGGTCATGTTGTGATTTTCATGCCAAGCCATCAGCAGAAAATTATGGGATTCGTAGAATTTGCGATACATGCACTGTACATGCACTACAGACGGGCCGGCTCTAATAGTCATTTGTTATGGCATTGCGGGCCAAATGTATTTACAGTGCGGGCCAAATTTGGCCCGTGGGCCGCAGTTTGACACCTATGTCATAGACCGTGTGCACGCAGTTCATTTATTTATTTTATCTTTGGCGCTAAACTGCATGGGCTGCCCCGCATCTGTCCATGTGTGAAGGGCGGTAGAGTTCAATCTGATCTGGGATCAGTATTTGTGATGAACCAAGCGGCAATGTTCCCTCTAAGCTGCGCAACTCGCTCACACACTCTCAGCGTACAAGAAAACCTATCCAGCACAGTGAGCGCATTGCAAATGGATCAGATTTATAATATTTTTTTTTGTATAATTTTGCTGTGTAACTCTGTGAGCGACAGGTTTCCAGCCAATCATACGATACAATGCAAATCACGGCATTGACGCTAATTGCGCACATGCTCTGCCATTACACGCTATACAGGAATGTCAAAAAATTAGAATAATGTGATAAAGTTCTTTATCTTCTGTAATGCAATTAAAAAAACAAAAAATATTTTTTCATATTCTGATATTTTGAGATAGGATTTTTGAGTTTTCTGAAGATGTAAGCCATAATCAGCAATATAAAAATAACCAAAGGCTTGCAATATTTCAGTTGATTTGTAATGAATCCAGAATGTATGACATTTTTGTTTTTTTAATTGCATTACAGAAGATAAAGAACTTTAGCACAATATTCTAATTTTCTGAGACAGTCCTGTATAACAATGATAACAGTGTGGTGGCGTTAAATGATGCTAATGCTAACATGCTAACCTCTTATCACGGCGAAATGAGCGGGCAGTGAAAAATGCGGTTCTTTTAAGTCGGAGCGGCTGTCAATTACGTGCAAATAGAAGAACGAGCGGTGAATCCGGGTGATATTTTTTTCTTTTTCAAGAAAGGTCTTTTCAAGAAAGTAGTAAGCCAGTTTTCTGTTGCAAAAATATGGACTAAATGGAAGCTACTATCCCAGGTGTGATACTGATGTGTGGCCACAGCGTGCACATCTAATGTTGCTCACAGTGGTCCTCGGTGCGCTCAGGGAGGTCGTCTGCATGCACAGACGTGTGAAAAATTAGAGGGAACGTTGCCCTGCGGTATTCTCCAATCAGCCGGTATGAACTGCAAGAAAATGAGTGTGTGCAATTTTTTTTTTTTTTTTGTGGCCGACCACCTGACTGCTCCGTGTGTCGCCTCTGAGATGTTGCTCTGCAGAAAGCCGGAGGCACGTGGACTTCTTTGAAGGCGCGCACGTCTCAAAGCCAGGATTCTGATTCCATTCCCTTTGTCTCACGCGAGCGACAGATGGCGAGGCCGCTGCCGAAGAGGGACGTGATATTGTTGATTAAAAAAAAAAAAAAGACTTTTAGGAGTCAACATGCAGCTTCAGGGGGGAAAACAGGAGGAGGAGGAGGGGGTTGTTTGCCTGTTGTCGTCCTCCTGAGCTCAGAGGGACCGAGAGTTTGCTTCTCGATGTTCCTGTATGTCATATTTATTTGGATTTGCCCAATCCGTGCGCTCGGACCACCTTTCAAACGTAAACGTCCGTTTGCACAGGCACTCCGCCTGGGTTCCTGGGTTCCTCGGTTCCTCGAAGCCTGGCTGTTTCCCAGAGCTCCTGGATAAGGTCTGGGGAAACTTGCAACATCTGATTTCTTCTGCACCGGTAAAGGTACGCAAGCTTCATGACAACACGCCATCCTTCCCTCGACTGGCTGGTGGACAGAAGCTCCTGCGTTCCTGACAGGCCGAGGCGTCCACGGGTTGGAGACGGAACATCTCATAAACACTCGAAGCAGAGGAACGCGATCGACGGCTCGTCTCTCCGGTGGAACGATCGTCTCCGCCTCTGATTGTCCAGAAAGGTTGAGAAGATGAGCTAGGAGGTCATGGACTTCAGGGCTTGTGGTTGGTTGAAGAGCTTCATCATCATCATCTTCCTTCTCTCAGCTCTCAGCAGGGACCCAAACCCAAAAACTGATCCTCCAGGGCTGGGAGACTTTCTGTATCTCACCTGGTTTCAGCAAGTTCATGTCAGGAAGACAAACTCCTCATGCAGAAGAGCAAGGCAGTGGCTCAATGTAGATAGATAGATGGATGGATGGATGGATGGATGGATGGATGGATGGATGGATGGATGGATAGATGGATAGATAGATAGATAGATAGATAGATAGATAGATAGATAGATAGAGAGAGAGAGAGAGAGAGAGAGAGAGAGAGAAATCTCAAACAACTGAGGTCTTTCAAACTGACCACATGTTAATTCTCCTTTCATGACTCATTTCTTGTGGTGTGTGTGTGTATGTGTGTGTGTGTGTGTGTGTGTGTGTGTGTGTGTGTGTGTGCGTGTGTGTTTTCTCCATCACTTTTCCATTCATGGACAGTTTGATGAGAAGGTCCATTTATCTCCAAGTTTCCTCTGGCAGAATCACTGAAGACAAACACCTTGAGACGGTGCGGCGGCGAGGCTGAGATCTCCATGGAGATCCAGAAAACCAGAGGAGGTGGAATGAAGTCATCTGTGACATTTTAATGCAGAATAAAGAAAGTCCACGTGTTCATGTTCTCCTGCAGAGTTCACACGGTGACGTTCTTCTTCCAGGATGACCAGGAGCTGATCTCAGGTGTCCAGCAGGTTGTGGACCTTCTTCTTAAAACCTCTATCATCCTTCCAAAGGAGATCATTCTGCTTCTGCTCCAGAAGGCTCCGATCCACAGAAGCCCTGATCATGAAGATGTTTGTGTTTTGCCCCCCCCCCCCCCCCCCCTGTAGATTTCAGCGCTATCCTCCTCCTCCTCCTGCAGCTCCTCCTTCTTCTCCTCCTGCGTGGAGGCTGGAGTGTGAGAAGATGCGCCGTGGGTCCTCCTGCTTTAGGGGCGGAGAGGGGGAGCGGGATGCGAAGGTAGGTTCCCTCCCCATGGGTGTGTCCAGAGCCGGAGACCTCCGTCTATCCACCTGCAGAAGCCTCCTCCCCCGCAGACCTCCGGCGCCGCTCCTCTCCGGGAGGACTCTTTGTGCCAGACCTTCTCTGCCGGGAAGCGGAGGCTCCGCCGCGGCCGTGTGAGGAAAAACACGCCAACTTCCAGCGTCAAGTTCCGGCGAGCGTCCGCGGGATCACCGTGCACGGCGCGCACAGAGAGGACGCCTGGATGGTTGTGCGAGCTGCGCGGTTCCACAACGATCTTCCGTGGCCGTGGACGCGGCGAGAAGGTACGTCCTCCTGCGTGTCCTGCGGGTCCTGCGTGTAGCGCAAACACGGCGGTGGCCCGGTTCGGTTCGCTCCGCTCCGGTACCGGAAAAGTTCCGACGAACGGTTTTTTGGCAACAGTTTTCAGGGTTGACGGTTCGGATCCGAGACGCGAGAAGCGCTGTTCGGTGCACCGTGTGTGTGTGCGTGTGTGTGTGCGTGTGTGTGTGTGCGGTCGGACATTAGCAGTCCTCCACGGTGTCACATGATTGACGCGCGTCCTCCGTGACGTGGAGCTCTCCCTCCACCTGGAACATCTGAACCAACTCCGGGGTGTGCGTGTGTGTGTGTGTGTGTGCGTGTGTGCGTGTGCGCGTGTGCGTGTGTGTGTGTGTCCTCCACGGTGACCGTCCTGATCCCAAATGACATGATTGACGCGCGTCCTCCGTGACGTGGAGGTCTCCCTCCACCTGGAACATCTGAACCAACTCCGGGGTGTGTGTATGCGTGCGTGGGTGTGCGTGTGTGCGCGTGTGTGTGTGTCCTCCACGGTGACCGTCCTGATCCCAAATGACATGATTGACGGGCGTCCGCCGTGACGTGGAGGTCTTCCTCCACCAGGAACATCTGAACCAACTGTCTCCAGTAACCACACACAGTTGCAGGGGTGTGTGTGTGTGTGTGTGTGTGTGTCCAAGAAGACTCATGTAAATGTCCACTGGTTGTACCAGAGGAGGTTCCCTCGGCGGCTGAAGGTGGCTCCTCTTCTTCTGGGAGCCGGGCAGGCTGGTCCTGCTGTCCAGAGGGCAGCAGGAATAGCTGCGGGAGGTTGTAATGAGAGGTTCATCTGAAAAGACAACAATGATGGAACTCTGGCTTCGCGGCGTGTCTGAATTCCAGCTCCTGCTCAGAGGGAGGTCCGTAGAGCTCCGCCGGCCGACGTGCGATTCAACGGGTTTTGAGAATTTTTTTTTTTTTTAGCTATATCAAGAATTCTCGCGCCACCTCTCATCCGACCGGGATCACCGGAAGGTAGAAGTCTGACGTGGGTTCCTCTCTGTCCCTCAGCCCCCGGACGCTCCTTCCTCCCGGGTTAACCTCCAGAGATAATGTCGTGGGACGACCTGGGCTTCCTGCTGTCCCTCCTGGCGTTGGGTTGGGCGGCGCCGTCCTCTGAGCCGCTCTCCGCTCCCCGGATCTTCCTGTCCTTCAAAGGTAAGACGCGACTCCGTCGGGGGTTGGACGTGCGCGCTGGAGGTCCGGGTTCCACCCGCGCGGGCCTTCGCGTGACCGCGCGCCGTCATCGCCGCCTCTTCTTTGGGCTAAAGCCGAGTGAGATGATGTGACTCCAAGTGGGACGTCGTGGATTCAGCCGTGGTCGGTTGAAGACCCTTCAGAGATGTTTGTGAACCTTCTCATCCCGGTCTCCCGTTCAGCCGATTTAAACCGAGGGGCTCCTCGTTCTCTCCTCCTTCATCCCTTCGTTCGGTCGGCGAGACTCTCCGCAAGTTCGCGGTCTTCCTCTTCGATCCTCCGAGGGTTCTTCACACCCGATGGAGCCGCTCCCGAGACGAGAAGGAGCGCCGACATCGTCAACATTTTACGGGTTTATCGTGAAACATCCAGCCGATTATCTGCAAAGATCTCCACCAGAGGCGTGGGAGTAGGTTCAGCAGATTCCCCCCCGGAAACATCGAGCTAGATAATATTTGATCATCTGATTGTTGATAATATTATAGTAATATGGTAATAACATTTAAGGGTGCGCGAGACTGATGAAGGAACATCTCGTCTTGTGAACGTCTTACCTTGTGAAGATCTCGATGAAGGCAAACGGCGAGCCTCGGTGTGTTTCCCGAGTGTGTGGATGAAAGGAGGCGTCTCCGTCTCCGTCTCCGCCGCGGCCCTTTTGCCTCCCGCTTCTCCGCAGCCTCAGATGTTTCAACATCTAAGTTGCCACTTCCTGCTCCAGAAGACCGAGGCGCTTCTGGCCCGAGTCCAAACCAGAGAAGAAGAAAAGCAATCATTTGTCTTTGCTTTTGAAATCTCTGCCCTCTTCAGCAACACACACACACACACACACACACACACACACACACACAGGATGGCTAAGAGAGGAATCTGATTGCAAAGCGCTCTGTTGTCTCAGCAGGTTGGACCAACTTCTCCACACAAACATGTTCCTTTGTGTCCAAGAGAAGTGAAGATGTCTTCATGTCTCTCTAAGCTGTTTTCATTCCACCCGGATGAGGTGGAACTCATGTCAAAGTCGTGTGAGATCATACAGGAGGTCCACCATGAAGGACGAGCCCGTTCCTCATCCTGGCCCGTCTCTCCGAACAGCTTCGGAAAATGAGTGAAAGTCTCTTCCCTTCCAGCCGTGGTCCGATCATCTCACGTTCTTCTGTGCGAATGCATCTCCTAGTCCACCCTTGGTCTTCTGTCACGTGGAGACACTCGGCTGTCCTCCACGGGAGAAGCAGAGGAGAGGCTGCGAAGGAGTTCCAGAAGCCTGCAGGAACGATGAAGGAGAAGCCCGGAAGTTTAGCTCGGTCTTCTGACGGATTCAATCACGTTTCCGGAAGGGAAGAGGTGAAGATAAACTCCTCAGCAAACAAACTTGAGACATCATCATCATCATCATCTTCATCAGATCAGAGAAAACTGTGATCCAGCTGAGACTCCATGGAGGTCTCTACCTCCAGGAGACTCCTTGGAGGTAGAGGTCCAGCTCAGGTTCTCACATGTGTTGTCCGATGGGACTGGAGGACGCTGTCCTGTAAGACGCAAGGAGACGGAGGTGCTCATGAAGGCCACCAGAGCCTGCTTTGGATCATCTGCCCAGGACTCGTATTTACTTTGAACAAGGTCTACAATCACATGCTCTTTGGGTGCGTGGAGCTCCGAGAGGTCACGACCTTCACACAGGAGCTGCTCTTTCAGAGGTTAACTGCTTTCGAACTCAGGAGAAGTAATAGCTTGTTCTTCTGATCCTCGGGCACATTTGAAAGCATTTAACTCCGCTTTCCTTCTGAAACCTTAAACCGGAGAAGAACACCTGGGTGAAGGTTCAGCCTGGTGAGAAAAGACCAGGCAAGACGGCCAGCAGTTGAACGGATTTTGCGGGATGGCCTTGGCGGTTTCTCTTTTCCCGGCAGGCCTTTCGTTCCGGGTCATCCGAAGGTCCTCGGACACGATATCAGCCAAGTGCGACGCCTTCACCTCCTCCCTGTGAATAATCCAGAGCCGCCACCGCATTTGAACCCCACCGCTTCTTCTCACGTCCGTGTGAAGCTCCTCTCTGAGGCTGGTCTTTGCTCCTGGTGCGTCTCCGAAGAGCCTCCACCGGGGGAAACGTGCAGCTGCGACACGCCTGAAGAACCCAGAAACCGATCCTGATGTCAGCCGAAGCTTCTTTCCCGTCGTGTTTGGCACGGGATTCTTCGTCTTCTGTCTCCCAGCAGAAGAATCGCAGAAGCGTCTTCTCGGGAGCTTCACGTCAAACGGCGGCTGGTCCTGCCGCCTTCAGAAGATCTCTGCGGTAGTTGGGTGCATTGGACGGAGACGGCATGCCGGTGCCTCGTGGTCTCTTGGTGCGAGCAGAACCATCTGCAGTCTAACATCTCTAAGACAAAGCCGGCGATTGTGGATTTTAGAAGATCCAAACCACTTGCCGTCCCGGTTGTCAGTCCATGCAGTTTGCGGCAACACATTGGCAGCAACTGAACCAGACAAAAGAACTCTGGTGAGTTTGACTAGTAGGGCCAGGAGCCATTTCTGCTTCCTGAGAGAGTTGAGGTCCTCAGGATGTCCTACCAGTGTGCGATGGCCAACGCCATCTTCTACGCCGTTGACTCCTGGGTCAGCGGCCCGAGGCCGGCAGGGTTAAGGGCTCGGAGCCGGAGGACGATGTTGTGGACCGATCGCAGGAGTCCGATCGGCTGGAGGCCGGTCCCGCCGAGGTGCGCCACCCAAGTTTACTGGAGTTCCTTCTTGTCTGTGGTGATCAGGCCGTTTAACACAACCTCATCTCCTCTCACCATCCATCTAGCCGGGTTCTGCTCTGGTAACTTATTTCACTTGAACCCTGACACCACTCATAACTTATCTGCATTTATCTATTTCTGTGCTCCTTGTTCTTTCCGTGCGGAGCCTCTGAGATCACCGCAGATCTCTCTGAAGGAGAGTTTTTTTTTTCTCCTTCGGAAGACGTCGGGACCCAGACAAAGTGTCCGCAAAGTGCGGCATCTGAGGCACGCGAGCCTGCAGTCATGATGACGATACTCGGCAGCTCTCCGAGGAGACGCCGCCACGGAGGAGGGCGGGGGCGGTACAACCCACAACCTCTGCTCCGCAGGATCCGAGCTGTCAAACTCTGATTATTCAGGAGAGGAAAACAGAAGGCGACAGCTCCCGTGCTAAATATAGTGTCCTCTGTCTGACGCTCTCTTCTTATCCGGCTCTCCTCCTCTTCCTCTGCTCTTCACTCACACCCTCTGCGTTTGTTTGCCGATGAGAGGCTGCCGGTGTGCAGAGGGAGGAGGGAGGAGGGCGTCCCGGCGTCGGTGCTCTCCGAGGCCGAGGACCGGAGGCTGGTGCGTGGAGATGATGCGCATCTGAGAAGATGCCTCTGGAGCTGCAGCCTCCGGGCGAGAGAAAAACAAACATACTTCCAAATCTGTGAAAGGAGAGCGGAGCTGATGGCCGTGAACTTAAGTGGCAGGACCCCCCCACACACACACACACACACACACACACACACATGGACACACACACACCTGGGGGGAGAAGGTCTAAATGCATGTAGAGTGATGGAATTCTGCATTCACATCCGCATCTGACGGTTCTGAGATGCTTCTTTGACGGTTCTGCGGTTCACGAGTCCGTCCGTCCACAGCTCCTGTTTTAAATAGTCAATAACGGACGATTCGACCCGCAATGGCGGCAAGGAGAAGCCATTAGCGGCCAGAATGTTCCGGCGGAATCCGAACGCCGAAGTGCTAAATGTTTCATCGGGTCGAGAAAGCGCAACCTTTGCCTCTCACCTCCCATTACCACCCAACTCCCGAACCTGAGCGTATCTCCTCATGCTTTATGTATGCAGGGTCAAGCCTCGGTCCTCATCGTGGAAAACACGCATTTCTAATGAAGCTGCCGATCCACGACACGAACGACCAAAGTTATCTCGCGGGTGTTCCTTGCAGGAAGGAACCGGAACATCATTCCTCCTTCTGCAGTGTTAATACGGGCTCAGATTCCTTTTAAGAAGGTCAGAAATGAGGAAAACTCCTTCTGATTTCTCCCAAAAAGGCATATGTAGGTGTTTGGATGTTCCTTTTGGAATGAGTCCACCTCTCTCTCAGCATTATTGGATTCAAATCATGACGCTGTTATGATTGACCCCCTCCCCCTTCCTCCAGTGTGTGTGTGTGTGTGTGTGTGTGTGTGTGTATTAAAGGAGTTTAAGCTGGAGATGCTACAGACTTTTTTTTCTCCAGATTCAAAGTGACAGAGGAGAACAGGAGATGTTTAATATTCATGTAAAGTCCGTGAGGTTCTGTCTGTTGTTTGTGAGTGTGAGAGTGCACTGTGCACGGCTCCTCCACGGAGCTATATCTGACACCGCTTTGGTCTGGTTGCCATGGCAGCGTCTACCTGTCACTCCTCACTCCAATTCGGGTTCAAATGATTTCCTCCATGGAGGAGAGGTGGGATGTAATCACGCTGCGCTTATTTCCCCCGGTGTCTGCCATCTTGTCTCCTCCTCCTCCTCCTCCTCGCCTTCTCCTTCTCGCCCTGAAGCGTAAATGAGAAACAAAAAAAAAAAAAAAAAAAAAACGCATTTGCTGAAACAATTGGTTTTGTAAGACAGCGGAGGGACGTCTGCGCAGTGATGGCTGGCTGCGCAGGAAAACAACAAAAATGACCCACCTCACACACACTCTCACACACACACACACACACACACACACACACTCTCCGCTCCAGATGTGCCAAAGGTTTGGGAGTCCTGAGGGGGCACCTGGGCTGAAATTAAGAAGCCGGGGGGGTCAAGGGCGCGGCTCCACTTGTTTACTCAGACAGCTATTATTCATTAGCTGTCTGTCAGTGCCGGGATCTGGTTTCTGCGCTGCCGTTGTCCCTCCTGACATGGGGGTCCGTCCGGCCCTTTGGCCTGAAAATGTGTGTGTGTGTGTGTCTGTGTGTGTGTGTGTGTGTGTGTGTTTACATCTACTTAGAAACCTCAGACCTGACAAGTCATGAATCAGACTGGATTTCCAGCTCAGTTTGTTTTCTGCTGCTAAAATACTAGTAATGAGAGTGTAGTATGACCCGGGGTGTGTGTGTGTGTGTGTGTTGTGGGGGTGGGGGGGTCTGGTGAGGAGGACCATCCTCGGAATTCTACACATTCAGGGACGAGTATCAGTTTTATGTTTTCCATCAAACACGGTGGATTATAATCATGGAGACTCTTTGGGTCGCCAACATTGAAATATCAGTGACGGTTGTTTTGCTGTTTCCTTTGACCTCCAGTATGGATGAGATTGAAGATGAAGAGCAGCAGGTCAGTTTGCACGGATGGAAAAGTGTCGCTCTGTTTCGGTTCCAACACGGTTGTCTGAAAACCAGTCCTGAGACCTTCAGCTTGGTGTATCTTCTGGTGGAAATGTTCAGAAGAATGACAGCACCATGCAGACCCTGAGCCTCTGCAGTGTGTCTGGCTGAAGATACTTGGTCAGAGAGAAAAATCCCTCAGATATCCGGTTGTTTCAAACAACCGGTTTGTAATGTCGTGATTAGAAGGCCGCCTCCCGGAAGGTCCGCTCGGACAAGTTCATCGAAACAGACCTCACGGCCGCCCTTGACTTTACGGAGTCGTTTGGATTTGATCCTGAGCTGCTTCCCTGCTGCACTTTCGAGTCCTCTCGGCTTCCCTCCTGGCCGCAAGGGCAGACGAATGTGACGGTAGCCTTGATATTATACTCCAAACCTGGCGTGAGCTGTGCCACGAAGTGCTGTAGGTGAGGAGCCCGTCAGAGGCGGGCAGTTCAGCTATCCGATGACAACAGGTGTATCTGAAGAACGAGCGCAATGCCCCGCCGGCGCAGGCTACACCGAGGAGCTATTGTTGGTATCCGTGGAAGGAGATTTACTGCAGCTCCGGCACATCTGAATATGACATGCGTGAGAACAGGCCTGGACTCGTCCCCCGCGGACAGAGACCGCCATGTCGAGCCCGAGGAGTCCAGAACGGGAGGAGCATTAATGGGCAGCGGGGCGTCGGGGTCAGGTGTGCCGCAGAAAGAAGAAGGAGGAGGAGAGTTCGGGTGTTCGTAGACGCTCTCCGAACAAATGGCGCGTCTGCTTTCCGTTAGCTGTGGACGACCGTCGGTGGAGATGGTTTACCTCAGATGGCCATGGCTTGGACGGCCTCCGCAGTTCAGCGTTGTGCCAAATCCTCCGCCGG
This sequence comes from Fistularia commersonii, assembly GCF_037954325.1. Taxonomy (NCBI): domain Eukaryota; kingdom Metazoa; phylum Chordata; class Actinopteri; order Syngnathiformes; family Fistulariidae; genus Fistularia; species Fistularia commersonii. The sequence continues at coordinate 8,071,994 of NC_141290.1, forward strand.
TGACCTCACACGGCGATTTCTAGTAAAGGCGTCGATGAAAACAGATAGATCATGGAAACTGGAGAGATGAGGGGAGTTTTTTATAAGAGGAACATTTGGACCAAACTCCAAAACTTGTTTTGGATTCTTCATCTGTCATCCAGCGACGTCAAGGGCCGCGCGGCAGGAGCAGAAGCTAATCCAGACGATTTGAGCTAAGCTTTGCTCCGTCTTGTTTTCGAGTCTCGATCGATATGCGGGAGAAGGTCCCCTGTTCGGGCGACCTCGAAAACCGAGGGGGGAAAACGGTGCTTGCCGAAAGCATACCGAGTTCCTGCGGTCGATCTCACCGTCGGGTTAAAGAGGCTGCGACCTCCTCCTGTCAGAGCTGAATTTCATCCGGGAACCGAAGCTCCTTCTACCTTCGTAGAGCCTGCACACGACAGAATCGCTCGCCTTAATTGCTGAAAAGGGAGCCTCGGTCAGATGCTAACATCGTTACGGAGCCCTTCTTCAAGGGTCGGATGTAAATGCTTGCTCAATAGCGGAGCCGTCTCGCTCCTTTGTATTTTCTTCCCTTCCATTCTGGCAAGTAGGTCCCGACTCTGAAGGTCTTTGACTTTGCAATGAGATCTCCGGCGTGAGCAGGAGAACCCTCTGAACCCGTCTCCTCCTCGAAGCACAACGGGAGAAAGCCCAGTGGGAGAGGAAGGGCAGAATGTGGTGGAACATGAGGTTTCCAGGGCTTGTTTTCTGGGTTGATGCACTGATGGGCTCCCTGCTCTGCTGATAATGTACTGATTGTGGAGGAAGGGGCGGAGGGGGGTCCCTCTCATTCCTGGTCATTGTGGAAGCTTGCATTGACTCGATGCCAAGATTTCCTCCGCGCCTCCCCCGACCCACGCCCCTTCGCCTCCGAGCTTTGTCGGTTGGCCCTGTTCTCAGGGACCTTCTAAAGCCGGCCTAATGGCATGTTGGCAGTACAGTCCGCGGCGTCTGAGCCATATGTGCGCGATCGTGTGACCGCATACACGTGAATGGATGAGGGATGGAGTCAGGGCCCCCCCGTGTTGGTGTCGTTATTGTTGTTGTTGGTGTTGACGCCTCGCTCATCTCCGTGAATGGACCGCCGGGTCTCAATAGAGGAGGGCGTTTGTGTAAGCAGGCTCCATCATTAATTTACTTCATTCACGTCCCCGGGGGGAGTGGAGGGGGAGTGGCGCCGTATTAACGCCGCGAGCATGTCCGCCCGGCCCTCGCCTCCCTTCCGCTTGCACTCCGTCGTCTCCCGGTCGTTCCTCCGGGCTCCTCCTCCCGGCGCCGAGGCTCGAGCCCGCCGTCTCCCGGAGTTCGTCCGGGATTCCTTTTTTTTTTTTTTTTTGTAGAATCGTCTAGCTCCTCTGGACCACGTGATTTAGCCGCCGACGCTCGGAGGCACAGGCGGCGCCGAGCAAGGGTTATAAAAAGCATCCCTTCCCCGGCTTCCGTAACGGTTGACGGATCCACTTCCGATGACGGCGGTTCAGCCGAGAAACAAACACAGGACACAAACAGGTGCTTTGTCGAAGTGCAACCCTGTAACGAGAGTTAGAATTCATCAGTCCTTCGGCTTCCAATCATGCAAACAACTCTCATGTCCAAGATGGTGCAAAGCATGAAATCTACCTTTCAGCTCGTGGATGGATGACATTGTCCTACTAAACCATCTCTGCGTGATTAATTACAAACAAAGCATTGCAGGGCACGATGGGATAGTTCAGCCAAGAACACAAGAAGGTCCATTTGTTCCATTTACAATGCAGTACACGTGTGTGTGTGCGTGTGTGTGTGTGTGTGTGTGTGTGTGCGTGCACGCATTAGTTATGTGTCATAGGAAAAAGATGCAGCTCTGAGCGCCGATGCTTTGCAGTGAGTTCGAATATCCGGCTCCCAGTTCTTTCCCGTCCCTGCTCTGCTCTCGCATCGCTCAGTCCCAGCTCTGCTCACGGCACAACTTTATTTCGATTGGCCGCCACGGAGGCCGTTCGGCCAATCACGTGTCACGATATGAGATCATACCATTATGTGAAAAAAGAGAGGGGGGCAGACGCTCCATTGCGAAGGCGTGTGCGAGCGATGTCGTGTAGAACAACGATGAGTGACACCCGAAAGCAAAGCGGCATCTGGTTGCCGTTTAAAGATCTGGCAGAAGGCTTTCACTGCAAAATGAAAAACAATTTTAAGAGCAGACTCCACCACAAACCTGCACGGACATACCTGAACTACAGTGCGGTGAGAGGACGGAAGACCGCCGAGCCGGCGGCAGGCCAAAGCCTCGCTCTTTCCACGGCCGGTGACGGCGATGGAGGGGCAACATCTGCTCATTCTGAGGGAATCTTCTCAAAAAACAGGGTGGATCCTTTCGGAGAGAAGAAATGGGATCGTTCCGTCCGGCCCGAGGCGTGGGATTTTTGAGGAAACTAATACCGTTTGCTTGAGTTTGGTTCTGGCTCTGCTCTGTGGATTTGTTTGCAGCATGTTGTTAATTTGTGCAATAAAAAACTTGGATTGAAATTTTAAAAGGAAGAATAGTTTTGGAACAGAATAAATGCATAAAACCTGACCATTATAAGGCTTCTCATAAAAACACAGAACGCTAAAGGCATTTTCAACACACAAAGCACTAACCTTTGTGAAGTAAAGGTAAAATATAAGGCTACAAATGATCCCAAATTAAAAGAGCTGAACTTCCCATCACGAGAACGTGAAGGAAAACTGCATTAGACAAACGCCGTCATTATGGTCATTTTAAAAACCTAAAGGAAACAAAGAAAAACTTTGATTTATTTTGGCAGCGATCTTTTCGGAGGATTCCCCCCCCGCCCCCCCGGTCGTTTTGAAGATTCTTTTTCAATTTTTGCAGACACCAGACTGACGTCTCCGTTTCTACAGATAATTACAATCAGGCCGCTGGAGAAGATGAAACTGAAAAAGCCCCGAAGAAACAAACAGAAACGTCAGGATCTGATGAATGAAAACCAGAAAATGAAGGAGGGAGCGAGAGAGCGAGGAGGAGGAGGAAGAGAGGGGGGGCTTCTTATCAGGGCAGAGCGGTGAGCTTAGCACGGACTCACGAGAAGGTATGATGGTGGAAGATAAGGCGCTTCGCCGCCATGTGTCTGACCAATCACTGGCCTTCTCCAGCACCGTCGGTGAGGATGGATGGAGGAACTGTGACCGAGATTTCCTCCTGTCACGCATGTTGCCTTCCTCCGGCTGATAAGGCTCTCGCCTTCCTCTTCATATCTCCTCATCTCTCATTCCTTCATCCAAACAGCTACTACCAGCTAATACTTTCTCTTGTTCTACCTGTCTGAGCACCTCCACCTGTCTGAGCGCAGATGTTTTTCTGTCATTAGGAGTCAGCCTGGAGCTGGAAAGCTTCAGGCTGCTAGCTTGGACCGCATCGTCATTTGCGGCGGTTTCTTGTGGCTCTGAAGGATCTCCTCCGCACCATCAAATTTGGCAGGTTTGCCCTCTGGGAGTGCGAGAGGGGCTTTCAGCCTGTTATTATTTTCTTCTCAAATCCCTTGTTTTGGGGTAATGGTTCTCGTGCAGCATTCCTTTAGTCGGCCTCCGCCCCCCCCCCCCCCCCCTTTCCACGTGGGGAGAAGGCCCTTAGATACGCTCCCCGCATTCCCTTTTACTCCTCCTCGGATCTTCGCCTCCGGAACCCCGGAGTGTGACGGTCGTCGTGGAAACAAAGAACGTCAGATACGACTGAGGCGTCTAAAACGTGGAAATGGATTCAGACTTCAAGCGTCCGTCCAAATGTCCCGCGCCCCGATGAGTTACGCTCCCTTCGCCTCCAAAACTCCCGATTTGAACTTCATCATTCGACGACCTTCAACCAAAGTAAACAAACTCTGATGCCGTTCTTCTACAAGCTCCTCCCTCCGCCTTATTTCATCGTCATTTATCATTCCGTCGATCCCAGATCAGAAAATACTTGGAATTCTCTCCGCTGCGAGTAAAACCTTCTCCGAGTGCCTTGTTTATCCTTCCCCGCCTCCACCGGCTGCAGAAGGCAACCTGAAAACTTCACGTTTCGGACCTTTTGGTTCGAAAATCAGTCAGGATCGACTCAGAAGATGAGAAGTTCTTGACTGGTTATTAACTTCTCCTACCGCAGCTGCGCTTTCACACCAAAACCAGCTCAGTCCTCGCAAACTCCACAATGCGGTTCCCGGATCGAGGTTCATGTCGGGCTTGTTCGCAAAGACGATCTCACGGTAACGTGCCTCGACGATCCACCGAGATATTTGTCCTTCGTAGATCCCCCCTGTAGGGTCTGACGACGGGTGGCTGCGCTGACACTTGAACTCAGCCTCTTCCAAAAGACCTCGGTGTCTCCTGGGTTCGCCGGCTTGTCTTTGTCTTTGCTGCCGCGCTTCAACTCGCGGTTGAGACACAAAGGCTGTCAGACAAACCAGCTCGCGGTGTGAGGACCACGCCTCGCTGCTCAGCAACCGCCAGCATTCTCAGGTTGTCCCGCGCCTGTCAGGAGGCATTAGAGATCGCAGCTTCAGCCAGAATGTGCTGTGACACGTACCTGGTTGGGTGCGACCTCTCCTTTGTCTGGCAGCATTGTGGGGTCAAGTGTGTGTGTGTGTGTGTGTGTGTGTGCAGCATTATCGATTGAGCAGCAGCAGATGGGCCTCTGCCGGACGCCCATTAGAGGTTTGTCAATGGAGAGTTCACACGTGACCCCGGAGCCCGTTTAGCTTCCCGTCTTCATCCGTGGGCGGGAGAATGTTCTAGACCAGGTGTGCCAAAAATACGTCGATCGCAAAGGTAGTGCAGGTCGATCGCATGGCGTTAAAAGGTAGACGTCAGTCTGTCATCCTCACCGTGAAACTTGTCCCTTGACTGACAGTGCACATAACGGCGTGTTCTAGCAAGCTAGCGTGTTAGCCTCCAATTTGTGTCTCCTAAACTGATGGATATAAAAATGAGTGGGGGAGCCTGACCAAGTAAAAAGCGTAAATCGTATCACTTCCATACGGAATAGGAGGTGGACTTTTTTTTTCTACTATGTCATTTTCAAAGTGCGTTTTGCCTCATCGGCCGGTCTAGCATTGCTATACCGAAAAAGGGAAATGTGGAGCGGCATTTTCAGACCGTTCATAAAAGCTACAACATTGACTTCCCTCCGAAAAGTGAACCGAGAAGGAGAAACTTGAAGGAACTAAAATCCCGGCTGTCGGGACGGCAGTCATTTTTCCCCCAGCTAACTTCAACTATGCTGCTGACTCCATTCAAGTCATCAGAATAAGGTATTTACCAAAAAAGTACTATGTTGTAGTGTTAAGTGTACTCAGTGGATGTATCAATAAATATATATTCAGCATTTTTAGTGGAGGTAGATCATTTTCACACGGTCATTGAAAAGTAGCTCACAAGGCGAATAAGTATGGGCATCCCTCTGTTCCAGACTTTTTTTTAGGACACCCGTCACCTGAATAGACGCTACAGTCGTTTCATGCAGATGCTAGGGAGACGTTTTCCTCAAGAACCCTCAGCAGAACCTCATCACTTCCACCACTGAGCATGAAATCTCACCCAAACATCAAACCGAACGTTTTGCCGACCTTGTTGAAATGTTATTTCAGCTACGCGGCTTCAGACTTTTACGAATGAAATGCTAACGTCACCGCGCGTGAACCTCCTCCGTAACCCTCTGGACTCACCTGGAGAGAAGGGCGAGGTACCTCCAAGGGAAGGGGTGTGTTATCTCAAAGTGTCGGTATGCAGAGGCAGGGAATGATAACAAGATCAGACACGCTGGAAGAGAGGAAGAAACGGGTGGAAATTAAAAAAAAAAAAAAAAGAATTGGCAGGAAAATAGAGAGTGAAGATAGATGGAGAATCAATATTTCTAAATGGAGATTCATTTTCAAAGACCCCATGGCTTCTCCTGGGTTTTCTGTCGGGATGAAAAACATGGAGTCTCACCTCAAATCTCTGGTAACGACGGTGAAAAGAGGATGCGGACGCCGGTCGGATTCTCGCAGCCGTCCGGAGGAATCAAGGGTGAAAAGTAATCAGGAGAAGCAGATGTTTGGGCTTTTTCAGAGGCTCTTCACAGCGGCAGAGGTGGAATGAGTGAAGGAGCATCCTGAGGCGCCGTGTCCCGGTAGGAAGTCCAGGCGTCCGGTCTGATGATGGGAAAACACCAAGAAATGAGACCATAGCACCTGCTAACTTCTACGGTAAAAGTAGAAGTTAGCAGGTGGAGGAGTTGAATTGTGACCAAGTTCTTCACTCCATCTGCCGTTATCAAATTAAACTTAAAATGAGTCGAATGGAACATCATGAGTCCCGACGTCCATTCAACGTTACGTCCATTCACTTGAAACATATTGATTTGCTTGATGTCAGGTTTCCTTTTTGCAGAAAGGGGAGAAGTTATGTAGTTTGATGGCCACAGGTAAGCAGACCTTCTGTGGTGTTCTGTGGTGTCAGTCTACGGCTGAAGGTGCTCTGGTAGGACTTCAGTCCGGCATCCAAGGGGTAGGAGGCGTTGTCCCTGATACTTCTTCAGCATCCTCCTCTCAGACGACTCAACGAACGAGTCCAATTCAACTCCCAGGACGGAGTCTGCCTTCCTGATGAGCTTATTAAGTCCGTTAGCGTCGGCGGTCTTCAGCCGACCGCGATGCTGGACACAACTGTGATCAAACATCTGCAGCATGGCTCCGCAGATGTCGAAAAACCCGAGTCTCCTGAGAAAGAACAGGCGGATCTGACCTTTCTTGTATACAGCATCTGTGTTTTGTTTTTTTTATCCAGTCTAGTTTATTGTCTCTATGGACGCCCAGGTACTTGTACTCTTCCCCAATGTCCACATCAGTCCCATTGATAGAGTTGGGGTTTGGGCCGGTCCGCCGGTTCCTAAAGTCCACCGCCAGCTCCTTGGTCTCCACAATTCCGTCCACCACACCCCTGTACTCAGCCTCCCGGCCTCCGCTGGTACAGCCTACGACGGCAGAGTCGTCCGAGAACGCTGAAGTCAGAGGTGTAGAGTGTGAACAGGAAGGGAGCCAGGACCCCCGTGCTGCTCCTGATCGTATCTGACACGATCTTCTAGTCGGTAATCCAGGCCACCAGTGGAGCGTCCACCCGCATGTCCGGCAGCTTACTCCTGAGTAAGTCAGGTCAAATGGTGCTAAAAGCGCCCGAAGAGTCGAACATGACTCTCGCGGTGCTGCCCGCCTCATCGGGATGAGCGTAGGTTTTCCACGAGTAAGGGACACCCATCGTGCTCAGGCTCGGGTTGAATATATGCTGGAAAACACAGCTGAGTAGCAGATTCTTTGAATGGAAACTCTGTCCAGACCCCTGTTTTCGTTACATTTTTGAAATAAGAAAAATAAAAATAAAATACCCGGAAGGCGCGTTGGTGGCGGAGGAGGTTGAGGGTTTCATTCGGTGCTCCATCCTCAACCTACTGGCTCCACCCGTAATGCTACAATGCTATGCTAAATGTAAGTTTGCTGTCGAAACACCATTTAGGAACGGAGCGAAGCCGCTCCTCTTTAAAAACCATCAAAACGTCCCAGACCGGCTTTGAACGGCTCTTCCAACACCTCGTCCATCCATGTTCACGCCATCTGCCGCAAAATAAATGTGAGGTCCGAGCCCCTCCGTGGAGGTGAAAAATGACCAGAGGGAGCTGGAGATCGGGGTGGAGGTGGAGGTGGAGGTGGAGGTGGCTGCCTCCCCCAGTGGACCCCCGGTCAACCCTTATTTCTAATTGTCTCTTGAAACGTTTCTCCTCATTTCCCCTCCTTCTGGGTTTTTCCTGCTAAAATAGTGGAGAAGAACTCACATGAAATCACATCCGCATTTTTTGACTTTTCTCACCTGGGTCAGCGGTGATCCTATAAGATGTTCCTCAGCCTCGGGGCTGCACATCCAAAGCTGTGTGACCGAGGGAAAGAGCGTGTGTTATGCGTGCAGGGTCAGAGGTCATCCAGGGAAAGGAGGGGAACCCGTGGTCCTCTATGGGTTTGTAAATCAGAGATGAATTGAGCTTGTGGGTTCGTCTCCTCCTGGGAAGGACCATGGACCATTTTCCATTCTTTGAACACAGTTTGACGTTAATGTGGAGCAGAAGGTCTGAGGAGGAGACGATGTAGGACAAAACATGAAATTAAATTGCAGTTTTCTACAAATCTACAACTTCCCCCTCTCCTTTCAGATATTCCATCCCAGTATCTCCATGACCTCCCAGCTTTAGAGGGTCTCTGGCCGACCCCCCCAGGAGATAATCCTGATTACGCTGAAGTGTGTTGGAGGGCCAGACGAGCTTTCACCTCAGACCCAGGGGACCTTTGACCTTCCAGGCGCAGCCCAATAAGGCCGCCGGGGTCAGCTGTCCAGGGCTGTGTGTGTTCAGACGTAGCCGTGAAGGCCTCGTAGCCTTCAGAGAAGATGCAGGCTTTAGCGGACTCCCCCGACACAGGGACATTTTCAAAAGTAATATCATTATTTTTATCCTTTCGAAAACTAGACACTTGTTTTCTCTCCTCCTCCTCCGAAGAAGAAGCAAACTAGATCAGCGTTTCCCGACCACTGTGCCGTGGGAAAATGCCCACTGTCACCTGATTGGTCCGAAAATTATTTATCCAACGCAAATAATGTGTCTTCCTATGTCTATGTGGGCAGCGCGCCCATTCCATAGCAACAGGTAGTGAATTAACCTGTGCATTAGTGACGCTTTGCGTGATACATTTTTAAAATAAAAAGTACTTGTGTCTGCGTAAACAAACAGGCAGCGTTGTCGAAAACTACCAAGTCGAGTGAGAAAGCAGTGAAAGCTGCTCCAAAGTTGCTGAACTCATCTCTAAATCCAAACAGCCACACGCCGTAGCAAAATATTAATACTACCTGCCGGTAAAATCATTGTAGAAGAAATGCTCGGCTCTGGCGTTGATAAAGAAATAGCCAGAGTTCTCTCAAATAATACCATTTTCAGACATATTGATGACATGTCTTCGGACATTGCAAGAAAGTGTTCTGGAAAAGTTGCACATCAGTGGGAAATTTGCATTGCAACTTGACGAATCTACAGATATTAGATATATTAAATTTCACACTAAGTAAATTGAGACTACGGTTTCATTCTAATTGGTTAAAAAATGTTTTTGATATATTTATTTGGTGGTGTGCCGTGTGATTTTTCTAATGTAAAATATGTGCCGTGGCTCAAAAAAGGTTGGGAAAAACTGAACAAGATGACCTTCCCCTCAGTTGAACCAGACATCCTCCTTCAGCGGCCTCTGCTTGGATGAGCCGCCTCAGAGATACATTTGCTATCACGTGTTTTCTCAGGTGTCTCAGAGATGACGTGTTCCTTGTGCTCCTGCGTGCATCGCCAGCAGCCGAGCGTGAAAAACATCTGAGCGACGGCATCCGGAAGCTCGGAGATAAGATCCAATCTGGTTGCAATTATACGGTTTTGACAGGCGCAGGTGAGCAGCTGGAGCTCTGAGGCCCGGTGGGTGGTGGGAGGCTGATTATCACAGGTCAGGCTGACGAGGCCGCACTGCCGCGGACCTTCTGCACCTACTACGATACTCCGGTCTCACAGCGTCGGTTAGACCACTTTGACAGGAGAACAATGTGAGGACATGCACATCCCTCGGAAAGCCGATCGCCGTGACCCCATCAAAATGTCACAGTTGACCGTTCATAGATCTGCTGCCTCTGTGGTCCAAGTCTGAAGACACCTGGACCTTCCACACCTTCGTCGTGGTTAAAAGTAGAGTCGAACAATGATATACTGTAGATGAGAGCGGTGGCATTCGACCATTCGAACATGCCAGAATGCAAGATTCACTCACGCACGCACAAATAAACACACTTTCATTGTGCGGTTTACAGTTTACGTGCAGACAGTGGACTGGGAGAGAAGTTGCTCGGATACTCAGATGACCTACAAAGGTCTACGAAGATCGTTCATTTATGATTCAGAGGCTCCGACTATTTCCAGGAGTCACACGTGGAAGAAACTCAAAGAACACGGCTGAGGAGAAGATGATGGGATGATGATGGGATAAACATAGGATGATGAAGGGATGATGATGGGATAAACATAGGATGATGAAGGAATGAAGATAGGATGATCATGGGATGATGAAGGGATGATGATAGAATGGTGATGGGATGATGAATTCACACCCACCCGAGCCCACGTCGGTGCCGATGCCTGTTTATTGTTCCCTTTCCGGTCGTAAACGTAATGGTCACATTTGTGGAGGTGGAGGAACTGCAGACAATCATCTGCAGCAATGGGGTGCTTCAAATTCCAATGTCCTTCAGGGATCCAGATCCAGACGTGGACAGATAAACGCACATCTGGCACGTTCCCCTCAGCGGTGGGGTCCGTTTGCTACAGCAGGCGAACGTTCTGCTGAAGGAGACAGAAAGGGACTCACCAGAAGACGTCATGGATGAGGTTGATGTGTCATGATTAAGAGGAGCTCCGACCACAATGGAGGTGAGATGAGCCTTCAGATTAGCCGGCCAGTCGGAGGAGAACTCACGAGAAGCATCGCGGCACTTTGACAGCAAGACTTTATAGCTCCTGAGGGGGGTCTCGGAAGAGCGGCAGCAGAGGGGCCTCCTGACGGGGAAGCTCACTTTGCTCCCCCTCCTCCGCAGGCAGGATCCGACCGGGCTTCGGAGGACAGAAGCACTGCTCGTCCTCCTCATGAGGTGGAACCCGAGCGGGTTCTCCTCTGGTCCTCAGGTTCTCGTCATAGACAACGACAGGAGTTTCCACTCCACTGGTGTCGATGGAGACGGAGGGATACCGGGTTCGCCCCGCCCCGTCCCCGCAGAAGGTCCCCGGTTGGATTCCGATGCCGGGCCTTCCTGAGTCCGCTCGGGGTTCTCTGGGTTCTCCAGGTTCCTCTCACAGTCCAAACACATGCAGGAGGTTCTGGAGAAACCCTGCATCCAGATATGTGAATGAGAGGGTTGGATGTCTCTAAATGGCGGGTGAACCATGTTCCTCTTGAACAGGGGTGCTCACACTTTTTCAGCATGCGAGCTACTTATAAAATGATCGAGTCAAAATGATCTAACCACAACAAAAATGCAATATATGTTGATGTACCTTCCATAACCGCATGAGCTGATATTGCACAACACAAAATAAGGATGTACATTTTTTGTCTTGACGGCCAGCCTTATTAACGCTGACCTGACTCACCCGGAACGATGTTTTGGTCGCGGCTGTCGCTTTTGAAGTTTGTTGTGCGAAAAGTGACTGCTGTCCGGACAACCGGGATTTTAGTTCCTTCGCCTTTCTCCTTCTCAGCTCGCTTTTCGGCGGGATATCCGTGTCGTATTTTCCACGAACGGTCTGAAAATGCCGCTCCACATTATCAGTCTTTGGTAGACTTTGTCTTCTGGTCCAGCTGGCCCACTCATTTTATACCCTTTCTTCAGTTAAGTAAAAGAAAAAAACGAGGGCTAAAAATTGGAGGTAATTTGCTGACTAGCTTGTTAGCTTTGTTTGTTTGTTTAGAAGTTTATTATGACAGTGTACAATTACATTAAGCACAGAGGCAGAGATGTTTGTACCAGATTGTAGCTCATAGCTAATTTGCTGCACTTTGCGCCGTTGTTTGTGCATGTGCAGTGACCTCAGTGTCAGAAAAAAAATCAGAGGTCATCTGACCGGCTGCCCTGCGTATCAATCAAGCGACGGGATGAACGATAGGCAGACGTCGATTTTTTTTTTAACATCATGCGATCCAGCAGTGTTACTTTTGCGATTGACAGGTAGCTCGCAAAGATGTGTGAATGTGTATTTGGTCAGCTTTGGGGAGGAAAGGGTGAGATGACGCCTCCAGGAAGTAGAAGGGACTTGGATGTTGGCTAGCGTGTTCCGACCTCCCGTTTCCATGTGAACAAACACCTGTATCCTCTGGTTGTCTCCTCGGCAGAGCTGAAGTCCACCGGCACGGCCCACAGCTTCTCCTTCCTGCTCAACTCCACCGACTACCGGATCCTGCGCATGGACGAGGACCACGACCGCATGTACGTGGGCAGCAAGGACTACATCCTGTCTCTGGATCTGCACGACATCAACAAGGAGCCGCTCATAGTAAGACCGGCAGGACGGGGGCCGCCGATGCGGGTCAGCTTGGGGTTCTGACGCTCACCTTTTGGTCTCTCCTGACAGATCCACTGGCCCGTGGCCCTCCAGAGGAGGACCGAGTGCGTCCTGTCCGGAAAAGACACCAACGTAAGTGAAAGGGTACGCCGAACCAGCTCACCTGGCTCTTCTCAAATCCGAGGACGGAGACAGGATTCTTCCTTCTTGTACGTCCTTGTTCGTCCTTCTCCTTCCGCTCAGTGGGTCCGGGTGAAATTAGCCTCCAACAGAGACCCAAGTCTGAAAGGTCCATCTTTCAGAGTCTGACAAGAAGGCAGGGACGGACAAGAGCAGGAGCTTGTTGAGGTACCAGATGGGAAGGCCGTCACTGATGTCTATGTGCTCTGGGATGGATCTTCTACCTGGTGTTGTCTGGATCCACAAAAAGTCCAACACAGACTGGAAGCGTCACAACTAGACTCACAAAATCAGACTCAACAAGGTCAAGGAGGGCGCTGGAAGGAGCTGGAAGGAGCTTAAGGGGCCAAGATGGATCAGCTTGGCGAAGGAAGTCACAGCAGAGGGAAACCAAACAAAGACAGACACATTGAACAGTAAATGGACAGGAAGGCGTTATAAACACCTGGTCTTTGGCGGCAGGAATATCATCAGACGAGGCACTGGAAAAGTCGTTCAAAGACGGTCGGGGAGGGATTGATGGTTTTAACTAGATAAGCGGCTTCACTGCGTCCATCAATGGAGTTTAGACATGAAGCGTAGCAAAGTGTGCATGCTACATTTAGTATAGCATTGTAGCACTAAGTTTGGAGCCAGAAAGTGAAGGATGGAGAACCAAAAATGAGACCCCCAAACTTCTCCACCCATCTCTGCTGCCAACAGCATCTTCATGGTATTTCATTGGTTATTTATTAATAAAGCGCCTATTTCTTATTTAAAAACATGTAACAAACCTAGGGGTCTGGAACGGATTCGCTGCATTTCCATTCATTTCACCAGGAAATTTAAGTGGATGTACAAGCAGTTGGAATTCCGAGCTTAGTCACAGAGCCAATGAAACCCATGAGTCACGCTATTACTGTATGTGTGCTCACACTCACACACACACACACACACACACACACACACACACACACACACACACACACACACACACACACACACTCTTGGGAAAGCAGGACCACTGAGGGAGAGATGAGGTTGGGGCTGATGTCCGGTTTAGTTCTGCTGATGGAGATGCTGCTGTTTCTCCACCTGGATGGGTGACCTCCATCCCAACTACCGCCCAGTTAGCCTCTGTGTGTGTGTGTGTGTGTGTATGTGTATATATGTGTGTGTGTGTGTGTGTGTGTGTGTGTGTGTGTGTGTGTGTGTGTGTGTGTGTGTGTGGTGGTGGTGGTGAAGGGGGTCCAGCCAGGAGGTCAGCGGCAATCATCCTGACTCTGCTGAGGGGGGCTGCAAAGTGGCTCATACACACACCCCCCCCCCACACACACACACACACACACACACAGAAGATCCTCAGAAACCTCTGACTGCTTCATCTGCCCCTCCCGACCCCCCAGGATCTTTTTTTTTTTGCTGGTCCAGACCCCCCCGCTCTGCCAGCTGTCCCCGCTGGCCCTCCTGACAGGACACACTCCGCCGTACGCTTCTGCCGCCTGGGTTCTGAATCTGGCCCGACGGACAGCTGGCCGGACAAAAAGAGATTAGAGAGCTCCAGCCTAGAAGCCTCTGAGCGACTTCCCCCCGGCAGCACCTCTTCGTCAGCGCTGAGAAAGGAGAGCGAGGTTCCGAAATGTTCCCTCGCGCCGGTCTTTCCCTTTCTCACACCAAACAGTTGAAATCTACGCTCTTAACGTGGACTCTGCGGTCCGCAGGAAGTCCTCTTCTGGTTTCTGCGGTGTTTGAAAACCTTCTCCTCTAACAGAGGAGAAGCCCGGCCCCAGCCCGAGTCGCCGGGAGCCAAATTCCTGCGAGGGATGTGATGGTCGGAGGCCTAACGGAGGGGTTCTTCTGTGTTACGTAAACCTTCTTCTCGCATCTCGGGGATCCCGGTGAACGAGCTGAATCCTGTCCATGTTGGTTGTTCCCTCCTCCAGGGGGAATGCGGAAACTTCATCCGCCTGATCGAGCCGTGGAACCGGACCCACCTGTACGTGTGCGGAACCGGAGCCTACAACCCCATCTGCACCTACGTGGACCGAGGACGCCGGTCACAGGTAACCGAAGACTCCTTCGTCTGGCATTCTTCTACCATATCTGTGCGCCGCCTTCTGCTCCTCATTTCATGGGTTCTGCTCCCCATCGGCGTTTTCTGTTCTCATCCATTGGTTTCACGGTCTGAGGGACTCTTGAGACGTGAAGAGTCCGGTGGACCTTCTCTCTGGAGACCCATTGTTCTGTCAGCATTGCCGGAGTCACCTGAGGCCCCGTTTAGTCTCGCTCTTGGAAAAGCAGGCTTCACATTTCAGCGTAAAGGTCACTTGTCCTCGGTGCTCGGGCCCAGAAGCTCCCGGACCTCACACCGTCTTGACTTTCCTCACAGAGGATGGAAGACACCACAGCTCCTCTGTTGGGAAACATCCATCATCTCAACATGAGATGTTGATTAAACATCTCATCTGATTAAAGGGTCCGGCTTTCCCAAATTGGGAAGGTTGCCATCGAAAGTAAGAATTAGTGGACGAACGGAAAAGTGGAAGAGAATTCCGTTGAACTTCTCAGATTCCACGTCTCCATTATTGACCAGCAAACGTATGCACGTGATCAGAACCTGTGAATTCTGGCTTTTTTTTTATTCCACCCTTTGCGGCCAAACAAAGTTTAGCGACGACCACAGACCGGAGACTCCGGAGGTTCTCGGCCATCCGTCGCAGGATCGACCACCCGTTTCACAGAGTCACTTCTCAGCTTCCGCGAGATCGTCTCAGATCCATCACTGGACGAACCCTCATGGAGTTCCTATGTCGTTCCCACCTCTGTCACCTTCCACCTCCATTCGTTTTGTCTTTTCACACCTCTCCCCTCTTCTCTCGGCATCACCGTCATGCAGAGAACCGGCTAATGTAAAGGCTCCGTGTGCCGTGTCTCTGTTTTAGGGTTCCCAACTTCAGGCCCCAAAATCAGGAGGGAGAACCAGTCGCGCCGTGGACCTCAGCAATGCAGCCGAGCTCTCGAAGGCCAAGGTGGGCTGGAGGGCTGGAGGGTTGGCCCCTGGGTTTGGTGCCCACGTGGAGGTTCAGAGGAGATACCGCGATGGCTCGGTTCCCTTCTTGAATACCTTTCATTTCTGCAAGATACCGCATTACGGAAAAACTCCCATTTAGCGTGACAGAACTTTGAGGAGAACCATGGGGTTTGTGTTCGGGGGCTTCACCGTATTTATGTCTTTGACCGCGAAGAGCAGTTTGGATGTTTGGGTTCTTGTTGGAAACACAAGTTCTCTCGAAGGGACCGTCTCTGAGAACCGGCTCTGTGCCGTAAGTCTTCTTCTGCGGTCGAAGCTTCGCGGCTCACAGTTGGAATCCGTTCCCCTCTACATCGTAACTTCCCAGTCGATGAAAAAAAAAAAAACTTCTGTAACACAAATTTATCTTCAAACCGGAGAGATTGATAATGTTTTCCCGATCTCTTGGCAGGAATACATTTTCCGCCTGGAACCCGGCAAGGTGGACTCCGGAAAAGGAAAATGTCCGTTTGACCCCAAACTCAACAGCGTCTCTGCCTTGATCAGTAAGTCCTGACTTCCAAAACCTTGAAACCCCCTTGAGGAGGAACAATTTAGTTGAGTTTATTTTTCGGTTATTTATAGAGTTCGGGTTCATAAAGCTGTAATTAACTCTGACTGGAACTAAAACTCACTTTTAGACACCGGGAGTCACTGGGTGGTCTTTTGGTGTCAGCAGGTCACAGGTGCTCGGAGCAGGCAGGTGATCCATGATCTCTGCCCTGTGTGTGTGTGTGTGTGTGTGTGTGTGTGTGTGTGTGTGTCAGAGGGGAGGGCCAGACCGGCTCTTTTCCAGCTGACTCTGGCAAAGACAAATATCTATTGAGTCTGGAGCAACCAAGAGGGCGGCGCCGTTCAAAGTTTTTTAATTTGACCGGCTAATTGAAACGTCTGACCCTGATCCCACATTTGGGAAACTGTTAACTAGAGTGACTACATAAACCAGACCTGGGCATTTTACGGCCCGTGGGTCACATTCGCCCATTTTGCTTTTTTATCCGGCCCGTCAAACTATTTTCTTTGAATATTTTAAGTCTTTTCAATCAATACTGAATGTACTAATGCCTTATTTTTTTCCTTTTGTTTACTCTTGTATGTATGATTAACCTAAACGCACTTTAGGTCGCGGGGCCGAACAGGATAAACATTTATTGGAAACACAAAAACTAAATGTTTTTGGAATATAAATATGAATAAAAACAGATAGAAATATTATTCCGGAATAAACTTAAATTACTTGTATTTGATATTTTATGAACAACACTTGAAATGCCTTCACTGGGTCATACATGTCAGAGACCACGAGCTGTTATGTCACCCAGAAACGCCGACTCGCACTTTTCGTCCCTCAAAACGGTTGAGTCTTTTCCTTTTTCGTCCACGAACTGACAGATTTCGCTTCTGAGCTCGAAAAACTCTAGTAAGAACTTTTCCCCGACTTAGCCAACGCACCTCTGCGTGATAAGGAACGCCGGCAAACTCTGAATCTCCAGCATAAAAGATCCGGTGATTTCACCTTCTAGCTCGGATAAAGTGTACGGTTTGCGTTACAGTGCTCGTTACATGATCCGTCTTCAGGACTTTTCCACATCGTGCTTCCTGGTGTGTGTGATGCGCTGATATGCTGTTAACTCACCAGTCCAGTTCTCCTCCTGCATCTTCACTCGCATCCTTCCCACTCGTCCACTTTTTCCACTGCACATAGCCGGTGCTCCGTCGGTTAGAAGTCCAATAAGTTTGTTCCAGCGTAGTTTCATGTCGGTTCCACTTTGACATGCGTTTTAAAAAAATGTCTTTCCAGTCGTCGGCCTGCGCATGGATTTAATGTCCATTATTTCCTCTAATGTGACATCAGACGTCAAAGACTTTGATCATGCGATCTCCTCCGCAGCTTCACTTTGTGATCCTGCAGGGGTAAATAAACATTGGCTGAAATGTCAGATTCTTCTTTAACTGCTTTCTGTATCTTCTGCTCTGCATCCAGGTCTTTCAGGTTATCCTTATGTTTTGTCTCATTGTGCCGTCTCAGATACAATTCTTTGATTACAACCACATTGGCTCCACGGCCTCCCATCGTTTTTTAACGTCTCTCAGAAGCTAGCCTTGATTGACGGCAAGGCAACTGAAGCGTCACATTATGGGATCTGTAGTATTGTGTGATAAACGCTTCATATCGACGGGCCATTAATAACAATAATGTAAAATTATCTTGCGGGCCGGATATGATTACACGGCGGGCCAGATGTGGCCCGCGGGCCTTGAGTTTGACACGTATGATTTATATGATCATTCTTGATTTTACAGTTGAAATAAAATGCCAAAAAAATGTTAATATTTAAATTGCAATTTTCATTTTGTTCAATTTACATGATACCTAAGTGGCCGCCCATAAAAATGAAATAAGAACTGTGGCCCGCCAGCCAAAATACATGCCCACCCCTGACATAATCACTAAAACTCACTCCATACGACCTCAATACTCTGTATACAACTTTATACTCACTGGATACAACGTTATACTCATTGGATACAAACTGATACTCACTGGATACAAACTGATACTCACTGGATACAACCACAGTACTCACTGTTTACAACCTCAATACTCTACAACCTGATAGTCTCTGTATACAACTTTACACTCACTAGATACAACCTAAATACTCACTGTATACAACCTCAATATTCACTGCTAAGGACTGCAAGTGTCAACAGGCGACTGATGAAATGTGGAGGAGTGGCTAAACTTTGTGGAGATAGCTGGATGACACCTGTGTGTGTGTGTGTGTGATTGGTAGATGGCGAGTTATACGCTGGAGTCTACATTGACTTCATGGGAACAGACTCTGCTATCTTCAGGACCCTGGGGAAGCAGACCGCCATGAGGACCGATCAGTACAACTCCAGATGGTTGAACGGTAGGATCTCCACTCTGCTGACTTTGCTGCCAGCTGTGTTTCCGTAGCTCCTTTCGCTCCAGACCGCTTCAAATGAATTCCCAAGTCCTGGAGCGCGTTGCCTTACCGGTCTGATCTTTTGCACTTTGCGACGTTGAGCCGAGTGCCGGTAGTCAATAATGACCCGGAGAAGCCTCCTCTTCTGATGGACCATGACTGTGACTGCACAGAAACGCAGGCTGGATGTTTTTGGGTTGATGTAGCCAAATCAATGGACCCCCCCTCAGGGCTCCTGTCTCCCAGATGTCTCTCTGACCCTGTTGCCTTGACAACAGTCCCCTGATAGCGGCTCACTGAATCAGGACACCTGAGTCCTGCTAATCAGCCATGTATCCCTGGAACACCCCCTTGCCCCATTGCATGCCTGCTGACTGCTGCCCCTCCCCCACACCCTGTTGGTTTTGGTCTGTCCCCATTCGGGACCCCGGTGGATCACCACCGGGGGGGGGGGGGGGGGTGTGACCCATTAATTCAGCCAGTGGGAGCAAACTGTGACGCCACGTTAAATCCTGTCACTGGGAAGAAAAGAAGGGCTTGTTTGGGGCCGATGAAGAGTCGCTGTAGGCTCTGCTCTTTATCATCATCATCATCCTCGGTCGATCAATCTCCATCCTCAGAAAGGTCAGCGAACACAAACCCAGTGTTTGGGATCTGAGTTCACCTCGCAGATCTTCTTCTAAGCAATGCTAGTAGTAGAACATGAGGGGACATCCACATGACTAAGGTCTTGTCGTTCATTGCTTTTGTAATTAATTGCCACGGGTTTTTTTTTCTAATTGTACAAAAACTGACGAGAAATGCTTGACATCTCCTGTCTATCGTTTGTTTGAGCTGATCTTTTCTTTGGCTTGTTCTGTCAGAGGTCTGGGTTGAGTGGAAGTACTGTGATGCTACTTACTGCTTTCTGCGTCCACCGATCTTCTCTGCAGACCCCACATTCATCCACGCACACCTCATCCCAGACAGCGCTGAGAAGAACGATGACAAGCTCTACTTCTTCTTCCGGGAGAAAGCCTCCGAGATGGGCCAGAGTCCCATGACCCAGTCCAGGATAGGGCGGATCTGCCTGGTGAGTTTTCACATCCGTCAACCGGACCGGCATCGAGCACCCCGACCGGAGGTTTCATGTGACTCCTCTCCGAAATGTTTAGTGTCGCGCCTGTTTCTTGATCTCTTGGAGGCCCTTACAGGAAGTTCTCCGGGATCCTCAGTCATTGCCTCGCTGTAACACCCCATTACTGCCCTTTGCTGTTTGCCTTAACGGCCATGTTTGGAAGGCATTCTGTTATTTCTGCTCCTCTGGATGAGGTGTTTGACTGTCTGGGTTTACTTAAGGCTGCGAGCGTAAACATGCCCGGACTTCCGAGCCGCCTCTCCTCAGAGACTTTTGGACCCTGTGTTTAGCAACATAAAGTCGGTAACGATGTGAGGTACAAAATGCTAAAAAAAAACTATTTTCTAGCCGTAGGAGACCACGTTTGGCTAGTTTTTTTTTCATCTGGCGCGTCAAATTATTTGTACGTGTAAAAAAACCTGTTCGCGAGTTCCCGATATCCACATGCACTTCTGTATCTCCCTTCTCCAGAACGACGACGGCGGACACTGCTGTCTGGTCAACAAGTGGAGCACCTTCCTGAAGGCCCGTCTCATCTGCTCGGTGGCCGGCGCCGACGGCGTCGAGACGCACTTTGATGAACTCAGTGAGTTTGAACGGTTATTTCCACGTTAAAGGTTCTGCAGCGTGTCCGTCTCCACCACCTGTTGATGTTCCCGCTCCGCGGAGCCACGGCTTCCAGGTCCGCTCGCTTCAAAGGCCTATTTCAAGCACAAGATCGGGATAAAACTCTTTGTTTTTCCACATCATTTCCTCCTGACTCTGGGAAACTCGAGCAACATCTGCTTGGAGTTAGGCTCTGGCACATCTCGAGGACGTCCGCGACCTGACAGGAAAGCTGGCAGCGGCTGCCAGAGGTCCCTCGAGCCAAGTATCCGCAACAACCTCGGCACGGACCGCCTGTCGACAGATTCAGTATCAACAATGTCCTCATCCGTGGAGGTCTCTTCTCCTCTCATCTCGCCCTCCATTTACCTCGCATGCTTTCGCCGTGATGTGACTCTGGTGGCCTACAGCGTCGATCCTCAGCTCCTCGGGCTCCGCAGCTCCGGACCGACCCGCGGCTGCTGAAGTGCTTAGGAAGAGAACCTGCACAGCTCATAAAATCCGTGTCTTCATAAAACACCAGAATCGGGAAATGAGACACACACACACACACACACCAATCGCCATAATGATCAGCCGGGATCCAGCCGACCCCCCGCAGATCCTCCGGCCCTCTGTTCTCCTCATGACTGACGGGATGAAGGAGGCTTCTGGGTTCCTCCGACCGCGTCATTTCTGTTAAAATTACGTCACAAGGAGAAAAATGTCAAGACATTTAAAGCCAGGAGACCTCTACTAAGGAAACACCAAGGCATGAAGGCAAAGAACCTGATGAATGAAGATACAAATTAGATGATACATTTCCGGCTGCGTGTCGAGGACTTGATCACCTGAAGTTCGTGTCCAGGACTCGGGTTTGGTGTCAGAACAAAGAGTCCCTAATCCGCACCGGGCGACGTGACGGACCTCCTGAACCAGAACTCAAACGTCCCTCGGAAGGTCTCCGACGTCCTCAAACATCGGACCTCAAACAGCGGACCCGCTCCACTCTGCTCCGGGGATCCTGGAGGTCCTGAGGGTCCAGGGGGAAGCAGAATAGAGAGAGAAAATGTTTCCGGGCAAGAAGGCCAATGAGAGTGCGTGGAGATTTATGGCCTTCATTGAAACAGTCATGTACTGGAACTACAGTATGTGTTATTGCAGCTTTTAATCTCTCTCTCTCCCTCACACACACACACACACACACACACACACACCTTATTTCTACACACTGGGACCAGTCAGCCTTTGGTCTGACCTTCTGCTTTGTTTGTTTCACAACTGTATTTTCAAGTCCCCCGAGTGCCGTCGTCCAAGCGTAGATGCCTTGAACCGAAGATGAAGTCAACCGTCTCCCGTCTGGAGTTCTTTCATTCTCCCGGCATTTTAGATGTTCCTCCTCCCTAACATCAGGAACAGAACTCCCTCCAGCTCCTGACGATATGTTTCCTTCTTCTTCTCGGTGCTCCTTCAGTGGCTGGGAGTCCTGTCACACTCGCGTCGGAAGGTTCTGGATGTCCGTGTTGTTTGCCAAACCTTCAGACTGTCTTGGAGGTCCTCCAGTGTGAGTTATGAAGCTCCACTCCGTCAGAATGATTGAAGGTGCTCATCTTCTGCAAAGGAAAGTGTATTTTCGTCTGGAGTTTTACCGGAAACATCTTCAATCCCCGTGTTCCTTCGGACGCTTCGTCTTCTCCCGACGTCGGTGAGATGAATCTCTGATCCGTATCTTACTGTTGGTTGCCTGCGGTGACCTGTGGAGGCCGATGAAGATCTGAGAAGAACTCCTACGTCTTTTTTTAAATGGACCTCCAGCTGTGCCTCAGCTGTCAGAGCTTCCAGCCAGAAGGTCGACGGTTCAATTCCCATCTCTTCCTCCTATCTGCATGCTGACGTGTCCTTAGCCGAGGAACAGAACCCCCCAGCTTGTCCTGATGGTCCTGTTGGAGTGTGTGTGTGTGTGTGTGTGTGTGTGTGTGTGTATAAAGGGCTTTGAAACCACAAGGTGATGAAAGGGTTATTTAAGCGGAGACCTTTTGTTCCACTCAAGTTCATGTCAGTCCTCCATCTTCGTCTCCTCCCACCGTGGATTCAAACCTGGATCTCAGCCTCTGCAGGAGCAGATGGTTCCGATTAGCACCTTCCTCGCAGCAGATCCCTTCAGCGGGTTCCTGCTCTCACACAGGAACTGTCACTTTCAGAGTAAGAAGGTTTAGAATCGGACGCCTGTGGAGGTCATGGAGACCACTGCCTCTCAGGTTCAGGAGGCCTCCCGCACAGGACGAAGGTCACAGTCACTATTCCAAAGTGTGGGAACCTGGCGGAACCAAACGGGACCCGGTGGAACCTGCAAACTCAAAACAGACAAGATCCTTTTCTAATGTGTTTTGTTATTCAATGTCCAAGCTTTGGTCCTGAGTGGATGAGCCTCTGCAGGCGTGAAGGTGTTTCATGATCCACCTCTGAGACTAATCTGTCCCTCACCTTCCAGGAGACGTTTACATCCAACCGACTCAGGACACCAAGAATCCAGTCATCTACGGAGTCTTCTCAGTTTCAGGGTAAATGTCTGACCGCCGTCTCGAACGTCTACGCTCCTCGGCGAGAAGGTCCGTCTACTCTTCCTCCTGACCTGCGGGGTTCAGGGGTGGGGGGGGCTCCCCTTGGAGACACTCTGAACTTTAAGTTACATGAAGGTCAGGTCTTACAGCAGAGGGTATAAGCATAGTGGAGAAACCCCTCTAGATCTCCGCTGATGTTCCAACTGGTCCAGGAGGGATACCTTCCTTTATGTGTGCAAGGAGCAAACGCTCCAGGGCCAATGACAGCGGCCCGAGTTGTGGGTCTCTCACACACACACACACACACACACACACACACACACGAGATCCAGCAGAAGGTACAGGAGTGGTCTTCTGCTAGTGGAGGCAGTTCTTGGTCTTTGTTCATTCCTGTAAGAGGAAGCTCTAGAAGTCAGCAGATGGTTCTCCGATGGTCCCTCTCACCTCCACCTTCTTCTCCAGGTCTGTGTTCAAAGGCTCGGCGGTATGTGTCTACTCCATGGCCGACATCCGGATGGTCTTCAACGGGCCTTTTGCCCACAAGGAAGGTCCAAACTACCAGTGGGTGGCCTACACTGGGAAGATCCCCTATCCCCGCCCAGGCACTGTGAGTCGGCGCCTTCATGAAGAAGGCGGCTCTTTACCTGCAGCTCGATGAGGTTCATGACCTTCTGACAGTAAAGCATTTTTTTCCAGTGTCCCGGAGGAACATTCACCCCCAACATGAAATCCACAAAGGACTATCCAGACGAGGTGATCAACTTCATGAGGAACCACCCCACCATGTACAACGCCGTATACCCGGTGCACAAGCACCCCCTGGTGGTCAGAACCAACGTGGACTACGAGTTCACCACCATCGCAGTGGACCAGGTGACCGCTGCTGACGGGAGCTACGAGGTCCTCTTCCTGGGAACAGGTCAGTGCTGGAGATGGGTTCTCCTGGTTGTATTCCGATCTGCGTTCCACACGCTAGAACCTCCTGGTAGCTGGTCTCCAAGGAGCTTTCTTCCTCATGACGTGACATGAGGAACATGAAGCGAAGAAAAACTCAGTCGCTCTGGATTTAATACAGGTCTGGCTCTTCTGTCTCATAGATAGAGGAACGGTTCAGAAGGTCATTGTTCTGCCCAGAGACGACCTGCAGACCGAGGAGCTTGTTTTAGAAGAAGTGGAGGTCTTCAAGGTCAGCCTCGGTCCATCCGTTCTTCTCACCTGACACTCTTTGTGTCCATGTGAACTCCTGCTTGATCTTCGGTCAGATCTACATGTCCATTTTTATGTCTGCCGCAGGTTCCAACCCCGATCACCACCATGAAGATCTCATCTAAACGGGTAGGTTCTCCTGCACCCGCGTCATTGGACAATCATTAACCGCTCCAGGACCAAAGCCGACGGTCGTGATTTAACCAGAGGCTGACTGCCGTGTTTGCTGATGTTGCCATGGTTACAGCAACAGCTGTACGTGGGCTCGGTCCTGGGCGTGACCCACCTGGCTCTGCACCGCTGCGACGTCTACGGCGAGGTCTGCGCGGACTGCTGCCTGGCCCGGGACCCCTACTGCGCCTGGGACGGGAAGTTCTGCTCCAGATACTCAGCGTCTCAGAAGAGGTGAGGTTTCTTTAACCTTGTTTCCACACTCTTCATTGCTCTGGACTGTTGACCCTAAGTATTTGAAATCCTCCACCTTCTTGATCTCCACTCCCTGTAGCTTCAACGTTCCACTCGGGTTCCCCTCATTCGCACACATATATTCTGTCTTGCTGTAACTAACCTTCATTCCTCTCCTTTCCAGTGCATACATCCACGTGTCTGGATGTTCCTCCACCTGTTCCCTGTTCTCACCACAGATCACAATGTCATCATGCAAAGATTAAGATTCCTGTCTAACCTCATCTGTCAGCCTGTCCATCACCACTGCAAACAGAAAGGGGCTCGGAGCTGATCTCTGATGAAGTCCCACCTCCACCTTGAACTTCTCTGTTACACCGACAGCATACTTGACCACTGTCTCACAGCTAGCATACATGTCCTGCACCAGTCTGACATCCTTCTCCCCCACTCCAGACTTCCTCTCTCACCACCCTCTCACATGCTTATTCTAGGTCTACAAAGGCACAATGCAGCTTCCTCTGACTTTCTCTACCTGCATTCTTAAAGCAAATGCTGCATCTGTAGTACTCTTTCTACACATGAAATCATACTGCTGCTCACGTATATATATACTGCTCAAAAACAATAAAGGGAACACTTGAACAACACAATGTAACTCCAAATCAATCACACTTCTGTGAAATCATAGTGTCCACTCAGGAAGCAACACAGATTCATTTTGACTTGTTTTAAGGACATTACATCAAAGTTGGATCAGCCTGGAGTTTGTTTTTACACTTTAATTTTGAGTGTGATTCCTAATCCAGACCTCCATGGGTTGATACAATTGATTTCCATTGATCATTTTTGTGTGATTTTGTTGTCAGCACATTCAACTGTGTAAAGAGCAAAGTATTTCATAAGAATATTTCATTCATTTAGATCTAGGATGTGTTTTTTAAGTGTTCCCTTTATTTTTTTGAGCAGTGTATATAAACACAAATTTATGTTACCTGTTGATCTGATCCCTCCAGACGCAGCCGTCGCCAGGATGTAAAGTACGGGAACCCGATCCGCCAGTGTAGAGGCTACAACTCCAACAGTGAGTGTCAGAAGGACACCTGAGAACAGGTGGCTCCACTTCTTTCACTGGGGTAGACATTAGCACATTGTTACAAATGAGAACTTCTGAAGACCCTGCAGAGAGCTTCTGGGTGGAGTACCTTTAGTGTTGGAAGTATTATTTGATACTGAGATACTTGGGAGTTCTCTGAACCTCCCGGTAGTTTCTGTTAAGAGATGCAGCACATGAAACACTTTTGAGGTTCTTGTGGTCAAAGCTGGAAACCTCTGAGTTAACCATCCTGTTTTCCACCAGATAATGAGGGTCTCATTCTCATTGTTAGCATAAACCCTTTGTGTGCCAAATATTGTCAGACCCTCCCCCCCACACCTCCCAAAAAATTAAAACTTTTATATGATCCCAACTTTTAGACGAATCCATCACGGTTTTTAATACGATCTCTTTTCCTGATATAAAATGTTGTCCTTTCCCTCCCTGGGTCTTAGAGAAGAGCAGTGATGATCGAACACATTCTCATCCCAATGAATGGAGAATTTTCCCTTAGCGTCACATATCGATGTATTGGAACCCCTTTCTCATTATTTTTCGATGAACCACGGAGCGTCATGTCTACATTACAGCAGTATCTCTCTCTAAACCTAAACAAAGTATATCAAAGTCATATCTTTCTGTTAGAAATGAGAAATTCCGTTGGTCCAGTGACGCTGCAACGGAAAAAAAGACGCTACTCCAAATGCGTCGAAAAATGACGAGAAAGGGCTTCCAATGCGTCGGTATCCGATGCAACCTTGGAGTGAGAACGTGTCGGAGGTTCGTGGTTCAAGAGCTTAGAAAAAACGACTTCAGAGAAGTCAAGCTTCGGCTCAGCTCCAGACTCCGATGAAGGAGTGACCCGGGTTGCCGTTGGTTCTTTGGCGGCGGTCAGTGACTCGTGGTTCAAACTGTGTTTCAGCCAATAAAAACACTCTGGAGGCAGTCCAGTACGGCGTGGAGGGCAGCACCACTTTCCTTGAGTGTCAGGCACGATCTCCTCACGTTTCCCTAAAATGGCACCTTCAGAGGGAGAACAGTGACAGGAAGAAGGAGGTGAGTCCGACGCCCCGTCCAGCACCTCCTCTGCTGCTAGCGCTCTCCTCTCGGTCCACTCCGGTTTCTAGAAAGCACCTTTATTGCTGCTTCAGCCACCGGATCCGCCCATGAAGATCTTCCACAGAGCCTTGGGTTCCTCTCAGCGCCGCAAAACCTTCAAGCACCCTTTGGTCTTCAGGCCCATGAGAACTTTTGGTTACTGTTTTTCTAGGGGAAATTATGTTGAACCTCAAACCTTCTCTATCAGCCCGTAGGTTTGGTTCCTCCTCTCCAACCGTCTCCTCTCCTTCTTCTCCCCCTCTAAGATGCGCTCTGAAGGACGCATCCTGAAAACCGAGCAAGGTCTCCTGATCCGCTCCCTGCAGTCGTCAGACGGCGGCGTCTACCAGTGCACGTCCACGGAGAAGAACTTTAAGCACACCCTGGTCAAGCTGCAGCTGGTGGTCCTCTCCAGCCGCACCATCAACAACGCGCTGGCAGAAGTCGGAGGTCCGGCCCTCTCTCCGCCGCAGGCCAGCGCCTGGACTCCCAGCGCTGGCCAGTACAAAGACCTGCTGACCATCCTGAGCCAGCCGGAGATGGGTCTGATCAACCAGTACTGCCAGGATTACTGGCAGCTGGGAGACGCCGTCGCCGGGGACAACAAGGCCAGGAGCTCCAAGGAGCTGAAGGAGCAGAAAAAGCCACGCAACCGCCGACAACACGAAGCGCAAACGGCTCTGGCCGAGACATGAGGAGCGGGACGCCCTCTCCGCCAGAGCCGCTCGCACCTCCTCCCAGGCAGCTCCACTCCAACCGCCGGCCACCAGGACGGGACTGATGCTGCAGCCCAGCAGACCACTGTTGGAAAAAAAAAACACACCATATTTATTGTAGGTTGTAAAAAAAAAAAAAGTGATTCTTGGTTCCTCCGTAGAGAAGGTGTTTCCTGTGAGTAGACCCGTCCGTGAGATGTTGCTGTATTCTAATATTATTGTCTGTGCAAACGTTGTCCTTCTCCTCAAAGACTTTCACGTTGCTGTTCGGAGGGTCCGAGTGGAGCCTCCGACCGTGTTGGGTCACGTGACTGCCGGCGGCATTTGGTCTCCTCAGGCTCCTCGCCGGGACCTTCTGCTGCTCCACGCGCTGAAAGACCATGAGAATGGCATTAACTGCAAAAAGGACGGCTCGACCCCCCCGCTGAGAGGGTTCATTGAGACGTTGCTCCTCCTCCGACGGCGGCGGCGGCGGCGGCGGCCTACGCGTGAAAACCACATCTCCGTGTCGACCCCTTAACTAATGTGATCTTAGTGATAAGCTGTTTTTGTGCGTGAGACGTTTTTTTTTCTGTTGTTTCGTTTATTTTCGGAGAAAAGAGCTTTCGACCACGTCAAAGCCGAGGGACGTCTCCTCTCCTGGTCTCGTCTGGTACATAAGAAACTCCAGCAGGCAGCTACATGTAGAGACGGTTTGGATTTACACATGTTTTCATCTCTGAGCGATGCAGGACCTTCATCTTCAGGTGGATTGAACGTCCTGATCTCCTCACGGGTGCAGGAGGGCTCACCGGTCCTTCTGTGGGGAACTTCTGTGACTGACTGCCATGTGTGGGAAACATCCATCCATCCATCCATCCATTCATTCATTCATTCATTCACTCATTCATTCATTCACTCACGCATTCTCTGTAAGAAAAACATATTAAATATGAAATATCAAGGAGACGTCAAAGAGCACGCTCTTATCTGACATCATCCCAGAGAGAGGAAGAACAATGACCTTCTTTTGGATTTACTTCACGGACGGCGCGGCGGCGCAAAAGGCTGGCTCCGCCCCCTCGCAGCCAGAAGGTCCCCGATTGGATTCCCACGGGAGGCCCTTCCTGTGCGGAGTCTCCACGTTCTCCCAGAGTCTGCGTGGGGTTCCTCCGGGTTCTCCGGGTTCCTCCCACAGTCCGAACACATGCAGGAGGCTCACTGGAGACCCGACGTTGTCCAGTGGTGTGGATGAGAGGGTGAATGATGGGATGTCTCTCCATGTGTGAACCTGCTGGGATAGGCTCCGCCTCCTCCGGGCTCCCGAGTCCTAAATGAGCGTCGTGGAGAATGACCGAGTGAATGAAATTGAGTGAACAATTTCCTTAACAGTTAAAATTGACGGAAAAATTCCAACTGATGAAGGAGGAGAGTCTCTCCTACAAATTATTGGCCACTAAGGTTTCAGGGACCCTCCGACCTGAAAGTTTAACCGGCAGCGGAGGTTCTCCATCGTGGAGAACGTCTAGTTGCCACACAGTCACATAGAGAACGGATGGGATTGTTCCATAGAAGCACTACCAGCTGTTTGGACCTGGAGAAGGTCTCCTCTGAGGCCTTCAGCTGGGGCCGCTCCCTCTGCATGTACAGTGTTTGTATTAATCTTCTCACCGCGGTTGTGCGCGAACATCCGCCTAAACCCCGGGAAGGTGGAGATGTTCGAGGAAGAAGGACGTGCTCTCCCTCCTCCAGGATGGAAAGAAGACCCACCCTCATGATAATGTTAAAGATGTTGATGAGAAGGCATCCAGGTGATCTCCTTGGACCACTGCTCATACCCATCAATGTTGCAGACTAATAAATTAAAGCTCTATATTTTATAATAACAGCTGTTCTGTTGTGTTTCCGAGCCGGTCGGGGTGGAGAAGATGGTGCTTCACGCGCATACATAAATAAATGAAAGTGAGAAGATTAAGATCCTTAACCAGCCTCAGATTGAGGTCAATGAGATCTGTGGGGTGAAACCGCAAAGCCCTTTAAGCACGTTGGAGCTCCCCCTGCAGCCTCCAGGGTCCTCCTGCGTTCATCTAGGAGGTTCGGGGCTGGTTATTCATGCCGGTGACCCGTGCAGCTGCGACGGTGCTGGACCCGGAGGGGGTTTTTAAGGTTCACGCCCATGTATGAAGGCAGAACGCCCCAATCTGAACCCGCAGGTTCTCTGGACCTCTGATCCGGCTACGGCGTGGACCGGGGAGCCGTCGGGCTCTTCGGTGTTCTCTTCTAACAGGACCTAAGAACGGCGCGGGGAGATAAGCACTTGAGCCGATGTTCATCTTCCGCTGAGCGCAGCAAAGTCCCCCTAAAGGTGAGATCACTGGCGTGTCTGCTCCTCCTCGCACCTTCTCCTCTGCCCTAAAACGCTCCTGTCCTTGCGCCGTATTGGTCGGCTGCGGTCAGGTGGCTCTGGGACGCCCGAAATCCTTTCTTAAGACACAAAGGACCGAAACCCGCCCCAGTGTTCGCTGCAGGCTGCTCACACTCGGCCCACCGCCGGACCGACCTTCTCCCAGTTTCCCTCAAACTTGGCTTTTGAGCGAAGGAGCCCGAGCCGAGGAATCGGAGGATGGGGGCTGGAGCGAGCGCAGAGGAGAAACGCTCCAGGGAGCTGGAGAAGAAGCTGAAGGAAGATGCCGACAAGGACGCAAGGACAGTGAAGCTGCTGCTGTTAGGTAAATCCGGGAGGCGGGCAGGTGCTGCAGGGATGCTCCTTCACAGGAACATGACATCTTTCAGGGTTGGAGGCCCGACCGGGGTTTTACCGGTCGCTCGTGAAACTTTGGCGTGTCTTCCAATGAGTCAGGGGGTTAGAACTTGCTTCGAGGTCCTGCAGGGAGGTCCAGATACCGTTCTAGATATAGATCTGATCGATTCCGTGCGTTCCACGGTGTCAGTGACCGGCACTGACCGGCGGAGTAACGATAAGTGGTGATCAGTCCCTCATTAATCCTGGAACAAAAGCTCCTCTGGGACAAAGGGCTTAAGCCTGGAGGGCTGGAGATTACTGAATTCAGATGAGAACTTCTTTGGGAAGAAGTCCATCCTGTTCCTTCTTCACCTGAGGATCCAAGACGACCCCAGAACTACTTTGGACTCTTAAAATGAGCTTGTCCAGTTGGGATTTTGTTGTAGAAGCAGAAGCGGCGGGATCCCGGTGACAGTGAAGGTCAGGGGCGGGAGAAGTTCCCACTGAATCAGCTGTGAGCAAGATTAGACTTAATGTAAGGCGCATTAAGGTCATGGGGTCATCTGTGTTTTCAAACTCAGCTTGAGCCTGAGAACAAGGTCATGTTTTCATACATCTGTCCTTGACCCTTCGAGGACCAGCGGCTTCATCCCGCCTGTTTCTTCATCCTCAGGTGCCGGAGAATCGGGAAAGAGCACGATCGTCAAACAGATGAAGTAAGAACTTCGGGCTCCTGCGTCTCGAGCAACGCTGCCGCTGACATCGCTCGCTGAGCCTCTATCTGCTTCCTCTGCAGAATTATCCACAAAGATGGCTACTCGCTTGAAGAATGCTTGGAGTTTATCACCATCATCTACAGCAACACGCTGCAGTCCATCATGGCCATCGTGAAGGCCATGACCACGCTCAGCATCAACTACGGCCATCCCGACCAGCAGGTGGCGCTCTTTCCACAACATCCCGACAAAACAAATAGACTCCGTCCGTCCGTCGGTTCCGCAGAGATACCGGAGAACCTCTGACCTCCAGAGACAAACGACTATCTTCCAAGCTTTCCTCCGATATTTCTCTAAATATCGGTTAATTCAAACAAACAAAATATGATGTTACATACTGTTTAATATCTATATGTGTATATATATATATATATATATATATATATATATATATATATATATATGAGGAAGTCCATTTTTACTCAAACGTCAAAAATGTATCGGTTTCTTTGTAAAAAGTAAATCCTGCCTCTCCAAACCCAGACGGCGGACTGCTGAGGAACACCGTTAGATAGATGTTTTAAAGACGTTCTGGCGTCGGTGATCTACTCACGTGACCATCTGCGTGTCTGCAGGACGACGCCAGGAAGCTGATGCATCTGGCTGACACCATCGAGGAGGGCACCATGCCCAAGGAGATGTCGGATATCATCCTGCGCCTGTGGAAGGACTCGGGCATCCAGGCCTGCTTCGACAGGGCCTCCGAGTACCAGCTCAACGACTCGGCCGGATAGTAAGGGACCTTCGGATGGAGTTGCTGGCGCATATGGGGCGTCGTGAACCTCGGAGAAAGGATTTATGAATACACCGTGCATACATGTGACGGCTTTCTCTCGCTTCAGCTACCTGAATGACCTGGAGCGTCTGATCCAGCCCGGCTACGTTCCCACCGAACAGGACGTGCTGCGCTCCAGGGTGAAGACCACCGGCATCATCGAGACCCAGTTCTCATTCAAAGATCTCAATTTCAGGTGAGGGAACGACGGGACCGACCCGCTTGACACCGGGGACGACGGACGCCGTCTGACTTTGCTTGGGTGCAGGATGTTTGACGTCGGAGGCCAGAGGTCTGAGAGGAAGAAGTGGATCCACTGCTTCGAAGGTGTGACCTGCATCATCTTCATCGCCGCTCTGAGCGCTTACGACATGGTGCTGGTGGAGGACGACGAAGTGGTAAGAAATCAGACTTTCCTACCTGCTCTGCAGCTCGGGGTTCATACTCTAACCGGGATCCTGTCTTCCAGAATCGAATGCACGAGAGTCTGCACCTGTTCAACAGCATCTGTAACCACCGCTACTTCGCCACCACCTCCATTGTCCTCTTCTTGAACAAGAAGGATGTGTTCGTGGAGAAGATCAAGAAAGCTCACCTCAGCATGTGCTTCCCCGATTATGACGGTGAGACACGGGCAGAGGGTCGACGGCAGAAGGCTGAGGAGCGACCGGTTTCTAAATGTGCCAAATGTACCTTCTGTCTTTCACAAAGGTCCAAATACATACGAGGACGCGGGAAACTACATCAAAGTGCAGTTCCTGGACTTGAACATGCGCAGAGACGTCAAGGAGATCTACTCCCACATGACCTGTGCCACAGACACGGAGAACGTCAAGTTCGTGTTTGACGCCGTAACCGACATCATCATCAAAGAGAACCTGAAGGACTGCGGTCTCTTCTAAGAGGCGCCATTCAAAGTGAGGAAGGTTCTCAAGTCCTGCAGGTTTACCTCTGTTCTCGGGTTAACCACTGACTGTCTTCTCCGCAGGGTCCGTAAGGTCGGAGCCCGGCCCTATTCACCCCCAAAGGTTCCTCCAAACAA
The DNA here is from genome assembly GCF_037954325.1 of Fistularia commersonii. Taxonomy (NCBI): domain Eukaryota; kingdom Metazoa; phylum Chordata; class Actinopteri; order Syngnathiformes; family Fistulariidae; genus Fistularia; species Fistularia commersonii. The sequence goes on from NC_141290.1 coordinate 8,104,424, forward strand.
ACACCAATTCGATTTGTCCGAAAAACAAGTTGGCCCAAAAGCTTCAGGTCTTCCGAGGCCAGGCGACAGCCGAGGCGAAGTTTAGTCCAGCCGGGTTTCGGTGAAGCGGGTCCGCGGAGGATACAGAAAACTGTAGTTTGATCTGGAAAGCTTCTTCGTAAGTGAAGCTGAGTAGAAGTCCACGCTAGGTGTCTCCGCCCGCAGTAACCGACCACTTCAGCCGACGGCCTCGTCACCTGCAGACGCACTTCTGGTAGAGAGTAAGTGAGTTGTAGAAGTAACCTTTATGTAGACAAACAAAGGCCACGGGCAGTTTGGGACTCCACCTCTAGAGGAGGTTCCATCTTTAGAGGATCGATTAGTCAAAGACTTTCTATCAGAATTGATTTGTGAGGACTCTGTAACACCTTAGATGTTTCACTAACGTATCCCTGGTAAGATACTAATTCTACTGAAGGACTAAGGCCCTGTACAAAACGTCAACCTTCTAAAGCTTCTGTAGAAAACTCAGGACATTTTTCACAAATAAAATGCAACTCAGCAACTTCTTGTCAGCAGTGGGCGTTTGTGACTTTGGTTGAAGGTTTGCGTCCGAAGGTCAGAGCGAAAACACCTCCCGGTGTATTTCTGACCCTGAGGTCTGAGGGGAAACAGGAACGGGAGGGTCCATCCTGATGTACGGGTGAAACCATGGAATCCGGTGGAAAGCGTCAACGTCAGACTGAAAAATGGTTTAAACCTGAAGAAGAAGGACGGTGAAGATCTGGGGAGAAGGATGCTGAAGGTGGAGCTGCCTACGCTGGTCTAGAGGACAACCAGAGAGGACTCCTATGGATGGAGGGAAAGAGGACAGGAAGGTAGATGGCGTGATTGGCGGCGTGACGACAAAGAAGGAAGAGGAATGCAGGTTCTAAAAACAATTTTGAGAACATCTGATCTAGGTTGCTGTTGAGTCATAAAAGGTTTGTCGATTTCTGGCTACATTTCACATCCTTAGCTTGAAGATCCGCGGGTCCTTTGACGGACAAACATTGTTTGATGGAACCAAGGTTTTAACAATCGAGAAGACGATTGTTGCTCACCGAGGTGTTTTCCTCTAAACCTTTGTAACAATTATACACTCATATCTTCACTGACATCGAACTGGAGGTCTGAAAGTGGTCATTCTGGAAGACCAGATGGGGAGGTTCTGCCTCGGGCCAGGAGTCACCACTCTCCTCCGGGTCCAGCTGCCAAGAAGAACCCGTCTCTCAATCATTTATTCGGGTAGAACACAAAGGTGGCGTCACGGGACGCAGGACTTCCAAGGCGGACTTGGACGGGATCGGACCCAAACCTCCGTGGAGATTCAGAGGAAACCAACAAGGAAAGAAACTGGACTTTGGTTCTGCTTTAATCCCCCAAAGTGAAAGGGTTCAATTCCAACACGTTTGTCAGACATTTTCTCGGAAAACGTTCCTCCTTCCCTTTAGACCCTGAGTTTAGAATTACTGTTGTGAAGGAAAACAGCAAATAAGACCTTTGTAACGACGAGCGCCGGCGTGGACCCGACACGACACGCGCGCCTTCCCACGGCTCGGCACCGACAACACATTTATGGCTTGTCACGTCCAGAAACAGGAAGTGGAAGTGGTCACTTCCTGCGCTTCTCGAGCAGGATGGCGCTCTGAGGAGAGTTAAGGCACCTGGACACACACAGTCGGAGGGCCTGTCAGACGGAGAGAAGCCGGAGACCAGTATTCCCGCTTCCTGTTTACTCAGGAAGCTGTTTTGGGCTTCTACCATCCCGTAATGTCTGCTCGGTTCCACCGATGGAGGAATGGACTGTGAAAAATGTGGCGTTCAAGAACCAACGTAAAAAACTAGGCACAATTTAAAGCACAAGAAGGTTCCTGACAGCTGGTTCCTGCTCAGCCCTTTAGTGTGAGTGCCCCCGGTGGCCGGGAGAACATACTGCAGCGTCCCCAGCGCGGGGCCTTCAAGGGCAACGCACACACACACACACGCACACACGCACACACACACACACACACACACGGGCACACACACACGCACGTTCTAAAATCAGTTACAAACATAATTTCGACGGCAATGACAGAATCCTGGTGGTCCAGCAGAACATTCGAAACACCTCCAGCACCCCTCAGTCATCTTCATAAGATCAGATCTTATCATCACACCTTCCTGTCCAGATCCTGAGGAGGGGGAAGGAGGTGACCCTCCACCCGAGGGTTGTCACAAAGGTCCTCCTCTTCAGAACAAGCCCACCATGTGGTCTATCTGCCTCATGTAGACGCTCTTCAGAGGCAGGGTGTAGCGCCGCTCCTCTGGAATCCTGTTGCACTGCAGGAGGAGACAGATCGGGCTGAGATGATGCATGTAAAGTATTTGTTTATATACTCCAGTACCGCTCGACGATACCGTCAGAATTGCAGTACTTGTGTAAAGCAGTTACAGTACTAGAAGTGGGTTTAAAGGACAGGTGGTCGTGTGGATCTTCATGTTTCTGGGTGGAGATTTCAAGTACAACCTAACCCCCCACCCCCCCGCCCCCAGGGGACCCCATCAGCGGCAGCCATCACGGCTTACGTTGCTTATGTTGGCGGGCGGCTGTCGGTTTGGTCCACGCCGGGCGAGAGCTCCATCCTCGCAGGGGTACTGGTCGCTCCACTGCTTCTCCCGGAAGCGCCTGTCGATGGGCACCACGTGGCCCTCGGTGGTGAAGATGTAGCGGTTGTCGGAGCGGTGAAGGGGGTTGTCCTCGTCGAACAGCTGCGAGAGACGGAGATACCGAGACTAATATTTATGTATGAAACAACCAGTGGCATCTCTTAACTTAAAACTAAAGGTCGGAAGGAAACCTCAAGAGTCTTACTGGAGTCGCAGTGGGTCGTCTTACAACAATATCGAACATATTTTTTCAGTCTTCGCAGTGACATAAGACAATCAACAACCAATAGATGAGCTCCAACAAAACCGGAAAAAGGAAACCCGGTAGACAAACAATCGCCAGAGCGCTGTTGGTGGCAGAGACGGTATTTGTTGCCAAGATGGATGAACGTCACGATCAATACTGAGCATCCAGAAAGGGGAGCGGTTGTTGGATCCATGCTTGTACGATGTCAACTCTTCAACGTATCGCCGCCAAGAAGAGACAAAAAGTGATGGATTGAAATAGCAGAGGCTCTGCAGATACCCGGGCAAAACATTGCGTGGTGGGAAAAAAAAAACTGCTGAAAGACCAGAGTTGGAGTTTTCCAAATCTTTTCAAAGTCTTTGGATGTAAGATCCACAGTCTTTGCAGAAGACTCGTCTCAGACGAGCCTGAGATAAAAGTATCTAAAAACTATTCTTCAGATGTGGCCTGGTGTGAGATGATGGATTTATACGAGTCTATATACTGCTTAAAAAAATAAAGGGAACACTTGAACAACACAATGTAACTCCAAGTCAATCACACTTGTGTGAAATCATAGTGTCCACTCAGGAAGCAACACAGATTCATTTTGACTTGTTTTAAGGACATTACATCAAAGTTGGATCAGCCTGGAGTTTGTTTTTACACTTTAATTTTGAGCGTGATTCCTAATCCAGACCTCCATGGGTTGATACAATTGATTTCCATTGATCATTTTTGTGTGATTTTGTTGTCAGCACATTCAACTGTGTTAAGAGCAAAGTATTTCATAAGAATATTTCATTCATTTAGATCTAGGATGTGTTTTTTAAGTGTTCCCTTTATTTTTTTGAGCAGTGTATATATGTATTGGTCTGTACATTGTCTTTGGGTGTCGAGTTCGGCGCCTTCAATAAAATGTATTACTAGTACAATCGCAGTCCAAAGTGTATCTCCCAGCTGAAGTGGTTCAGGTCTTTTGTGACAGGGGGTGTCATTTGGGGAAAAGAAATTATTACATTTGATCGATATCTATTAAAATCTGTGTTTTTATATTCAAAATATTTTCCTTTCTCATATTTCTCAGTATATTAGGCCTTGTATGCGAGTCTTTGGGGCATACCGTCAAGAATTGCCCCGGACTTCAGCAGAACTCTGTACAACCCTGAACGCAGCTAGCTTTAGGAAATACTGATCACCAGTGCTCTAAGTTTAAGCTTAAAGGTGTCAGACAGGACTTCAGTACCACAGAAATATCCTGGCGCATCTCCTGCCTCTGGTAACTTTTAGAAAAACACAATCTACTCGTCACATCCAGACCCTCCCGGCTCTGAGGATGGAACTGACCAGGTAAAGGTATTTGCACGTCTCGCTGAGGAAGAAGCTCTCCATCCGATCCTCTTTGGATTTGTCCACCACGTGGTGGAGGGTGGCGTACCCACACCTGCAAACAGCACAGCCGCACTCAGTCCTGGGCGGGGATCGGAGGACCGGCACAAACATCTGCATGGCGAGGCCTACTTGACTTTGGCATTCTTCTCCAGGCTTTGGAGGATGTCCATTCCGACGTGAAGGTAGAAGGGGTTTTTGGTCGCCTGCGAAAGGGACGGAGAACATCGATGACCACCTGGGTGAAAGTGGACGTTCCCAAACCTGAGCCGGCCCAGAGGCACCACCTGGTACAGCAGGTAGGTGGACTCCACCAGCTCCGGTCTCAGAGGGTAGAACAGGACGTCAGGAGCCTGCAGCTGCCAGTTGTATCTCTCGGGCAGCGCCCCAAAACGCTTCCAGATGGCGTAGTAGAAGGCGTGCAGGCAAATGGCATCGTCCACGTCACCGTTCAGCACCTTCAAGCAAACAAAGCATCAGGCAGAGCCCATCGTTGACCTCTCCCTCCGCAGCTGGCGTTCTCAGAGACGGGAGTCCAACCTGTAAGCCGGGAAAGAAGGCTTGGAGGGAGTCGATCCAGGTGTTCATGATCTCGCCGCTCATCATGTTGACGTTGACATAGAGAGGAGGGTCTCCCACGCCTTCATTGCACGACTCCCTCCTGAAATCCAGAGGAGGAAGCATTCAGTGACACTCAGAATCTGGCATTAGCGGATACCCATTATTGATTTCCCTCGTGTCAAAAGGCCAATCCTGATTTTCTTTTGCTGCGGCGGAACATGAGGGATCTACTGAGTCGTGCCAAACATCCTGCCAACGCCGCATTAAAGTTAATGCCTTTACTGAATATTGACACAGAAAAGTAACATGGCTTTGCTTACTATGCCAAAGCACTACCGCGTTCCTTTACTATAGCAATCAGCCACTTGGGGATACCTCAAAGGGATCACGCACATCGCATAAAAGTAGCTTCCAAAACCAATATTTATGTGAACGTTTCCTCCTCTGCAGCATTGATGTCAGAATCAGAATTACTGTCATTGCAGGACACAATGACATTAGATATCCACCTTATAAGACAAAAAATATATATATATATCAATATCTATTTGATGGAAAACGTAAACGTAAACTATTCAACATCGAACAATGACGTGGCATAGCTTTTTTTTTTTGTTTTACAATTCAAGCCTTTGTGGCCTCTCTCGAGGCTCAGGGTCCTGAACAGGGCACCTTGGAGACATCCACACTAACAGGTGTGCGATTGACATCATCATCATCACCACCATCAGGAGACTCTGAAGCTGGGAATAGAAATTAATCAGAGTCCTCATGAAGAGGAGTGTCATTGAACTGTGTCGTATGAGGAATAGAACCGCTGTTGAAGAACCGGTTCAGCTCGTTCCCCCAACTCCGATCCCCCTCAGCCTGGGAGTCTGGCACGTTATAGCCTGAGATTCTGGCACATCATAGCCTTAGATGGCCTTTAAGCCTTTCCAAATTCCACTGATGTTTCTCTCCTGCAGCTGGTCCTCCATCTTCCTCCTGTTGTCCATATTACTCTGTCTAACCCTCCGTCTCAACGCCCTCTACATTAGCTTCAGCGCCACCTCGTTTCCTAACTTAAAAACCCTCTTCTTTTCCTTAAGGAATGCCTTTATGTCAGGGTTGACCAAGGGTTTATCGTTGAAGAAGCACCATACAGTCCTGGTAGGTACAGTGTTTTCCACACAGAAGTTAATGTAGCCCTGTAGGGCTGTCTTAGTCCTCCCCATGAGGATCACAGAGTTCACTCCGCACAGTTCTTATAAAACAGTCTCTCAGGGCACCTTTGGACTCCTGGGACCGTGTTTTCACTGTGCGGCACACAGCTGGCTGTCTGCACACGAGGGGTTCATACACAGACCGGAGACAAACCAAGTTGTGGTCCGATCTCCCCAGGGGAGGGAGGGGCGTTGACTTGTATGCCTCCTTAGTGTTGGCATACAAAAGGTCCAGTGTTTCGTTGTCCCTGGTACAACATTTGACATACTGGGTGAATTTAGGCAGCATGGAGGAAGGTTTAGGTCCCAAGACAAAAGGTAGAAGGCATGTGGGTGCTGTGTCTGCAGCCTGCTCAGGGTCTAAAGCAGGACATCAGCAGGCCTCCTCACTATTAGCAAGAGTTGTTGCATCTAGCAGTTGATTGAAAGGATGTCGCCAAATGACATTAGGTCTAAGCGTCACTGTAAGCTTCACTCTAAGCTTCACCTCGCTGACATTTCTGTCTTGACTATCAGTAATTCCTTGCCAAAACTTGTTTGATTACAAAGTTTCTGACTTGACATGGTCCACCTTTGATGGACTGTTTCTGTGTCACATCTCTGCAAGGGTCAGATTTCAGCTGATCATGAACAGTGAAAGGGAGATGGTGCCCTACGTTCTACTGGGGCACCATGGAGAGCATCCTGACCAGCTGTATCACTGTGTGGGGCAGGAGCCACACAGACCACAACAGAAAACCTCTGCAGCCCATCGTAAACACAGCTGGAAGGATCCCTCATTCCCTTCCTGGAAGACATTCACACCCCATCTTTGCCCGCAAAGCCTCCTCCATTGTGAGTGCCACCATCCACCCAGCACACAGTCTGCTCGGCCTCCTGGCCTCACAGAGAAGGTACCAAACACACATAGAGTTGGTAGCAGCTTCATACACCAGGCTGTGAGGATGCTGAAGTCTCTCCCCACTCTCCCACTCCCTCTTCTATGGCACTTTCTTCTATCTGCGCGCACTTTCATGTCACCGTGGGATAGTGTGAATCTTCTCGACTCCTCTGAATGGCTAGTACATGTGGAGTAATTGACAATAAAGGTGACATCTTTGACTTTGAGACTGGCCAATTGCAGCAGGGTCAGTATTTCTGTACACATGTGGGAAAATTGCCATCTATCTGGCAGCGACATTTGAGCCTTGCCCATATTGCCCGTATGTATGCTTGATTCCATTTTTGCGGACGAATGACGAGAACTCTTCCGATGTAAATCGACAACCATTGTCACTGATGGGTCGCTCAGGCAATCCCACTCTTCTGAAGAGTGTGCAAAGCACTTCAACTGTTTTTGGGGATGTGGCATTTTTCACGATGAAAACTTCTGGACACTTTGAATATACATCGACAACAGCAAGAAACAAGTGTCTTGAAAGGGCCCTGCGTAGTCTACGTGGATCTTTTACCATGGAGCAGTTGGCCACTCCCAGCTGAGGACAGGGGCAAGTAAGGGCTGCTTTTGTGTCACTTGCCATCCAGAGCATGTCCTTGTTAAGTCCTCATACCTGGCCACCGTACGCAGCTCCTAGCAAGCAACATGTCAAAAATGTTTCTTCTGTTTTCATCTTCCACTTTGAGTTTTCCTCCTCCTACCCTTTCTCCTGTGTAGGTTTTCAGTAGTGCTGTGGGACATCCTGCCTTTCAATTTAAGATTTGAAAACTTTTCTTCCAACTTTGTCAGTGATATGAGTGAGAGCACAGACCTGGTATCCAGTTTCATTTTTAATTTGTGCCCTTCGACCTCTGTCACTGTCTGTCGTGATCCGCCCTGAATGTATGTGTCATTCATTTCCTGAACTCTTATCCATTTTCCTATCTCTGTGCCTTTCCCTTTTTCATTTCATTTTACACCTTCTCTGTGTGTGTTCTTTTCGAACGCTTGATCTACAGTCTCTATCACAGAGCCAACCGTCTGCTTGGTCTCGAGAGCTTTGTCCACATCGAAAACATGCAGCTCCGCTCACAGGGTGTTTAGCACTACATTTGTTCACAGCTCACTCGTTTGAAACTTCCCTTTGCATCCTTTGATGCCGTTTCCATCGCTACAGGAGCTTCTACAGCCCTTGCTGACGTAAAGTCTTATTCAGTCGTCCCATCACCGATGCCTGTACTGGATTTTTACAGAGAAAGAACATTGTTGTGCTGACCGCGCCAACGCACTACTGCTCTCCTTTACCGAATCAATCCGCCACTTGGGGATACCTCAAAGGTATCGTGCACATAGCAAAAAAGTAGTTCCAATAATCAATATTTATGTGAGCATCACACTCACCCTCTTCTCAGATGGTTCTGGATGCTCTCGTAAGCAGCCTGGAACATCCTGTAGTCTTCCTTCTCCCCAAAGAGGATGTATGATTTGAGCAGGTACTCGTAGAAGGAGTCCATCCCAGCCCCGAGCCCGCTCTGCTTGCCCACCCACTGGCCTGTTTGAATGTTGACCACGTTCCCTGGACGATAACGGACGGGAATCTCGGGGATGCTCGAATGTGCCGATGTCCAAAATGAGGCCGTCATCTCACCTAGGAGGCCCGTTTCGTTGCTCCTCAGGTTCCACAGGGCTCTCACAGCTCTCCTTGCCACCCACTCAAACGTGGAGTCTCCGATCAAGCGGCTCAAAATCCCAAACTCCACCAGCAAGGATCCTGCTCCTGCAGTGCATGTCTCGTTGATGCTATCAGAGGGAACTCCAGTCTTCAGGTTCACCTGCATGGACATTTGTGTGTGTGTGTGTTCGTGTGAATCAAAAGTGAGGATGTGTTTGGAGGCCCACCAGAAGACCAGGTGGAGCAGAAGCTCCCTTGCGGTTGCTCACCCTGGGGTAGGGGATGCCCGTGCTGGTGTTCTCAAAGGCTGGCAGTAGACGGACGGCCAGGTCGTGTGCCAGGTGGAGCAGCTCGTCATCGTAACCTTCAAACCCCACTTTCCCGAAGGGGTGCTTGGGATCCGTGAGCAGAATGTGAGCGGAGATGAGGCTCCCCAGAATCCTCCACGACAAGAAGCAAAGGGAGATCTCAGCAGGACGGACAGATTAAACATTATCAAGGCCTGTTTGAAAGTCAAGGTCAAGGCAGGTGTTTGAGAAGATTGACTCAGAAAGACACAACTGCAACGTCTTTTTCAGACTCCACCTGATTCCTGAGGCTCCTACCTGATGTTCGCCTCAAAGACCTGCACGGTGGAGTCCTTGTCAAAAGAAACCGTGTCAATGACCAGCTTGACAGCACGGTGGAACTCCGACACGTTTCCCAGCACCTGCAGACACCGGCAATGTTGGGGTCACGCCATCATTTCCTGTTGAGCTCCATGCAGCCGATGGGGAGGCAGATATTACACAAGGTGTCAACAAAGGAAAGAACAAGAAGAACCCCCAGCCAGCAGGTTGGTCCTTCCTGGTTATCTCCTGAATCCCAACATGACATAAAGAGACTAACACTCAGCTGAAGCACACATCTCTAATAAGAAACCCAGAAACCCTACTCTCTAGAAGGAGATCTGCAGATCATTGGGACCTGGACCAGTCTCCTTCATTAAGGTCCCGATGTCCTGGTCCGGCCTCCAGATCCACTTACCAGGAGAGTGTCCAGAGTGTCAATGAGGGTCAGAGAGTAGTTCCCCAGCACGTCGTTTATGTTGATGTTGGACCTGGAACGGAAAGCACACTTCACTGGGCAGCAGCAGAATTCAACTACAGAACAGGAAGAAGCTCCTCGGTGATGAGATGTTCGGTTTGAGAAGACTGCATCTGTCTCCTCAAGATGCACTCTCTCCTCGGAGAGAGTCGGGCTTTAAACCGACAGCAGAACCCGATTCCTAGGACCACCTCCAGGACGTGACTGGGGAAATAGCAACAACCATTTTGTCAACAGCGGGTTGTTTTAACAAACACTGATTTAATCTACCATCATAGAAGGGTGAAGGTCGGGCCCAGAAGAACCAGGTGGACCGCAGTTCTCCAGAGAATACGGGGAAATATGACCGAGACATTCATGGAACGGTTGTTTGTGGACTTTGACGCGCTATCTATTGATGGTGTCACTGTTAGAGGAAATCTAAGAACCTAAAGAACCAAAACAACCCTGCGAATCCTAAGAAGCTTAAGAGCCAAAAGAACCCTTAGAACCCGAAAAGGAAAGTGAAACCCCGAGGTGTGCACTTGTGTTCAAACAGCGTTATAGGTCGCCATTCTTGAATCTAAAATATTTAAATGTCTCTGCATGCACAAACCGGTTTTTCCCTCGTAGCTTCACGTCCAGCTCATTCATGTGTGTCAGTATGTCCACACTAAAGGCTAAATCACAAAACGAATCTGTGTCATTCGGCTCAGGAAAATTCTCAAGTAGCTCCAAAAATGAAATAATCTCCTGTCTGAGCTCCACATTCATTGATCCAATCATTCAATCATTCACATCAAGTATGAATTCTGTACCGATCTGTGGCAGCACGATTAAAAAAACCAAAGGGCCGGACGTGGCTCGCGGGCCGTAGTTTGCCCACCCCTGGTCTAGACTGAGGTGCGTCCTGGTGTACCAGATGTGTGTGGACCCAGGTGTGTGTGTTCAAGGAGTGGGTGAACCCAATGTGTCCTGGTGTCCCAAGTGTGTCTAGACCCAGGTGTTGTGTCCCAGGTGTGTGTGAATCTATGTGTGTCTGGGTGTCCCAGGTGTGTCCGACCCAGGTATATTCTGTGTGTGTCTAGACTGAGGTGCGTCCTGGTGTACCAGGTGTGTGTGAAACCAGGGGTGTCCTGGTGTCCCGGGTGTGTGGTCCCAGGTGTGTCTGTGTGTGTGTCCTAGGCGTGTGTGAACCCAGGTGTGTCTGGGTGTCTCAGGTGTGTCCAACCCAGGTATATCCTGTGTGTGTGTGTGTGTGTGTGTGTGTGTGTATATAGAGTGAGGTGTGTCCTGGTGTCCCAGGTGTGTACGGTCCCAGGTGTGTGTGTGTCCTAGGCATGTGTGAACCCAGGTGTGTCTGGGTGTCCCAAGCGTGTGTAGACCCAGGTGGTGGTGTCCCAGGTGTATGTGTCCTAGGTGTGTGTGAACCCAGGTGTGTCTGGGTGTCTTAGGTGTGTCCGACCCAAGTATCTCCCGTGTGTGTGTCTAGAGTGAGGTGTGTCCTGGTGTCCCAGGTGTGTGTCTCACGGGTTGAGCACGTCGGGGCCCCTGCCCGCGCAGTCTATGGGGTTGAGCTCGTCCTCTGGGAAGGCGTACTTCATGTAGTTGTCGTAGCCGAAGTAGAACATGTCTCTGGCCATGTCCCTCATCTTGGCCCTCAGTGCGTCCGGGAAGGAGCTGTACCTGCGGACGTACTCGTCCTTGTCGCCGTCGAAGAAGCTCAGGTAAGACTTCTTGGGCGACTCCTGTCCGACATCGGCGCAGCTCGTCGCGGAATGGCTCCCCCGCCGCGACCAGCCGCTCCCGGCCGGCGCCGGCGGCGCCGCCGGTTCCTCCCTGAAGAGCCGGTCGAGTTGGTGCAGGTTGAAGCCGAGGTGGAAGTTGAAGCCGAGGCTGAGGCTGGGTCCGGGTCCCAGCCCGCACAGGAGCCCCAGCAGCAGGCTGAGCGACAGCCGCAGGACGACCAGACCGACTACCAGCGACCGCCATTGCATCTTTGCCCCGGCCGGGTGTTTGCGCGCATTCTTCGGGTCCCTACTCGTCTCGGGGGAACGGACGGGTACGGACGGCTCTCCGGTCGGACTACAACCCGACAGACGGAACGCACTTCCTGTCAACAAACCGACCCCGCCCTCGTCCGCTTACGCGACTGGTTCCGGGCCGGTGACGTCACCGACAGCTTGAAGCCGATTGGACATCGAGCTGTCCGTCAAACGGTTGCATTTCGTGGCATTCCGCTCTCTGCCGGAGCGGTGGACCAATAGGAGCGAGCCACAGGAGCGACGCGTTCAGGGCCGCTGCTTGGGACGCCTTCAGGGACCGCGGTCCGTCGGACAAAGGAAACGCGGCAAACTGTTATCGTGAAAGTCCCGAGAAATTATATTAAATATTAAAAAAAGATATATATATTCTTATAGTCACTGGACTGACGCGTACAGGGTTTATTTGGCCGCTCGAGAGAACAAAAAAAAGCATCTTAAAGTTCTTAAAAAATGGCCTGAAACGACACACATCTTTAATAAACTACAGTGACTAGTACACATGGAGTCATTTCTGGGGACCGATTTTGCAAAGGAGATACTTTAGGGGGACCAGCGATGTTGACTGTTTTTCTCTTGAAACGTATATTGAAGATTGAATTATGTAAACATTGGAAAAATGACAACAGCCTTCGCCTGAACTTAAGGCAGGGGTGAACAAGTGGCCATATGAGAAACCTGAACGCTGTTGGAGGGCCAAACTAACAGTAACACACTTGTCATTCATGTGGTGATTGACCTCACGCGAGCCGGACCGGGACGCCCAAAGGACCACATATGGGCCTCGGGCCATAAAATGCCCAGGTCTGACTGACGGGCCAGAGGTCGGCGCCAACAGAACGGCATTCAGTCTGTGAGTATTGAGTAGCTTCAGACAGGACGGATACGACGGATGTGAATTTTGAATCAGGGTTTGTATTCGGAGGCATTCGACCCGGCTGCAAATCCAAACATTCTGAGAAAAGAAAGGGACAGTGTCTAAATTAAAAAGCATGCCATTTTATTTCCAGAATATTTCAAAGTCGTGTCTCGCTCCCAAGCCCGAGGGCACACCTTGCATGCTGCTTTGCTCCAGAGATGAGACATTGCACAAGGCACTTCAGATTCTGCAGCTCTCTGCTTTGGAGACAGCAGAAAGGACATCGTTCCACCGAGGCTCCTCACAAACAGGCCATTGTGAACAACTCAACCTGCACAGCTTTGCTTTGTTACATTCAGACTTTAAATAAAATCACATACTCAGGCACCCGCGTCTCACACCGGTAAAACGGTACAAGCCTGACGCTCGCACACCCCGGCTCAGACGGACTCGCTAAACACAAGATGCTCTAAAATGGCAGACCTGTCCTTCACGAAGGAGATCATCTTCCAGCCTTCAGAAATGCTCAGAGAAATGGGAAAGCGTCCACATCGGCCTCCTCCTGACAAGAAGAGTGACATTTCTCGGGTCTCTGGGCCAGCTTAGATGAACAAACCTTCCTTCCACCGGGTGCGGCACAGCCATTATTAGTGTTAACACTGGGCAGTGTTGTCCACGGTGTGCGGCCGAGGGGGTCCGAGGAAGATCTACGCTTCAGGCTCCTTATGAATAATCACAATTGCATTTTGCACATTTGGTTTTCACGTGACATATTCAGTAGTGCATTCTTGGTATAGGTGGAAGAATTACAAGGTGAAAGTGTTTTTGTTTTGTTTTTTTTAAAAGTGACATGAGTTGTGGGAGAGTGATGAGGGAGCAGCATGACGGCAACATGGCTGACACAGCTGGTGAACCCCCTCCCAGGGCTTCAGCTCCGCCGGGACTTTGAATGCTGGATGAGCCACTGAAGTGTGATATCTGGAATCAGAGATGCAGCAACAATTTAAACTCAGAACCTTGTGACTGCAAATAAATGGTACCAATAGATTCGAACTAATACGGCTGCTGGGTAAGATCTAAATGTCAACTGTACTGTTCATATTCTTTCTGTAAATATACACTGGTGGCAAAACGGGAGATGGACAGGAGTGCAACACAAACACCTCACAGGAGAACAGGTTCCTCGGTAACGGATCGGCGGATGAGGATTTGGAATCAGGAGAACATGCGGCAAACGTTTGTGAAACTTGCAAAGGCAAGAAAAACCAGTGCCTGCAGCCCAATTGCCTTTTCCTCTCCTTCACAATCACTGCATTATCAACCCCAACTCACCGATGTTGTCTTTCTCTTTGCAAGAGACGGAGTAGCAGCAGATCTCCCTGTCCTGGATGGCAGCCAGATTCCTGTGGTGATCATGGAATAAACCCACTCAGATCGATTCAAATGATCTACTACCGATCTGTCAAACCTCGGGATGTTGAACAGACAAACTGGAACACATACACCTATCCGCCGCCAGAGGGCACTAATCACAGCAATAAACCGAGATCCTACTGTCATTTAGTCTCTGAAGGAGTGAATAGTGAATGAAGAATAAAAGCGGCTTATGGAGCGAGTACCCCGGTGTGGACAGGGAAGTCCAAGGTAACCACGGGATGGACTTACAGTTTCTCGATGAGCTGCTTTTCGTCTAGTGCGGTTGAAAGATCCCTTTTGTTACCAAGAACCAAAACCTGAAAAAGAGTTGAATCAATAGAAAGCCCCACGATATGAAACCAATGCTCAGATTGACAGAAGAGACATACTTACAGGAATTCCTTGCAATTGGGGTTTTTCTAATAAATTATGAAGCTCATTTCTAGACGCCTCCACCTTCTCTCTGTCGGCTGCATCCACCATGTACCTAAAAAAAACAACCGTCCAATGATAATCAGTGGCCATACATGTAACAATAAAAGAGATCCACGTAACTGTCGGACAAACGGCGAGCACTCACACGATAGCATTAACCCCCCGACAGTAGCGCTCCCACATGCTCCTGAACCTCGGCTGGCCTCCAATATCCCAGATCTGCAGGATCGATAGCATCCATTCAAATGACATTGCGGGTTCAGGCACGACCGCCGCTGTCCGGCATCTCACCTTGATGGTCACGTTTCCTTTGGTGACCTTCCTCATGTTGAACCCGACTGTTGGGATCATGTCTTCACTGAAGTGCCCCGACTGAAAGACACAGCAGAAGACCGCATCAGGTGGACGAGCTGAGAGAAACCTGGACCTCCAATCATGTGGTCCTGAGTTTATTCACACAGGCTTTAAACAACCAGGGACAACAGTGCAGCTGAGCAGATACCTGGATAACACCTGGTTGATAGATTCAGTACCTTCTCAGATTGATTTTCAAGTATTAGCCATGATCATACTTTTTACTTCCAAACATGAAAAAAAAAAAAAATCTTGTTTGTTTTGATTTTGTTCCTGATTTTCCTGGAAAATCCAATACAGCTCTTCCAAGCAATTGGGGGGAAAAAAAAGAATCAATAATCAGCTGATTTAGTAACTGGAAAACTGTGGGGGGGAGATACCACTGGATGATTAGAATAAGCAGATGCTTTGATATTGGTCACACAAACACACACACAGTCACCAATTATATTAAGTTAATGAAAGCAATGCAATTCATAGGTAGAGGGGAAACGGTCGAAGAAGTAGAAAATCTCCTAAGAACAGTGGCATCTGAACCGGCAACCTGCCAATCAGGTTGCAGAAGAGAGGCGCGGATTAAATATTGTGTAAACGAGGTCAAACGTTCCACATGGAAGTGAAACTGCTGAAATGCTGAGCGGCAAACCAACCCTCCACTGTCTGACCATCAGAAAGCTGCAGTAGATCCTGCATCCTTCCTCTCCGAGCTCTTTGGACGACGTAAAACCCGAACACGCGAGCTGTGTGGAGGAAACACATGACCGGACCGAGTCACCTGACGGAGCTAAGTGGAACTGAATGTTGAGGTCTCATGACTGAGGAGGGAGGCCCCCCCCGCTGAGAACTCTGTACTACTTGCTGTTCTTACCCTCTTTTCTGTGAGACTGTAAGCTCAGGCTGCTGACAGGAATCCCGGCTCCACCAACAGGTGGACCTAATCTAGAGATGCAGCTTTTATACTTGGATGGGTCTCAGCGCCTGAGTATTCATCATTCTTTGGTGTCATACAGTGGAACCTCGACTTAGTTCAATTTGTTCCACGACCAATCCGTTAAATCCATTTGCTCACACATCAAATTAAATTACCCTGTTGAAATGAATTGAGACGCTAGCAATCTGGTTCAGACCCCCATCTCTGTTAAGTGTTTTTACACAAGAAAATTCTATTTTAGAACTAACAAATAATGTATAATTATGATTATTACATAATCAAAGAGAATGATAGAAACAAAGAGGTATTAGTAAGTGTACTTCCTTGAAGAAGGTACAAAGATGGCGGCCGACCAGATGGGTGGAGGAGGTTTTGGGGTGTCATTAGGTGCTCCATCCCTTACTTACTGGTTCCACATTTAATGCTCAATGCTATGCAAATGTAACGTGCATACTTTGCTGCTGCGCTTTATGTCTAGATTCCATTTATGGACAGAGGAGAAGCCACTCCTCTTGTTAAAACCATCAATCTGTCCCCGACCGGCTCACAGACGATGCTCTCGCTCATGGTATCCCACCAATACTCATAGAGGCGGCAGGAGTCACGCCAGTGAAAAACTTTAAGCCCAGTTTACTGGAGTTTGAACCTCAAAGGTGTGCCAACCACAGCCCCCCGCCATTGTATTTGTCAATTCTGACTGTGGGTTGCGAGGAGAAATCTGATCATGTAGTTCATAAAACTCATTTCAAATATTTCTCATGTCAAGAGAATATTCATGATGGAAAACCTACATAATCATGAGCGAGGTTTCAACACTGAGTTACAGACGGTTTGGCCAAAGCGTGGAGAAAAGGAATGGACCGATATTATGTGTGGACGTGGAGAATAGAGGAACATCCTGAACCCCCTCCTGTACCTTGGACCCTCATGTCCTCACCTGTCTCACCTCGACACCAAAGGGCCTGTTTGGACCATTTCAGGGCTTCACAGGAGCTCTGGGACAGGAGCATGCTTTTCTATTACAGCAAAGGTCTACACACACACACACAAAGTGTTGTTGAGCAAGATACTGATCCTTAAATGCTCCCCTGACGCTGACAGGTGCTGGCATGCCATCTGTCAGCCGTCTATCATCATGGAAGAACCATGACGCGGAGTTAAATGCAGAGAACCAATTTCCCAAAATTGGATTGATTAAGTATAATTTAAAAAAGGCAAGAAATCAGCAGGATCAGAACTTGTAATGAGGACTTGGATACATGCTCCTGATAGCAACGTCTACATCCATCACTTCCCCAGGGGAACATGTTGCCGAATCGCCGGCAATGGTTGAATTCCGGAAGTCTCTGTCGGCGTCCACCTGACAGCAGAGGACTTTTGTCTGGGAGACCTTCAGACCTTCAGTTCCATTCATAGAAGGTCTGTCTCCTCTGTGATTGTTTCCTTTCACTGTCTGCCTGGATCCATGTGTACCAAGTCTGGTCCTTCTTCTGATACATATTGCAGATTTGCACATCCTCACAGGATGAACTAAGCGACTTATTAATCTTGGATGGAAGCATCAGACTCGATCATCTTCCTCCTGTTAATTAGATGTTTCCACGAGTGTCAAACTAATCCACCTTTGAAAAGACCAGTGAGAAGTCGCCTGGCGTGCAAATCAGAAGGTGCAGGGAAGTTGGGATGTCAAGTTTCCTCATCTGTTCAAAACGACTGTTGACAGCTGGTCCGAAGGTCCAATATGTAGGTCAGAGGTCTCCAGGTGGGAGTCAGTCACAGGTCCAGCTATGGCTGGTGTGTGTGATCGCCCCGCAATCCACTCTGTTCAAAAACACTAAACTGTCTTTCACAACATGTTGCTAAAACTCTTTCAGTCACCAGGCAGTCGAAAAAACATAATAAAAACATCTGAGGACCTGAGAAGTCCACACAGGTGGGTGCACAGGTGAGGGACTGACAGCTGCAAGGGACTCCAGGGGAACGTGTTAAAAACCTGATGAAGAAGGCTCAGTACTCAGCACCGGCAAAGTAATGACCGTGTGCGTGTGAGAAAAGCCCCAAGGATGCAGATTTGTAATAATTCCGCAGAGAGAAGCTGAATGCTAGGGCTAAGACGGGCTTTCGAGGTCCTCCTGCGAACTCAAACCCGGCGGTACAGCCGGCCTTAGCCGGACGGTAGAGCCGCACCTGCGCAACGTTACGAGTAAGCCGGTTCGGTCCTGGCAACCGCGCTAACAGCGGTTAGCAGTAAGCTAGTTAGCAGTAAGCTAGTTAGCAATAAGCTAGCCGCGGTTAGCCGTAAGCTAGCCGCGGTTCGCAGTAAGCTAGCAGCGGTTAGCAGCAAGCTGTCTGAGTATAGCAGCAAGCTAGCAGCGATTAGCAGCAAGCTAGCAGCGGTTGGCTGAGTATTGCCTCGCAGGCTAACAGCGGCTAGCGAGCTAACAGCTCTGCCGGAGACTTACAGCGATGACGTTCACAAAGGTGGTTTTCCCCGAGTTCTGCAAGCCCACCAGGGTCAGCTCCATCTCCTCCTTCCAGAACAGGGACCGGAACCAGTCCAGAAGCCGGTTTATTAGCGCCAGCATCTCCAGGGTCGAATATCAGCCTCTGGCGGATCGAAGTGCCTCTCCCTCCCCGTCAGATGTGGCGTTTTCCAGCGGGATAGAGGAGTGGGACGCAGGCAGCGGTCATATGATCATCAGGGGGGCCGACGCCGATAGAGCGCCCCCCAGCGGCACAAGCGGGAACTACATCCATGTGCAGCTGATGTTAAACGGGAAAACCAGAATCCCTTTTAGCGGCCAACCAATTGAATTTTAGTCGCCAAGCGACTGGCTTTTAGTGGCCAACCAATTGCCATTTAGCGGCTAACAATTTGAATGTTAGTGGCCAACCAATTGCCATTTAGCAGTCAACCAAATTAATTCTTGTGGCCAACCAATTGGCTTTTAGTGGTCAACCGATTGGCTTTTGGTGGCCAACCGATTGGCTTTCAGTGGCCAACCAATTGCCATTCAGCGGCCAACCAATTGAATTTTAGTTGCCAACCAATTGACTTTTAGTGACCAACCAATTGCCATTTAGTCGCCAACCAACTGACTTTTAGTGGCCAACCAATTGCCATTTAGTGGCCGACCAATTGGCTTTTAGTGGTCAAGGTCGTGGAGAACAAGGAATTAGTTTCCAGGCTGTCACCTCTCACTTTGCAGGGAAGGGAATGCGTTAGGCAAAGGAAAAATGTACATATTATAGCGTTTTAACAAGGGAAACACCAAGGTGATGGTAAAACGTCTGCTTAATAAGCAATAGCTGTTGCTATTAGCAACAGCCACAGCAATAGCAAAAGCCACAGCCATGCCACACAAGCCTGCAATACAACTGTTTCCCCTCAATGCCAGGTAAAAAAAATCAACAAAAAAAAAAGAATTTATTGCACCCCAAACCACACCCACATAATTCTCAGCAACCCCAAAATCAAACAGAAAACAAGCATCAACATAAATGCCAACATTCGTGACTCACAACAATATTGTAGCACGTGCAAAACAGGCAGTATATGTACAAATATGTACAAAAATGTGAAATGATGATGCAAAAGTGCAGGTTGGAAATGAATGTACAGTATGGGTATTTTTGGTTTTTATTTCTGACTCTCCTGACTATTTACAGCTCAGAGCGACATACCGGGGGGAGAAACAGTTTTTGTGCCTGCTGGTCTTGGCATGCAGTGCTCATCCTCGTTTTTGAGTTTAATGGTTAAACTTTTGAATAGGTTCCCAAACTTTTTACACCAAGAACCAGCTGTGGAAATATTTGGTTCTCCAAGAACTACAGTCATGACCAACGTTACAATACAGTAGCGTTGTGGGCCAAAGTATTCAGCAACAGTTAGGCAAAGTTCAATGAGGCAGATTCAGCAAAGAGCATAATCTTTGCAAAAGTAATTCCTGCTGCAACCCTGGCTCACCATATTATTACTGTTATTATTTTGGTAAACCACGCTTTAAAATAATGAATACACAGTATGAACATTTACACTGCACTTACACATAAGAAAAATTAAGAAAACTATACTCAAATGTAAAGACAACTGAATCTAAAGCTGAAATGAAACTGTATAGTACTTAAAAGTTAAGTCAAAGTGCATTTTGCTTGAATGTAAGCTAGAAATGTACTGCACAAGATTAAATCAAGATTGAAACAGGCAGCCTGACTTGCTGCTGCGAGATTCCTCTGTGTGCCACAAGAGGGAGCCCAAGCGCTGCACTCAGAGGCCGGGTTAATATCTTCATCATAATAGTAAAAATAATAATAATAAATCTTTCAAATGATCGGCTAAAAAAAAATATACTGTTTTAAACTGTTCGTATTCAGACTCCCCTCCAAAGGAGATCAGATGAACGGTGAAGGGATACACAAATGTGTACGGAAGATATTAGGATACACACACACCAGCCATTGCGTTTCTTTAATTACTGTAAGTAATTTTTTTTTTTTTTTTTTTTTTTTTTTACAAATTAAAAAAAACAAGTCAAGATCTTAAAATACAAATTATTTAGGTGAATTAATAATTTCAGAAATATTACAAAGTGTTCTCCGGACAACTGTAAGCAGACGTTTTTGTGTTCTCCTTAAAGTCCCATTTACAACGTCCTTATTGCTGTGTTAACCCCGAGAGCTGCACATCTTCAGCCGTGCCGGCCGGCCGTCTCACCACCGCCACGTGCTGAAAATCACGCTGACCATCAGTGCTCGGCTTCTGCCATTTGGGTCAAACAGTTGCGGGAGTTTTCAGCTCTTGCTGTGGTTGGATTCAGCTTGGGCGATGAGCTGGAGTCCACTCTCCTCTTTCGACAGGTGAACGTCCGAGGCGTCGGCACTGACTTCTGGATCCCCCCTGTGGGATTTATCTGAGAGAAAATGGACAAATTGATCATTAAGCAGAAATGTCCCGCAGCTGCCTCGTACCCCGACCTGCTACAAAACAGCTGCAAAAAGCTTGCCAGGTCCCAAAGAAATATTATGTTTTCTACTTCATTCAACTATTCTTCTCTGCTTTTTTTCCAGTGTTTAATTGTTTTATCAATGTTCACATTTTGCTTTTTTTCTATATTACTAGCTGCGTCTTCTTCACTGGAGAACATATTTTATTCTTCATTTGTAACACAAGTCCAAAGTTTGAGGAAGCCCTTGGCAGATGACAGTGCATGTAAAAGCGCTGGAGCGGATTTACCTTCAGACTCGTTTTTTACATAAATAACTTAGACAGGGGAGAAGAAACTTACTTGCTTTGAAATTCCTGAGGAGATACGTGCATGATAACAGAAACACAAGAAGGACGATCGAAAGCAAAACTGAGACGACAGGGAGGAACAAGTGTGAGAAATCCTCCCTGGGAATGGTTGCTGTAAAGCCAGGCGGCTCTGAAGCTGGTTCAGAGCTCCACAGCTGATCCACAGTGACCGTAAAATCCACGACTGCTGTCGGCACAACTGCTTCTTGGCAGATGGAATCGTGGGTGAGGTTCCCCGGACGCCGTTCCTTCAGACCCAACTGAATGCAGCTGTTGGCCGGGAGACACGACAGGTCATGGAGGGGAGTGGGACGTCACTGGCTGCAACTTAACCTTTTTGACTGGCTCTCACTTTGTCAGCGGTTTGCACGTCTTCATTTTCACATCGTAGAATTCATCATCCCGACAAACAGATTTGGACGTGAAGGCGTCATCTGTCGGCCCTGGTGGCGGAGAGGGTGATAGATAGATAGATAGATAGATAGATAGATAGAGAGAGAGAGAGAGAGAGAGAGAGAGAGAGAGAGTGTGTGTTTTCTCCATCACTTTTCCACTCATGGACAGTTTGATGAGAAGGTCCATTTATCTCCAAGTTTCCTCTGGCAGGATCACTGAAGACAAGCACCTTGAGACAGTGCGGCAGATAGATAGATAGATAGATAGATAGATGGATAGATGGATAGATGGATGGATGGATGGATGGATGGATGGATAGATAGATAGATAGATAGATAGATAGATAGATAGATAGATAGATAGATAGATAGATAGATAGATAGATAGATCGCCTGTCCTCAGCACCACCTCACCATCTGTGAATCTGTGCTGCTCCCTGTCTGGACTGGGTTTGAGTGAGCAGTGTGCGTTGCTGCTGTTCGTGCAGGGCCGTTGATACTCTGCGGGCAGACGGAGGATCAGTCCACGTAACTTCCTCTGCAGGAACTGCAGGCTATGACTCACAGCGCCGCGGCGCAGTCCGACAGCCTTTTGTGTCTCTTCGCCGCGGCCTCTCTTACCTGGACACAGCTGACATTTCTCACAGCGGTCAAACAGGTTGTGTTGGTCCGAGAAGTATCCGGGGCCACAAGGCCCGCACACGGTTTGACCGTTCTCCGAGCAGAACGTCTCCAGAAAGGTTCCTTGGAAAGATCAGAGAGAAGATGAAGAGAGCGGCTCTCGGAAAACGGGATTCACGGCAGCTCCCTCGCGAACGGTTGTTTTACCGGGGGGGCAAAGGTTACAGCATAGTCCATTGATCAAGGTCTGGAGAGGCTTGCAGGCAGTACAACATCCCACGACCCAGGGGCTCAGAGCGCAGAGCGCTAAGGGCAGCCTCAGGGACGACCCCAGGATGGGCGTCATCGCTGGCACTCTGCTCAAACTGCTGCTCTTCAAGGCGACCACCCGGAGATGGCTCGGTGGGCGTGTTTGCTTGACTTCTGGCCAAATGCATGTTTGAGTAACAGCTCAATCGTCATCGGATGGTCACGCCCACAAACACCCACAGGAGCGTCTACCACAGCCCGCGTGTGTGTGTGTGTGAGGACACTGATTATACACCCTGCTGTCAAAGGTTTTGAACCTCGTATGGTTTCTTACTTGGATTTTAGAAAATGGAACTTGAGTAATTAATATGTCTTACAGGTGATTTTCATGCTGGATTACAGAATAACCCCCAAAAATGTGTTATCGCACCTTTCAGAGTTTTAAAGGAGGCACTCGGCATCTACTTGTTTTGTTTTTGCCGCAGTTTCACACACAGAAGGCAAATTATCTGAGTCCAGAATCCAGTGAATGGAAGTCAAATTGCGTTTGAAAGATCTTTAATTTGTTTTCATGAAATCACATATTGCGTGTTACACTGCCACGGAGTGACCCCTTTTAACAGGTGGAGTTCAGACATACAGGATTGTCTCAGAAAATTAGAATATTGTGAAAAAGTTCTTTATCTTCTGTAATGCAATTACTTTTTCATGATATTCTAATATTTTGAGATAGGATTTTTGAGTTTTCTTAAGATGTAAGCCATAATCAGCAATATTAAAATAAGAAAAGGCTTGCAATATTTCAGTTCATTTGTAATGAATCCAGAATGTCTGACATTTTTGTTTTTTTAATTGCATTACAGAAGATAAAGAACTTTATCACAATAGTCTAATTTTCTGAGACAGTACTGTACTGCGGCGTACTGAGGTACGACTCGATAAGTATTTGAAGTACTTTAGATGAGAATCACATGATCAAACAGGTGCACAGGAGCATCTCCGGATGTCACTCTCTGAAACAAGAGTTATAACACGAGAAATATTTCAGAGATCAGTTCTTCCACCTGCAGCAGCTTCGGCTGCTCGCCTTTTTCGAGGCGATCGGGAGCCAAACGGACCCTTGACAGAACCCAGCTGGTTTGCTTTCTTTGTCCCGAACAGGATCGCGCATCTCCACCCGTTCTCTCGGCCGAGTTCTTCTGGTTCTCCTGTGTGGGCTCCGGGGCTGATGAATATTTGAGTTCTTTGTTTAGTCACTCTTTCCATTTTTGTGTGGGTTTTTTCCCCCTCCCCTTTGCACATCGTTATCACAGAGTCATTCATCGCACGTTAAGGCTCTTCTGACTGGTTTTACCGTCAAGTGTTGCGTGTGAGTGCGTGAGCAGAGCTGTTCCGGTTTTACGCGAACATACATGTTTCCAGTTGTTTTACAATCTGTGTGTAACCCGGCCGAGTCGTGCTCATCTTGAAAACCTGATTAAATCAGCGCATGGGGCAGCGCACGCTCAGCCTCCCGCTCTGTGATGACATTCAAAGGGCAGGAACTGCTTCACGTTTACAACCCCAGCCTTTCCGGAAAGTTCGGTGAACGGCTGTGAGAAGAGGTGTTTCGCAGCAGCGAGAAAAGGTAGGTTGAGAAGTAAAGGGAAGTTCCCTCAAACCCACACAGGCAATGACGTCTCGAGGCGGTTTCGGTAATTATATTTTTTAGTCATTAGCGCTCAAATCTCTGAGTTCCCATAAACCTGTAATGAGCAGCTTCAGAGCGGCGGCCGTAACGTTTACTCTTGTATCGTAAAACCGGCCCAGTTTATCAAGATTATTGCAAACAAACAAACGCCGAAGGTGTCGTTTTCCCGGAAGGGTAAGGATGGGAGCTTCGGCACGAACGTCACAAAGTGAGGGGAAGGAGAGGACCACCGTGGTGTCCTTCAGGACTTCACATGGCGGTTCTGGTACTGAGTTCACAGTGAACAGCAGAGGAGGCTGGGAAACATCCACCCGAGCAGGCCATAGCAGGGTTCACATGAAGGTCTCAGCACAGTATTCGGGTCTCACAGTATTTGGTCCGCAGGTGTTCTTCACCTCAGGGCCGGTCGGGGTTGATTTTGAGAGACAGCAGGCTGTCGTCACCGCTCTCCTCCACCGGCTGCCGACACAGAGAGTCCTGATCTGTAAAACCCACAGGAAACAGCATCAGTCACATTCACCACGCCACCTGGCTGGAAAGTACTTCTGTTTTAACCGTAAGAGTTTAGGTGGATGGAAAGTAAGGACCTTTCCCTAAGAAGTAGCAGTACTACGCCACGAAAATACTCCACTGACGGTTGAGGTTCGGGTTCAGTCAAAACACCCTCCCTCCTAAATAATCCCGCTTTGCTTCAAAAGCTCCTCAAACCAAAGGCGTAGCGGTAAAGTCCCGTCTGCTCGCGGTCCTGGAAGCTTCCTCCACCCACTGAGCCTTTGTCAGGACACGTCTCATGTCAGACCCGGCAGGTGCTTCCATGGTAACCCGGGCAGACAGAAGACGCGGAACTTTATAAAATGCACTTTTGAACACTTAAAATCAGATTTGGGGACAAAGCAGACCAGTAACTAGTAGCTACAGCAGTCATACAGAGGAAGAGGCGTTGAAATAAAGTCATGACAGTCGGGTCTTAAATGTAGTTATGCATCACACGGAGGGAGTCACTCCACTTCAGTAAAAGTTCCCAGCTTTGAAGAAAGTGAGAAGTGAGACCTTCTGTCTGAGGGTCGGATCACGTTCCTGGTCCAACCCCCCCGACGGGGGTCTGATCTACACATGCAGGAAGGGGCCGGAGCAGGAGGCTGCTCCTCAGCTCGCACACAAACCAAACACCCACTTTCTCATTCCGGCCACATACTTTGCACTTCCGGGTCTCTTCTCCAGAAGGAGGCACCGTGGACCCTCCCGGCCACGGCTATCACGAGTCCCACCATCCCGACCGCCAAGAGGATGATCACTGGGAAAAGAAGAAACCCTCGGGTTACCAAAGACCGATCAACAATTGCTCAATAACGCGGGGAGAGTAAGACGTCTTCTACCGGTGGCGTTGCTGGTCCCGGGCTGCGGCGGCGGCGGTGGCGGCGGCGTGGCAGGTCGTGGGTCGGCCGCCGTGATGCCCTGGGTCCGGACCCCCCCCTGTGGATGGTCGGGTCCCGGCAGTGTGCTGAGGGGCCTGTGGGTGGTGGGGGGCAGCCTGACGTCACCGTTCAGATCCGGGTTACAGACGTTGTCCGCGGTGCTGTTCCCGGGAACTTTCACACCAGATTTACATCTTGGGAGCAGCAGGAACAAAAAACTGTCAGTCCTGGGAATCTGAGAAAGAAGATCCAGGAGCTACTAGAAGACAGCGCTGGACTTACTCTTTCCACCTGTTGCAGCGGGAGTTGGGATGCTGGCTGAAAAATCCTGGCTTGCACTTTGAACATCCTGGAAAAAGAAGAGTTCCCTTGGAGGTTTCTGACATGAACGTGAATAATCTGCCGACTGGTGCGATCCAGCTTTACCTCCCTGCGAGAGCCCGAACCCGGCGCCGCACTTGCAGGTGGAAGAATCGTCCTCAATGCTGTAGAAATTCTCTCGGCACAAGCACTCTGTGTTGGACACTTTGGTGCACGCCCGGGAGACCATGCTGCCCAAGTCTACGGCAGCAAAAGCACAAACTCAGTCATACAAATTTTTTGAGTTTAAAAAATCATATTCATCTTCAGCACCTTCATTTGTCCATCACAGATCCCCACCCACACACACACACACACACAGATGTGTGTGTCAATGCTTTCCTGCCATCCGGTACTCACCTTCAGCGCACTTGGTGCAGCGTTTGCACTGCTTTGAGGGGTTTTCATGGGGTTGGTAGTATCCTTCAGGACAGGGGGCGCAGCCTCCTCCGTTCGTCACCAGCTCACCTTCAATCAGTCACATCGACACACACCAGACTCCAGCATCAATATGTTAAAGGGTTTGCGGCAAAACCACTGAAAAAAAATGAAGGTTTACCTTTTGGGCAAGTAAAGACACCCAGAACAGCTGGGAGTTTACACACTGAGAGGGTGAAGAGGAGCAGGCCGAGGAAGACCATGTTGATTCGGCGGTGACTGAAGCAGCTGTGTGTTTCTCCTGCTAATCAAGAGCCACAACTGAGAGGCGTAAACCCTCCATGCTTGAAACCACAGGAGTGACGTCATCATGCGAATCAAACCGTGTCAAACCTCCAACCTTCAGATTTGAGGGATGCCTGCTTCCCCAACTGAGATGCAACAACCCCTAATTTAAAAGCACTATTAAAAACGTACAAAACTAATAGGAACAATTTTACATAATACGCAAATCGAACCTAAGAGTCTCATACCGGATTAGTCGAGGCCCAGGTTGACAACAAACGCCATTGGTTCCGATAACCTACAGGGTACCGGTGGAAATTAGGCTACTGAGGGTGGAAGAGCGAGAGGAGTGTCTCTGAATATTGAGATGAGATGATGAGATGAGAACAACTTTATTAATCCCGAAGGAAATTGTTGTGCCAGAGTTTCAAGTAAAAACACAACAGTCATAGATAATAGTGGAAAGGAGGAAGAATAAGAAATATAATGAAATATAGATTGTCTTAGCTGTTAGCAGTAACTACAAAGATTGAAGATTCCCTGCGGCTGAGGGAAGAGGAATTAAAAAGTCTTGCGACGATGTATTGCGACGATGACAAGAAAAGGTCGAGAGTTGGTTGACTCGATGCAGAGAAGGAATGTGGATATACTGTGTGTCCAGGAGACCAGGTGGAAAGGCAGGAAGGCGAGAAGCGTAGGAGCAGGTTTGAAGTTGTAATATCATGGTAGTGACAGGAAGAGAAATGGAGTAGGAGTTATCTTGAAGGTGGAGTTTGTGAGGAATGTTCTGGAGGTGAAAATTATGTCGGATAGACTTCTGAGTCTGAAACTGGAAATTGAAGGTGTGATGCTCAGTGTTGTTAGTGGCTATGCCCCGCAGGTGGGATGTGAGTTAGTGGAGAAGAAGTTCTTGAATGAATTAGATAAAGTGATGCAGAATATCCTCAGAGATGAGAAGGTAGTAATTGGTGAAGAATTCAGTGGGCATGTTGGTGCAGGAAATAGAGGTGCGGAGGAATTGATGGACAGGTTTGGTATCCAGGATGGGAATGCAGAGGGACAGATGTTGGTAGACTAGAAAAAGGATGGATATGGCGGGAGTGAATACTTCTCCAGAAAAGACAAGAACATAGAATAACTTATAAGGGTGGAGGTAGGAGCACGCAGGTAGACTACATCTTGTAGAGACAAGGTGATCTGAAGTTTGCAGCCAGTCAGCATAGGATGGTGGTTTACAGGATGACTCTGGTGACAAGGAAGATTAAGAAGGCAAAGGCAGAAGAGAGGACAAAGAGGTGGAAGCTGCAAAGGGATAAGTGGTGTATGAGACTCCATCAAGGATCAGCTCTGACCCCCTTCTTGTTTGCAGTGGTGATGGACAGGCTGACAGATGAGGTTAGACGGGAATGAGGTTTGCATGATGACATTGTGATCTGTAGTGAGAGCAGAGAACAGGTGGAGGAAAATCTTGAGAGGTGGAGGTATGCTCTGGAAAGGAGAGGAATGAAGGATAGCAAGACTGAGTAAGTATGTGTGAATGAGAGGAACCGGGTGGAAAGGTGAGGCTACAGGAAGCGGAGATCAAGAAGTTGGAGGATTTCTGGTACTTGAGGTCAACAGTCCAGAGCAATGGACAGTGTGGAAAACAGGTGAAGAGACGGGTTCAAGCAGGTTGGAATGGGTGGAGAAAAGTGTCAGGGGTACTTTGTGATAGAAGACTATCAGTAAGAATGAAAGGAAAGCTGGACAAGACAGTGGTGAGACCAGTGACGCCATATGGCCTTGAAACAGTTACAATGACCAAAAGACAGGAAGCAGAGCTGGAGGCCGCAGAGATGAAGATGATAAGGTTCTCTTTGGGAGTGACCAGGATGGATAGGATCAGGAATGAGTCTATCAGAGGAACAGCACATGTTAGATGTTTTGGAGAGAAGGTCAGAGAAGCCAGACTGAGATGGTTCGGTCATGTACAGAGGAGGGATAGTGAATATATTGGTAGACGGATGCTGGAAATGGAGCTGCCAGGCAGGAAGTCTAGAGGAAGACCAAGGATATGAAGGCAGTTGGTGTGAGAGAGGAGGATACAGAGAATGATTAGATGGAGAAGGTTGATTCGCTGTTGACACCCCTGAAAGGGAAAAGCAGAAAATGCACGTAACCACGATTCCAACAACTTATGATACTAATCGTCACTAAATTTCCAAATCTTGCAGTCCTTACAAATGTTTCTGTATTTTAGCTTTGGATTTGTTTCCCCAAGTAACGAGTGAGGAAGTGATAAATTTCCAACTTTTTGCTTGTCCTTGTCTGAGCCCTGGTCACAAATGCAAGCACTGCCCTGGCAGCAAGATGCCTTTTAGCAAAATACATTCTCATCTCATCTCAACATCACATTAGCGTGTTTATCATTATTACTACAACTATTTATCACGGTTTCCGTCCCCGGCGGCTCTGCGGTGACCGGAGACGGAAAGTCTGCAGCTTCATGTTGTTTCCAAGTAAAAAGGTGACACATTACACATCAGCATATGGGTTTTCAGCGCAGCTAGAAACAACCACGGATTCTTGATTAATTTGCAAGATACAACCACACGCATGTGTGTGTGTGTGTGTGTGTATGTGTGAATACGTCTGCACATGCATGCACAGGCTTGTGGGCCTCCGCTCTCAAGCTCAACAATAGCATGCTAAAGGACAAGGAGTGCAAAGGTTACAGAGTCTATGTGTTCTTAAACATCCAGAGCAAGCAAGGTGGGCAATGATCTTTAAAAACGTACCACATTTTAATTAAACGGGAGTGTGGTTCTCTCCAGTAATTCGGTAGTTTAGAGCAGCGAGGTACAGGGGCTGGTGTTCCCATTAAACAACACCACGTATACATATGTTCCCTTTTAGATGGTTTTATTGTCGGGATCACGCTGTGCGTCCAGATGAGTTGGACTGTGTCTGGTCAGAATCTCCCACCGACAACCCACCGACAAACAAGAACTGAATGGTATCATTTCAACAACAGTTAAATACACAGAAACAAAGTGGGCTTTCTAACATTAATAATAATAATACTAATAATAATGCATTCTCAGACGGTGCACAACGCAGCGTCTCTCCAAGCTGGTTCCCCAGGCCCAGATAAATACACAGGGTTGCATCTGGAAGGGCACCTGGTGCAAAAAACAAAATATGCGAATCAAACGGATGGCTCTCTTACTGGATGGGTGGAGCTTAACAGCGGCCACAGTTACATACATACATCTTTACGTATATTTATCCACAGGGTACCTGTGGAAATTGGGCTACTTAGGGTGGAAAAAGATGAGGAGGAAGACAGGTTCAGAAGCAGAGGGAGAAGAGGAAAGGCAAACGTCTGGATGTTGGAATGACGACAAAAAAAGGTAGAGTTGGTTGCCATGATGCAGAGAAGGAGGGTGGATATATTGTGTGTCCAGGAGATCAGGTGGAAAGGTAGGAAGATGCCTGAGGAATGGAGAAGAAGTGTCACGGTGCCCATTTCTAGGAACAAAGTCTACGTGCAGAAACGCTGTAACTTTACCAATGAGCTGGAAGAGCAAATAACAAAAGCAGGAAATCCCGGGTGTGTTCCATCTCCCATCCAGGTGACTGGACTTTAAAACTCTGATTTTCCATAACTCTGAGTTCACTGTAAACAGACTGTGGATTAAATGGCTGCAACAGTGGGTTTCTCAAATTATTATTCTTCTCAAGATCCTTCTCAGACGTGGTTAGAATAAACTATTCTGAGTCTGTCACTTCACTTCTCGCAAGGGCAAAACAAGACCAAGGGTTCTATTGGAAGCAAGTGATTCTGTTATTTTAACATTCATCATTCAACCATAGCAGAATCTGAATTAGACTTTTCTTATATGCAGTTCTGCAGCTTTCAGTAAGATAAAATGACAGCAAAAGGAAAACAATAAAATAAGCCATGGCAGAATTAAAAGGATACTTTTTAAGAGTAAATGTAAAAGTAGTTATTGTTTTTCAACCGTCAGCAAATGCAGTTCAGAAATGAGCCATATTTCTGTCCTCGTCATGCCATTTTTTTTAGGGAAAAATTGGCCATCGACTCTATTTTATCTATCCTGTATTACTTTGGTACTTTACGTTCGTAGTCATGGTTTTTAGCTTGAGGGTAAGTGAGATGAGACTTGTTAAAGATAAGACAAGATAATATTTTTTTGCTCCCCATGGAGGAAATTTGGGTGTGGCAGCAGCACAGGGCAGAGGACAGGTAACAAAAGACATTAAAAAAAGATATTACAGCTACATGTCCGATATTTTTTTCATACTCTTGTGCACTCCTTATCTTTCACTTGTTATTTAAGACACTTTGTAGTTTATTTGTATTTCTTATTCTCCCTTTTTCTCTTATTTTTTACTGTTTATAGAATTTCCTACTATTATTTATTATTTTTATATTTTTCTTGTAACTCTGGCACAACAATTTCCTTCGGGATAAATAAAGTTGTTCTTATTCTTATTCTTAAACAGTAGCAATAAAAATATAAATAGAGACATTAAAAAAGACAGACAACTACTGTGGAGGGATAAAAGTGCAAGTGGCTTCCTTTTCTCTTTGCCTTCATCCAGTTACAAGTTTTACTTGTGATTTTTGAACAATGCTGTACTAAACACAGCTTTAACCCTACCATATAAGAGTTCATGAAGTTACGTAAGGCACTACCTCGACAAGTTGTATTCCTGAAGAAAAATATAATAGAAAGAAAATGGAGCAACTCTTTTATTAGAAATAATATATACATTTAAATTATTTTTTTTTTGTTCGTTCTTTTTTTTTTTCCTCATGCGAAAAAGTAAAAGGCTTCTGGGCTAAAGCTCAAAAATGGATTAAAGACAAATGTCCATCATCACCAGTTTCTTTCTCAAGAGATGATATAACATTTGGTTTACTTTTAGGCAACAAAAGAGATGAACTCTGTGTCAATGTTATTTTAGGTCTGGCAAAAATTTTTACCCCAATTTTACATTCTTTAAAAACGATTTTTGAATTATATAATAAAAATCCTTAAAACTCATGGAGAAATCCGAATAACCAAAAATTATTCAGTTTTATGACTGATATTCCTTTAGATCCACCGAGTTAAATACGTATAACATTGCCATTTTTTTCTTCTTTTTATTTTTTCTTCTTTTTATTTTTATTTTATTGTTATTATAATTCATTTTATCATTTTAATTTCTTTTTTTTCCCCTTATTCCTAGACGCAAACAATTCTTATAGGCCTTGAATCTTGTTTACTCTTACAGTCAATTGATTGCAATCAAAATGAATGTCCTTATGTGTCCTCATGCCGGTTAATATTATTGACATTCGATTCTATAGCCATGTTTGTTTATTCATTTGTTTTGTTTATTTATACTATATATGTTCAATAAAAAATGTGAAGAAAAAAAAATTAAAGTTTTACCTGTGATTTTATCTTGTGATTCTAGGAGAGCTCAGACCCAGCTGAGGGCGCACCACATCTGAAAGCGCTTTTTGGAGGTCGAAGAAGAAGAAGAAGCAGGAGAAGAAGAAGAAGAAGAAGAGCTTCACGACAGGGAATCCTGTCGTACGACATGTCGAAAACAAGCAGGCTGAAAGTGAAACCGATTGCGGCAGAGCGGAGCGGGGCTGGATGTTGAGTAGAAGTTGTGAAAGAAGACAAACCGCGTCTGTTGGCGTGTGTTCCTCCAAAGAAGAACCGTCCGGGTGTTTGTTTCCTCCGGGAGTGTCCGCTCCGCCGCAGCCCCGCAGTCCCCACTCTCCAGACGGACTCCTCCGGCCGGTTACCCGGGGTTCCCCCTCTGTGAATCCAGGAGAAGCACACATTGTATCCCGTCTCCGCGGGTTTGTGTTCGGGTCGAGCTCCGCGTCAGAAGCGATGCTGGTCACGGTTTTCTGCGCCCCCAGGGACCGCCCGGAGACCACCTTCGCCCTCCAAGTGTCCCCGGAGTTGGAACTTAGAGACTTTGTGGCACTTTGTGAACTCGAATCGGGAATCCCGGCCGGTGAAATCCAGGTAAGACTCCCCGCCGGACCGAGCGGATGTAGCCACCGAGCTAGCGGAGCTAACAGCTAGTTACCTAGCCTGCTAGCTAGCATGAATCAGACGTGTGCTGTTTTGGCTGATCGGCTATTGCAACATCAGATAAGTTCACTCTTCGACGGTTACGAGCGAGTCTTTCGAGATTTAAAGGTTAGCCGACTTACGATAAATATCACATTACCTAAACTAAACTGCTACACCGACAGCCCGAAGTAAAGTAAAGTCCCGATGTTGTTGTTGTTGTTGTCGGCGGTGAACCAGATCCAGAACGTTCAAAAGAAAGTACATTATCCTTTCAGCATGAACATCTGAGTTTAGTCATTTTGATTCACTAGTGGATTTTAGAAACGCTATCCACGTGTGTGTGCGTGTGTGTGTGTGTGTGTGTGTGTGTGTGTGTGTGTGTGTGTGTGTGTGTGTGTTTGCCCCCCCCCCCCCTACTCGGTGTAACATGAACATGTTTTCCTGGCCTGGCTGTCAGAGCCTCCTGGACTCTGGAGCCTTAGTAGAACTTCTCCACAAACTCCCTCTGCTTTCACTGCTCACTGGAGAAAAGGAGCAAATAGATGTTTCAATACCAATACGTGGTTTGCACTGTAGGGACTTTAACTAAATACTTACGTAATTACTGGTAATGACAATAATGTTAATGCAGAAATATGGAGGCCTTTCGGATGAGGGGTGAGACGTCTTCAAGGGAAGAAAATCAAGTCCAGCTGGTACGATAAGAAGATTTTGACCAGATGTGACCATGACCTGCATGACGGAGACTCTCCACGGATAACATTAGTCCAAAGTGTAAAGCTAAAAACAAAACAGAAGAGCTGTTCAGATATGACATTGATTTATGATGAAGCAGCATTTGGTTCAGACAATAGGGCGAGTCTAGGTCAAAGATCAGTTTTATAGAAATGTTGAAAACCCATATACATTGACATCATGTATGAATTTACTACAGAGTTAATGACTGGACTCCGCTACATTGAAAAGTGTGTTTGTGGTAATATTAGCATACTGTCTTGAAGTATTGACTCTTCTACCTGCTTCATGTTGTCCTGTGAGGAAACTGAAAGTAATGGTGTGAAAATAAAAGTACATTAAAATGACACTGAACACACACCCTGTCAGAAATCTGATCAGACAAAGTCTAACATGATGTTTGAAAATGCACCATGTAATACTTTTTTTCCGTGTATTTGTCCATATTCAGATTATATATGTAGAACAGCCACTTAAAGACCCCACCCGTGCCTTGGGGACCTATGGAGTAAAGGATGGCGATGTTGTGATTCTGCGGCAGGCTGACAGGAGGCCACCTCCAGCCCAGCCCGCCTTCCCAGGTAACAATGACATTGTAGAAAACAGTTTACAGTCTCATTAAGTTGTATTAACAGATACTTGGAAAGTTTCTCTTATACTTCCTTCATTAAGCAAAGTGATGGTTTGGAGTATAAGTGGAGTCAGATTTGACTTCAGAGCAAAACAAAGCTCTGCTAATAAACTTACACAGATTCCTGCCTCGACGTCAGACGGACTCAATGAGGCTCTGCTGTACGCCAATAATTTGATATAACGTTTCTATAATAATTATGCTAATGTATCTGGGCGAAGCGACCAGAAAGGACGTCGGGGCACAAGGGCTCTTCCTGTGCCCAGACAGCAAGGCGCCCCCGGTCAGAGCAAACTAGTTTACCGGCCCCGTCGCTCCATGTCTGGCATTACTGAGGTCCATGGGGCTTTAGAAGACGCTGCACTTTGTGTTTCTCTCGAGCTCATTAACATCCAAGTGTTCTGAGGAAGGTCAGAGCCAAGCGCCCCCCCCCCCCCCTCTTTTTTTTTTTCCTACATCAGATGCATTTGGTCCAATCAGCATCTGCTTCACACCATCTCCCCATGTTGTCTTAGTTCGGCTTGAAGGAAGGACAATGGTCTCCAAAAATGACTCCTTCTCATGGACATGTAAAAAGCGCTCGCCGTGAACCGTGAAGACAAAGCAGACAGACTGGTCACCAGAAAGGAGGGCTGGGTTTGCTGAGGTGTTGGTGGTCCACAGCAGACAGGAAGCAGCCTGTGAACGGGATCCTGGTGACTGACAGATGGCCGCTGGCGGGGAACGTGACTGTTCTCCCAATGTTCCTGAGAAGAGAAATGTCCCCAGATTTGTCCCCAGATGAAGATTTTCTTTGAAGGAAATCTTTCTGACCTTGTTTAGTAGCTGGCGGGTTTTTCATTTCCAGAGGAGGCAGGAGTAATGGTCTGTGCATTTGGGTTTCTGTTTAACCAGCACAGCACCAGGCTGAAAAGTACAACTCATCCAGAAGGTGAACCCCCTTCGGTCTGAAGGACCTTTCCCAGCTGCTTCTCTTGGTTCTGACTAAAGTGCAAAGTCTACAGCTTTGCGCCAAACAAGATGTTGCTTCCATCTTCGTCAAGGTCTTTGAAGGAAGCGGTCTGACGCTCATGTTTTCGGGATCTTCCAGATCTTGGTGTTTGTCAGTTGATCCTCCTCGTGTCTTCACCAGGTTTGCCCCACATTGACTTTCGCTCCATTGCGGTCCCGGGCTCCTCTTCTTCGGCCAGTCAGCGGAGTGCCGTAAAGACCCTTGAGCAGGCCGCCGCCCCCACCCCGCCGCCCCCACGCCCCGCACAACCTTCTACATCCATGGCCTTCCGTGGCCCCTCTCCTCAGGGGCTGGACGACCCCGCCTTACTCCAGCAGATGCTGCTCTCAAACCCACATGAGCTATCGCTGCTCAAAGAGCGGAACCCACCGCTTGCCGAGGCCCTGCTAAGTGGCGACCTAGGTGAGTAAACAAAACTGCATCGGCTGTAATCCAACCGCCTGTCGTACTTCCCTTGGAGTACCTGAGAGCTCACCCTCCTGTACCCGTGTCCCCAGAGCGTTTCAAGAAGGTTCTGCTGGAGCAGCAGCAGGATCGTGCCAAGAGGGAGCAGGAGAGAATCAGGCTTCTGACCGCCGATCCCTTTGATTTAGAGGCCCAGGCAAAGATCGAGGAAGACATCAGGTATGATCTGAAGGTTTCTACCAGACCTGGTCTTCATCAAACTGTTGTGTGGAAGTTGTTGGATTGTAATCCAAGGCCAGTGCCCTGCTCCACAGCACTGGGCAGCCTTGAGTCACTAATACCAGCCTGGGATGTGGCTCATACATGAGACCGCTAAGACTAGGAGTAGGAAGTTGGGTTCTGAACCGCAGCCAGGTGCAGGCATCCCCCCTCAACAGAAACCAGCACTTACTGAGTACCACCCGGAGCCAACAGCAGTCCTGACATTCCCCGAACAATAGCCTCAGCAGGGCACGGCGCTGTTTTCTTGTCCGGTATCTATGACAACCTGCCATGTGTTTCGGACCTGCGTTCATGTCCGTCGGACCGTGGCCGGGCGCTTCCGCCGGGGCTCACGTGACCCGTGCTCAGACGCCGAGGTTGACACGTTCGCTTTTACCACCAACAGCACGTTAAGTGTGTTTTCTTATGTTTGAGCTTGAATTGTCCCCGAACACGGACACGTCGAGCTGGGAAAGGGAACAGTTTCTGCTAGAATATGACGCCCAGGTCGCAATCCCAGTAAACACAGAGGACCGGCGCTCCGTCTTTGAACAAACAGGTCCTCGTAGCAGGGACGTTCTGTCTTTTAAAACTATGTTTGTGACGTAGCCAAATGAATCTTTCAAGCCACCCCCCCCCCCCCCCCCATCTCCGTTGTTATGTTTGTGCCTTCTCAACCCCCTCAAGGACAGACGGGACTGACTTCTTAACACGCTGAGTGGCTAATGTGAATGCTCTCCCCTTGGATGTGTCAATGTTCCAGGCAGCACAATGTGGAGGAGAACATGACCATTGCAATGGAGGAGGC
Organism: Fistularia commersonii; assembly: GCF_037954325.1. Classification (NCBI taxonomy): domain Eukaryota; kingdom Metazoa; phylum Chordata; class Actinopteri; order Syngnathiformes; family Fistulariidae; genus Fistularia; species Fistularia commersonii. The sequence continues at coordinate 8,140,792 of NC_141290.1, forward strand.
CCCGGAGAGCTTTGGACAGGTGGTTATGCTCTACATTAACTGCAGAGTCAATGGACACCCCGTGAAAGCTTTTGTTGATTCAGGTAATGAGCACGGCCGCTCACCGCACTTGCGGTAGATGCCTGTCTGTCTTTCTTGTGTCTTCTTTTGGGCTGAGAACAGCTGCAGCAGTGTTGGTTTGCTCTCCACGGCATGACTTGGGTTCGATGGCAGCTGCAGCAGTAGCCGCTTTGGCTGCACGCAAACATGAAGTGAACGACCCTCTGCCTTCGGCCTTTTACCGTGATTTAAATCTGAGTATCCACATTGGGATGTAGCCTCTCTCAACACTCCTGAAAATAATCCTGCAGAAATTTGAATTAGTTCTATTCTGTATTGAACGTCTGGAGTGATTTATAGCCACAGCCAGGGCTTCCTCCTTCGGCGGGCGAGCCTCCAGCTGTTCACTCCTGCAGGGGTTCTATGTACAGTGCAGTGACTCTACCTTGTGTGTTTGTAGGAGCCCAGATGACCATCATGAGCCAGGCCTGCGCCGAGCGTTGCAACATCATGCGCCTGGTGGACCGGCGCTGGGCCGGGATCGCCAAGGGGGTGGGCACCCAGAAGATCATCGGCAGAGTTCATCTGGGTGGGTGTCGTGTTTTCCTGCTGTGTTTCAAACAAATGCGCCCCGTAAGTAATACTTTCCATGGAACAGGAGGCGCTGAGCAGGACCTCCTGTCTTTTAAGGAGGAAGATTAAAAAAGACGAACGGACCGAACCTTCATTTGTTGACAGCAGATGTGTGCCAATGACCATGTGACTTCCTGCTGTGTTTTAGCTCAGGTCCAGATAGAGGGCGACTTCCTACCTTGTTCTTTCTCCATCCTGGAGGACCAGCCAATGGACATGCTGCTTGGCCTGGACATGCTGAAGAGACACCAGGTGTTGGTCCACTCCCAGTATGAGGTCCAGCCCTGGACAGCCTGTGGGTTAAAGGTCCCGTCTTTTTCTTTCAGTGCTCGATTGACCTGAAGAAGAGCGTGCTTCTGATCGGCACCACGGGCTCAGAGACCCGTTTCCTGTCTGAGGCGGAGCTGCCGGAGTGTGCTCGGCTGGCCTACGGAGCGGAGGGCCGTGAAGATCCCCGTCCGGAGGAGATCGCTGACAGAGAGCTTGCAGAGGCACTTCAGAGGTCCATACAGGAGAGCGGTAAAGAACAGCATCTCACCTCTGCACTCCAGCCTGCTTCTCATCAGGCTTTTTTTCAGTTAGTTAGAAACACAGTTGCATGACATCTAAAGTCTCTCAATGCCATCTATGCTGTCATCCGATTTGAATCCCATCACCACCCCCTGTCATCGATACAGCAACTCTTATCATGCTTGAGAGTCCAGAGAATGAAGCAGGATGAGATGTTAGCTCCGAACCTGACTTCCAGGCTTAAAGGGAAACACATACACGGACCTGTAGTTTCCATGTGACGGTCACTGAGCCAGAGCTGCTGCTGCTGCTGCTGCTGCTGCAGCCCACAAAGGCCACCTGACGCTCAGACAGAAGTTCCTTCTGGTTGGGGTCACCTTGCATCATCCATCCATCCATCCAAGAAAATAAAGTTGGTATTTGAACCTGGAGATGCTCACTGACAGCTGGACCCAAAATGCTCTCCACCACACGCGTCTATTGGTCAAAAGCCACCATCTTCAGAGCACTTATGAAGGGACAGTTTCCTTATTATTACGAAGAAGCTTTTTGTGAAAGGAAAGGTGGACAAGACAGTGGTTGAGACCAGCGATGCTGTATGGACTAGAAACAGTAACAATGAGGAAAGGTCAGAGATGAACATGTTGAGGTTCTCTTTGGGAGTGACCAGGATGGATAGGATCAGGAATGAAGCTATCAGAGGAACAGCACATGTTAGATGTTTTGGAGAGAAGGTCAGAGAAGCCAGACTGAGATGGTTGGGTCATGTATAGAGGAGAGCTGGAGAATATATTGGTAGACGGATGCTGGAACTGGAGCTGCCAGGCAGGAAGTCTAGACGAAGGAGGTCCAAAGAGAAGATTTAAGGATGGAGTGAGAGAGGATATGAAGGTAGTGTTAGAGAGGAGGATACAGAGAATAAGGTTAGACGGAGAAGGTTGATTCGCTGTGGCGACCCCTGAAGTGTAAAGCTGAAAGAAGAAGATGAAGAAGCTCTTTCATTCTTAAGTTCCTAAGTTCAAGACACCGACTGTTGTTTTCATATTTATGATCTCTGTGAGCCATAAAACTGCACTTGACATGTTTGGTATTCATGTTTTTCACACACACACACACACACAAGCTACAAGAGTTGACACCCAGTAGTAATGCTCGGCTGATGTCCCCAGATGTTAGGAACTCTGTATGGTTTTCAAAAGTGTTTCCCTTTACGCTCCTCTGGGATGAAGGAGGAGCTGCTAAACGCGCCTGTGGCTGCAGAGGTCAGCCGACAGCTCAAACCCTAGAATCCGTTCCTCTCTAAGATAAAGCCTCCTCGGGCTGACAGCTCAACCGATCTGGATTGATTTTCATTGAATGGTCTTGAGACATGACTTGGGCGAAGCTTCCTCACCCTCAGCGGCAGGTCACATGATCAGACTATGACCTCGGTTAGGTCAAAGTTCGAGTGAGATAGCACTTTGCTCACTCGTGCGTGTGAAGCAGGGCGATTTGGTGCATGCTCTGTGTGTGACCGCTAACTCTCTCCGTCCCTTTGCATGACGTGTGTGTGTGTGGTGTGTGCTCTAACCTCTGAGCAGGACAGCACTGATGCATTTGGAGCAGCTGGAGAGGGCCCGACCAAACAGGTACTGCAAACCCACAGGTCCATCGCCAGTGCTAAGTCCATTGCTTTGAACACATTTATTTGGCTGCTGGATTTCTTACGTTTGTGTTATTGTTAGTTAACTGGTAAAGTAGGTGAAGCCGTTAGCCTTGCATGTGTCAGGAAGCATCTCTGTTTTCATAGAAAGTGTGTTTTGACGTACCTGGCAAGATAAAACGGAAATGCTTATCGTCCAAAACAAAATGTTCCCAAATGGTTGTTCCAACCTGCAGGAGTTTAATTGTGAAATATATCTCTCTTACAATAGACACTGCAGACGGACAAACTACCTCACCACAGCCACCACCATTTACATTACCCAGAACCTTAGACCAAATGTCCTCACCCACCTCTCCTTCCCAAAGCCCCTCCTCTGGCCAGCTCCAGAACCCAACCCTGGATCCATCACAGTCCGCCCCCGCTGCCGTGGGGGCTTCAGCACCAGGGCGGTGCCAGGACCAGCGGGGCTCCCGGAAGCTTCCTCTGCCCGCATCCCCAACAGGGGATGCTAGCTCTCCACCAAACCAGGTCCAGACAACTCCTCTGTCAGACTCTCGCAGCTCCAAAGTAACCACCGCGTCAGCAGACGTCCCGCCTCCATGCATCCCCGCCGGAGACGCAGCTCCGGCCCTCCGACACCGAGGGGGCGAGGAAGCCTCCGGAGCAGCGGAAGACCGCCCGGACACTTCCGAGGCCGCGAGGAGCCTCCTGCCCCCCCGCCCGGAGGAGCTTTGCCCCGCTCAGCCGATGGAGCAGGAGGCGACGGGCTGGAGCCCGGCCATCCACGCCCCAGCCTGCCCCGGCACTCCGGACTCGGTGGACATGGACTCCTCGGCCACGGCCGAGGGCGAGATGGACCAGCCCGAAGGAGAGCGTTGCTCAAGCTCCGACAGCATCCCCTCCCTGGCGACCGCTCTGATGGAGCTCCACGAGCTGCTGCTTTCCAACAACCGAGCTCAGTCTCACAGCGGCAGCACCTCCTGCTCCCCCTCACATCCCCCCGGGCAGGAGGCGGGGGGGGGGTGCGTCACCCGGGCCGAGCACCCCGACACCCGCGGGCAGATGTCCGGCCATCTCAGGCGACGCCGAAGCCACCGGCGCAGTCCCTCCATCTGAGGGACCATCTGGGTGTCTCGCGCCGGAACTTGCAGGCCTCAGGGAAGCGGAGTTTGCGGGGGGGCGAGGCTCGCCGCAGTGTCCGGAGAGCTCCGGAGAGGAGAGGGCAAGCCTGAGGTCTTCACCGTGCGAGTCAGAGGTTCCTCCTGACCCCCCAGGGGACTCGGATATCAGAGAGCCTCCCGAGGAGAGGCGTGTCCGGGAGGCCGCCGGTGGAAGGATCTCCGGCACAAACCGTCCGGACTCGCCGAACCTCCAGACTAACCGCATCTCCGTCAGCCCCCCGGCGGAAGGGTCGCCCGAGGGAGTCGCAGGTCCCGCGACCCCCGGGGCGCCGGGTCCTCCGCTACTCACCCCTGAGCCGTTTCCAGCCGAGCACATCCGGAGGATCCAGGCGGCGGGGTTCTCTGCCCGGGAGGCTGCCGAGGCCCTGGAGCAGGCCAACGGGGTGGTGGAGCTGGCTCTGCTGGCGCTGCTGGCCCGCAGCATCACTGTGCCCACCTAGAACCTCCGCCAGCAGAGCTTCTTCCCCACCTTCTCCCTGATCCAAAGGTCTCGGCGGGGAGCACAGGGGAGTCTTTGACCATATCCGGGAACAGAAGGTCCGCTCCGGATCCCGCAGGTTGGCCAGGTGTGTTTTGCATGCAGGTGTTTTGGCTTTAACCATCTTTTGGTTTTGGGGTTCTGTAATGTGGATGGACTCGGTTTGTTTTGTCCTCCTGGGTGCCAACGTCGGCTGAGACGAGGCGGATCGTTGACCCTTTTAATAGAATCTCTCTTTCGTTTTGTCACCGAGTCGCTCCGGCCTTTATGTTGTCGATCATCATTTCTAAAAATCAGGAGCAGCGTCACAGATGCGAACCATCGGCGGAACTCCTGAGCTTCCGCTTACCTGGGTGAGAACTACCACTGGCTGCCTCCAGGAACATAATGAGACTGTGGTTGAGTTTGATATTTAGATGTAAATCCAGAAGATCATGGAAGCGCGGAATGGCATCGGCGACGGTGTGTTTTCTCCCCCCGCTGAGGGAAATCTCTGCCTTACACATCTTCTCAGTGCGTGAGGGTCATCGTCCGACGGGGGGATCATCTGACACGGTTTCCAACGCAGTCTTCTGCTAGAAGCGGGTTCTTGTCCGCTCACGTCCGTCGGTCCAGCAGATATCAAGGGTCTCGGTGGGCTCCTGCTCCTCCTCCTCTGACAGACTCCTTTCCTTAGATTTTTGTTGTACCAACTTTTAAATGACAAATAAAACTGACCTAGTATTTGTACTCTGCGTGAGAGCTTTTCTCTTCAAATGACCGCATCTCGTTCTTTGACCTGAGAAGAAAAAGCTGCCAGAGAGACATCTGGGCCTTTTCTCTCTCTCTCTGTGGATTCCAGAAGACTCTGGAAAGTCCCAAGTGCACTAAAGACGGACCTGGGGTACGGAGGGTGACGGTTGGGTCTCAGAAAGTCTAAATGAATATGAAAAAAATGGTTCCTGAAGTCGGTCTCCTGCTGCTGCCGCTGCTTGAGAATTGGCCCAAAGATCTCCAGCAAACCCCCTAAATGGGAGTCATGGAGTTTATCTCCTGCAGAAAGAAGACAACCAGAAACAACTGATGTCTAACGTTCAGGCCACTGGTCTTGGTAGAGGACCGGCAGGTGAGTCTCCTCAGGTCCTGGCCGTAGTTTGTCAAGCACAGCTGCTTCCTGTTGGGTGATTAGACCCTGAAGAAGCCGACCACCTCCAGCTGCTCGCTCTGCCCAGCCGTGTCCTGGACCTGGTGGTGCTCAGACACTGTCCATCATGGCTCAACCTGACAGGGATGAAATTGACAGCATTGAAAAGCTTCATTCCCTGTTGAGAAAGAACAAACCGGCAGATGCTCTTCAGGGTCCACAGGAAGGGGAACTTTGTGCTGAGGAAGCGATCAGTCCAGAGGACACTGGAAGAGACTCTCCCACGTAAGAACCTCATTGTTCACCTTGCGATAGAAACAGGTGGACTTGTTAGATGTCTCTTCTGCCCTAGTTCTTCTGACGTCAAATTGGCCGTTGGACTCTTGGACAAATGGAACCTCGTAAAAATGTACGCCGCTTTGCCAAAGCTGTTTGCGCTTCCTGCGGTCGAAGAGGAGACAACTTCACCCGCCTTCGATGCGCAGGAACCCGATGGAGTCAGGTGAGCTTTAAATCCGGGCTTGGAAAGTTCTCCCTCCGACCAAATGTTTATGAAATGCAGATCGGAGGAGGAGGAGGAGGAGGAGGAGGAGGAGGAGGAGCCGCTCACCATAACATTCCAGTCCAAGTACCTTCACATTTGTGAGTGTGGATCAGTCAGTCGGAGGCTCCCGGTGCTGTTCAGGTGCAGTTCACGGTGTCCTGTCTTCTTCAGTTCCTCTGTACCAGGATTACTGTGCGCAGGCGTGGGGAGATGGCCGAACCTCCCCCGGCGTTCAGAGCTCCACGCAGGTTCTGCAGGCGCACGTGGCCCCCCAGTGTTTGGCCAGTGTTCCGTCGGATCACCAGAGCCGTCCCGAGGCCTCCTGTCCTCCCCCGCACGTCATTGAAGTCACCCCGTGTTCCCTCTGGCAAGACCTGGATGAGGTGAAGGCCGCCGGCTTCCTCAGCAGCCTGACCACCAAGGAGATCCTCCTGCAGGAGGTGGGGAACACGTCTGACCTGATCAGGTGTCTGCGGTGGAGCACGGGACACTGAAGCGCCGCATCTTCACTCCTGCAGTCCATGTTTGAGCTGATGGGCTCTGAGGCGTCCTACCTGAAGAGCCTCCGGGTGGCCGTCGATCATTTCTACGCATCAGGAGAACTGAAGGGAAGTCTTTCTCCAATGGAGCACCACATCTTATTCTCCAACATCCTTCAAGTAAAGACCGCCAGCGAGAAGTAAGAGGTCCGCCTCCAGATCTTGTGCCCCCTCTCCGTCGGTGCTGATTTCCTGCTGCTCCTTCCAGGTTCCTCATGAGTCTGGAGATCCGCCTGGGGGAGAACGTGCTGGTGTCCGAGGTCGGGGATGTAGTCCTTAAGCACTGCCCGGCGTTCCACTCCCTCTACGTGCCATATGTGACCAACATGATGTACCAGGAGGCCCTCATGGGTCAGCTGCTGTAGGTCCACTGCAGACCACCTTCAGGGCTGGGGGGGGGGGGGGGGGGGCAGGTTTCAGAAACTTCTCCAATGTTCAACCACTGTCTGCAGATGCTCAACAACAAATGACCTCTGCAGGTTTCAGAAGGCATTCTGCTGATAGAACCGCATGACACGAAGCTCAAGAGTGGGAGGAGCTGCTTTCACAGTTGGTCCTTCAGTTGTCCTGACCTTTCTTCTCCTCCAAGGCAGAACAACAGAGAGTTTGTGACTTCGCTGAGGAAGCTCGAAGCAGATGCAGCATGTCAGAGACGGAGCCTCAAGTCTTTCCTGGTCCTGCCCTTCCAGAGAATAACTCGCATTAAACTTCTCTTGGAGGTAGTGGACTGTCATGGATCTCCATTCATCTACGGGGGTAAAAGCACAAGCTTTTGATTTCAGAACATCCTGAAACGGACCGCACCGGACCAGGACGCCATTTTGAATCTGGAAAAAGCCATCGAAGCCCTTCACGAGGTAAAGGCCGCGTCCTTCAGAGCCAATCCGGAAGAAGCACATCACTGAGGCTCGGTTCTGCAGATCCTGGCAGAGTGCAACGCGAGGGTCAAGAAAATGAAGCAGATCGAGGAGCTGGTCTGTCTGGAGATGCAGCTGGATTTTGGCCCGATGAAGGTTCCTTCCTCTTCTTGGTCCGTCCAATCCCAGCTGCGGCCGGTGGATGATGCCCGAGGTCTTCTCCCCGCAGGCGGTTCCTCTGGTGGTCAGCGGGCGCTTCTTGGTGCACCAGGGCCCTGTGAGACAGCTGACCGTGGACAGCATCTATCACGCCAGAAAGGCCTTCATCAGCATCTACCTCCACCTCTTCAACGACCTCTTGGTCATCTCCAGCAAAAAGTACTTGATTACTTCTAAAATAAGGCTTAAATGTGGACTTTAATGTTTGAAAGTTTACAGATCTGTTCAGAAGATAACACAACTTCTTGTATGTGAACTCAAGAGAGCAGATGTTCGTGGTGTTGGATCACGCAGACTTTCCAGCACGTGTGCAGATACAGCACCTGAAGACCGAGCTCCTGGGTTTACCTCCCGAGTCCTTCCTGCTCCATCTGTCCAAGAGTTGGAGCGGGCAGCCCACCGCCCTCATACTAGTCCCCTCCACCAGGTAAAGACCACGAGGTGCCTCCACACTTGTGCGGCGGCAAGAGTGAATCTCGTCCGCTCTCTGCAGGTCGGACAAAGATGTGTGGGTGAAGGTCCTGACATCCGAACCGTGAAGCTTCCCTGATCTCACCTGAGCACTTTGAACCCCTTGGTCGGTCAGATGGTTGCACCTCCGCTGAACCTGTCATCCGTTACCTTGTAATAAAGCCATTTTAAAAAGTCTCCGGATTTGTTTTCTAAGCTCCTCCAGATACATGGACTTCTGCTCAGTGAACCCACACCTGGGTTTCAGTCAGTCATAAGACGATCATCTGAGGTGGACTCAGGTCCAGCGGAGAAGTTTAACAGGAAGGAAAGCTGTTTTAAAGATGTAGCCCTCTTTGGCTCCATCCAGTCCATGTTTGGGAAGTTCTTGAGGACCCTGACCTACAAGGTCGGCCGGGCCTCCTCAGGCCCGCGGGCTCGACGGCAGTCCTGCTGCCACAGCTTCTCGGCCAGGAGGTTGAGGAGCGGCGCCACGTCGTCCAGGCCGTCGCTGACCTCGCCGCCGGTTGGCTGCACAGGCAGTTTCCACGTCTCCTGGAAGTCCCTCACGTCCTTCTCCTCCACGTCACAGTGCATGAACAGGTCGTATCTTCAACATTAAGGACCACGCCTCGTTTCACTTCGGATCGCAAGGTCAAAATTTTGTCAACATCTTCACAGAACGCTATGTCGATCTGTAGCTTCTCAGGTAAGATCTCCGTAGGCTCCCGCAGGACGTGAAGCCCGGAGAGTCTGTTAAGTCTCCGAGAAAGACCTTCTCTCCAGAACCTCAGCCTCTCTAACTTTTGAGTCTGACACTAACCGCTCACTGGAAGGATACTTGGTTCCCACGACGACCGTCACCACTGACGACCCGCTCCACTTGGCAATCTGGCTGGGCAGGTCGTCAAAGGATGTCCTGTCGGTGTAGGAGAAGAGCAGGAGAACGGCGTCCACCTGCTCGTGACAGGACTGGAGCCCAGGAGATGGTGAGCGCGCAAGCTAGAGATGCAGACGGTCAGTGCGAGGTCCATACCTACTTTGAGTAAGTGGTCAAATCTGCGCAAGGCGTTTTCCCCACAGTCCCAAAGCTGCAGGCGGAAGAAGAGGACGCGGCCGCTGTCTCGCATCTTCACCGGCCAGAACACCACCCTGGTCTCGATCCCTGCGCGCAAGAAGACCAGGAGGACTTCCTGAAACCCGGTGTTTACCGAACCAACCGAGCCGTCGGTCCACCAGCCTCCTACCTGTGGTCTCATAGTGCACGCTGGGTATCTTCAGCCCTGCCAGTCGTGCTGCCAGAGCGCTCTTCCCCACGCCGCTCTTCCCGGAGATGAACACCTTGTAGTGCAGCGTGTCCACGGCGGCGAGCGGAGGCATCACCGGCGCCTCCAGCAGGCCTGAGGAGCAACAGCACGGTTACCTTCATCTCCACATCCAGGAGGACACCGCAAATAAGCGCTTGTGTACATATGAGCTCTGAAATGATTCGGGAGGTCGGACGGAGAACCGGAGAAGCCTAAGGAAGCCCGAATGTTCGTCCTACCGAACTTCTTGCGTGTCTTCTTGTGCAGGATCTTGCTGAAGTAGACTCTGCTGTCCTGGCTGCGGTGCCAGTCCGGCACCAGGGCGGGGGAGTCGCTCCGGTCGGGGCTGCTGTTCATGCCGGCGGCTCTGGACACGGCTAACGCTGGAAAACACTTCCGTATCCCGTGACAACCGCACGCGGACGTCACTTCCGCTTCCGGGAAGGGCTAGTTCCGCTCCCGCCGCTCGAACGCGGACGGATTCCCCTCTCAATAAAAAAAGATTGTTTTTAAGTTTGCCCGGCACTTCTGGCACTTTCCTGCCCGGACGTCGCATGTCAGCGTTTTAAGAAACAAAACAAACAAAAGAAAGACAGCGTTTCCGGTCCGAGTCGACGCTGTTTCCATGACAACCGTCCTCGGGTTCCCCGTGACACGAGCTCAGGCCGCAAGAGGGCGCACACGAAACGGCCTTCGATTCTCGTGGAAACTCCATTTGATTTCTCTTCTTGGAGATCTTCCTCTTCACCCCAGGTGGTGTGTGTGTGTGTGTGTGTGTGTTCATGGACCCACCTGAGCTGGAGTCTGAACACATTACCAAGGCTGATGGGTGAAACCTGGACTGAGTTTCAGGAGGCAACAACACCTGGTTCGTGTGTGTGTGTGTGTGTGTGTGTGTGTGTGTGTGTGTGTGTGTGTGTGTGTGTGTGTGTGTGTGTTCTCTTGGGATGGATCTGCACAATCAGATCTGATCGTAGACCTGGATGACTGGATGACTGAGAAGTGTCAAAGGACCCAGATGTTCAATAAGAGGCGAAGACACGGAGAGAAGATAAGATTTTGGTTTGGACTTATTTCAGGTTCCTTTTGAAGCTTAAGGTTCTTCTTCCCAGTTTCCAGGTGGTCTCCTCTCAGTTGTGAATCTGCGGGTCTGGAGGCTCAGAGCAGAAGAGCTCGGTCCTCGACGCGAGGAGGAGGACAGCGTCATTCTACTGTGTAACCTTCTGGCTCGGAGTATCTTCTCAGAGGAGCAGGGTGGGAGCTCATCTCCATCACAGCTGTTCAAACATCTGAAAGGAATCTGAGTGAGACTTCAGACATTTCTCAGGCCCTCCAGAGGATTCTGTAGTTCCTACACCTGAGGAGAATCTTCTCATTGTTAATCTCAGGTTCTACAGAACTCCAAGGTGACTTCAGTTCTGTTTCTGATCCACGGAGAATCATCTGAACATCTCCAGGAGTACTCCAGTCTTCCAATTCTGACTTGCAGCCGCTGTAACCTGGACCAGGAAGTGCAGCTTTGAAAACACAAAGTGGAGCGAATGCTCCTCTGCACGGCTGCGGGAGCATCCTCGGTCAGGAAGCCGAAGGTCACCTACGACAGCAACGTTCTCCTACGACGTGACCGAATTCGTCCGAGCGTCGCCGGTCCTGCTGCTTCCTGGGATAGAGGAGACCACGGACGATCCGGTGGTGCCACCAGCTGCAGGTCAGATGTTAGAATCGCTTCGGACCCGTCGCCTGAGGCGCGACACGGCGTGAGGGCTTCGGATGAAGGTGGCTGAAGGTCTGTGTGGGTGGAGGCTGAGTGGAGAGGATGATGGAGCACCCTGGTGTGTGAGTGTGACTTCTTGCATCTCCTTGACAAAGTCCTCGGGGCTGATCTCCATCTGGGTGATGGCCGACCCAGGAACAACCGTGTTTCCTGTTGTCGTAAGGAGGGCGGGGAGGTCCGCACAGGTGTTTTAGATGTTTTCATAGAAAACCAAGGATGGAGTCAGGTCTTCTCAAATATGGGGTGGATGAGGCGAGCTAGAAGAACGGGTGTTGAACACCCGTGCCTCCTCTAGCTGCGAGAACCTCTGAGCCGGGTGACCGAGGATCATCTCCGGCTGTGGAATCAGCAGAACAAACACAAAAGGCACAAAGTGGACCAGGAGATAAGTCCTAACCTCCCGGTTCCAAGAGCAATAAGGTGGTCCTCGTGGACCGTGGAGGTTTTTGTCTTGCAACAAACGACAAGAAGAAAAGTCACATTGAAAATTAGCTTCCCAGGAAAGCTGTTTGGTCCCTGCAGACCTCAAAGGGTCTCAGAGGAGCAGGAGAAGGAAAGGATGCGTTGTGAAGGCAGCGCTGCTTTTATTGGAGCGCAGAAGATCATCTCGTCTCCTCCGCAGAACCGCCTCTTATGTAGCAAAGGTCATAAATACAAAATAAATATTAAATAGAAATGGACAGCTGATATTAAGACGTGGCGTAAACACAAAAGACCTTGACGGGAGGTCCCGTGACCAGTCCGTGAGATTCTTCTCCCTGAGAGGAACTGTCTAGAAGGAAACCTCGCTGATCACAAACATCTAAAACCATCTGGCAGGAAAAAGCAGCCCTTAAAAGTGAAGAGCCTGAAATGTTCCAGCGGTTGAGTTCATCTTCTAAATGCACCGAGGTGTGTATTATTATGAAAGTCCGATCTTCTCCTTTTGTAGAAGGTACACCAGTGTCAGGAGTCTGTGGAGCTCCGGTGAAATGTCAGAGGACGGAGGTTCACACGGCAAACACGCTGAGGGAGCTGCTCTCGTCCTTCAGGCCCATGATGCTGTAGGCGATCCTCTTCATGTGACCCGGCAACCGCACGCCGATGTTCCTCACGTCCCTGAAGGAGAAGATCTATTAGAGCTTCTGGAGGCGCGGCGGAGAACGTGTCATCGGCCCCCGGCCGCACTCACTCGTGCCGGAGGGCCAGGACCTGCTCCATGGTGACGACTCCGGCCCGGGCGAAGCTCTCGGCGTACTGGCTCATCCTGATGGACTCCAGCCACTCGGGCACCGACAGGAACACGGGCCCGTCGGCGCCGCTGCTGCTCGGCAGCCGGATCGACTTCCTGCTGGACGAGAAACACGTTACAATACCGATAAACACAAATCTCAGCAGGGACGGCGGCTCCATCAGGCTCGGCGGGATGGAAGAAGTACCGCCATGTTTGGGCTCAATAAAGTCAGTTCTATTCTGTTTATTTTATTCCTCTGGTCTTTGCAATTTGATCTCGCAAGGTTCTTTTATTTGAATCGATCTTATCGCGTTCTGTTCTGAACCCTCCCGCAGAAGACCGAGGAGCCGCCGGTGGAGGTCTGGTTCGTTTCTCGATTCGGTCGCTGCCACGAATACATGGATCAGAGCGCGATCACTGGTAAAAACCTACCGTGGGTCGAAATCTGCGATTGTCTTGAGGGACTCGGGGCTCCGGAGCAGCTTGTCCAGGATGTTGACGATGTCGGAGAAACGCGGCCGCTCGGAGCGGTCGTGCTGCCAGCACTGCAGCATGAGCTGGTAGACGGCCGAGGGGCAGTCGATCGGAGCCGGGAGCCTGAAGGCCTCGTTGATGGCCTTCATGACCTGGAACCAGAACCGGGGTTCGGAGGATTTAGACACCGAGAAGAAACAAGCCGCGTGGCCGACGAGGAGCCAGACGCCACGCGGCCTTCACCAAAGACCGTCCAGATCTCCACTAAACCCCGACTCTCACGCGTCAAGACAATTTTCCTTTTCGGCCAGATGACTTTGGAAGTTCCGGGCGGACGAAACAAACCTCGTGGTTGCTCATGTCCCAGTAGGGTCGTTCTCCAAACGCCAGGACTTCCCACATGACGATGCCGAAGCTCCACACGTCGCTGGCCGAGGTGAACTTTCTATAGGCGATGGCTTCAGGCGCGGTCCAGCGGATGGGGATTTTACCTCCCTGAAGCGAGAGAAACATCTATTATCGGACTCCGTGTGTGGAGACCCCGGGCGCCGACAGACTCGCGGCTTCAGAAGAAGACCGAGCCCAGGTGCTCCACGGCTGTGGACTCACTCTGGTTGTGTAGGTGCCCTCGGCGTCGTCCTCCAGGACACGAGACAGGCCGAAGTCAGACACCTTACAGTCCAGGTTGCCGTTCACCAGGACGTTCCTGGCCGCCAGGTCCCGGTGGACGTAGCTCATGTCTGAAAGGTACTTCATGCCGGCCGCGATTCCACGCAGCATCCCCGTGAGCTGGTAGGACGCAATCTCCCCGTCGCGGCCCTGAAGGAACACAGAACAAAGATTTGACTTTCCCGGAGACGTTTGCGGTGCCGTCACTTTGATTCAAACAAATTCCCTCCAGGCCGTGAAAATTTGTGTCGTCTGTTTGACGACATTAACGATCCGCGCCGGAGGAAATGACAGGACTGTCAGACCCGGAGAACCCGTCAGGTGAGCTCCCGCGAAGACGCCCGCCCAAACGTACCTTCAGATATGTGTCCAGGGCCCCGTTCTCCATGTACTCCGTCACGATCATAGCGTGCTTGACTGAAATCGGGACACGGATAGAGTTCAGTGACCGAGACGGCGGACGATTCCGTTCTATTGCGATCCTCGGACGGGACTCACATTTGGTGACCACGCCCTCCAGGTGGATGATGTTCGGATGGGAAAACTGCCCCATGATGCTGGCCTCGCTCAAGAAGTCCTGCCTCTGTTTCTCTGAGTAGCCCGGCTTTAGCGTCTTGATGGCTACGGCCACCTCGCCACGCCCGGGCATCTTCATCACACCCCGAAACACCTCCCCGAACTCTCCTGGTGGTCAAACACGCAACAGGTGGCGCCATCACAACCCGAGCTCCGGGCATCGGCGGGCGAGGGACGCGGTCGAAGACACTCACCGACACCGATGACCTTCTGTTTGGCGATGGCGCCCGGGTCGATCTCCGTGACAAACTTCTGGATGGCGATGTTTGGGTCCTCATACATGTGTGGATCCACATACATCTTCAGAGGTTTCAGCTGATCTGGAGACAGAGCGGGACCTGAGTACCGGACTGAAGAAGAGCGACTCCGTTTTCTAAACAGTACGAACAGTCTTCTAACCCGTTGCGAAGTAGGGATCCTCAGGTCCTCCCCTGCGGCGAGAGCTCAGTCCCCTGCGAGAAGAGCAGATGATCAGTACAAGCGTGCGCGGAACGTCGTCTCGTCTCTCGGACGCTGCGGGTCGGACGCCGGGCCGAGCGGGTCGGCGGGGCTGGAATGAAGACGCACACGGACTCGTGACCGACCGTTTTCGTAGCAGCAGGACAGCAACCGCGGCCAGCAGAATGACCACCACTCCGGCGATGGCCACCATCACCACGGTGGAGCTGTTCTGGATCTGAGACTCCGCTGTGGAGGCGCAGAGGAAGGTGCATGCAACAGCTTCAGTCTTTGACACAAATCCATCCATCCAAAGTGTTAGATCAGATCTTGCGGTACCTAGAGGTGACGTGTGGAACTCGTACTCCGCGCTGAAGCTGCCGGGCTTCCCTTCAAGACTCAGCGCTTGGATTCTGACCACATACACGGTGTCGGGGGTGAGGTCGTTGATCTGGACCGAGCTCTTCTCCAAAACCAGACCTTTGTAGGTGGTTGCTTCTTGCTCCTCATCGCCATCCTGCAAATACCATATCAAGAGGCGCAAAAGTGTTTGTCAGTATAGAACGGGAAGGACCAAGGAGGACGTAGAAGGACCGAGGAGGCTGAAAGAGGAGGAATCTGCCGCGCTTACCTTTCTGCGGTACATCAGCTCGTAACGCTGCGTGATGTGGGCGGGAGGTCTGCGGGACAGGATCCAGGACAGAGACAAGCTGGTGCTGCTCCGATCGTCCAGGTGGATCAACATCACCTTCGGGGGGCCTGGAGGTCGGCGAGGGCGGGAGACCAATCACGTTAGAAACTGAGGAGACCTTTTCCAGAAGAATCACTCAGACTTTGTGGAACTAAATCCTTAAATCTGTTCTTGTTACTTTTTCTAAACCCTCGGATCCTGATCGCTTCCAGCCTCATCCCTCTGAGAGGGACCGGTGCAAATGACGGAGAGTTCGAGCTTGAGGTCCGATGGTCACCCAGATACTTTTAGTCCAATGATGGTTGAGTTGGTGTGTGTGAGACTCACTGGTGTAGTCCAGGGCGGTGGTGATGGTCGCAGTGGGCCTCGTTGAGCTGAACTGGGAGACCCCGCTCTGCGCCTCCACGGTGAAGGTGTAGTTGAGGTGGGAGTCCAGGTCGCCGACTATCACCGTGGTGTCCTGCAGGCCCTTGGGACCGGGCTCGAAGCGGACCTTCTCCCCGCAGGAGACGCAGGCGCCGCCGTCGCAGAGCTCGCACAGCACGGCGTAGGTGAGGTCCTCGCGACCCCCGGTTTCCAGCGGCGAGCTCCAGGACAGTTGCAGCCGGCCCTCCGCTTGCAAGGTGATGGAGGTCAGGTCACGAGGGGCACCGGGCGGAGCTTCGGGAGGAGGCGGACGGCGGTCAGAGTCAGGAATACCGACCGCTCTACGGCGGCCAGGACACTTTGAGCCGCCGAGTCGGACGTTTACCTGAGCAGGCGGAGGCGGGGGGGTCCGAAGGGGAACGGAAGAAGCCCTCCTCGCACTGGCATTCGGTCGCCCCGGCCTCCGAGGGCTTGGTGCGCTCGGGACAAACCCGACAAGGCTGACCGGAGACGGAGGCCTTGAAGTGGCCCGGCTTGCACGCTGGCGGAGGAGAAAATGCGAGTCGGTTTCGAGTATGACATCAGGCGTATAAGCGGCGATGACAAACACGGGAAGGAATGATCCCGTGCAAACAATGAGTCTCTCTGAGATACCGGGGCCTCCAGCTGACAGGAAGCAGAGGTCCAGGAGTCTGTAATCACAGCGTCTTTGTTTCCTGAGGAATGAGAAGGGATTTCCCTGACGACCTGCCCTCACTCGCCTCGTTCGCCCGAAGGCATAATCTCAGGTCGCACGAGCGGCAGACGGATGACAGCGGAGCACTAAATCCGTCAGGCGGCCGTTCCCACGTCAGCTCCCCGCCGTCAGGGAGGACATTTCAGCGCACGGAACGACACTTTTCTAGGATCTTCAAGGTGACTAGATGGAAACCGGGGTGCCTCAGTCAGACACCCGACGGTCAACCGACCGCGTGGACACGGTCGCAAATATCTACACGTAGCGCCGAGCGGCGGAGGACAATAAATCAGGAGGATCGAATGATTCTGGGGATGAATATGATTTCATCTCGCGCACTCATGGAAAAGCGGACGCCTCTCCGGGGGTTGCAGACGCCCTCCAACAGAGTGAAAGAAGTTTCCAAAGAATAGACCCCATGAAAGAGACCCTCCATGACACCGGCTCCCTCGGGCCATGAGAAGAGGTGCGGTGAACCTCGGGTTAGAGGCGCGATCACGTTTGGCGGCGACCGCAGCAGAAGGACCGCCGCACTCCAAGTGGTATTACTGCGGCGGAGGATCAGGAGCGAGTTGGGTTTGAGGAGCAGGGATAAAGATGAATAGACGGGCCGGTGGGGGCTGGGGAGTAAAGGTCAGGAGCACCAACAGAAGTTCTCTCTAAGGAGTCACTTGGCATGGGGGTGCAGTTGAGCTCTCTTGGCATAAGAAAAGGGGGCCAGCCCGTTTCATCCTGAGCCGGAGCAGCAGGAGCCCTGTCACGTCCCACACAAGCTCGCGCTCCATTCATCCATTGTCCCCGAGGCTGGACAGACTGCCGCCATAAACATGTTGCTCTACCCATTACGGCCCTGACGCGGCGTGCCATTCTTCATTTAAAACCTTCTCCGTCCGCTGTGCAGGACGTCTTTCATCGGCCTGCGAACAGAGATACCGAGCGAACCCCCGCCCGGGACGCACCGTCCGCTCCGTCATCCCGCTAACTTTCATTTTCGCCCGACGGGGCACGTTCATCGTATTTTTTGAAGATCTCTTTGAAGGCGTCGTGAGAGGAGAAGGCGCCCACCCCCCCTTAACTGCATCTGTTCGGGGCTCTTTGTGTCGCCCGTTGTTATAACGAGTGGGAATGTGGATTAGGGAGCTGCTTGCGTGTGTGTTAACAACCGGATGAAAGAGCAAAGCGGGGCGCGTCATTGGCTAACAGCTGTCCTGGTGCTCCACTAATCCTCTTGACTAAATTACACTCCACACCTAAGTAAGCAGCCAGCGAACTAACCACCTCCTGCACGACCGTCCCCGGACTCCCACGAACGGCAACCCGCTTATTTACGTCCGTCGGCATTCCTGCTCTTCCTTCCTCTTCCCGCAGCGGTCGGGCTCCTCGGGCGAACCCCCCGTAAATCTCAAAGCCGGAGTGAAGCCGTAAGCGTTTCTCTCTTCGGACTGGAAAAGAACTCCGAGTTCTTTAGACAGAGGAGATGTTTCCCGCGGCCCGGGAACAGGGTCATCCTCCAGACACCGGATTCAAATATCCTCCATCATAAATACTTCCTGCCGTTCTCTCAACACTTCCATACCCGCTTCCGCTTCAGGTGCAGAGTTCAGGGCTGGTCAGGAACCTCCAGGCCGCAGACATTCTTCCTCATTTAACCCAGCTTCATTTTCCTAAGATTTTCCTAGGTGTGTGTGGTGTGTGGAGGGGTTGGGAGGGAGGGGGGCAGAAAACTCAAATAATCCCTTCTCTCAGAGACGGATTCCAAGAAGAGGCCGCAGGCCTGCCAGCCGAGGTGACTCGGACCATTAGGAATCATAAACCACAGCCTGACTAAGATAGGCGTGTTGGCCCCATCCCTGTAATCTGCGGTTACCGTCGCTGTAGCAACATGCCAAAACAAATACTCGAGGAGAAGACGCCGCTCTCAGGTAGTCGCCGTGACACATTCACACGGCCTCTCTCTAGTCAAACAGAGCGAGGGTGTGGGGGGTGTGTGTGTGTGTGGGGGGGGGGGGGGGGGGGTGACGCGAGGGCCAAAGAATTCCTTTCAGAAATCCCCGCGCCACACGGAGAGCTTCCGCCCTCCTCGGCACCCTCTGTCCTCCCACGTTTCCTTTCCGACCATCGAGCGCACCGCGCCCCAGAATGCCAAAGGAAATCAGAGCTCGTACAGAAGCGGCACCGCTTCTACATCTACCTTCTATTACCGCCTTCGGTATGCGCAGGTGCTCCTTCGGGGCAAAGCATACTCCGCACTGCCGCTCTCACAGAACCCCTCGTGTCGTGACTGGAACTTCCTCATAACTCTAAAATGAGTCTTTGTTTAGGCGCTTTTGAGATCTGCATTCCTCCGAACGCTTCTGAGCGTCGCGTTTCTGGTACGATTTCTTCCCGGTAGACTCGCGGCTACTGTGAGGGAAACCGAGACGGTGTCTGAACTGCTGATGATCCGTCCTTCTCAAATATGAGAGTCACGGCGAGAAGGGGAACGTTTTTCGGAGAGTTCGACCAATTCCTCCTGACAGACGCGGACACAAAGATGGCGTGTCATTTCCGCCTTCTCGCGGCACTGAGGGCTCAGACCTCCGCCTGACCCTGACAGGCAGGCCGCGTGAAGAACGTACCAAAGACAACAAAGAGCCGAGGCTTCCACCTCTATCCACTTCACATGTCCGGGCGGACTTCACCTCCGCATCGGAAAAACAGCCGGAGACTTCCCGTCATTGTTCTCCGCGTCTTGCTGACGCGGCCGGCGGTCCTCACGCCTCCACACCGCCCAACGATAAAACAACTCGGTAGCGGCCAACGTTACCTTGGCAGGAATCCCCGGTGGACTCGTAGCCGGAGACGCACTGGCACTGCTCCACGGGAACCATCCACTCGCCCTCGGCTGTGCAGTAGATGCGCGGGGTGACCTGACTGACGGCGTTCTCCACGCAGGCTCCCTCCACCGCTCGCAGAGCATCCGCCACCGTCTCCGGGAAGACGGCCAGGCTCTGCACCGTGGAGGGGCACGTCTTGTAGTAGACTTTGACGGAGAGCAGGGCCACGCAGGCGCCCATGTCCTGGAAGGCCAGGTAGAAGCCTTTCCTGGACAGAGGCCCCACCGCCTTGGTCTCCACGTTGACCCTGGCGCGACCCCTCGTGACCTCGTCGGGAGCGATGGTGGCCACCTTACGGAACTGGCCTTTACGAAAATTGGTCCCAACGTCGGCGTCCACCTCCGAGAGAAAGAGGTTGAACGTCTCCTTGCAGGATACGGAGGAACCGTCGAAGGTGTTGCAGTCTCGCACGATGAACTGAAGCTCCACCGAGACGCGCGTCGCGCCCGGCCGCCGCTGGATGAAGGTCGTCCGCAACCAGTTATCTTGTTCGGTGGAGTCGATCTTGCACACGCTGTAGGTGTACAGAAGGGAGCCGTTGACCACCCTCTGGATGATCTCCCACTGCAACACAGATCGGGCAGGAAGGAAGGATCAGCGGAGGAAGCGGCGGGCACCACCGCTCCGATGTGACTTCTTGGCAGAGAACATGTGCTTCTAGTTATTTCTTCCTGCCAGGAGTCTTTCAGCGACGGCAGACATCTTTTCTCACACCGGGGCCAGAAGCCCATAAAGTGGAGAAGACAGCCCGGGCTGTTTCCACTCCTTCGGATTTCTGGCCTCCGACGACGACGTGTGTGGTTCCGGCGGCTCTTCGGGGTCCATGTGTGGGAGACACATAAATCCAGAAGATACCGCCGGAGAACACCAACCAACATTTATGTCGTTTTAATGAGGCCTGCAGAGCAGCCGCATGGCGCCCACGCTGGAGGGAGCTGAGCGTTTTTACAGGGGAGGGGTTGATGGGCTCCACTTAAAACGTAACACCTGATGCGTCAGCAGAGTTTCGGGGATCGAGAGGACCTCCTTCACCTTCCGTCACCGCCCGAGAACCAGAAAACCGACCGACTAACTCGACGGACCGATGTGTCTCGGTGAATTCTTTTCAAAATGGTCTCGTCGTGGCATCCGGACCCGAATGAAGCCTCCGGGTCGAGGGGTGAGACGGCTAAGAGTGACGAAACGCAAGTCGCCGCGACAATGAGATGTCGACAAGAACGGACCGATGTGTTTCTGGAGAACGACGGGTCTAGAATTTTAAGGGGTCGCTCTCAGAGCTCATCTACCAAGAAGGTTGAGTCCTCTTTCAAAAGTCTGATAAACGGAAACATCTGCTGACGGTGTCGCGTTCCCTGGCGAGGGGAAGTGGTCGAGTCCTGCAGCTGTTTTCAGAAGGAAACCGCTGAACTATAGATAGAGGGGCGGTTCTTCACACATGGACCAGAAAATCCACAACTGCCGGGATCATCTGCTCCAACCACGGCGACGAGCACCCCTCGCCTTGAGTTCTAAGGTGAGCTTTCTGCCGCGGCGAAGTAAGAAGACCCGATTTAGGGCGTCTGATAAAAGTTCTCCGAGCGGGCGGAGGACCGGAAACTTCTCGTCCTGACCTTCTACCCGAGGTAGAACAATAAATACTCACCCCGTTCTCCTGTGGCGCCGCCAGCCAGCCCAGCTCTCCTCTGGAAGACCTCATGTCCAGCAGCACCTCTGGAGGAAGAGGGGGGGGTTAACATCATGTCCTTTTTTCATGACTTTAATTGAACAATAAAACCTTTATGGAGGAGGGGAGGTGGGGGGACATGGCGTGCTTTTACGGTTTAATCCAGCGTGGAGCTGCAATTCAGCCCCAATCCACCGTAACCCCCCTTGATCCACCGTGACGGCCTGAGCGGAGCGGCTGCCGGCTCTGAGAAAGGCGTGGGCCGGTGAAGTTAAAGCCCGTGACGCCGGAAGTTCTCCGACATGCCTGGGCATCTTACAGGTGGCCCCCCAAACACACACGCACGACGGAAAACCAATGACACGTTCATTTCACTTTAGAAGCCTCGTATCGGAACCCCGCTCTCAATCCGATTAGACCTTTATGAAGCTCTAGAAGATCCACCGGAGGAGTTGTGGAAGTACTCACGCTCCTGAGCCTGCAGGCTGACGAAAACTCCGCTGGAACAGAGAAGGAGGAGGAAGAAGAAGAGGAGTGTGCGGAGCTCCATGGTCCTCCACCCAGAAGGTCTGATCTCCGTCTCCACGGGTTCCGCTCCTGGCGTGCGCTCGTCGCTTCTACCGGCCGAGCGCGACTAGGCAGCCCATTGACTAACAGGTGGCGTCATCGCCCTCCCTGCACTCACACTCACACTCACACACACTCCGCCCCCCTCCGCACACACACACACACACACATACACCCTGTGGAATGCGGATGTTTCCCAAATATGGCGGCGCGGCGCGGGCGGGGCCTCCGGTCGGGCCGCACCTGTCCGGATGGAGGAACGGGACGTTTCTCTTTCCAGAAGGTCTTCGCAACCAGAACCGTTCCAGATCACAACTTTCATGAAACTTTTAAAGAATCAAAACAGAGAAACGAAAATTCCTCTAGTTCTGTGGAACCAGAGGTTTGCATGAGCCAGATCTTCTCTGGATTCAAAACTTTTCTAGAACCAGAGCTTCTCTAGAATCTGTACTTTTGAAGAAAACACAACTTTTATACAACCAGAATGTCTCTTGAACCTGAAGTTTGAAAGAACCAGAATTTTTATCCAACCAGAACCTTTCTAGATCTAGAACTTCTCTAAAACCAAAACTTTTCTAGAACCAAAACATCTCTAAAATTTCAACTTCTGCAGAACCAGAGGTTTTCATGAGCCGGATCTTCTCTGGAATCAAAACTGTTCTGGAACCAGAGCTCCTCTTAAACCTGTACTTTTGAAGAAACTACAGCTTTTACGCAGCCAGAATTTCTCTTGAACCTGAACTTTGACAGAACCAGAATTTTTCCTCCAACCAGAACCTTTCTAGATCTAGAACTTCTCTAGAACCAAAAATGTTCTAGAAACAGAACTTCCCTAGAATTTGAACTTTTAAAGGACCAGAACTTTTCCGGCAACAGATCTTCTCTAAAAACAGGAGATGCCACATGCCCCAGTCTAGAATGTTCTCCTCAGTTGATCCAACGGGTTGGAGCTGCAGATGCGGCTCCGACCCATTGGATCAACCGTCCCTCATTGAATCATCTGGAAGTATCAGTTGACCTCCAGTCCCTGGAAGTGTAAATGATTATCTTCATTCCCACCCGAGTCTGAAGCCCATCATAGAGAGGTGAAGACCATTCCACCATCTTCTCCCGGACCTGTGGAGGTTCGCGGTGGTCCAGAGGCTTCTTCAGATGAGGAGGACTCTGGGAGGGTTTTGATGTGAAATATCTTCAGGGAGGACAACCAAGTCCAGATGTTTCAATGAGACTGGACCATCTCGCACAGAAGGATGTGTGATGATACACTGGATCACCTCCAGCCATTCACACACACACACACACACACACACACACTGATGGCGGCTCATGAGAGGTTCATGAAGAAGGTTTCTCAGAGAACAGATGGAAACAAAGGAGCTTAAAGTCCCTTCTTCTTCAGGACGTTGGCTCTTTGAGTGTGGATGCTTGGACACGTGGGCTGAAGGTGCACGTGGGCCTGCAGATCTTCACCATAATGTTCTCCCGTGTCTGGGCTTCAGTCCTGGTAACCGATGAAGGAGTGTTTAAGTTCAGCCTCTTCTGACCATCTTCTGGCTGATTGCCTGGGTCCTTCACGCCCAGGACTTGTCTTTCCCACGGCTACTGAAGGAGGGGTCAAGTGGGGGTGGAGGTCTGGAATGAATACATGACTACTAATGAGAAGGCCCAGGGAGGACTTCACAATGTGGGTATGAATATGTCACCGCAGAGAAGATCCAACAATGGGGTCACCTAGCAACTCTTATCTGGAGGAATTTCAGAGTCAAGTCCTCTCGTGTTCTCGGAGAGGAGAACCCTCAGACGGAGAACGTCAGATGGACGGCCCGACAAAGACCCCCCCGAACGTCTGAAGATCCCGCGCCGATTTCTCCGCAGCTGCCATGTTTGGACGTTAATCATTCTTCTGACGGCCGGACGAGACGGATCGACGAGTTAAGTGTGGGTTGAAGGATGAGTCCGTGACCTTCACAGGACCTTCAGAGGACCTCCATCTGACGGATGGAGTATGTGAACGCTCGGGTTACAGACGATGGCAGATGATGGGTTTCACCGTGGAGATGCAGGACACATCCACACACACACACACACACACAAGTAGATGTAATGTGGAGTAGATGTTTGACGGGCGCGGAGGGACGTCCGAGCCGAGTCTCTTGAACTGGACTTGATGGTTCTGCTTCAGGGGGACGTCCTCTGCCCTCAGATGTTCTGAGATGTTCTTCACTCACAGTGCAGGAAAGATGTGCTACTTTTGAGGGACACCTGATGGAGATCTGATGGAGGAGACCTCCACTATGGGACTGACGTTTCTTCCTCTACCTCCTCCTCCTCCTCCTTCTGCCCCAGAGAAGCTGTCAGGGTCAAAGGTTACCTCCCTCTTCAACACACACACATGCAAATGCCTTCATGACAATAGGAGGCTGCTTTGATTCCCAGAGCAGAGCATGGAGCTGCTGTCCTGCTGGAGACACCACCGCAGCCCCTCTTCCATCTCCACCTCTACCACCACCTCACACACACACACACACACACACACACACACACACACACACACCACAGACACCATCCTCAGAGGTTGATGACATAAAGGTGCTTCAAGGAGAAGGCTGTAGATGTTTGTGAGTCAGTGAACAAGGTCCAGAGCTGGTGTGTGTGTGTGTGTGTGTGTGTGTGTGAGGTGGAGCGTATTGAAGTTTTGTCTGAAGCTAACATCAAATGCACCTCCGGGTTCAGCCCACCTTCTCGCCCCGAAGCCCCATCAGACCAATAACTGGTATCTGCTTGTGGAATCCAGGCACTCGGCCGGAGGTTCACCTCTGAGGCAGGAACCTTCAGAAAGCTTCAAAGTAGAAAGGATCAGAGATAAAATGCCTGTAGACACTTTGAATAACTTCAAATCAAAAGACCTCAGCTGTGGATTTACCTCCAAGAAGAAGGAGGAGGAGGAGGACAACAGACTCCTTAAGTCCCAGGATGTAGATTTTCAGTTCTTCAAACCAGCGCACGAAGGAATCTGGTCATCTGATACCAGTTTCTGCTGCAAACACCATCAGGTCTTTGCTTCTTCCAGATGTCACAATCTTCAGATGTTCAGATGAATCTTCTGATTCCTGTTCTCTGATGTGAGATGAGGAGATGAAGACAGGAAGCTCCTTGAGGAGCTGAGGAACTCCTTCTATCGTTTTCATTTCAGATCCACGGAGCCAACCAGGTGGTGTCTGGGTTCCTCTCCAGGAGGACCGAGGTTGGGACTCGCCGTGTGGAGACGGACCTTCTGCCTCCATCAGAACACAGCATGTGGCTGTGTCGGCTGGAGAACATCTCTGCGGCGTAACGGTGTCAGGAACCAAACAAAACAAGTTCTGACAAGCCTTCATCTGGGGGAGGCTGGAGATGTGTGGGGAAGCTAAAAGCGCACCAGGCGGAGGCTTTCGGAGAAAAGCGTAGAGAACAGGGAGAACCTTCAGGGAGAAGAACCGCCGAGCTCGGCTGGGAGATTTCCAACATGGCCGCCGTTGGTTGTTCACCAGCAACCGGCGAGATGTTTATTCAGGGTCAGTGGAGAGCCGTCTGGTGGGGGGTTCCACTGAGGACCAGGGTTGGAGGTGACGGAGGTGACGGGGCAGGGCCCAATGAAGGGGACAGCACACACCAATATGCATATGTGTGTGTGTGTGTGTGTGTGTGTGTGTGTGTGTATGTGTGTGTGTGTGTGTGTATGTGTGTTCAGCTTGACAAAGTCTGACTCGTGGGCTGAACAAAGGGGAGGAAGGAAGCAAGAGCACAACGCCTGGGGGGTGGGGCGGACGACACACACACACACACACACACACACACAAACTAAAACGCACACACACAAACTTAAACACACACACAAACTTAAACACCCACATTGGCCCTCATGTGTGTGTCCCGTTTCTCAGCTCTGAAGGTGTTGCAGTGACAGCTGGGCTCGCAGCACACACACACACACACACATACACACACACACACGCACGCACACACACATACACTCTTTCTCACACACACACAAAAGATGGTCCATCCTGTTTACGGTTCACAGTAGTCAGCCAACCTGGGAGGGCTATGTGTTTTGTTTGTGTGTGTGTGTGTGTGTGTGTGTGTGTGTGTTTGTGTGGGTGATTACAATTCAGTAAGCATAAAAATTAGAATTTCCAACATGGATTTCCATGGATCTGCATGGATGGACTTGCAGATCCTGGATGGACTTCATCTGAGCTGACTTGACTGACAGTCATTCTCTGGAGAAGCATTACATCATCACAGTTCCTTCTCTGAACAAGGGTAACCTGAAACCAGAAGTTCTGGGAACGTGACTTCTATTTTGAAGAAATGAGAGCCTTCATCCTCTGCTTCCTCTCCTGTCCCTCTGAACATCTGAGCAGGTGGTGAAGTCTATCTGGACAGAAGAAGCCACGCTGGAAGCCTGGAGTTGCAAAAACAGGACCAGAAGGTGTGACTGGCAGTGTGGTCCACAACAAACCCATCATGGAGGCCCGAAGAACACCTGTTCTATGCGGAGGGTCCGTCTTCACGGTCCCACGTCAGCGGGCAGCTGAGCAGCTCCTCCACGACTCTTCCTCCTGTGGTGCACTCAGCTGTTCGTGAAGCCCAGAACCTGGCCTGACGTGAAGGTGGCATCAGAAGATCCAGGTCCGGACGGAAGAAGGAGGAATCTAAAAGGGGAACTGGGAGGCTTCGGACTTGAGTCTCCATACTAGATGACGCACCGCCCCCTGGTGGAGGGGTAACAAAAATTGTCCCCAAATTTTACGTTCTTTAGAAGCAATTTTGGATTATATAAAAAACCCTTAAAACTTATGGAAAAATTCCAAAACAAAAAAATGTACTGTTTTATGACTGATATTCCTCTAGATCCACCGAGTTAAATGCATATCGTATTCACCTTGCTATTTATTTATATATTATTGTTTCTATTATTATGTTATTATTTTCTAGACTTAAACCTTTCTTATAGGCCTTTAATCCTGTTTACTCTTACGGTAAATTGACTGCATACAAAATGAATGTCCATATGTCCTTATGTTTCCTCATGCCCGTTTATATCATTGACATTCGATTCTATTTAGCCATGTTTGTGTTTACATATGTATTGTCTGTTTATACTACATGTGCTCATTAACAATTTAAAAATATGAAAAAATAAAAAATAAAAAACCGTCAGGAGGCGGGCCGGGTCACGTGACTCCAGTGGGCGGGGCCAGTGACGTCATGCGGGTCTGCTCGGAGCAGGTCCGGCTCCGGTTCGAACTTCTCGCCTCTCCGCGCCGCCTCCTCACCGGAAGCAGCGGGGCACGCAGGCCGGAAGTGCAGTGTGACGGCAGACGTTAGCAGGTGGAGACGGTTCTCTTCCCTCTTCCGGTAAGAGAACGGGAGGCACAACTACTCACCATTACTAATAGAACTACTACAACAACTACTACTAGTAGAAGTACATCTGCGAGTACTGCTATTACTAGTAATACTACTAAGCAATCAGACATGAACGAGAACGAGCGGTCGCGAGTCGCGGTGACGTCACCGGCAATCCGGTCAGCTCATTGGCCGGTGAGCAGCTGACGCTCCACCGGAAGCAGCCCGCGACAGGTGCGGCCTCCTCAGCCTGGAGGTGGGAGGACTTCCGGGTTGTTCTTGCTCAGGTACACAAACACCTGCAACTCCACCTGAAGCTCCAAGGCCAGCAGTCACACACACACACACACACACACACGTTTGAACTTAGTAAACCTCTTAAGAAGATGAAGATTGAGATCCTAACTGGACTCCACTGTCAAGGTATGTGATCTCTGTTTCCACAGGTGTGTGTGTGTGTGCGTGTGCGTATATATATATATATATATATATATATATGTATGTGTGTATGTTTGTATATATGTATGTATGTATGTATGCATGTATGTATATATGTATGTATGTATGTGTGTATGTATATATGTATGTATGTATGTTTATATGTATGTATATATGTGTGTATGTATATATGTATGTATGTATGTTTATATGTATATATGTGTGTATGTATATATGTATGTATGTATGTATGTATGTTTATATGTATATATGTGTGTATGTATGTATGTATGTCTTTCAAATGGTTTCATCTGGTAAGCACTGCACATACCACACATACACACTCAAAACGTTGTCCATCCTGTTTATGGATGTCAGTAGTGAAGTAACAGCCTTGTAGGGCTCTGCATTGTGTGTGTGTGTGTGTGTGTTTGTGTTAGTTAATGAGTAATGAGAACGGGAGCAGGCCTGATGGTCTGCTTATGAGACTGAACCCTGACAGGACCAGGACCTCAGTAGAAGGTTGTCTGCTGGTCCTGCTGGACAGGGATCGGTGTGAGGGAGGGGTGGAGGAGAGGCAGACCTTCTCCAGATTGTTGCGTAATGGCTGATCTTCTCCGCTGGTTGAGGGTTGAGGCCCGGGGCGTCATGTGTTTGGGGGTTTAGACCGACGTTTAACGGTTGATCTTATCACCTGTTCATCTGAGGAGGCCTGGAGCCAAAGATTAGCATGAGCTGTAACCTCAGCGGGCACAAAATACCACAATGATGCAAGAGGTGATGACTGGAATCCAGATTGGACTGGAGACGTGTACTTCCTGAGAGGGTTGGGGGTCAAACTGCTGGTCCTGCTGGTCCTGCTGGTTGTGCCTCCTGCTCAGGATAAACCCTGGAGCCACCAGCTAGTTCCTGCTGTGTGATTTGTCACTGTGCAAACACAGATCCTGGTGGTTCAAAGGGCGGTGTGTTTGTCATGAACTTTGAAGACTCCTGTCCAGGGGTCTGTTTGGGTTCAGACCGAACCTTGATGGTTCTGGATCTACTCCATGACCCACTTGGGTTCTTCCAGAGAAGATGAAGGCAGGACTGCCTCTTTAGGTGTCTGTCTTTTCTGTCAGGTTAGATGTTTCTCCTGGCATCGGACTTAAATAAAGCGCTACCGGAGATTCTCTGAAGGTCATGGGATCGATGAGGATGGAAACCCCAGGGTGTTGAACCTTCTAGTGGTTTTTTCTGATTTCCACCGCGGAAATTCCCATCTTGCCTCACGGAGCTCCATCAATAAGTGGCCTGTTTTTTTCCGAACTCGATCAACAGCGGGACGATTGTAGCCGAGGCTGGAAGCCCCAAAGCAAAGTGCAAAGTCTACGTCGCCGCTCCGCTCTGCCCCAGTGATCCAGATCCTCCGCTCCGCTCCGCACCTCCGGCCAGCACAGCTGAGGACCATCTCCGACCCCGGGTAGGTTCCGGTCCATCTCAGGACTTGTGGTTCTCGGACCGTGCCCGAGTTTGGGTTTTAGATCGGATTCGACGAGAGGACCTGTTCTTTGTTCTTCTATCTGCCGAAGCTCCAAACCATCTGGAGGCGGGAGAAACAATGGATGAGACTCCGTGGAAGGGAAGGTTAGATCTGCTGTGGTTATCGGTGATTTTCTGTGGAGGGGCCTGCTGAACGAGGGAGAAAAGTTGCTCCTTTGCAGTTGACGCAGGTTTCGGTTGGTCTGCGGACCTGGACCTGGACCTGGAACTACCGACAAGAGATTCGTCTCATCTGGTTCAAAGTGTCATTTGTTCCAGGAGGGCGGAGGACAAGTGTTTGCCTCCTATCAATGTTTATTTAATGAGAATGAAGACAAAGCAGAGGAGAAACCAGGAGGTCGGACCTCATGCCAGGTGGTTCAGCCAACTAGACACCAGTTCCACGGTGGGTTGAGATGTTCTCCTCGCTCTGTGGGCCGTCACCTGTCTGGCTGAACCCTGCATGAAGTCAGAGTCCGCCTGCCTGACTGACTGACTGACTGCCTGCTGCTGATGTTTTTTTTTTGTTTCAGTGGTTAGCAGTTAGCCATTAGCCTGGCTGCTGACTTTTCACAAAGTAACAGAATTCTATACGTGAACGATGTGACGAGTTGTGTGTCCACCTCCTGCTGGTGGAAGCCAGACCCTCATCTGGTCTTCTCCTCTCCCAGGGCTCAAACGTTTTTGGACCGCAGGATGTCGGTGACCCTGCTGCTGCTGATGGTGGCCTTGTGGCCCGGCGGAGGACTCGGGGAGGATGGCGCCCACGGGCCGAGAGCAAGCCACGTGTCCGTGGTGATCATAGGAGGAACCGGCGACTTGGCTCGAAAGTACCTTTGGCAGGGTTTCTTTGACTTATATGCTAAGCATGTCGGCGGCGGGAACACCTTCTCCTTCTATGCCGGTGGGCTGTCTCCTGCAGCAGAGGCCACGCCGGTACTCTTTGAGATCCTCAAGGCCGTGTCCTGCTCCGAGGATCTGTCTCCGGAGAGATGCGCGCTGCTCAGGGAGCAGTTCCTGAGGCTCTCGGAGTACCGTCAACTGAAGGCCCCAGAGGACTACAAAGATCTGGCCGACCACATTGACAACCAGCTCCGAGAGGAAGGGATGAAGGAAGCC
This sequence comes from Fistularia commersonii, assembly GCF_037954325.1. Lineage (NCBI taxonomy): Eukaryota > Metazoa > Chordata > Actinopteri > Syngnathiformes > Fistulariidae > Fistularia > Fistularia commersonii. The sequence continues at coordinate 8,170,829 of NC_141290.1, forward strand.
GGGAGGCTGTTCTACCTCTCGGTGCCCGCGTTCACGTACGCAGACATCGCTAGTAAAATCAATGGCAGCTGCAGACCCGGTGGCGGGGCCTGGCTCCGGGTGGTGCTGGAGAAACCTTTCGGACACGACCTCCACAGCGCTCAAGTGCTCTCATCCCAGCTGGACCTCTCCTTGAAGGAGGAGGAGATGTTCCGAATTGACCACTACCTGGGGAAGCCGGTGAGGGAATGCGACGATGTGCAGCGTAACTGGAACCCTCGTCCTGACGTGCGTGGTTTCATGTCATGTTCTCTTGTCTTTTTGAAGGTGGTTTCAGGGATTCTACCGTTCAGGATGAGAAACCAGAAGTTTCTGGATCCCATCTGGAACAAGCACCACATCGAGAGAATCGAGATCGTCGCCAAAGAGACTCTGGCAGTAAAAGGTGAGCGGAACGTGGACCTCAACTGCCCTTCAACTGCCCATCATCCCAAGGACCGTTTGTCTTCATGATGTCTCTGTGATTTGGCCCTTTAAGGTCGCCTGTCCTTCTACGACCAGTACGGGGTGATCAGAGATATGCTACAGAACCACCTGACGGAGGTCATGACTCTGCTGACCATGAGGCTGCCCAAGAACCTGAGCAGCAGTGAAGAAGTTCTCCAGAACAAGCTGCAGATCCTCCGCTCATTGCTGCCTTTAGGGAAGAGCCAGGCGGTGATGGGCCAGTACCAGGCCTACAGAGCAGAGGTTCAGCAGGAGCTGAACAAAAGCCGAGACCACTTCAGTGCGACGCCCACCTTCGCAGGTGAGGGTTCTCTCCGTTTCGGACTTTGACCAGCCGAAGTGTCCCGCTAACTTGCCGTTTGTGTTTCAGCGGTGCTGGCGCACATGGATGACGCCCGGTACGACGGCGTGCCCATCCTGTTGATCTCAGGGAAGATGTTAGATGAACGGGAGGGATACGCTCGCGTCCTTTTCAAGAATGATGTTTTCTGTCTGGAGAAGACGGGCAGCGTTCACTGCAAGCCCAAACAGATCGTGTTCCACCTTGGCCACGGCGACCTCCGGCAGCCCGCTGTCCTCGTGAGCAAGAACCTCTTCCGGCCGGTTCTGGTCGGGGGCGAGTGGAAGGAGATGACCGAACCTTCACAGGTCGCCGTTCTGGGTTTACCGCTGTCAGACTACCACGTTCAGACACCCATCCAGAACGGAGAAGCTTATTCGGAGCTCATCTCTCAAATTTTTGTCGGAAGAAGAAATAGTTTCATCAGCACCGAAGTCCTGCTGGCCTCCTGGGCCCTGTGGACTCCCCTGCTCAGCAGCCTGGCCTACTCCTTCCCGCGCATCTACCCCGGGGGGGGCGACACCGGCGACCTGCTGGACCTCCGTCTGAAAGGGAAGGAGATCAGCTTCAGCAGCGAGGTGGTGATCATCAGCCCCGACCAAGCAGGCGTCGCCTCGGCGACCAATTTTCAAGGAACACGGGATAAATATCGCAGCGCTGAGATGGTGTGTGCCTGGGCGGAGGAGCTGGTGGAGAAGCTGGCCACCGACATCCAGGAGGCCGCTGAGGCGGCGGTGCTCGAGGGCGGAGTTTTCCATCTCGCCCTCTCAGGCGGAGCTACACCCCTGGCTCTCTTCAACAGGTTAGCCCTGCACCACTTCTCCTTCCCCTGGAGGAACACCCACGTGTGGATGGTGGACGAGCGCTGCGTGCCGCCCGCCGACCTGGAGTCCAACTTCCGCAGCCTTCACGACCACCTGCTGCAGCACGTACGCCTTCCCTACTACAACATCCACCCGATGCCGGTGCAGCTCCAGCAGCGTCTGTGCGTGGAGGAGGACGGGGCGGCTCTGCTCTACCAGAACGACATCAACAAGTGGGTCAACGACTCGCGGTTCCACTATGTTCTGCTGGGAGTCGGCTACGACGGCCACACGGCCTCCCTGTTCCCCGGGGGGAAGCCGGACGGGCACGGGGAGAACCTGGTGGTGCTCACCGAGAGCCCCGTCAAGCCTCACCGTCGCCTCAGTCTGACCTTCTCGGCTATCAACCGCGCCCTCAGAGTCAGCGTCCTGGTGATGGGCAAAGGGAAACACGAGCTGGTCACCCAGCTGAGCCGCGTCAAGGACGATCCCAACAAGTGGCCGGTCACCGGGGTTCGGCCCGCCGGCGGACGGCTGGCCTGGTACATCGACTACGACGCTCTGCTGGGTTAGTTTCTGACCCAGGACCGGGACCCGCCGCCGTCAGACCAGGGAGAACCGAGAACCCACGAACCTCATGAGAACCGATGACTTGGGGCGGCAGATTCAGGCAGCGGAAGGTGAAGCCTCCTGATCCGTCGGCCGGTTCTGGGTTATCGGGTGCTGCACTTGCAGATGTTTCTATACGAGGCGAGAAGACCTATATTTTTATTTCAGGTTAAAGAAGGAAAAGTCCAAAGCACTGCTGAGCTCTCCTTGGTCCAGATCTTCTACTTTATTTTTACTGACTTTGTAAACTCTGGGGTTACATGTGTAATGGTGAAGGCCTCTTTTCTGAGGAACATTGACTGGATCACGGAGCACCAGGATGTGAGGGGGTTCCTTCCACCGGCTCTCCGGTGGAGATCAATAATCGGGTACTGATTAATGAAATTCTGTTTTTTACGGTGAACATTGTCTGATCCACCTCCGGTCAGACCTTCGGTGATGTTCTCCACATTCCAGCTGCAAACTATGATAGCTGTAACATCGCGGTTCTCCTTCCCGTGGAGGACCCGCCCTGAACGCAGCATCCTCCGTTCCCATTGGCTGATGCAGGGACGCCTTCGGCACCTGCCTGCTCCTCTGTTGACCCTGAGGGTCTGCGTGCCAAAATAAAAGATGATTTGGATGAGAAGTTGTTTCCTTTTTGTTTCCTATGAAATCCTCACAGTATCTCCTGTAATACTCGCACATCGTGACTCTTTCTATACTTGTACTGGGAAGTTCCTGCGAGGACTTCCCAGTGAGATCCAGCAGAACCGCTGTCTTTGTTAAAGTGAGCGAGGAGAAGGGACGGGCCGAGTCACGTCCTCCGGGTGTGAGGTTACCAGCCCACGTGGAACCTTCATGAAGTCTTAATGCGATGGAGATTGTGTTTCCTGGTGCGACGGCCGGTCTCCCGTCTGCCTCTGCAGCCTGCTGGAGCACCAGAGGCCTCCCAGGACTGCGAGGAATCCTGCAAGGAGACCAACGAGTGTTACTCCTATGAAGACCCGCCTGTGGAGGTGCGGACGAAAGGTCCACACCTGCGCTCAGGATGGAGGTGGCAGTCAGGAGAGCAGAGGTGTAGAACAGCTCAGGCGTGGTCTCCGCCTGGAAACACAATCAATGACTGTGGTGGTTCAAGTTCTCAAACCTCCAGCTGAAGGACCAGGATGAGGTTCTCACACAGGCGACAGCGCTCAGGGTCATGGCGGCGGTGCAGAGCCCGTGTCCGAAGGAGACCAGTCCAAAAAGGTGGTAGGAGGTCCACAGGCCCTGTGGGATCGGGTCCATCATGGTGAAGAGCACCGAGAAACCTGCAGGGTCCAACAGAGGACCTTCAGAGACGGGAGAGGGGGGTCTTCTGAACTGTGCTTCATGGATGTTCTGGAGCAGTGGGGGGCACCTGAAGCAATGAAGGACAAGGCGACGGCAGCCGCCAGGTTTCCAAGCAGAGGCTGCTGGCAGAATCTCCAGCTCTGAGGCCTGCGAACCCAGGAGAAGCCACTTTAACCCCCCTCCCCCCGCCTTCTAACACTGCGGTCCCCTCCGACCTGCTCACCTGCTCAGAACGTAGATCTGGGGAAGCAGAAGAACCACCGTGAAGACGGCGTTCACGATTTGACTGCAAACCAAAGGGAACACCAGGTGACGGAGGAGAACACAATCTGACTCAAATACCCGTCCTTCAGGAGACTCACAACTTCAGCCTGCGGCTCCTGGGGATCCTCCTGCTGCCCTGGAAGGCCATGAAGACCAGTAGGTAGAAGAACATGGACTTATGACAGCGTGAAGCTGCTCCGGTGGAAGAAGGAGTCCTTCAGCTCAGCGTGCTGCGCCGCTAAACAGACCTCCAGCAGGAGGACCCAGGACTCTGAACATGACACCCTCCCATTGTGCCAAAAAGGGGGGTGGGGGGGTTGACAGGCAGACAGGGAGTCACGGAGGCCGCGGGCCCAGTCATTTCAAAATGAACATTTCCATGTTCTTGTATGTCCTCATCTGCACTTCCTCCATGTGGCCTCCACTTCTCAGAGAAGGTGACGCCTCCATCCTCCTCCGGGCAGGAAGAGCAGTTTCCTTCTGTTAGCGAGAAACTCCGTCCTTCTCTGCAGATCCTCACCTTTGCTCCACAAGCCTCTGCCTCACAAACCTCTGCCTCACAAACCTCTGCCTCACAAACCTGTGCTCCACCCACCGTCTCCAGACCCGTCCACATCCACCGCTCGCCTCCGCACGCCCGCACAGTCAGGGACGCTCCAGAACATCCAAGATGCCTGTGGACCTCAGTGGAACCTGGGACTTTGTCAGCAGTGAGAACTTTGAGGGCTACATGACAGCCCTGGGTGAGTCCTCCTTCACACACCTTTGTCAGGACTATAATGGAGAACAGGGTGGAGAGGTGAGAAGGTGAGGAGTTGAGGAACTAAAGAGGGAAGTTGATGTAGACCCCCCCCCCCTCTCTCCCCCAGGCATTGATTTTGCCACTCGTAAGCTGGCCGCCAGGCTGAAGCCCCAGAAGGTCGTCAAACAGGAGGGAGATCTTTTCATAATCCGAACCCTCAGCACCTTCAGGAGCTTGGAGTGCTCCTTCAGGATCGGGGAGGAGTTCCAGGAGGTGACCAAGGGCATGGACAACCGCACCTGCCAGGTGAGGACACCCGGAGAAGCTCCGGTCTCGCCTTTCCCGGCCGGCGTCGTTCATGAAGGTGTTTGTTCTTCATCAGTCGGTGGTGACCTGGGAGGGTGACAAGCTGCTCTGCGTGCAGAGGGGGGAGAAGAAGAACCGGGGTTGGGTCCACTGGCTCCAAGGAGACCAGCTTCATCTGGTGAGGCTCTGGACCAGCACAGACCCATCCTCTGGTTTCTACATCTGCTGATCTTTAGAAGGTTCCTAAACCTGTGTTCATCTCCTTGTAGGAACTCACCTGTGAAGACCAAGTCTGCAAGCAGGTCTACAAACGTGTGTGATGATCCTCACATTTACGTTCAAATGAGATGAATGAGATCTTCTCCAAACAAACTAATAAAGTCAATTAAAGATCTACATCTTTGGAGATGAAATGTGTCTGAAGTTTCTGTCTCATCCGGGCCGGGGTTCTCCTGCTTCAGTCCAGGATCTAGTCCTCTAGAAACTGGACCTGTTTGGTTTGTGTTTTTCTTCACCACCTGTCCCAGGGGCCACTCCGGGTCTTCGGAAGAATACTCGCTGATCTTCTGCAAACAATGCATGTTCTTCGGAGAACACCATTTTCTCTTGAATGCCTACATTATCTGTTCCTTCTCCGGTGCTGGGGAACCCACTAGACAGCGCAAAACATCCTGCAGGACCGATCATGTCCAGGTTACGGCAGCGAGAAGACGTTTACCTGCAGATCCCCTGCCTGACCACAAGAGGGTGGCGGGGGATCTGGTTGCGGGTCGCTTGCAGTTCCCCTCCCGGCCGCAGGGGGCGCTGTGTAAAGTCGTTCCTCCGCGGCTTTGACGGAACTCTTTGTTTCGCTTCAAGTTTTGCCGCGACTCTTCGTGTCCGCGGCGTCTGAAGAGCTTCAGGATGTCTGCCACGGAGGACGAGGCTCAGCAGGTAAGCCGCCCGGTGGTCTAGGCGAGCATCGCCGCGGTTCTCTAACGTCCCCCCGCCTCCCCACGCAGAGGCTGCGGGCGGCCGTCCACGCGTCCGTGGACCTGCTGTGCCGGAGAGCAACCGAGGAGCACCGCAGGGCCTTCAGCCTCCAGGCCGTGGCGGCGATCACCGAGACCACCTTCAGGCAGTGCGGTAGGTCGGCGGCCTGTGACAGCTGGAGGTTACTTCAGGTTTACTTCGGAGGTTTTAAGTGACTTGGTCTGCTGGCCGCTTGGAGACACTGGACCTCTGGTTCAGTGCCGTCCCAGATCCGGTGGAACTCAGATCCAGAAGTTCTTAGATCAGGTGGACCTCAGATCCAGTAGTTCTCAGGTCAGGTGAACCTCAGGTCCGGGGTCACCTCAGATCCAGTGGATCTCAGGTCGAACCCCAACATGAACAAGAAGCCCAGCTGTTGGTGCAGGTCTGAAGGTTGGCTGAACACATGGAAGTTTCTTCAATCTGGACTGTTTGTTTGCTTACAGAGGTGTTTGCCAGAGACCTGGAGGCCTTTGCCAGGTGAGACCTCCTTAGGTGACGATGAGCGAGGGGCAGAACTTCTGTTCTCTACATTTTTTCTTCCTTCTGGGTTTCAGGCACGCCAAGAGAAGCTCCGTGAACACAGAAGATGTGAAACTCGTGGCTCGCCGCAGCACGCCGCTGGTGAGTCCATCTCCGTCAGGAGTTCTGAAGACGATAGGAGTTAGTGAAACACCTACTTCTGGACTGAGGGGAAAGAGGACAGCAGACAGAAGGTGGTGGTGAACATCGGTTTATTCTTTCCAGTCAATCTACATCCATAACAAGAGTGAGGAGCTCAACCAGGAGCAGCAGGAGGTGAAGAGGAGGAAGAAGAGCAAAGACACTGAGGAGAGCAGAGAGTGAGAGCCAGGCCTGCTGCTCGCCGCCGCCACTGACTTGTCACGTTACACGCTTGTGATGCCAACTTCCAAAGTTCCTGCTCTCCTGGGGGAAACGTCTTGTCTGAGGTCTTTGGGTGGGTGGATGAAGGTCCAAATAAAGAGCATCGACCCCAGTGTGAGCTTCCACTGTCCTAAACTTCAAACTCCCCGGGCGTCGGCCGCGTGGACACCCGGCGGCGCCGAAGCGGGTATCTTCTGACGGACGGAGGCGCCCCGCCCACCGAGTGGGAATCATCTACTGCCCCCCGCCCCCGTCGGAACCTCCCCGGGCCTTCAAAGTGCATGGAGAAATCAAGTGGAAGGAGATGGACTGGAGCGGCGGGAAACAGAGCAGGTACTACCCTGTGTCTGAGGCCACACACAAAGCGGCGGGACTTCCGTCTTCGTTCTTCAGAACCGACTTCGTCGTGGGTTCAAATGGAGACCTCGACCAGCGGAACCCAAGGAGAACCCCTAGATATGTGAATGGAATTAGATGGTTCTTGGTTCCACAAAGTGACTCCAGCAGTTTAAACTAAGCATCTATTCAAATGAACTTTATTAGAGAACTCCCTTCATTTGACATGTTTTCCAGAACACCTCACAGACATCGACAGCTACGGGGAGCCCTCGGACACACCACTCCACGTTCACACCAACACTCACGTCCCCGAGTCTTCAGCACATACAGATCAGTTCAGTAACACGAAAGCACACACCATACGGCATCCAGGTCACAGAAGAGAAGTACAGTCACAACACTCCACTACATTTCATGGTTCCGCACACACCGAGTCAGAGGAAGGAAATCCTTGCAAAGGTAAAGATAAAAAAAAAAAAATTAAAAAAAAAAAACAAAAAGGAGAACAAATCTTGAAGAATGAATGAAAGGATGTCCATGTTAGGGAGGCGCTCGGAGCATCTGCAGCTTCACTCACACACTCAGAAAGCAGTCATTGGGCTCTTTCACCGCACAAGCAGTCGGTTCCACGCGCCTCTCCGTTCGCTCACTCATCCTCCACTGCTCGCCACAAGCCATCCTCAACCGCACTCAGTCCGCAAAAACGCCAGTGGCGCCGTTCTCTCCAAGTACTAAGTGGATAAAAGTGAAAACACCCACCGTCTCTCAGAACATGCCGAGCGAAGCCGTTCTTTGATGGCATAGCATTTACAGGTGAGAGGAGGGAGAATGATACCGAGAACGCTGCCAAAGAGGAGCTTCCTCACAGGAAAACGGAAGAGAGGTCAACTGCAGAAGAGATCTCAATGAAGGCTTTTCCACACAACTGGACTGCAAATAAAGTTGCACTTAAAACATAAGAAGGTTTCAACCAGATTCTTCCCAATGCACGATTGCCTTTTAGAGTGGACGATACAGCCGGTGAGCCGCGGACATTCATGCATTTTCAAATGATTCATCACGTTTCACAATACATGCATTAGAGAATCCAGTTGAAATGGATACAAACAGATGGGACATCAGAGAGAGCACTTAGCCAGACGTCCTGGTAAACAATTTCACTTCAACAATTCCTAAATCAAATCTTTAGCGTTTTTTTTCTTTTTCTTTTTTTTTTTTTCGCCAAATGTACAAAACATCTTCCACAAAAAGGTTTCAGATACGCACTGACAGCAGAAGTTAACTTGGAAAAGACTCATCCTTCTCACAATACTTACCCCATCCGAGCTCTGCGCTTACATACCCCACCCAGACGACTTTGACTCCATACTGGACCCAAAACCTGAGCTGAACCCACTACCACTGGTGGTGGAGTTGGACCCCGTCCCCCAACCCAGACTGGCGGAGCTGGTGCCGTAGTTGCTGTTTCCCGTACCGAAGGACTGACTCTGGTCTCTACTGGAGCTCGTCCCACTGGAAGCGCTGCCTGAGGTGGAGGTCTGCTGCTGGCTAGCCAGCATCCCCATCATACCCCAACTACTCTGCAGAGCCGCCTGAGCTGCAGCCATCATGGCAGGGTTCAGGCTGAAAGAACCAAAATTAGCCAGACTGCTGTTAGTGCTGCTCCCCAAGCCGCTACGGCTGCCACCGAATGCTTGAGCTCCGAACCCATTCCCAAACCTTGCCGTGCGGTCAAACTGCCTATTGCCGTGTTTGGGCTCAGCGTTAGAGATGTGCACGCTGACGCCTTTGATTATCAGGTCCTCTCCGCAGAGGGACTGGGCCACCTGTGAGGAGGAACACGGGCGTTAGAACCAAGAACACCGACCGCCGACGGCATAATCCACCCTTCGCTCAGCCCCCCCTGCGCCACCCCGCTCCGGGAAGAAAAAAAAAACGACCAGAGCTCGGATTCCGTAGGTTTCCCAAGCACGGGTGCAGGACGGAGTGAGTCGGCAACCGCAGGCCGCCGTTCACGGGGTGGGGTTCTAAGCCAACCACCTATCTGTCAAACAGACGTTTTCCACAGGGTGGCATTGGTCCAGTGTGATGTGAATCGGCATCTGCAGCGGGCAGGGGTTTGAACTGGGAGGTTCAGAGCTGACCATGGCTCACTCCCTTTACCAACCACGGGATTCTTTCCAACACACTGAGTTCCGTCCACATTTTAATTCGATTGTGTTTTTCTGAGCAGAAAAACTGGACTGCGCTCTCCCTGAATCACCTGCCTGAGCCTCACGGAAGGATTTAATATTGGAGCTGCACCGATGCTCGACTGAGATCAGGCCTTGTTCCTGGAGAGGAACAAGGTGTAGTCTGAGTTCAGACAGAATATCTGACGGTCTGGCGGCCCTGGCTCTTACCCTACGGTTCTGGTAGCCGACAACTATGTATGCTAACTAAGGGGGACAGGACTTAGCGAAGAGTGCATTGGCTTGTTTCGTTCCATACCTGATCGTCTGCAAATGTGACAAAGGCAAAAGCACGGAATGGCTTAGGAATGAAGACATCTGTGACTTCCCCGTACTGCATGAAGAACTGCCGGAGGTCATCAGTGGTCATGTCTTCTGTACAGCGACCTACAAACACCTTCCGGCTCCTCAGAGGCTCGTCCGGACCCTGCTGTTGCCAAAAGAAGCGCCGATTAACCCGCGTCAAAACCAACAACAGAAAAACCAACCAAAATGATTCTCCATATGTCCCCTTGCACGTGAGTACTGATATATATATATATATATAAATCTATTTACATATATATATTTACGCTTGGACATTACCATATTCACCTTCGAGTTAGGGAGCTTGCAATCACACCACCGCCCATCAATCATGTGGCGCTGGGAGATGACCTTCTCCTGAGCCTCATACTCTGTGAACCTCACAAAGCCAAAACCCTTGGAGTTTCCGGTCTTGGCGTCTCGTTTGACCTGCGGGACAAGGAACCATCCCGACCTTAAGGTCAAAGGTCATCTCCTGCTATTCTTTTCATTTTTCAATGACCTGGTCGAGGTCACTTTTACCTGAACCATGATGACTTCTCCAAAAGTGCTGAAGTAGTCCTTCAGGTCCTGCTCGGTTGTTTTCCAAGGCAGGCCCAGTACTATCAGGTCAGATGTCTTCATATCTCCCCTCTTCATCTTCACAGCAGAGGAGGCATCGATCTCATCCATCTTCCTCTTGTTGTCTAGGTGAAATGAAACCCAGAGTCAGTGGCAGAACATCTGAACACCTGCAGACACCTCAGCTGGTCTGTAAGGACGAACTGAGTGTGTGTGACACCACCGCGCACCTTCATCGGTCCTTACTGGGAGTTAGTGTTTTGTATTTCCGATGGAACTGACAAAACCATCATGGCTTACAGCGTAACAGAATATACACTTCAGATATAACTATGTCCTGATTGAGAAGGTCAATCATAATTAAGGTTCTATAGCATTGGAATCAGAACGGAGATCAGGTCCAAACACTGCTAAGATGGTCAGTTGCCACATTTCCTGCTGGAGAGTCAAAGTTCAGCTAGCTGACAGCCTTGATGTTCCATCAGGACAAAAGCAAAGAGTTTACCTGAGATATCCATATTTAAAAGGAATGATCCTAGTTTCTGCTAGGGATAATTGAATTTTGGAGGGGGCCGCGTGACACAGGAGGCATGGCAAATGTCTTTGTAACCTGACATTCCTATCTCGATTCCCAGCTCCTCTTAGTGTGTCAAAGTGTTGTTCAGCAAGACACTGAACCCCTAACTGCTCCTCTGGCGCTGGTGGACCACAGCCTACTGTTCATGGTTCATCCATGATGGGTTAACCGCAGAGGACGAATTTTTCCCCAGGGATTAATAAAGGATAAATTACAAGTTTGAGTGGTCTTCTACTCGCATGAGGAGATACCCACTGGTCAGTCATCAGGAGTTGAGGTATGGTAGTCAACCAGATGCCCAGTCTGTCCGGCTGCTCAGCCCCCAGAGGACACCCCTCTGGGGCTCAGCAGGAAGCACCGGCCGGGGAGTGAACCTACCTTTGGGGTAGTTCACCACGTACACCACGTTTCCCCATCCGGTCTCCGGTGCGTGCAGGACGCCTTCCACCAGGCGGACACCTCGCATGCACTGGGACACGGGGCTCCGGAAGCGCAGGCCGCAGGCTCCGGGGAACTGCGCCGCCACGGTGGACAGCAACACCGTGCCGTCGTCCTCGGACGGGATCTCCATCGGTTCCTCGTTCTCCTCCTCCGCCACCCGGATGTAAACTTCGGCCATCTTCGCTCCGGCGGGAAGCGGATGCGTGCGGTTAGCTCGACGCTTGCGTACAGTAGCGGCTAATGTTGCTATCGAACCCGGTCCTGCCGAGCTAACTGCGCGTAAATGACACGAGTGAGGTTTTAAACTAAAATTGAATTTAAAAAAAGGAAGGGTCAAGGGAAAACGAGCTTAGATGTCCGTATTTACAAGATTCAAATGGCTGGCGCAGACGGCGGCGCGTCGGCCGCGGAGCTCCTTTGTTCGTTGGGACGGGAGTCCGTGTCAACACCAGGCGATGACCAGTGACCACCGCCGTTCCCTCCGGAAAGGGTTCGCAGAGCCGTTTATTCAGAAATAAAACACCGGCTCACAGCGTCGGCTTTGCGGATTCAACCGAGCGCTGTTGTTTTCGGACGCGAACTCAAGACAACGTTGAGAGTAATTCCTTTTCCACGAGGCGAACAGAGAAACCGCCATGTAAGGCCTGCCGTGACATTATCTAAACGAAGCCGGAAACACGTCATCCGCTCGGACGGGCTCATTTTACGGTGTTAAATGCACCCATCGCTTCTCCCTAACATTACCAGCTATCTTAAAACTTCCAAAGTGTGTGCTTCAATATCGATTTTTAAATCAATTAAATCCATCCGTGCAATCGATTTATGTTAGATCTCCCTCATCAGCGGTTCATGTGACTGTTTTGAATTCAGTCCCGTGCAGCGAACAGTTAGCCTGACTTGGTACGACCAGTGCGACTTCCGGTGCCTGAGCCATCTACGTTGGTCACAAAGAGTAGCCAACATGGCGGCGGCGCTGAGCTGGTTGTTATCAGGCGATGGCTGCTACTCTGTCCATTCCAGAATTGATTTTCGGGACGATGGCATTCAGATTCCTAAATTTAAAGTCAGACGCTGCTCATCGAATTATCGAGAGATACGCTATCGAAAAAACAAAACAAAAACAACCGGGTTTCCCTCAGATATCTAATTGCCCTCTTCATTGGCCAATGATCATGGGTCAAAGAAAATACAGCTTGTAAAGTGAAATTAGCAATCCTTCACCTCGTTAAACGTACAAAAATCAACTAAAATTTCCATTATATTATGCATGGTGGCATTCACCGTACATTCAGTCCTGAAATGTTAGACAAGATAAACGCTATAAATAAATGCAGTTGATGCACCTGCAGAAAGAGACATCTGTACCTGAGGACAGCGAAGACTCACCGGAGAACTCGGGTCAGTCTTAGCTGCACCTTGTTATATCTCTGGGCTGTCATTCCAGGCCATCCCTGTCCAAAGCCCCCAGCGATGGCAAAGAAAAGCATCCACAATGACCTGCAGATCTGGTTGCCACCATTGGGCCCAGGACCAACAAACCAGAGGCTTACGACATGTAGGAAAGGAAATACTGAGGGAAAAGAAACAACTGAAATGGACAGTCAGATACGAGCGAGTGCGTGTTTGTGCTGTAAATGGACAGCTTCGGATTGACTACACACTAGACAAGAAATCTCAAACGGCTTTTTTTTATTACATTTTTCAATCAATAACAGTACAATTTAGTACAGTATCTATCTTGCATCCAGCTCACCGTGGAACACCAACAGACTGAAATGAAATACAAAAAGTGAAAAGCTACATAAGGGTGCAGAGCTCTAGAATATTAATTGAAAGAGAAAAGGGAATCCATCTCAGTTGAATTGCATTTTCACTTGTGGCCACACACAAATACATCACATTTATTGTACATCATTGCAGAGAAAAGAAAAGTGAAAATATGTCACAACGTTAACAAAAAGTGCTTCTGTATACAGTGAAATGTCATTCAGATGCTCCGACTTTCAATTTAAGACCAAGAAAAAAATGTACAAAAGTTTTAGCGTGGACAGAGTGAGGATGTCTTTGTTCCATTGAGTGAAGGTGGGAAGGAGAGAAAGGACTCGTCCAGGAGACTTTTAAGATTGTAATTTTTTAAAAAAGATGACAAAAAATTGGCATCGATAGAACCGGTAAGCGTATTTTACACGTATGCCGTGGATAGTAAGTCTCTCCGTGGTCGCTGTTCGCGGTGCATAGCCTTACCAGCATTTGTCTGCACTCTGAGCCAAAAAATTGGCTTCTATTAAGTTCAATCGATAGGTTGCTCTCCTTTTTCAGGAACCAAAAGAAAAAAGAAATCCAGGATTTTTGCACCATTGAAAGCAAGTCTACAGCATGCACATCTAAATTAACCCGTGACAGACAAAAATAAATGTCTTAACTTAAAACAGACCATTATTTTCAGACATTGATTTGTACATTTCATTCACAGAGTTGCAAATGCAGTCCCAAGCAAAGGAAGTGTCTACCTAGTCAGGTGAGGTGTTTCACTCTGAGTGGATACTAAACACGACGCCCCCCCCTCCCCCCGAATCGTAAAATCCAGCCATGCCCCGTTACCTCAGCACTTACCTTGCTACGCCACCCGCGCCCACCCAAAGTCAAAGGCATATACAGGAATGGAGGGGGTTAACTGGACAAGTGACTCGTAAGAAGTCCGTTTGTACTGGAATGAGCATTCATAACTTAGAGCCTGTGCTTGGTTAGTTAACATAGTATTAGTTGAGAGGCAAAGCTTCTTCATGTGCAAAAGGCTGTGATGAAACAAAAACAGCTAGTATATAAATACGTCATGGACATTTTGAAAGCTGCTCGTGTAATATGATCCAAGCTTTTACTTCTGCGCGCTTTCTCTCACCTGGCATACAGTATATGGTTTAACTGGATTAGAAAGACAAGCTGTAATTCAAATAAATCTAAAACCACTAAAGGAATATGACCAGAGGAAAGCCATCAAAAAGAACAAACCATCAGAAGAGAATTCTTTAAAAAAAAAAAAAAAAAAAAAAAAAAGGAAAAAGTTAAATAATTTGTACAATTACACTCCAACGTTTGCTTTCGAGACGCACACATTTGAATGGGATGATAGTGTTGTCATTTTCTTTCAAGGTAACATAAAATGGTCCAAGAAGGAATGCACAAGTTTCTGATTTGATACCACAGGAGATCCTTTCTGAATTAGGTGATAAACAATTGTGCTCTTCTTTGTATAGGAAAGGCATTGGGTTCCCTTCGTTTGTGGTGTCCAAGTCAGTTTAAACAGTGTTGAAGAAGATGCTGTGAACATTCTGAAGTTGTAATGGTCTTCCAGTCGACTTTGGAGTTAAAAGAACATCTGGGAAACGGAGATCAGATTTAAAACACATTTAGGGGGAACAGAAATCTATAGGTACATGTCAACCCGCCTGGAGAGGAACCTTGTGACCGGCCTCCCGGGAAAACCGCATTAGCCGTGGGCTCTGACCTGAGACACATTCGTTTAGCCTTTGAGGCTGACCTCAAACTCAAGAACACAAATTCTTGAAGTTCCTTGGTGTGACGGCCCCACCCGCACAGGTGGGTTATCAATAGGCCGCAGCCCAACGATAACCCCTGAGATCTAGCACAGCCGAGACTTAAAGGCCACTTCAACTTGCCCGAAGCCTCAAGCTCGCTGCCCAACATCACGTGGGTCCAGAGGCGGACCTCCACGGACTAATGACAAGGCCTGACTGGTCACAGCGGATCCTGTCCAGAGGTTGTCTGGCGAATGTGAATTAGAAGAAAAAAAACAAAATTAACCTTCAGGCTTCAATTCCAGATCTTCAGAAAACTGTCCCAGGACCCTGTTGCCACGGCCATGCCGTCGTCGGTAACGCCCAGGCAGCTGACGCGGTTGTCATGTCCGGCCAACACACCTGGAAAACACACCATGCCAGTGAGTGACCCCGCATAGCTCCGAGCAGTCGGCCAGAAGATCTGGTCTCAGCTCGGCTGGCTCGGGATCCAGCGGCCGACGACAAACCCCCTGGAGATAGCTGGGCATTTTCTAGTACTGCAGCTGCGCTTAGGTTCGGGAACAGAAGGATAAGAATTTAAGAACGGGTTGCGGTTTGCAGACACCTGACAGTTTCCCTGGTAACGGAGCGGGAACTGCTTTGGAGGAATCAGGACCTTTACCTTCCCCACGAGGACTTCTTTTCTAACGCAATGCCTTGATTTCAGCCATCGGCTCGAGGAGATGGATTTAACTCCACCCCAAGCAGTCCACAGCCTGACGTCTAAGGATCGGCCTGCACGCAGAGGGGGAAACCTCCCCAGGGGTGTGTGACCACATCGGAGCAGAGAAGCTCAGATCTGAGGTCCTGCAGCTTGGGCTCTGCGGCCAGCATAGCCCGAATCCCCGGATCAGACTACAGCGTCATGTAGGAGGAAGAGTGCGCGTACGAACCGGCTCGGTCGGCCTTTAGCGTGTCCCACACGTTGCAATTGAAGTCGTCGTATCCGGCCAGCAGCAGGCGGCCGCTCTTGGAGAACGCCACCGAAGTGATGCCGCAGATGATGTTGTCGTGCGAGTAGATCATTAACTCCTGATCGGCACGCAGGTCGAACAGCCTGCAGGTGGCGTCGTCCGAGCCCGTGGCAAAGGCGTTGCCGTTGGGGAAGAACTGAGGAGGAGGAGGAGGAGGACGCTGTCAGCCCGCGGAGAGGGAACGCACACCATCACGCGGCGGATGCTTCAAAACGTCAACCTACACAGATGGCATTGATGTCGGACTCGTGGCCGGTGAAGGTCTGTCTGCACATGCCCTCCCGGACGTCCCAGAGTTTGGCGGAGGCGTCGCAGGCTCCAGAGACGAATAACCGCGAGTCCGGGGCCAGAGACAGGCTCATCACGTCTCCCGTGTGGCCGGCAAAGGTGGTGGTCTGCTGGCCTGTCTCTATGTCCCACAGTGCACTGAAAAGATCACACACACACACACACACCTTCAGCCTCCATCCAGCAGCTCAGAACATCAGCAGGACCACAGAGCACTCAGCCACACGCGACCCTCAAACAGATGCCACCAGCTCCACTTACCAGGTCGTATCTCCAGAACTTGTGACAATCTGGTTGTCGTCAAGGAAACGACAGCAGGACAGGTATCCTGTAAAACACACACACACACACACATAAGCTGTGCACAATGTGGTCTACAGAAAACTGACTTTTCTCCAGAGGACTTCATTTGGATGTGAATCAGAGGAGCATCAGGTGGAGGTGGACACTGCAGGTCTGGGTGTAGATGCCGGTGTAGACAGACGGTGCAAGTGGAGATGTACACAGATGGTGTTATCGTTAAAACAATGACGATGGCTGCCCTCGATCTTCTGGGGGGAACCCTCACCTGTGTGTCCGGCGAGCTCGCGGCTCACACGCACGTTCCCCTCACGAGTCTTCAGGTTGTAAATGGAGCAGATGTTGTCCAACCCACCACAAGCCACGTAGTTTCCTGAAGGTGCGTAGGCGCACGTCATGACCCAGGAAGAGCGCAGTGGAATGGCATGGACCTGGAAGCAAGCAGAAGACAGATATTTTCTGCCGCGCTCAGAGCGGAGCTGTGGCTCGGCACGATGAGGTTAAACATCTTCTCGTCAGCCATCGGCAGAGAAACAAAGTCCCAATACCTTCTGTTCTCCCCTCAACAACAGAGCATCATGCTGATGTGCAGGAGAACACCGCACAGATGTTCAGGAGAGTGACTTGAGTGACCGAGTCACGTTCACACCACTTTTCCACCATCTTCACGCATCAGACAAGGTAATGGTTTGAGGATAACGTCTGTGGAGCTCAGCTTAGCTGAGCCGCCTGACACCTGGACAGCAGAGGGATGCACCAGGGACCTAATGGTGGGATTAGGTGGGACCTGCAGCAGGATCAGACCAGAGCAGCAGAAGCCAACTACGAGCTAAGTGCCAGGATCCCTTTGTTCATGCCGCCACGCTGTCGATGAGCATCTTCGGGATCTTAGCGCTTCTCAGACCCTGGTCTGAACATGAGGAGGTCCTGAGTGAAGCAGAGAGCTATATTTACCCTCCAAGCTTCAAACCCTGAGGAGCAGACAGGATCAAAGCTCGCTCTAAGCAGGTCTTTTTTTAAAACCTCCTCAGAAGGGAGGAGTCTCTTCTAATTTTACTCTCAGTCCTCCTGAGACTCAGACGGGTTTAATCAAAGATGTGAGATGTAATGGAGACTGAACCTCACACTCCAGGGCTGGAGGTCTGGGAGAAGGTTCCCCGGCTCTGCGAGGTGTGTTCACCTCAACACACATTGCTCAGAGGACACTGAAGAGAGGCTGAAAAGAAGGAGCTCCTGCCTGGAGGAGAAGTGGAGGGTCACACTGGTGGTGGCAGGCAGAGCCTCCTCGTCACTGACGCATGGACCTCTGTCTTCCAGGACCAGGACTTCATTTGAGGCAGCTCATCACGATCTGAACCTTCACCTGCTTCACAAATCTGACTGAGATGAAGAGGTATGGAGACACGTTCTAAAAATATGGATTCACAATGAGATCCAGACTGAGGAACTGCTCAGATGTTACAGAGCAGAACCAGACCTTCTCCTGAGCTACATGAGCCAAAGCCCCCCCCCCCAGCTGCTCCACCAGGTCCTGCCTCTTTTCCTGAGCAAACCACCAACACCTGGTGACGGATTCGTAACACGGCGTCACCTGTGTGCACAAGGCCTGCGGCCTCAGGACAGGGCTAACGCCATGGATGGACGGGTGGATGGATGTTCCTGGCACCCTAGATGTTTACTGAGCTAATATTAGCATTTCCCCTCAACTGAAGGCAGTGTTTTTTTTTTTTACAGAGAGCTTCATCTCTGAATCAGGGTGAGGTCCTCTTGGCGTCTCAGACGTGGACCTTCTGTGAGCCCAGCACCATTTGGGTGAAGCTAATCTCACCGCTCTGCCATGCAGCTCCTCTAACAGCAGTACTCACCTTGTTTGTGGTGTAGCTGTCCCAGATGATGAGTTTGCCATCTTGAGAGGCACTGACCAGGAGCCTACAGACACAGAGCAAGATGGTTTCACTCCAGGATGGGGAGCCTTCAGGCCCTCAGGACAGTTTTCTCACCCATTGAAAACATCTTGTATGGAAAATAACAAAACAACCCGTTCAATGTCTACGAACGTCGTCTCCTCCCTCATCAAACCATCCGCCTTGAGGAGTTCTCACAAAAGGCGGAAAAGCTAGATCGTGTACTGGACATGTTCCCTCGGCCAGGAGAAGAGGAGGACCTTACCTGGAGTCTGTTCCCCAGTGCATGGCGTAGATCTTGGCCAAATGACCCCGCAGCGTTCGTCTTGTACGCATCTGGATTCGTCCAACGGGGTCGATGTTAGCTGTGATCTGCAACACATGTGAGGCTCTGCTCGATTCTAGTAACCATGACCTGGATGACGAGAAGGTGCGGCAGGCCACCCGTGATACGTGTCTAAGACTGGGCCTGAGCTGCTCCTCACTCCGGGCTGAGAACTTCCACAGCTTTCATTTGTCCCTTTCTTTGAAGAGTCTTCTGTAAAGGTTCTCATGCAACACGTCCCTTCAGAG
Organism: Fistularia commersonii; assembly: GCF_037954325.1. Classification (NCBI taxonomy): domain Eukaryota; kingdom Metazoa; phylum Chordata; class Actinopteri; order Syngnathiformes; family Fistulariidae; genus Fistularia; species Fistularia commersonii. The sequence goes on from NC_141290.1 coordinate 8,189,661, forward strand.
CTTCTCAGATGATGATAACCAGACGTGCCGTCTCCTGTTCACAGATCGCCGGAGACGGCACGTCTGAAGACCGTCTGAGTGAGAAGAACCTCAATGCACCCTACCTGAAACTGGTGCTACCTGCATGTCAAAGCTGCCCACCTACGAGCAGACCCCTTGGGGAGAACCCTTACCTATGAGCAGACCCCAGCTAAGCTAAATCTAACACGGAGAAGCATCTCAAGCAACGTTTCAGAGAGGAAAGACTGAACGGTGACCTGGCACTTGGACCTGGAGTAGCGCAGGAAGGGTGGACGTTACCTGTGATAGCGTGGCATCAGCACATGCTTTCCTGGCATCCTGCAAAGGACAGAAACCCGTCAAACACTGAGATCTTCTGGAAGGCTCCGACGGCCGACTGCTGTTGGTGCCTCACTCACTTTGATCTGGTTCTTCAGCTGCTCTGCCTCTTGGCGTAACTGGTCCAGTTCACTCATCTTACTCTACTTCTTCGGGTGCTTCTCTCCAGCGATTGGGGCACTTGTTGATCTGGAGGCAAAAGACACGGCATTAGCTCAGCATCTTAAATGATTTAAGATCACGAGCCAGCAAAGAGGCTCTTCAGAGACATCTCTGCCAGGAGGAGGCCCGACGTGGACACCTCCAGGCAGACCCTGCACCTCGCCAGTCTCCGGGACACACTCCGCTCACAGTTCAGGGTTCAACCTTGCTTTCACACCTCAATGTCACCGATGTAATCCTCGCACACAATTTGGATTGCAGGACAAATCCTGTTAAGGCGTGACTTCCCACTGATCCGAAAAGCAGTCATTATCCCGATGACCCCAATCCCAATCCCAGGACACGTACCGGGCCAGCCAAGTGATCAGTAAGCCACTTACACACATGAAGAGCCCCAAACCCCATTCACACTAAACAAACACATCCTGAACCCCAGTCAAACAGCAGAGACATCTGGGCAGAGGAGGACCACCCACCCTGAGGATGAGCTACTCAAAGAGAATTTCATACGGAAAAGTCCAGTCTTCTACTGAAACGTAAATGCAGATTGGAAAGGTGCATTTCTTCACTCCTTATTCCAAGAAATCTTTGGAGATCCAGCAAGCAAACGCTAAGACAACAGGATGATGAAGGCATACAATCCTGTCTCTGATAAGGTCAGTGATGGTGAAGACTTTTCAAATCCAGTCTCTGACCGAGAACTTCGAATCCAGTCTCTGATCGAAAACTACATCAGTCCTCTTTGGAAGAGGAGAACATTCTCATCAGCCGTGTCCATCACATCATCACGGAGAGAAAGTGTGTTCGATCTAAAACAAAAGTGCTGATCCATCCTGTGGGACTGTGGAGAAGCAAACCCCCACCTGAGAGGCAGCAGGTGTGGAGTTGGGATTCCAAACTAGACCATTCACAGTCTGGTGTGAAAGGGTTAAAAACACCATTAGGCATCTGAGAGCTCTTCTGAACACCCGAAACATCTCAGACGTCCACACGACAATGTCAGGAGACACCTCTACAGCTCAGCTGAGGTACAATTAGGGTACAAAGTTGGAGAGTGATGTGCCATTTGGACGAGCCTCATCTGTCAGGTTCCAGTCCAGACCAGATTCTAATGCCACCTGGCCAGGTGATCCTGCTGGCACTCCGACTGGCTAACCCTTTCCAATGCAAGTCCCCTCTTATGCTCATCAGTCCCTTCATAAACATGTTATGAAAGGCAGTCTTTATATAGTTCACTCAAACGACAACCAACGCCCACAAACAACTCGGACGTATATATATTTCATTCAATCATTATTTTACATGACACCAATCAGTTAAATCGTGCTGAATGGCAGGCAGGTCTGGAACTGCAGCCTTCAGGAAGGTTGTGGACAATATACATTAATACAATAAATATTGGACAATCCCTTTTAATTACTATCATCTGCGTTTCAGCAGCCACGTTTTATCAGTACATTGCCCTATTCATTGACCTCTGACGCCATGTCAATCCATGAGTGAGAAACATAACTGTATTAGAAGCAATTCTAATAAAGAGTTCAGTAAAAAGGGAGTATCACCCATCGAAACTAGTCATCTCCAAGTTCTTGGGACATCTGCTCAGGTCAGAACGCGCCTCTGTGGTTCTGGCTGAGGCTCCCTCACGACCAGCCCTGAAACCTGGACGTGAGCCTTCACAGAAGACACTAAATATTCAGTTAGCCAGTATTTTCCATTGAGCTGTATGGATGCTTGCAGACGTGGAGTTCCTCTCCCTCATCACTTCTCCTTTCCAAGCGCCTGATCTGGGTCAGCTGACTGCATGATAATCAATGAGTACTGGTAAACAGCCTGAAGTTGTAGCTCAGTGGCTGCTCTCGGGTCAGTCAGTGCTCGCCTGGCTCCCGAGTCAAGCGGCGGTGAGATTTCCACTTCAGGTTTGTAGAAACCGGGTCAGCTGTACAGCGGCGGCCCGCCGAGCTGCCAGCGCTCCGCGGACCGGTGTGTTATGTTTTGCCGGTCTAAAACTGGATCACTGAAAAAAAAAAGAAAGCCATAACCAGCACTATCGCTCTGCTGGGCCGTAATCCTAAAAGCTGAAATCCCCCGTCAATGAGTTGCTAATCCTATCCGCGTCCGTTAACATAAACAGCTGGAAGAGCCACGGCGGGCATTAGAAATATGTTTTCATTCATAAAAGGATGAGTTTAATCTTAATTCTTTTAAATACAACATGCTTAGACCAAGTGGCCGGATTGTCTCTGATCACACAGGTCTGCAGGTCTATTCCCCACTGCCCCAACTCCGGGGACAGATGATCCGGGTGACTATTGGCAGAGTAAACGGCAGCAGCAGAATAATTATTATTATTAATAACAAAGATTTGAAATACATTCATTATTATTACACACATAATTATAACTATTATTATTATTACACAGCAGTGCTAAAGCCCAGCAGAGTGCTGTGTGTGGTTTGCTCTAGCTGTTTGTGCTACACTCACAGTTTGCTCAAGGGCTGTGTGCAATACAGAGATTTGCCCAGGTCTGAATCGCTGCTTCCTGGCCTGTGAACCAACCGGCTCGGCGTCGGTGTCGGCCCGGTTCCGAACTGTGACCTCCGGCCCTCGCAGGACGGCCGTGCAATGACGGCCACTATGACTTGCACTGATGGAAATCTGAGGAGATGCAGCCGAACGCCATCTTGCAGGCGGCCGTCCGCGGGTTAGCCTCGCTAGCAGGCTGCGGCTGCGGGCCTGCGGCCGCGGGGCGGCGGCGACCCGGTCACCTTCCCTTGGCCACCGGCGGGGAGCGAGCCGTCCGGCTCCGCGGGTCCGAGGCACAGGGCAGAGCTCACAGCGGTGCCTCCGCGGCCTGGGCGGGGCGCTGGTTCGGGTTAGCTGGAACCCGTCGCACTCGAGTCCGGTAGCCGCCGCAAATCCACTTAACTGCGGCGACAATCCCGTTAAAGGCGTCCGCGGCCAGCGGAGGCCGAATCGGGCTTTGACGCCAATCCCGTGCAAACCACTCAAATCCAGCCCCAGACACCACAAGGTCGGGCGGGGGAGGCCCGCGGGACCGGGCGGGCGACGATACTACTTTACACGACACGTCGCTCTTCGGCGACGGGGGAGCCTCGCCCGCCGGCCGCGGAACAGGGCGTCGTTCGGCCCCGACCGGCGGGACCGGGCACCGACCGCGGCCGAGCCCGGCGGAAAGCGGCGCACCGCCGCGGCCGGCCCGCCGCAGAAAGCTAACTCATCCGCCGGGCTACCGCCGACGGGGCGGAGGTGGGGGTGGGGAGGGGGTGAAGGCTGCAGCAGCTTGTGTCCACAAACTGGATGTTTTTCTACAACACTCCCGAGATTGTCTCACCGGCCGTCGGCTCCGGAGCCGGCCGCCGCCGGGGCCACATGACGAGGATGTTTACGGGACGGGCATTGTTCAGCCCAGCCCAGTCCGGCAGCATCGACCCGGGGACATTTTCAGGCTTCGGCGACAACAAAGCACCCCTGTCACTTCGTTACTGAACTTCAGACCCCCCCATCCGGTCCACCGGGCCAGCTCGGTACCGGTGAGCCCATAAACGTTTTCCGGGTCCAAACCCCAGCCCCCAGGCCGAGGAGTGCCTCCGACGGGCCACCGAAGACACAGCGGCGCTCCGCCGCCAGCCGAGAGCCTCGGCTCACATAGGCAGAAGTTGGCCGAGATTAATTGACGAATTACCCGAAGTAGCCGGCCTGAGAGCGGCCGGAAGGCCACTTACGGCCGAAAAGAGTGACTGGTCCGCGCGGACACGAACCGACGACCGTCCGCTGACCGACTTCCTTGTCTGGCAAGAAGCAGCCAGCGCGCCCTAAGCTAGCAGCGGAGCGGGAGGCTAGCTGCCGCCACTGCTACCCCACCCCCGGGCGGTTCCGCTCCGCCGCCGCGACCGGCCAAAGGCTCCGGCAGCCAGCGGAAGACTGGGCGCGGCGCCCCCGCCGCGGTGTTCCCCCTTACCTGCTTCAATTTGCGGCTATTTTGGCGTTCGGGCATTGACTGGAACTCCGGTCCGAAGCGGCCAGCAGCGCGGCGCTAGCTGTGTCAGTAGCTCTCCGGCTAGGGTCGGTGTTCCGAGGAGCGGAGCGCAGCTTCGGCGGGGGAGGAGGGAGGGGGAATCACACCCACCGCTCCGGACGCGATGCACGGCCCCGGAAGACGCGGCGGCGGCGGATGTGTCCGAATCACGGTGCCGTTTTTACCGAGACAGCCCGTGGTGTGCCTTTGGCCGAGCGCCGCATCAGCCCTTCCCTACAAACGCTTCGTGGCGGCCATCGAACGCCTGGATGGGCGCGGTAACCCTGCAGTCCGCGGTGGGAAACCCCACGCCGGCACTGGGAGGCGACCCTGCCGGCCTCCGACACGACCACCGGCCCGGTGCCGTTCAACCAGGACGGATTGGAAGTCTAAGTGTAAACCCGGTCCGGTACCACGAAGCATGAAAAGTATTCGGAGAGTACTTTATCAACCCCCAAACTGCACTCTGTCAAGTGGAACATGTACTTTGTCAAGTACTTAAAGTTAAACTTGCAGTTTGCCAAAAGTTCTTCCACTTCTTCTTTCTTTCCCCTTAAACTACAATCCGTACTCTTATCAAGCAAAACCTACAGTTTGCTAAATAATGACATGCAGTTGAGAATGCTGTCAGGTATCTTCATGAAAATAAGGGAGGCATGTTCTGGCTGTGGCACAGGAACATCACCACGATGTGCTCGGGTGAATGGGACTTCAGATTATGGTTCCTCGGTCACGCCGACAGCTTGAAGGTCCAGTTTCCCCTGAATTCTGCAGAGAGGACACTTGAGAAGGTTTCTTCTCCCAGTAGTTGACTGTATAATCAGAACAGGAGACATGGGCATGAGAACAGGTTGCAGTTGTCACTGGTAGGGAACTCAGACAAAACATGGACACAAAATGCAAAAAAATTTCCAAAGCTGAGCGGAGACTACATGGCATGTCTGTATGTTTTGGTGTTTTATGTGCATATCCTGTAGTCACAATAGAGACCACAGATTTCCAGTTCTTGCCTCACAGTTTCTTCATCCACAGCGATGACGAGAAAGAAGACTCCGGCTCCCCTGAGGTCTCGTCGTGTCCCGACGAGTCCTTTCAACCATGATCTCTCAGAGGACACACCGGCTGATGGGCTTCAATGGGTGGTTTGGATGAAGAAAATCACACTTTTCTGAAGTAATCTAACATTGAGCTGGTCTTCTAGAGCTGCTGTCATCAATTGTCCTCATAAGCCCCTCTGGAGAAAAAAGTCAATGAATTTTCATATTAAAAAAAAACAAAAAAACAATCAATCTGATCCTCCAGTGGTAAGGTCCTGATTGGGCCTGAAGTCAAGCTCCATTTGAAATATGGTTAAATGGTAAACTTATACACTTATACAGAGCTCTCATCACCTTCCCTATCCAGCCACTTGGTCCTCCGTTTCTGGAGGAATCATGAGGCGATTTCCTTCTCAGGGAGGAAACTCATTTTGGTTTCCTGTCCTGTATCTGTGATCTGGTTCTTTGGGTCCCTCCTCACAGCAGGTGACCGTCCCAGCTGACGCTGCACTGATCCAACTTCTGAACCCCCACTCCAAAACGGGTCCCCTAAACTCCCCGGCTGTGCCTAGAACTTCTGGTTCTGAACAGAATGGGTGACAAAAGGTGGCGCTGTCGGAGTCCAACAGGGCCACCAGCTGCTGTAAACCTGCCCTCCCACCCAAAGCTGGGGGGGGGGGGGGGTTTGACCCTTTTGTCCACCTGGTCAAACCTCAGCATACAAGCTAGAGGTGGGAGCCCCGCTCAAGAGGCCCCTCGTCGTTCGTCCAAAGGGATCCTCTGAACCGCACCTTGTACGGTACCTCACTCAGGACCGTTTTGCCTTGGGTATTCCTACCAAGGGCATAAAACTCCAGACCACTGAGCTTCTGCATCACTGAGACACAAACCCTCCACCAGGGTAATCATTTTCCAATTTTACATCATTTCTGTTTCTTCAGAACTCATGATTGTAAATCAGGGTTGTGCCTGACCGGCTCCTGAGTCCACGTCGCTTACATCTGAATGAGGACGTCCGTTCTGGATCAGGTCAAAAAAGAAGAAGAAATCTCATCCATTTGAATAAAACTCCAAAGTGCTGGATTTGGTTCTGGATTGAACGACATCACCAGTGTCATCTATACTTCTGCTGGATCTCCCAGAGAGAAACATCATTTCCATGAAAGGATGTCCTGTGTTCTTTCTCTCTTTAACCATCCGGAAGATGGGCGGCCAGTTGGACACAACACGTCGGATCCTTGTCTTCCTTCTTTGAATCTACCTTCTCTTTAGATGATCCAGTTGGATGTTGAACGAGGACCAGCCTCTCCACTGTCATTGACCTTCTAGACCTGATCACTGAAACCAGACGCCGTGTGGACGAGGTCCAGATCAGACCTCAATGGGTGGGAATAAGCAGGGAAATCTGGTTCTAGTGTAAACCCTGACTTGGACAAAATCACATTGTGATGAATATCCGGCGAGTCCAGGAGCTACATGGTCCCCTTCTTGGCCCGCAAGGTAACATTGTGAACGCCGCTGTGGTGAAGTTGGAAATAGCTTCTCCCTTATTTGGTGGCGTGCTTCCCTCGGAGCCACCAGGGCTGCCAACACCTGCCCCAATTCCACACAGCTGATGGTGGTTCTCACAAGGGGGACGCAAACCAGAGGTCACATAAACATCAGGCTTCTTTGCACACATGGTTTATATCTTCACCATAGAAATCTCACGTCTCTTTTCAACTCATCTGAGGTGTCCTACCTGCCACAGGGCCTCTGGTTGCTCTCCTGCAAATTTTTGCCAAGACCGGAGTCTCCCTGGTGGGTTTTGCCAAAGCCCGAGCTCAAAGAGCCATAGAAGGCGGTGAATGCGAGGCTCTGCACTCAGGGGACCGAGTCTTGCCGGCGGGGAGGCCAACACCCCCTCTGCCCTCAGTGTTTCCAGCAGCTTCTCCGAACAGGTTTGCAGCTCCAGAGATCATGGTGAGTACTGGTGCTGGATTGCCCGACCTTCATTGGGACCGGAGGTACTGTGAATACTTCTCTTCTACAGAGCAGTAAACTGACACAGGAGCAGATCAAGGAGTACAAGGGAGTGTTTGAGATGTTCGATGAAGAGGGAAATGGAGACGTGAAGACGAAGGAGCTGGAGAGGCTGATGAGCCTGATAGGAATCAACCCCACGAAGAGGGAGCTCCTGCAGATGGCCAAGGAGGTGGACAAAGATGGTAACTATCAAGTGTTGAACCCGTGACCCCAGGCAGGACGATCTTCTCTGGGTGAACCCTTCCTCAGGGGCCACCTGAGATCACACAGTCAAACACGATCTGTCGGCCCTGAGCTGAACCTGGTGAGATCCAGGAGAGAGAATTTCACCTTAACTTGGTGAATCCTAGTGGCTCTGGAAGGACCTGGTCAGAAGATACTCTTTGTGTTGCTCTTCTGGAAAAGGGACACCCGATGGGGTTTCTTTAGAAAGGCCTTGCCGCAGTCAAAACCTGCTCCTTCGACCGAGGATCCTGAGGATTTTGGAGGAGCCTTGGGTGTCCCGTTGAGTCTGGAGTTGAACTCAAAGTCCTCCTCTCCAGCAGAACCACTAGGTGGTGGTGTTTCCTCTTGATTCACGACTAGGTGTTTGGAGATGCCTGGAAGTAAAGGGGCAGGAGAGGGTGAACCAGCACTATTTATGATCCATTCAGGCGGTCTGCTGATCTCCTCTTGGAGGTGATATGAGAGTAACTAGTTTATGGAGAGAAACCAGATGCCGTTGCTGGATCTCCTGCTTTGCAGGACTTTAGTTCATCCCTTTTGGTTTGGCCTTATCCTCTTTCCACCAATCATCTAATGGAAGAACCTCAATGCAGAGCTGCAGGATGACATTCTCATTACCGCTGTCACTCGTGTGAAATTTCAGGCAGAGGACTGTTCACCTGTGGAAGCTTCCTGGATCTCATGGCGTTGCACCACCAGAGAACCAAGAACCAGGACGCAGAACTGCGGGCAGCTTTCAGGGTCTTCGATAAAGAAGCCAAGGGCTTCATAGACTGGAACACACTGAAGTAAGACCAGCTCTTCTGAGGGTCGTTCAGGAGAGCCTCTGAGAACCGACAATCGTGTGATGACGCTCGTGTTTCCTCCTGGCAGATACGTCCTGATGAACGCCGGGGAGCCGCTGAGCGAGACCGAGGCAGAGCAGATGATGAAGGAGGCCGACAAAGATGGAGACGGAACCATAGACTACGAAGGTACTGGGCTGGAGACACCCGGATAGAGACATCGAGACTGAATTTTAGTTGGACTCATAAGCAAAGATTTCCTTTTGGGATTCTTCTTCTTTTCCTTTGGGCTTTTCCCTTCAGGGGTGTCCACAGCGAATCAACCTTCTCCATCTAGCCCTATTCCCTGAATCCTCCTCTCTCACACTACCTCTTATCGCTATTCCAATTGTTACAATTACAGTTTAAGTGTTGATTTAATCTTTTTTCCAGAGTTTGTGTCCATGATGACCGGAGACTTGTTTAAAATGAGCTGAAGGACCGCGGATTCGACTGGCCTCCACTAGTCGACATGTCTGCGTTTGGGTTCAAGAGCACTTCCAAACACCAGCCTACGTGTCTTCCAATAAAACATTTTCACTCTCATGTTGTGTATGTTCACTTTAAACTGTTCAAAGAGGTTAATTCAGTGCGTTACGAACAGCAGACCGTCAGAAATGAAAGAGTTAACCCCCCTACCCGGATGCAGTCGTCCTCCTCGGCCCGGCAGCATCTGCTGCGCAGAGCCATTAAATCCCATCCTCATCCCCGCAAAGCTAAACAGACAGCCGGGGGAGCCAATGGCGTGCCTTGCCCTGACAGCAGCGGACCAATGGCAGGGCGAGGGGGGAGGGGCTTGCTGCGCGGCTTGCTGTTTTCAGCATCCCCGGAGCAGAGGCGCCTGGGTGACATTCCTGAAAGGCCAGAAACGGGGGCAGATCCGGGGGAGGCTCGGTGATCGGAGGGATCTCCTGCAGGCTGCGGAGACACGGACACTTTGGCGTGGATCGTCAGAAAGATGGCTGCTTTTCCAACGTGAGGGGCCGAGGCTGAGTCTGCACTGAGGAGGAGGAGGAGGAGGAGGAGGAGGAGGAAGAGGAGGAGGAAGGGCAGGCGGTGGAAGAAATGTTGCCTCTTCCAGTGAGGTCTTTCCCCCTGCAGCCGGAGGCTCACCTCTGAACCCAAGCTCACCAGATCTCCAGGTACGTAACGTCCCTGATCTGTGCAGACCGGCGGGTAGCGCCAGGTCACGTTGGCAGGATTAGAAGATCAGCTGTTCACTGCTGACCCTCAGCTCATCTTCACTAAAAATAACAAGCACTGTGTCGTGAGGTTCTCCAAACAAAGACCTCCTGTGAAGCGCAGGGATGGTAGACTAGACCCCAGCAAGGGTTTGAACCCCTTAGCTGGTTTTCAGGAGGAACCCCGGAGAGCAGCGGTTCCTCAGCTCTCCGTCCACAACCAGCCTTTGGGAAGAACAACAGCCTGCACATGTTTCTGATCTGCAGAGGAAGGAGAGGAAGAAGATGATGAGCACCCCGTCCTCGCTGGGGTGTGTGTGTGTGTGTGTGTGTGTGTGTATGTTTGTGTGGGTGGTTCACAGACCACAACTCTTCTGGTGCAGCGTGTTTTTGTGGGACCTGATTTTGACATCAAAACACTCTTGCTGGGTGCACACACTGCAGTTTGAGCGGTTAGAATTCTTTTGTTTCTTTTTGACGTTCTCACGCCACCTTCCTCCTGAGCCTCTTCTACCCACAACCCGTTCAGAACAGCACCTTCAGCCGTGGTGACATCCAGCCGGCGCTGGTGAGGACCTCTTTGCCTTTTCTGTCCTGACACCACCGTGCACGTTCTCACAGTTTTGACTTAAACTAAGCGTTAGGTTAGCGTTAGGCGTTTGTCGTATATGCTATGCTACGCTCTGGTGTTGACATCAGGGGCTAGCATTGAGGTGCTAGCAAAGTCATGAGTACGTGATATACACGTGTCTCAATAATGTTTCCTTCATTTTGATGTTAACTTCCTGCATTACTCTAAAGAGGACGGTCAGCCGGAGCAGCCGTTCTGGTTCCGGTTCTATTTTTCATCTCTTGAAGACCTTCAAACTGTAGTGCAGAAAGGAGACCTTCAGGGGCCGCAGGAACCTGGACCGCTCTGTGAGCATGGACAGGCTAGAGCAGGTTCTGCAGGATAGTTTATCTGGTATAGGTGACAGATTACAGAATCCTACAGAACAATCTGGACTGCGGCCTCTGATCGGGTCTTATCAATCACCTATTGTCGCATCTTTTAAAATCAGGGTAACTGTCCCCTTTGCAGATCACATGGGTGAAGGTTCAGCACCGCCTCAGCAGACCCCAGACCTGCCCGAGGGCGCCCGCCTGGACAAGGTTGCCAGCGAGACGTGCTAGAGCCAGCGCCGCCGTCGACCACAACCCCCCCCTCCCCCCGAAAGCACCGTCACAGCCGAGAATGAGCGTACCCGCAGTGGAGACCACGGCCGTCTTCCTCCCCACAACCCCTCCTGGCCCCCTCCTCTCCACCGCCTCCAGAGACAACATCACCTCCAGGACAACCCTGACCACCGTAGCTGTCACCACAAATGAGACCGGCTTCAACGGCACGGCGCCCCCGGAGGCAGTGCTGGAGGGCTCGGGGCTGGGGATGGTGCTGGTGCCCTTCGGCATCATCACCGTCATTGGCTTGGCAGTGGCTTTAGTAAGGAACCTTCTCATTCTGTCTGAACGTTGCATGTTAGCCGGTGAGATGTGTTGTGTCTACACGGGCGAGCTCCTCACAGCACCGCCTGGGTGACGGCGAGTTTTCGATGAGGCTTTTGAAAAGCATGTCCGCTGAAGGTCATTGACTCTGCTGTGTAAAATCTCCCGATCTGTCTCCCCCCCCCCCCAACATCCCAGATGCTCTACATTAGGAAACGGAAGCGGTAAGTGGGCCTTCGGCTTAGATTTTCCTGGTCTGAACAGAGCAGCCGTGAAGAACCCTTCACGATCCTCCGGTCTCGCAGGTTGGAGAAGCTGAGGCACCAACTCATGCCCATGTACAACTTCGATCCCGCCGAAGAGCAGGACGACTTGCTGGAGCAGGAGCTCCTGGACCACGGGCGGGAAGGCAGCCTCGCGGGTCCCAACGCCAAGGTGAGGAGGAAGCCTCTGGGCAGAACACCAGAACACCGTGTTCCATTTCTCCCGTAACGGATTCTGTTTTCTCCCCCTGAAGTTTGGACAAAGGCCTAGTGCTCCAACCCAAACACGGTAAAGTATCTCCGGTGTTTTCTCAACCTCCCCTCCCTCTTTTTTGGTGTCAGCCATTGTCACGGCTCCAAACCTTGTCCCTTGGTGTGCGTGGACCCGGAGCATATCGCTCGTACCCGGCAGGAGGTGGTGTTTGTCTGCCCTTCCTTTCGCACCCCTTCTGCTCCCTCAGTGTGATGCCTCCACACCATCTAATCCGGGTCCAAACCAATGAAATCGGACCGTCCAGGGTTGGGCGGGTGGGGGTGGGAACGGACCAAATCTAAATCATCACGACTTCTACAGAGTCCCCAAGGGACTTCTGACTTTTACTGCAGCTTTAACAGGTAGTCTCTTGCACAAGTTGCAGCTCGAATCCTTCATTCCTCCATTCACTAGGACTTCAGTCCTGAGTCCGTTCACACAAACAGACCAACCTTCTTCAAGGTTCAGTCCACCAGACGCCAGAAGAATCAGACACACTCAGCTTACCTGACGGTTTGCAAGTGCAGCTGGAAGTTCTTGAACGAACGAGGCTGTGGACGTTAATGAGACCATGGCATCAAGAGAGCAGCCGCGGCAGGAAGCCGTTTGCACGATAGACACCTTGACCTTTGAGAACGTCCCCAACACCAGAACTTCTTCTGAGGTTCCTGCAAGTCTACCATTTCACTGTCCAGTTCAATCACCCTTCGTGTCCCTGACCAGAGAAGACCAGATGACCCTGAAATCAACGACACAGGGTTGAACCAGTAAATTCTGTGAGTGTGAAGCTCCTGAACCGACGCACCTCAAACAAACGTGTCCAGCAGACAGTTCTCCAGGTGCCACCTGGCGACGGCAATGTTTGGCCGTCACATGATCTGGAGCTGGCCTCGGACTGTCTGAGCCTCAGATTTGGATATCTGGGATTGGTCCTCTGAGCTGCACATTTCTGACCTTGTCTAGCACTTTGAAACGGCAGTGGAGAATGTCTTGGAGATTCGCCTTGTGATCCGTGAGCTTCGCCATCAGGATCCGTCTGACAATGTGTTCTTCTCCCCTGCAGACCCTGACAGCATCCCAGGGGGCGACGCAGAGGCCCAGCCGCCTGGTCTTCACGGACGTGGCCAAAGCTCTCAACGCTTAACGGAGCTCCGTGAGCCAGTCACCGGTGCCATCGGCCCCGCCGGGATCTGTCGCTTGGGAAGGGAGAAAGGGAAAATGGACTATTTTGGTGCTGCAGCTGAGAACTTCTCCATCAGTGAGACCCTGCCTGAGGTCTTCAGTTCACGAAGGAGGTTAGTTTGCATGCATGATAGCAGGCAGGAGGGAGGTGTCACATTCCGTCCTGCAGCGGTTCCACTTGGAGATGATCTGATGCACTTCTGAAGCCACCTGACGTCGGTGCTGTGAAGACGTCCGCAGACCTTCAGCATCTTGCTCCACGGCCGAGGAGGAGGGTCGGTCTCTCCCGCTGTCCCGACTATAGCTTCGACACTGGACCACCTTTCCCTCCGTCCGTTCCTCCGTCTTCAACATTAAAACTATGTAAACCACGTTGACAGGTGTCTTCTTTTGAGCTTCATCTGAGGACACACCTTCAAACACCAACCCCGGCTTTCTGACCAGGGTTCATGACCAACCTCCCAGAGAAGACCTCAGACTGCTGGAGGATTCTGACGTGCAAGTTTGCAGGTTTGCAGATGCAAGTTTGGCCCTTCAGGTAGGAGCAGACTTACAGCTCTTCGGAGGAGAAGGGTGTCCATCAGCCTGGTCGCCTCCAGGTCACAGAAGGTTCAGGGCGACGGATCAAGGGGGACCTGCTCCTGCCAGAGGTGGTCCGGAGGGCAATCCAACATCAACACACACCTTCCCGTGGAAGGGCTGATGCCTCCTGGCAGCAGGTCGGCCGACGGAGCGGAGCTTCACCTGCGAGGCGTGAACAGAGTCCAGGTGGAGCGAGTAGGTCTTTCCAGAACCCACGGACTGCAGTCATTCACAGTGTTTTCCTGAATTCCCTCGGCAGCTGAGGGACCTTCTGCCGGATCCACACGTCCATTCACAAACTGTTTCTTACAAACACCAGGGAAGCACGACCAAGACTTCGGTGTGTGAGCCTTTCCAAGAACCCCCTGGTGATGCTGCTCAAAGACCACGTGACACGCCGGAGGTGCGAGACACATGAACATTCTTCCTTCGTTCTTTCATGATGTTTAAGAACAGGAAAGAGCTTTCAAAAGTTCTCAGGGGACCTGGTCTATGTAGCCGACCCGGAGCATTAGTTGGAACCAGCCGTGGTGACGCCCTTCTGGTTGGGCCCGAGGGAAAAGTTCCCAGCAGACCAACAGAGAAAGTTCACGGCCGGACCGAGACTGCATGCACACACACACACACACACACAAACACACATGCATGCACGCTTGCGCACACACTCCAACCCCCCCCTCCCCCCGGGGTCTCCTCCCACTTCAGAACCAGACAAATTCAAGAGGTCAACATCCTGAGGAGAAGCTGCTGCTCCTCCTCAGAGTGGCGTCTCCTCGGGGCAGAGGAAGAGCCACTCTGAGGAGCTACTCTGAGGAACAATGCATTGAAATGGTTCTTCTACAGTTGGAGGAGCTCCAGAGGAATAGGAGGTGTTTATTCAGTCCGAATATGACGGGAACCCAAAGTGAGGACTTTCAAAAGGTCTCAGGTCTGTTTCTGTCATGGCTTCTCAGACAGGAGGAATGAGCCAGGGGCTGAGACTAAGGTCTGCTCAGGCTGAAGTCCACCAGCTCATCGGGACGGAGTTCCTGAGGTCCTCCTGTCGGAAAAGCGGCGCACACAGGTGTGTGTGGAGGAGGACGGGCGTGTCTTTAGAGTTGGGGGGGCTCTGGCGGCTTCCCTCCGTCTTCAGATCCAGTCGGACGATGAAGGGAGCTCATGACGGAGCTGAGAAGCTCCGCCTTGAAGCGGCATCTGAAGAGTTAATCTGACAGCGGCAATTAAAGAGTGAGAAGCTGTTTCTGAAGGACACGTTCACCCGCCACCTCCTGAGAGGCGGCGCACGGATAGGAGAGCGCCAGGGGTTGGACCTCTAGGCCATCTCCATGACCTTCTTGATCCAGTCCACGTAGACGGAGACCCTGATGAAGATGTTGGGCTGGCCGGCGTGGCCGCAGCGCCTCATGGGGATGATCACGCCCTCCAGGACCCAACAGTCCCCGTTCTGACAGGCCAGCGGGCCGCCGTAGTCCCTCTGCGGGAGGAGGACCGAGTCAGAGGAGCACGCAACACCGGACGCATCTTCAGCGGACCAAAACAAACAGACAACGCGCTTCTACTCGGCTGCAGGAGGAAAGGATGAGGAGGTGAGGTCCACACTCCCGGTGTCTCGTACCTCGCAGGCCCCGACGCCGCCCTGGAAGGAACTGGTGCACATCTCGTTCTCACGGACACGACCTCGGAAGTACTTGTTGCAGTCCTTGTTGCTGAGGACGTGGATCTGGGCCACGTTGAGAACCGTCTCATCTCCTGTGCCTGCAGGACGACACACACACACACACACACAACTCTATACCTAGTCCATTAGAAATTTAATAAAATGGGGAGATCTTATTCTTCAGGATTGAATTATTCAAATATTTGAGATGTACTTATTTTTATCTAAATGCTTCAAATGTAAACCCGTTTATTTGGAAGTTTACATTTATTTATTTTTCATCTAAATGAGCCACCGGCTGTTCAGGGAAGACTTAAGATTGTGGGGATCAGAGGAGGTTCTGAGGTGGCCCGGAGAGGAACCCCAACCTTCTTAAGAGAAGGCTCAGAGGAGTGCTCGGGGAAGCCCCACCGGGGTGAAGGTCCTGAGGAGGCCTCGACAAGAACCCCACCCATCTACTTACCTTTGGTCTCCCCCCAGCCTGCGATCTCGCAGACGGTGCCCTCCGACACGATGTAGCGCTCGGGGGGTAGGCAGATCTGGGAGACCCTCTCGTTAAACTGGGCGGGACTTCGGGGAGAAGAAGGGGGCGTCAGAGGAGGAGGGGAAGGTTCTGCATTCCTCTGAGGACCAGAGAAAGCACTCACTGTTCCAGCTGAAGCATGACCAGCTGGGACTCCGAGGGTCCGCAGACAATCTTGGTGAGGGCGATGGTTTGGACGCCGGGCTCGTCTTCCTGGGGATCTCGAAACAAGGTTCCCATCATGGCCGAGTACCCGGGAAGGTCCACATAACTGCAGGTAGGGGTGGACAGGAGGTCAGGCACAAGAACCTCCCTTCCCTCCATGAGGTCTCCAGATTTCTGGACCAGGAACAGGGGTTTGGAGCCCCAAAGATGAGAGGGGTGTTTACCAGGAGGAGAAACACTGCTTGGTGCTGATCACCCATCTGGGGTTGACCAGGGCCCCCCCGCAGAAGTGGTTTCCTTTCCTGCAGGGGGTCGAGATGTTACAGGCGCAGCCCTTTCTCGGCTCCAGAGCTCCAGCCGAGGTCTCGGGGTCTACCTGTCTCGGAGGCTGACGGTCCACGGAGAGTTCCCAGGTACCCCGTTCACAATTCTCATCATGGTCCTCTGGAAGCGGTCCTCTCTCCTCCCGCACTCACTGAACTCCACCTTCTCTGTTTCCACGGAAACAACCGATTTTTAAATGGGGGGGGGGGGGGGGGGGGGGGGGGTTGGGGGGGGGGGAGTCCTCCACCTCAGCTCGGACTCTTACCGACTGGTTCAGAGATGGAAACCTTCTCTCCGGCTGTCGGGACGAAGGAAAGGGTTAGATGTTGAAGGACCCTCTGGGGCAGGTTCTGCAGGAGGACTTCCATACCGCACTGTTTGATGGCGCAGTAGTCGAACTCGGTCTTGGGGTCGGTGGTGTAGCACCAGGGTCCGTGCTGGTCTCCGTCGGGGTTGCGGCAGTAGTTTTCCGTCAGGTTGGCCTCGGGGTGCGTCCTCGGGTTGATTCTGGAAAACACTGATATCTTAAACCTTCTGAGGAGACAACAACTCCTTCTGGAGGGAGGGTCACACTCGGATGAAGGGTAAGTAGCTCAGGAATCCCTGCTCCGATGGGGGAAGTACGGACGCCTACTTGGTCCGGTGAGGCGTGTTCACGTTCCACTTCTGGCAGGTGATGCCTTTGCGGGTCTTCCGAACCGTCCCTCGGTAGTTTCGCCCATTTTCGTGGTAGCAGTCTGACCGGGAGAGGAGAGAGAAGAGCCGGAGATGATCGGAGGCCCGGCTGAAGGTCCACAGACCGGCTTCGGAGTTGAAGCGGATTTATTGCGGACCGTCGGTTTGTTCTGGTGAAGGACTGTTACGTCAGCCGTTAAATCACTGAACACACAGGGGGGAGTTGCCAAACCCGTCCAGAACCGTCAGAGGGCAGAGCCAACAGACCTCTGATCGCGGAAGTCGCAGAGAAAACACAGAGAAAATCAGTTCCAGTTCCCAGTCTGGAAAGGTTCCTGGTCTGCAGTCCAACAGGAACCGTCTCAGAAGGTCCCACATACAGAGCGGGCTCAGTAAGTCCAGTTAAGTCGTACCTTCGGCCTCGATGTCGTCAGCGCAGCGTTTGATCTGAAGGCAGAGCGCCGTCCTCATCTCCGGCAGCGAGGTGAAGCACCAGGGGGCCTCCGAGCCGTCCGGGTTGCGGCAGTAGTTCTCTTCCAGACCCCTGTGGAGCAGGGAGTCACTCAGTCACGGACTTGGGTAACGGCCGGGTGACTGGCTACCTACTGCCAATAACTTGAACAATAACTTGGCGAAAAGCTCTGTGGGCCCCTTTTGGATGCGCGCAGATGATGCTGAGAAGGTCCTTCTCCTGACGCAATAATGACGAAGGACATCCGAACGGGTTCGACCTCCAGTTCAGGTCTAGTGCAAAACACCGGTATCGGTTTTCTGACCGTGGATAAGCCGGTCAGTCCGGCGCCGGCAGAAGCTGCAGGACATCCTGCTAAGGTCTGACCCTGAACATCCAGGGCAGGAGACAATGGAGGACCTCCACATCAACGTGGCCCTCCTACACCTCCTGGTCACTCACTTGCACTCATAGGTGTTTGGATAGAAGGGATGTTCATGTGGGTACTGGTCCTCCCAGCGCTGGCAGCGGATCCCTGACGTGGTCTCGTTGACTTTGCCGCGGTAGTCCTCCCCACGCCCGCGGAAACAGTTGGTGGTGAAGCTGGAGCGCTGGCGCTTCTCCACCCGGACCTCCGCTGAGGAGATACGGAGCCGTTAGAGGGGCCGATCGACCGGTTTCTGGTCCGGGTGGAGGCGACGAGGTCTCCTTTGAGATCTTCACAAAGGAGTCAGGGGAGACCTTGTCATCTCCACCTGGAACCACATTTCTTCTAAACTGGGTCGAAGATCTTTGAGGTAGGAACCAGAGGTCTTACTGCACTTCTTGATGTCGCAGCTTTCCCTCTCCACCTCGGGGTCGGTGGTGTAGCACCAGGGCACCGGGGAGGCGTCCGGGTTCCGGCAGTAGTTGTCATCTAGACTCTTATCTGGATACCTGCGGGAACAGCGGTTCCACAACATGACTCAACACATTCCCAGCTCACCTTCAATCAGCAGCGAGAACATTGCTGCCCAGTGTGGACCCTTGTATCCGAGCAGGTGTTTGAAAACAACCTGAACTGAAGGCCATGGGAGGCCGGCTTCTTCTGGCTCGAAAACCTACAACGTCGCCCGAGAGAGACGTCTCACGGTGGCGGATCATCTCCTCGTCCCAGAGATTAGAGGATGCTAAGTCTGACCCTTTCCTTGACTTCGCCTGGTTCCTCCAGACCTTCAGGTAACCTCCTCAAGATTTCTATGTACTTGATTTGGTCTACATATCTGGTCCCCACAGACAGCCCACACTAAGATACGTGACGTTCTGGATCTCCAGTGGAGGAGGGGTGAGTACTTCTCTGGCTGGTAGATGTGCTGGTGAGGGAACTGCTGGTCCCATCTCTGGCACTCCCTGCCGCTCACAGTGTGGTCCACCTGGCCTCGGTAGTCCTCCCCGTTACAGGTGATACACACCTCTACAGGCAGCACACAAACACACACACACACACACTTAGGAAAAGTTCAAGGTTTCATGGATCATAATAGCATCGTCATCATTGTGGTGGCTGGAGTTGGTGACCAGCTGGGCATCTCCTCTTTCATCACCATGACCTCCTGGACCAGCTGGAGGTTTGTCAGGTTTCTAACCTGTTCTCAGGAGGTCTGGATTTGTTTAAGATCCTGTTTATTCCACCTTGTGGAACTGGACCAGAAGAACGGTAGGAGAGCCTCCTCAGAGGCGGGTGGACCGTACCATCTCTGCACTGGGGGATGTTACAGCTCTCGTAGCGGCGCTCTGGGTCAGTGGTGTAACACCATGGGCCAATCAGGTCCCCGTCCGGGTTCCTGCAGAAGTTCAGCTCCAGGCCGTTGGTGGCTGTTGGGGTCCACCTGTAACAGAACTGGGTTAGATGGAGGCAGGTGATTGGCTGAGGTGAGCCCTGAAGGGAGAGAGGCCTGGAGGAGAAGAAGAAGCCAAAGGGTCTAGTTGCTCACCTGTGGTCGTGGGGGAACTTGGACCACCACTGCTGGCAGGTGAGTCCACTTTTGGTGGTGAAGACCTTCCCCCGGTAGTCCTCTCCGATTCCCACGATGCACTTCCTGACGTAGACTTTGTCACCAAAACAACCGATCAGACGACGGCTCTGCCGAAGGAGGTCGCCGGGCGCTCGGCGGAGGCGGTTACCTTTCTTCTCGTAGAGGTCACAGTTCACGTTCCTCTTCACCTCGGCGTTGCTGCCGTCGCCCACCCAGGGCAGGTGTTTGCAAGTGACCGTCGGTCGAGTCTCGAAGTTGAAGGCCCTGCAGTGAGTAGATGATCTGACGTCAGGATTGGAGATGTGGACGGAGACGTGACAACCGGCTGCGACAGAAGGTTTGGACTGCTGGTCTGGTTTAATCCAGGAGCACGGAACCCTGCCTCCGCTGACAGAAGTGTCTTCTCCATGTCAGCCAGATCTTCTAGGAGCAACACGTTCAGTGACCTTCTGACTTCAGGAGGTCTCTTGTGCTTTGCATTGTTTTTGGAGACATGAGCGAGCACCAAGCGGTCAGGCAGAACCTCCAAACAACCTTCAGGAGGATGGAGTCAGCACAGTCTGAGGGAGCTCCTGCTCTTCTCTGAGGTAAGAAGTACATCCGCTCTGGTGCTGGGAACACCTCTGCTGAAAACCAGGATCAGGATGTGGCATCTACCGACAGCAGGGAGCCAAAGTCATCTGAAAAGGTTAGGGTTCTGCCGATCAGCCGGCCTCCTCTGTCACCAGATCTTTGGGATGAGGAGGGATTGTTGCGGAGCTTCCTTCATCTCCTTCAGTCCAGACAGCAAGAGATTAAACCTGGTCTGATAAAGTGGTTGAGGAGCGTGGAGATCTAGGATCTCATGAGGATCACGCCACCTGACTGACAACTCCTGAATCCTGATTCCAGAGGTCCAGAAGATCCAGGTAGCATCTCCATAGTGAAGACCTGGGAGTGAAGCTATGTGTGTGTGTGTGTGTGTGCGTGTGTGTGTGTGTGTGTGTGTGTGTGGTACCTGCAGTCCAGGGTCACGGAGCAGCGGGTGGCGCAGTCGTCCAGGGTGAGTCCTGGGAGCAGCAGGACCCGAGCAGAGTTCCAGGAGGTGGGCACCAGCTCACGGCCCTCCGAGCGCTGGAAGTCATTCAAAGGGCTACGGAGGCCTGCTGTTTGTGCACGACACACAGACACAGACAGGACGACATGTGTGTGTGTGTGTGTGTGTGTGTGTGTGTGTGTGAGTCCAGACCTTCAGCTGCAACATTTGGGCAGCAGCCATCTAACCTTCGGACCTCCACACACTGCCCGAGCTTTGGGTCCCAAGCAGGGGCTCCGTGTCTCCAGGAGGTGGAAGCACCTTCACCTCAGGTTCCAGACCAAAGTCCAGAACCCGGAGGTGATTAAATCCCGGAACCCCCGACTCTAAACCCCGGCGGCGGTGAAATGAGACAAGAAGGTCCTCCTACCTGCGACCAGTCCAAATGTCAGTAAACACGCCAGGGGCTTCATGTCTCCACATATAAGGACTTCAGAGGTTGGAAACCGAACGGAGGTCTAGCTTCTGCTTCTTTCTCGGAGATCACGGGTCCTCCCGGTGGACAGAGAGACCCCCGGAACACGTTTTGAGGGAGCAGAAATGAAATGGTGCTGAGAAGAACCTCCCCCAACGAGGACGGAGCTCCTGTCCAAACAGAGGCCTTCAGCCCACAACACCACGATCAATACGCTGTCAATCATTGATGGCGGTGTGGAAGCTTCCAGAGCAGGCCGTCTTCCGGGCTCCGCAGGACACCCGGACCTCCAGCCAGACCTGGACCGGAGGAGAAGACCTCCGTCCGCCGGAGCCGCGGTTTTAAGCTTCCGCGGGCCCGGGTGCAGTTCCCGGACTCGCCGCTAGATGTCGCTGTCCCGCCACTTCGCTCCTCGGGGAAAGACAAGGAAGTGCAGCCGGATCCGGATCTGGACCTGGACTGCGGCGCTTCTTCTCTCGGGTGCTCGTTTCTGCACGCAGGGGAGGGGGACGTGCGTGGACTTATGCGTGGCGTGTTTGCTGTACGGCTTTGACGGTGTAACATTCTGTGCGTGTGTCACCTTACTTGGAAACGAGCGCGGCTGCTGTTTCTTTACGTCTTCTGAAAACACTTCCGTTTGAACGCTGAATGTGTGTGTGTGTGTGTGCAGAGGACGTGTGACGTCACATCCGCTCCACCTTTGTCCACGTCCTGGTCCTGCTGGGTGTTTGTTCTGGTCTTTGAGGAACCAGCTGGTGCTGGATCTGGTTAAGGTCTGTAATAAGAACTTCTGGCGAGAGGATTTAAGGCGGGGGACTTCCTGTCCCAGGCGAGACAGGTGTGTGTGGGCAGTGGGGTCACCTCAGGTCAGGGCCTGAGCTGCCCGTGCACGTCAGGGGCGGAGCTTCCAGAGGAGGCGGGGCTTATGGAGGAGGTGGAGCTTACGGAGGGGTCGCTGCAGGTGGAGGGCTGCGGGGCTCCGCTCTTCTACAGACAAGCCCGGCCGTCGTCCAGCGAAGCGAAGACCACCGTCCTGCTTCTTCACGGGATCCGCTTCTCCTCGGAGACCTGGCTCCGGATCGGGACCCTGGATCTACTGGCCCGCGGCGGCCACCGCGCCGTCGCCGTGGACCTGCCAGGTGAGTTTCGGTCGGAGGAAAGGCTCCCCGGAGGCCCCGCCTCACCCGGACGCTCTCCGTCCGACAGGACTGGGCCGGTCCGGGGAGGCCCGGGCCCCGGTGGCGGTGGGGGAACTGGCCCCCGGGGGCTTCCTGAAGGAGGTGTGTGAAGGTCTGGGTCCTGGACCGGCGGTCCTGGTCAGCCCCTCCCTCAGCGGCATGTACTCGCTGCCCTTCCTGCTCCAGAACCAGGACCTGGTTCGGGGCTTTGTCCCCGTGGCCCCAATCTGCTGCGACAAGCTCAGCCAGGAGCAGTACCGCAGCATACAGGTAGGTGTGTGTGATTGTGTGTGTGTGTGTGTGCGTGTGTGTGAAGCTGGGTACTACACAGTAGTACACAGGAGTACTGACAAGTAATAGTACCAGTTGTTTTCCTAGTTATGAAAGGGTTCGTTTCGGGCGAGACCACGCAGTAGCCGCCTGTTAGCTTAGCACAAATCAGCATCCGTGTATCCAGGTTCCGGCACTGGTTGTCTACGGCGACCGGGACGAGCAGCTGGGGGAGGCGTCACTGCGCCACCTGAGGGGCCTGGCCAATCACAGGGTGGCGGTGATGGAGGGGGCGGGGCACGCCTGCTACCTGGACGACCCGGACGCCTGGCACCGACTCCTGATGGACTTCCTGCAGACGCTGTGAGCAGGTGTGTGTGTGTGTGTGCACAAACAAACACTGCACACCCCGGTGAAGTGAAAAATATGAACATTATTTAATAACCGATTCTCTGTAATAAACAATTTGAAAATATTTTACAAGGAGTCACAGACACATAGTTTACAAACTGCCCTCGTCTTCATCTTTTCTTCTTTTTATTTGTCTTCTTTTTTTAGGCTTCGTCTGTACAAAAGAATGGAGCGACGTGGACCTGCGTCCAGAAAACAAGGAGCTAAATCTTCCCTCCCCATACAACACACACACACACACTCACACACACACACAAAGAAATAAAAGATGATGCTTCCACAGTGGGCCTCCTTTGTCTTCTGGAGGTGGACAGACAGTTTCACGTGTGGGACGAGGTCACAGCACCAGACGACACACCACAGAACCACACACACACACACACACACACACACACACGCACACACACACACCCACACACACCATCTCTGCCGTGGCTGCAGCCGGGGCTGGGAGGAGTCGCCCCCTCATCTCCAGCTGCTCCCGTTTTTTTCTTTTTCTTTTTTAATATCTATCTTTTATCTTCTTTTTTGGCAAAGTGAAAGTGGACCACAGAAGCCGGCGTATGTTCCTCTGGGACGCACACACACACACACACTCACACACACACACACACACACATACGCACACACACACGTCACTACAAGCCTCCTGCTGACCTTGGGGTTGACGGCCCCCGCTGCTCAGTGAACCCCCCCCACTGAGGTCTGACATCATCCACCTGGGCGTGGAGGTGATCAACTCCGAGTGTGTGTGTGTGTGTGTGTGTGTGTGTGTGTGTGTGTGTGTGTGTGTGCGCTTGATACCTAATGTTTCAGCAAAGGTGTGCACGTTTACAGACTGGTGTGCACAGCGGTTGGCATGGGGATGGGATCGGGTGGGGGGGTGTGAGGGGATCCACAGGCACGTGTTCCTTCACAGACAGGAAACAGGAAGTCACAGAGGGTTCATGGCACAGGACACAGGAAGTGAAGGACGGCAAGAACTTGAAGCTGAATCCGACGTGACCCCAGGTCCCCGCTGGGACCAGGACCCGGACCCGAGCCCCGGTCCGGACCCAGACCTCTGTCCTTGGACCCGGACCTCAGCCGGCCCCGGCCCGGGTCCGCCTGCGATCTCCATGTTCTCCGAGGGCCCCGTCCGAGTGGAGCTGCAGCTGCTGGACCTCCAACACGAGGGGGTCAGTGGGGGTTTTGGGGTGGGGGTGGGGGGTCCTCGGTGTGGAACACTAAGGCATTGATTTCAAGGCTCGGCCGTCCTGCGTGGGAAACACTGGAGAACATTGAACCGCACATTCAGAGACCTCCCTTGCCCACAAACACCCGCGACCCCCAACTCAACACAGACCCCCGGTTTCTCCACAACACTGGTTTCTTCATTGCAACACAAGGACAAGAACAACAGCGACCAGGAACGTCCTCCTCGTGTTCTCCTGGTTAAAGACATTCCCTTTGAGGGTTTCTAGCCCGACTAACACACATCCAAGAACACACACACTCACACACACACACACACACACACACACACGCGGTTCAGAACTACGGCCGTCAGGTGGCCCTACGACGTTCTACAGCCCAATATGGAGTCATAGCTCTACGCATGGCTTTGCAGAGGAGCGGCAGTGAGAAGATGCGAGAAGGTTGCCAGGAGGTGCGAGGAGGTGTGATGCAGCGAGGCGGCGCCGGAGGGCCGGCCAGGTCGGCGGCTGCTCCTCAGGCCTCGGAGGTTCTACGGCGGCGGTCCAGGCGTCGCGAAGCAGAGTGCATGAAGGCACGATGAAGCAGAGCGGCTCCTGAACATGGGGGGTCCGATGCCGCCGGGGCCCGGTTACCATGGAGACGGGCGGCCGGGCTCCACGCGACTCCCCCGCCATGTTTAGCGGCCTCTTCCGCGCTTCCGGTCGGAGAAACGAGGAAGCCCCAGTCCTCCAGCGGCGAGCGGTCCGCGGTCTGGACGGCGAAGGTCCGAGAGGGGAAGGTTCCAGGAGCAGCAGGAGGTCTCCGGCGGAGACGTGGGCAGAAGAGAAGCACAGACAGAACGGGGAGGAGGAGCAACGGGGTGCTCGTCGTTTTTTTTTTTTTTTTTTTTTTTTAAACATCGGCGGAGCAGAGAGGAGGAGTCAACACGACACGGACGTCTCTCCAAACCCTCACAGGCTTCCACGGAGAGGAGCCTCGGGACCTCAAGCGAGCGGAGGATCCCGGCCTCCAGTTCCTCAGCCAGCAGGAACCCAGCCGGTTCTCTCGAGGGTTCGGCTCTGAAAGAAGCCCCCGGAAGTCCATCTCATTTTGGCAGCGACAGCGGCGAACATCTCCCCGTTGAGAAGAAACCTACACACACGTGGAATACTCAGTTACACCGACGACTCAAAGACTCCACACTTCTTTTTTCACTTCCTACGATTTTTCTTTTGCGGCGGCGATGACGCCCCGGCTCTGACGGAGGTGGCGATGGAGGAGGGGGAGGAGGTCCCGGCGGCACGTGGGGCGCCACGCGCCGCCGGGCCTCCGAGCGGAGGCGGGAGGCGGGAGGCGGGAGGTCCGTGGCCACGACCTATCCTTCTCACGCCGGAGAAGGTGGCCGTTTGCTCTTTTCTTTAGGCCGGGGTGGAGCGGCTCCACCCGCTGGCCCGGGGGATGAAGATAACTGGCTGAGGACACCAACGTCCAACTGTTGTCACTACACGACACAAACTGAAGCGAGCTGGAAACGCAGCACGGAGGGCTTCCAGCTCCACGTGATGGGAAGTCCCATTATTACCTACGACTACATCAGGGCAAGTGGGGTGGGCAGAGGAGAAGGAGGAGGTGGAGGAGGAGGAGGTGGAGGAGGAGGTGGGGGTAAATTAGTGTAGTAGAGACTGCAGGTAGGAGCCCAGCGCTGGATAGAGGAGGAGCAGCTGAAGGAGCAGCACGGTGATAAGGGACGGGCGGAACGAGTGGCCCCGCCCGCAATCTGACGTGTTCTCCTGCGAAGAGAGAGGCTCCGGTGAAACATCTGGAAACATCTACAGTCCAACGGTTCCCTCAACGTATCCGTCCGGGTCCGTTATAAACACCAGAGGGCGTCGACAACACATTTCTATCAACCCTCCGGCGGCAAACATGGCCGATTACAACGACAATAATAATCATACAGTTCATGATAATTACAATAATAATAATAATAACAGCAATGATACTCATAATGATGGTGATTACCACAATAATATCAACAATGATAACGGTATCGATAATAATGTCAATAACAACAATGACAGTAATGATAGCGTTGGTAATAATAATGAAAAGAACAATGATAATAATAATGATAATTACGGCGATAAAGATAAGATAATAATACCCCCCCCCCCCCCGCGGAGGTCTCACCGTGACGTTGTTGTCGAAGCAGGTGGACGGGCCTTTCCTGTAGCGCGCCACCGTCATCTCCTCACAGGGGTTTTCTTCTTTGACTGGAAGTGGACTTATTTAAAGAAAATGACACAGTGCCCCCCCCCGGGCCTCCCCCCCCCCCCCGGCACCACAGATGGAAGCTCGTAATTCACAGCGTCACGATAAGACGTGACCTTGAAGCTCGGGTGGGACGTCTGGTTCCACAGGTATGCTAATGAGGAGATCAAACCCCGCGTCTCCTCGGCCAGCTGGCGGACGACGTGCAAGGATACACTCCTCCTCCTCCTGGGACAGCTTCTCTATCTCGCAGGTGTTGCACGGCATCTTCTCTGCCACCACGAATAGCAGGTTGGTGTTGTTGAGCTTCTTGGCGTGGATCAGCCTGAGGAGACACAGCCTCGTCAACGACCTCCCCGCAAACGCCGGTGCGACCGGCTCGTTTCATTGGCTAAAAGCCGGGTGCTCCGCCGCCGCCGCCGCCGCCCCTCTGAGGCTCATTGAGCAGACGATGGGAGCGTTTGGTTACGCTTTAATCGTCAGCACACTTTATGAGCTCCAACACCAAGATGAATGGTTGCCACTCACAGTGTGTGTGTGTGTGTGTGTGTGTGTGTGTGTGTGTGCATGCAGACCTGGAGCAGTTGCCACAGTCTTGCAGGATGTTGTAGGAGCTGCTGAGGTTGCTCAGGTAGTACTGGGTCTGGATCATAACACAGCTGCGTTCTTTGGACTCCATCCCTTCTGCGTCCACCTCGTCTGCAGCGTCGGGGGACACAGAAGGAGGGACACGAAGGTCAGGCATCTCAGAACTTTCACATGGAGGACGCTAACAAGCCCCGGCCCTCTGAATCTGGTCCATGAGAGAAACCCTGGGTCGAGATGGACCGGGACCCGGTGGTCCACGGAGGAACCGGCTCTGTTTGTTGGTTCTCCTCAGAAACACCAGGAGACGGCCGATCGCCGGTCGATATGATGATCCATTTGACCGGATCAATAAACACGACCCCGGACCTGAGAAACTTCCTGACTGCTGCCTGCCAGTGTTTTAGAGCAGCTTCTGAAGCAGCTCCAGTGAGGCCGGGGCAGAAGATGGATCGGGCCGATTCCTGGTGGACCCACCTGTGCTGAACCAGCTGTGATAGGCCAGGCCGTAGATCAGCTGCTGGAACAAAGACCTGCGGGTGTAAAGAGGCGGTGGTTACACGTGCACAGCTTCAAGGTGACCCGCGCTTAATGAACTAAGACGAACGTCCATCTGATCTCCAGGTCTGAGCGTAGAGCCTCACCAGGCAGCCGCCGAGGTCCACCAGGCCAGGTTCACAAAGTCCGCTATCGTGGGCTGCGGAAGGAGAAGAGAAGAACGGTCACTGAAAACCAGCCTTTTCGTCTGCTGCGCCGGCAGCGCTGGAGGTTCTCGGGTTCTCACCACGAAGACTCCCCTGCGAGCAGCTCCGGCTTCGCTGTTGGGCAGCCGCTCGCACACCGACTGGTAGTCGAAGGACTGCTTGCGGTTGTAGAAGGAGTTGTTGTAGAGAGCGAACATCAGATAGGGGTCCACGTCGCTGAAGAACATCCCCACCTTCAGAGGGGGAGGAACCAGAGGATGAGAACCAGGCTAACACCACGGGAGGAGGTCCGTGAGTCCGCCGTACCTTGTTCCAGTCGTCCTTCTGATTGGACATGATCAGGAATCCGCCGTCATCCAGGAGGTAACACAGGAGGTCCTGGGAACAGAGGAGCCGTGGATCCAGGTGAGCAGGAACATCTGCAGAGTTTCAACCTGCTACTCGATGGAGGCACTTACATCACTGTTGGCCTCGCAGTCCATCTCGCAGCCTCGGTTGGGTCCACACTGTCCAGGGAGAAGACAAGAGCCAGGTTGAGAGTCAGAACCTCCCCGAGGACCTGCTGGACCGAGGTGTCGTCTCCTACCGTGCTGCCGCCTTGACGGTTGTCCGTGTGGTTGCTGGCCAGGATCTTGAACTTGTCCACCCAGGCCTCCAGGTCCAGCTTGACCCCCACCACTGACAACACAGGAGCATTTAAGGGATGCACACACACACACACACACACACACACACACACACACGCACACACGAGCGGAGCCAGCCTTCACCTGCTGGTTTGATGTTCCTCCCTCCCAGCGTGATCTCCACCGCCGTGCTCACCAGGATCCCGATGGTGTCATTCTCAGGGTTCAGCAGCTCATCTCGGGCTGCAGGTAAAGGCCGGGGCGGGGATAGAGGCGGGATCAGAGAAAGAAAGAAATAGATTATTTTTATCACATTCAGTTGTACATAAAGCACAACATCAGCGAAATTGGAGCACTGAACCCATCATAGATGGACCATGAGCAGAAGGCAGCTCAACAACACTTGGACTGGCTAGTCCAGGGGTCGGCAACCCGTAGCACCCAAAGACCCATTTGGTCTCGGTTTCCTCGGAAAAGAAAACACTGGGAGCCGCAATTAATTTTCGACGTCTAAAATAAAGGTACCACTGTATATATTGCTTTTTATTACCTTTACACTTTGTATAAATAAGTGTGTAGTGTGTTGCTTCTGAAATGGACAAAGTATTACAGAGAAAATTAAATTTTATTTATGTAATGAACTCATTTTGGGCTTCGGGCTTTCAGAGCGTTTAGCGGAGCCTTGACCTGAATTTTAAAAATAAATCGGGAAAAAAATCACTGTGTCAGTAAACAATAAAAAATAAATATTTGCAAAATATCTTCATAAATATTTATTTTACCTGGTTTATGGGATTTCTGCTCCTGAACTTCTGCGCACAGAATCTGCAAATCGGGACTTTACCAGCTGGCGGGTATACCGGCTTCCGCGAGTGTGACGTAATTTTGAGCGGCGAAAAATGTTAAATATAATTTTATTTAATATTTCAAGATCACAATAATCTTCCTACTTAGAACTAAAAGCTAAAAAAAAGGAATTAACACGAATGAAATATACTTCAATTAAATATTTATAATTCATTTTCCCAAGCCACTCGGAGCCGCAGTGTAAAGATGAAAGAGCCGCGGGTTGCCGACCCCCGGACTAGGAGGAGCGCGGGAATCGAACCGGGAATGTTCGGTTCCGAGGAGCTATTCTGCCCCACCGTGGTGTTCGAGGTGGGATCAGGGTCGGGGGCGGGCTTAGGGTCAAACACCATGGCGTCTGCATGCTTTGGCGTGGATCTGGAGCTGCCTCACCTGTGCGATAAGGTGCCTGGAAGATGTAGCCCTTGTTGTCCAGACTCCGGCGGTAGTAACTGGCGTTGAAGGGCTCGGGATCTTCTTCCCAGCTGTCTGACGCCCTGAGAACCAGGACAACACGAAAAGATAAGCTGTAGATCTTTGGAGAAGAAGATGGCAGGGAGATCCATGCCCTCTCTCTTTGTCCATCGACCACTTCCTCTGCTAGATTGAGAGAGTTTTGACGTGGACAGAGGAGGGATGGTGAAGATCAGGGGAGAAGGTTTGAGCTGCCAGGCAGGAGGTCCATGGATGGATGGAGGGAGAGCACAGGAAAGTAGTTGGTGTGTGAGGACAGGGTTAGATAGAGGCAGGTGATTGGCTGTAAGCCCTGATGGAAGGAGAAGAAAAGGAGAAGAAGTAACGCGAAAAAGATCCTCACTTGTTGGGAAAGACTCGAGTGATTCCTCCGTCGGTGGCGGCGAAGACAGCCAGGAAGCCGTACCTGGAGGTCACCCAGAAGACAGGGAAGGAGTCAGCTCGGTATCAAACTCAAGAACCTGAATGAGTTCTTCTCAAACTCCACAGACGTGTTGAGATCTTTGTTCTTCCAGACTTTCTCCACCAGCTGCCTGATGATGCCCGTGTCCAGGATCAGGTTGTGTAGGAGCAGACTGTCACCTTCGAGAGATTCGAGACAAGAAGAGGAGAGAGAGCAGCGGGGGTTCAGGAGGTCACCCTCAACTCGAACATTATGTAACACATTATCCTGGGGAGAAGACAGAAAGGTCTGGAAAACCTTAAACTATCAGACTTGGAGATGACAAGTCAAGACTGAACTGTTCAATGATACTGGAGACAACGGAGGTACAGCAGAGAGACGGTGGATACAGTGGAGATACAGTGGGGGAAGGTGGAGACAGTGGAGATGGATGAGACACACTGGAGACGTTGGAGATTTGGTGGAGATACAGTAAGTATAGAGTAGAGACAGAGTGGAGCCAGTGGAGATGGCGGAGATACAGTGGAAATAAAGTGGAGACAACAAGGGTGAGACAGTAGATACAGTGGGGATACGAGGGAGACAGTGGACATGCAGTGGAGGGACAGTGGAGATAGAGTGGAGAGATGATGGGGAGACAGTGGACATGCAGTGAAGACAATGGAGATACAGTGGAGAGAGAATGATGATACAGTGAAGACAGATGAGATACACTGGAGACAGCGGCAATTCAGTGGAGATGCAGTGGAGACAATGGAGAGACAGTGGGTATAGAGTGGAGTGGAGGAGTCCACTCAGAGTCCAATGAAGACAGTGGACACAATGGTGATACAGTGGTGAGACAGTGGAAACTGTGTGGTGATTAGAAGAGATACAACGGAGACAGCAAGGATACAGTGGGGACAGTGGAAATAGAGTGGAGATTGAGAGGAGACAGATGAGATACACCAGAAACAATGGAGAAACACTGGATACGATGGAGATACAGTGGAGATTCAGTGGAGACAATGGAGATACAGTGGAGACGATGGAGGGACAATGGATATACAGTGGAGATACGATGGTGATACAGGTGAGACAATGGAACTACGGTGGAGATGATGGAGATACTATGGAGATACAGTTGAGACAATGGAACTGCAGTGGAGAGACCTTGGAGATGGAGTGGAGACAACAGATGTACAGTGGACACAGTGAAGAGGGTGGAGATACAGTGTACACAGTAGACATACAGTGGAGAATGCGGTTTTGATGTTTACACCTTTCGATGCCAAAAGGGGACCTTCTAAATGATTGTTTGTGGACCTCAACCCCTGAGTGGGATCGAGTCATGCTCAGTTTCTTAGGAGCCCGGGTCAGAGTGACCCATGTTTCTGAGGAAAGGTGGAACCCAACTCACATTGTTTAGAGTCGGGGGTGACCTTCTCCATGAGGGCGATGAAGTTGAGCAAGAACTCTGTGTTGTTGCCTGACAGTTCCAGGTCGTTGCAGTATTCCCTGAGGAGAAGATACAATACTTCACTCTGAGGCAGAGTCACCAGGCTGAGCACAGATCCAACAAGCCGGCAACATCGATCTGCTCGGCGGGAGATCCCAACACCTTGACCGCGGTCCATCAGAACACACCCCTCAAGCTCTCGACACACAGAGAACATGCAGGAGCACGACAGCGGCAGCGGCAGCGGCATGCAGAAGAAGTGACCGCAAAGAGGCCGGCGTGGACTTTGACCACGACCTTCAGTCCCAACACGAACACCACGGTACGCTGACCAATCACGTGAAGTAAAAGAAGAAGAGATGCATGGAGCCGGGTGAGAACGAGGACTCGTCCCGGCGGACACACAGGTGGAGATGTACGCTCGGCCAACGGGGCCAACAGAAACCGGAGTTGTGCGATGAGGAGGCGACGATGGCCGACAACAGCGGGCGTTCACACACAGGGCTACCTGGGCGCTATGAACACACGGCCTTCTGACTCAAAGCTGTTGGGCAGCAGTGACTCAAAATCTGCAACAGAAAGGGGAAGATTATCCGGGGAGAGCGACGGGCGGAGCAGAGGGGGCGGAGGGTGAACAGCGGCTGTTCTTCAGAGGTGCGGGGAGACAGACGGGAGTTTACCATAGCAGCGTAGAGGAATCATGGGAACACTAGCGTTAGCCAAGATGGTGCCCGGAATGGACCCTGACTCAATGGACGCTGCGGTCACAAGCACTCGGCCTCTGGGTTTATCGTTTGTGGCTTTCGCTCGTGGTCGCCCACGGCTCGGATTTGGTCCCGATTCCCTCTAACACTTGTTTTTTGGACGTCTGAGAACTGACTTGTCCGGCGGGTGGCGCCAGGAAGCGAGTTCTCCGACCCGTTCTCCGCTCAGAGTGCTGTGACGAGAGGCAGGCATCAACATGGCCAACTGTTGCAGGGGGGAAGGTGGGTGGAGGTCCTGATGAGGTGGTCACCCCTCAGACTGACAGGGCGGAAGCTCGGAGAGACACGTAATCAGAGGAGGTGCATTGCATTGTGAAGGGCGTCGGCGGCGGGCAACTCGGATCCATCTCTCGGAACGTCCGGACCTCTGCGGGCCCGCCGTTCTCTTTCCAAAGCGAGCTGTACTTTTAGAGCTCTCGGGGTGCCCAGGTAGTTCTCCACCCACAATGCCGTGCACGTCCACGGTCGGGTTTACTGAGGAAGCCTGGGGCCCGGGCCCTGGAGGTCTGAGGGGTGAGGAGGAGGAGGAAGGGGGGGGGCAAGCTGATGGAGGGAGTACAGAGAGGGACGACAGCAATCGGGTCGCTTCACCGAGTGGCACAATCAAGACACGGGGAGGCCTGGGGGGGGAGCGGCCCTTGGGAAAGGGGGTCCCTGGGGGGAAGCGGTCCTTGGGAACGGGGTCCCGGGACGGGAGGGGGGGGGAGGGGGGCGGCCCTCGGGTAGGGGGGGGGGATGCTTTGGGCGAGGGGCGTCTATCGCCTTATCTTTGGTGTTAAACACCAACGACGTAGAGGTGAAGAACAGTCTCACCTACGAGACTGCGACACCGATCAGAGCTTCGGGATGAAGATCTAGGGATTTATCAGTTTACCAGTTATATCGGATATCGGTTATCGGTTCGTCAGCTGATCCTTTCAAGGAACTATGGAGACGAGGCTTCAGAACGGCCGATCAGGTTTTACCTGAACTCTAGTGAGAAGGTGCCAGGAGGAGGGAGAGAGAGAGAGAGAGAGAGAGAGAGAGAGAGAAAGAGAGGAGAAGGAGGAGGAAGAGGAGCAAAAAGCTGGGGGCGGCTCTGCAGAGACACAACATGGATGTCTGTCTTCGTTCACCGCAAGGCTGGTGTTGTGCTTCTGGAGCAGGGGGGTGGGAGAAGGGGAGGGGAGGGGTGAGCTGCAGCAGGAGGGTGAGGAAGAGGAGGAGAGGAGGAGGAGGAGGAGGAGGAGGAGAAGAGGAGAAGGGGAGGAGAAGAAGGGGATTGTAGGCAAGACGGGCAGGAACAGAGGCAAGCAGGCTGGGACGGGTGGGGTGGGGGGGTTAGGACATAAGGTGGGAAGGAGGCAGCGATAGGGGGTAGGAAGTAAAGGGAGGGAAGGTGGACCAATATGGAGTATACTTGCCCTTGGTCTCTAGCACTGTGTGGATCCATCAGAGAAGGAGGGAGCAAGAGAAGAAACAGGGGGTCGGGTGGGGGGGGGGGTCACAGACAATATTTTATTCAATCACTCTTTGAATAAAAATATTGTTTTCTTGAAAGAAAGAAACCAATTTCAGTCAAAAACGAGACGAGAGAAAAAGGAAAATGAGGAGCAAACATCTTCAGAGCAAAAAGGAGGAGGAGGAAGAGACGAGGTGGAGTCAAATGAGGAGAACGTAAGCGGGTGGAGAAATGGGACGGGGGGACGGGGGGGACGGGGGGACGGGGGGGGGGGGACAGAGGAAGTCCGGGTGGGGGGCCCCCGTCCGGACCCACGGGGACCCCAAACTCCCACCCCGGCCGGGGCCCTGTGGGAGTTTACCGGCAGAATGATTCCACGGGAGCAACTGAACACACAGAAGGACCATGAGGAACCATGAGGAACCATGAGGAACCCATGAGGAACCATGATGGAGGAGTGAAAAGCATGCGTGTTTTCACAGCTTCAGACCCAGACACTTGAGAACCATCACCCGGTGAAGGAGAGAAGAGGTGAGAGCATTTCGGCAAAAAAATAATAGTCCAAGGTCACCATTATTTTCTCCGGGAAGGCGGCCGTCCTCCGCCGCTTCACCTTCTGGCATCTGCTCGTTTTTCTTCAGAGCGAAGAAAAACATCACCACTGTACAGCACAGCATGGAGACAGGAGGGGGGGCAGGAGGAGTCGGGGGACTCGGGTTTGACCCCGCCTACGGGGGAGGGGGGGCGGGGGTCCTTAGGACGCCTCGGAGGGCCGAGGCGGAGGAGAGAGAGAGAGAAGAGAGGAGTGGAGGGAGAGAAAGGAGGAAGGACAGGCTGAAGCTCCTGGAGGATCTGGGGGTACTTACACTGGACCTGGAGGATCTGGTCGCTCAGGTTGGCCTTGATGTGGTTCTCACTGTATGTGGGCAGTACCAAGCCTAGACTGAGGGGGAGCATCAGACAGAGAGGAACCTTTAATACGAGCAGCCTCCAGCCACTCTCCTGGAGGAACCTTCAGCAGAACATGGATATCACAACGGGGCTCCTGGAGGAGCGGGCGTCCTCCCGGGGGCCCGTGGGCCTGTGGGTCCTACAACACCTTTGACCACGTTCAGGTCCTACTCTGAACATGTTCGGGTCCTACTCTTGACATAATTTAGGTTCTACTCTTCTACTCTGACCAGGTTTAGGTTCTACGCTGACCAGCTCCTATTCTGACAAAATTCAGGTTCTACTCTGTCCAGGTTCAGGTCCTAATCTGACCAGGTTCCGGTCCTACTCGGACGAAATTCTGGTTCTACTCTGACCAGGTTTAGGTCCTACTCTGATCAAGTCCTACTCCGATCACCTCCTATTCTGACCAAGTTCAGCTCCTACTCTGACCAGGTTTAGGTCCTACTCTGATGAAAGTGGGGCTCTACTCTAACCAGGTTTAGGTCCTACTATAACCTGGTTCAGGTCCTACTCTGACCAGCTCCTGCTCAGACCAGGTTCAGGTTGTATTCTGTTCAGGTTCTACTCTGACCATGTTCGGGTCCTACTTTTGACAAAATTGAGATTCTACTCTTCTATTCTGACCAGGTTCAGGTCCTAATCTGACCATGTTTGGGTCCTACACAACCAGTTTCAGGTCCTACTCTGATCAAGTCCTACTCTGACCAGCTCCTATTCTGACCAAGTTCAGATCCTCCTCTGACCAGGCTCAGGTCCTACTCTGAGGTTTGGGTCCTACTCTGACCAGGTTCTACTCTGAATCAGAATCAGAATCAGACTAAGAAAGATCTGGAGCAGCAGGTTGTGGTGACCTGATGGGATAGAATATGGTGAGACCTTCTCGGAGCAGAAGAACGTGGAGGCAGAAGATGGGGGTTGTTTTTTGTCTAAAGATCTTCTGAACTCAAAATCAAATAGAGATGAATACTGATCAGATTTGGTGCTTGAAGTTCTGCTGTGGGTCAGAGGAGATGTTTTAGGACCACGGTGGGTTTGACTGGAGGAGTCTAACTCATATTGGATACCCCTTGTGCGACAGCTGTCCATCGAACCTGACTCACCAGAAGAATAAACCATAAACTTGTCTCACAGGTTGGAGGTGCGAGTGGGTGAGAAGGTCAAAGGGCGCGTCCTCCACACAGACATACCTGTAGTCAGTGCCCTCAACAGGTGTCCAGGTGTAGGTTCTCACCGCCTCGTCGATGTACCTCTGTTGGGAGCAGAGAGAGAAGGATGTCACCACGGTGGATGGAGCTCAGACGTCTGGAACCTTCTGATCGGCGGGAGGACGGCCGAGCCTCTCTTTTCACGACTTGCCTCATCGACCGACTTAACGAGCGTCTTGATTTTTCTCTGCCCCGATTTGCCATCAATCATCTGTCGTCGAATCTGAGAAAAAAAGGGACGGAAATTCTGCGGCGTGAAAACCCAAAGAGGCCAGAAGATCTCCATCACAGCTTCCTGTGATCCGGGGCCTCCGTGTGGACCGACGATCCAGCCTGAACCCTCGGCATTAACTCCACCGGCCTTCGCCGTGGAACATCTCAGGAGGAGCTCTGGGAGGAGCTCTGGGAGGTGACTGTACCTCTTCTTTGTTGTTGTCCTCCAGCTCTGCGTCCAGAAAGTCCAGAGTGACGGGCTCCCTGAAGTTAATGATCTAAACAGAAGGGGAAGCAGAGGGGGAAGTGGGGGCTGACGTCAATCACCAGGAAGGACCACCACCCAGCTGTGACTACAGAAGATCAGGAGACACTTCGGCAGGTACCTTGGGCCGCAGGTTAGGATGCAGCAGGACGTATCCGTTGGGGTCGATGGCAAAGGTGTAGCCATTGGCCCCCAGCTGTTTGGGGAGGAGAAGGGGAGTGACTCAGTAAGTGCTGATACCCTGGCAAAGAGTCTTCTGACTGGAGGACTTAGACTGGCTCACTCTGTACGTAGGCGTCTTCTTTTTGATTTCGTTGATTGCGATGTCCACTCCCATCACACCCAGGATGAGCTGGTTCTGCAGAGGAGCACAGGCTGATGAAGATGCAGAGGATGTCTTTCCACCTCCCAGGTCCGACCTCGCCTGCGGTCTAATCAGTCCGCATTTTCACAGCCCGCATCTCCTCAGCGGCACGCCGGCACTAAGCTGCCGAGATAAACCTTCTCCGGTCACGGATCCTGAGCGCCGGACGGGTTGGTGCCCCTGAATTCTAATCTACAGGCCGCGGTGCCGGCCGTCGCCTCCAGGGGGCGCCGTCGCCCCGGGTTACAACACACGACGTCGCGCGAGATCCCTCATTACCAAGACCTACGGTTAGATGTCCTACACCGAAGAGATACCGATCGTCTGGGGGAAAAAGCTCTTCTGCATCCGCGCTTCGGTACCTGGGAGTTTCCGTTCCCCAGAGTCTGGTTGAAGACGGGCACGGTTCCGGTGATGACCAGGCCCAGACCCTGAAGAGGAGCACACCGTTAGATGTTTGCTCTCTGTGGATGTCCAAGAAACAGGAGGTGGAGGAACTAGATCTGACACCCCGGGGCCAGGAGGACCGGAGGGTGTCTCTTGAAGGGTTCACCCACCAGAGCATCCTGGTAGACGTTTGTCCACTGGACCTGCTTGGCCTTGGGGCCGGCGAGCGCCATGGGCCGACCCAGAACGTCCAGGTACTCCTGGGACAGCAGGAGAACAAGTGCGTGATGAGCTGGAGCAATCAACGGCCATATTTACAGCGCCGGTCTTCGCGAGAACATTCACACCTCCATCACTCATAAAAGCGGGAGACCCGAGTCGGTCGGCTGTAGCCGCCGGCGTCCCGCGGGCCGGCCCGGAGCTCCAGGACGTTCTACATCATTATGGAGGAGCTATTAAAAACCCATTAGGGGTGTCAATGGCAGAATGGGCAAAAGGGGGAGGAGGTGCGGGGGGGGGGTTAAAGGGTTAAACCCACCAGACATCCATCAAACAAACAAACGTCTGCTTCAGGTCTCCATGACTCTCTTTGTTAACCAACTGATTCAACCCTCCTCTCAGGCAGGAAACAGAGGAGCAGCGACGGCGGTTCTCCTCGGTCCTCCTGACATTTTAAATCATCCACCTTTTCTTCTATCCGGGTGGGAGGCGCCGCTGTGACCTGTGGACCTCCTGCCGACCTCCTGCTGATGACTCACTAGGAGAACATGGAGGAGGTCCAGAGGAGCAGCATCCACCTCCAGATACATCCCCCCCCCCACCTCCCCCGTCTGGGAACATGGAAGTCAAGTGGGACCACATGATGATTGTGTGTGGAGGGCTTGAAGAAGGGTGGACATCAGTGTGTCCTCTGGGTGTATGCATGTGTGTGTGTAGCCCCCTCCCACCCCCTATAAAAATCTATTAAAGAAAGTGGCAATTCTGTGAATATAAATATATAAATTTATAAATATATAAATCTGGCGAGTTAATGGAACAGCTGACAGACCATTCTGGAGCCTGATTGCTCACCGAGGCTGGGGGAGGGGAGGCAATTTCTGCAGCTGAAATGAGGTTACCCCAGGGCCTCTGGAGGCTCCGGGGCCTGAGGAGTGTGTGTGTGTGTGTGTGTGTGTGTGTGTGAACCAGAGACAAGTTCTCTGGATCCACCCGGGTCCACCCATCTCACCTGGGTGTTGATCCTGATGGCCCCGATGGAGGGGATCTCGAAGTAGTAACCTGCAGGCGGAGAGCAGAGGAGAGGATCAGTCGACCGGAGCTGCAGCAGCTTCGCAGAAGGTCGTTCCTCCAACGGTTCCTGTTGGTGCTATGAAGACGGAGAAGCACCATCGTGTGCGTGATGCCGCTGAGTGATCGGACCGGACCGGACCGGAACAGAGTGGAGCGGAGCAGCGGCTCAAGCTGCGGCGCCCGGCGCTCATTACCTTTCAACAAAGAGCCGGGAAATGGAGACG
Source organism: Fistularia commersonii (assembly GCF_037954325.1). NCBI lineage: Eukaryota > Metazoa > Chordata > Actinopteri > Syngnathiformes > Fistulariidae > Fistularia > Fistularia commersonii. The sequence continues at coordinate 8,228,045 of NC_141290.1, forward strand.
GCGCCCCAGAATGTTAAGAGGATTCTCATTATTGGGATACATAATGCACTCTGCCACGCAAGGACACACACACACACACACACACACACAAACACACACACACACCTTGTAGTCTGCATGCATTCACACACATTTCTTGAGGAGCAAACATCAGGAGGGTGTAGGAACCTCTACTGAAAAGTTGCACGACTATTTCAACTTCAGGTCTTTCACTGAGATCGTCCAGAGATCTTCTCCCCAAAGAGGAGAGACCAACACAGCAGGATCTTCAGATGGACATCACCTCCTCATTGAGATGATCCATCCAACTTCTCATTCGTGGGAGGTTCCTGCGCGATCCTAAAGGTTGGATTTGGACTCTGGCAAGGAAAGACTCATGTCTGCCATGACCTGGGCCGGCGCGCCCGGTTCCCTGTCAGTCGAGAAGGGGGGTGGATTTTACCCTTCTGCATCCAACCAGGAGGCTGGTCGGCCTCGAAGCAGAAGAGCCCGGAAACACGCACCTTTGCCAGGCTTGGGTGAGAAGACGAGCGCTCCACGCCGCCATCGACCTCCCTCAGGGGAGGCGTCGCTCCCTGGACCTCCAGGTTGATGGTTTGGTCAGCGGGGGCGGAGCCACAGTCCTCTCCGGTTGAGCAAAACAAAGTCGATCTATCGCGGTTTCTACGCCGATGACGCGGCGCAGCAGGAGGGCATCCCATAATAATCCGGCCCTCGCCGTTTGGAGGGCTCGCCGTCTTTGTGTCTCACACCAGGATCTGGAGCAAGGAGGCGCGTCCTCAGACGCCGTCGGCCATATTTGTCTCCCCGAGTCCGGGAGGGCGGCTGCTTTGTCCTCCGAGTGACTGGGAGGTGACGCACTGAAGACGGGATTGCAGCTCCAGCAAGACAGCATTGTGTGTGTGTGTGTGTGTGTGTGTGTGTGTGTGTGAGTGTGTGTCACGGGTGAAGGGTGAGGGCCTGTGGAAGTGTCAGCGAGCTGCTTCTGCTGGAGTGAGATACCAAGGAGTAATAAGTGGTGGAGATAGGAGAGGACAGCCCTGTTGTCTCCAGCTGGCATGGACCTGAGCTCCCCGGAGGAGCCGAGGTCTAATCCCGGCCTCCCCCGGCCTGACGGGGGCTAATCATCCTGCCAGCAGACTCCTCCTGCTAATTAATGACAACTTCTGGGGAGATACTTCTGAAGCTCTTGGCTCTGCCGGCAATAAGCCCATCAGCCGGCGGCGCCGAGGCGTTGCTCCGGCGGCGATGGCGTGAAGGAGCCGCGTCACATCCGGCCAAACGCAATCATCGTCCCAGGCACAAAGGAAGCTCAGAGAAAAACGACGGTCCTCGACCGCGCCTGGTCAGCCCCTGGAGACCACAGGAGGCCACAGGAGGTCACCGCTGCTACTACACAGCAGCTCCACAGGTGGAACGGCTTCTTCTGCCTGAAAACAGGTTCTGAGGAACATCGTGGCAAAGCTCAACAGAGGGTCTCTGCACAGCTGGAGCGAAGATCCCCAGGGACACTGGTGTGTGTGCGTGTGTGTGTGTGTGTGTGTGTGTGTTTGGTCCGATCCGCTTGCCTTTGTTGGCGCAGGCGATCCACTGCAGAGGGGTGACGTCGTAGTTGTGTTGGCCGACGGAGAAGGTGAAGACACGAACCTGGACGGAGGAGGGGGAGAAGAAGATGGAAGTCACAGAGGAGTCAGGTTGTACCAGCACTGCCGGCCTTCACGGGAGGCGGGGCGACCTTGACCTTAGGAAGTCCTCACAGTGACCTTTGACCTTCAGGATCTCTGAGTGAAGACAGAACCTCCAGACAAGACATGAGACATGTCTGGGGAAACATCTCCTCCATGCTCCAGGAGATGGAGGAGAGCCTGATTGGGTTTGTCTCCGGCGACAGCGACAGAGAGCTCAAACTGCAGATTATTGCTGGATGACAGCAGCCGTCGCCATGGAGACGGGAGGTAATGGGCAGCAGGATAAACAGGAGGGGCGGCGGGGGGGTGGTGGTGGTGCTTTATGGGGCCTGGTGATGGAGTGTCCAATTAGTCAGAAGGTCAGATCTTTAACAGTGGCCATAAAACATCACGGGCGTTACGTGATGGATGGGAGGAGCAGAGGAGGTGTGAAGACGGTGTGGGCGGAGCCAGAAGCTGGGCAGGTATCTGCTGTCAGGGCGTCAGGAGAACACACTCACCGTCTTGTTGGGCCAGTTGTACTTCTCGAAGATCTCCTGCGCGCGGTCCTCCCCGCCGTCCGTGAACATCATGATCATCTTGTTGCAGTTGGCCCTCGGGGCAGAGCTCTCCTGAGGAACACGGGGGGGGGGGGGACATTAGCCGGACGATCTGCTCCGGTGCTCCGGAGAACATCAGCATCTGCCCTGTAGCCACCATGAGGAGGTGGTGACCTGGAACCCTGCGGAGACGGAGCTCCCGGAGCACTTTCACCCGGTGCGTTGAGCTTTGGCTGACTTTGTCCGGGGGGCTTTTGGGCCAGGCAGCGGCTCAGTTTGGACCCGAGCGCTCGCCGCGGTGTGCGCCTCGCAGCTGGCGAGGACGTGCAGGCTGGCGAGGACGTGCACGCCAGCGGCGCGTCAGCCTGACAGGACCCTAATCGAGATAAATAATCCCACCGCAACCGCCGCGATTCACTGTGCGGCTGCCACCAATCTGCTGCCGACGCCGACGGGGTGTGTGTGTGTGTCAGTGTGTGTCTGGGGGGGGGGGGCTCTGGGCTGCCAGAGGAATATAAAGTATCTGGAGCTGGTCTCCTCGGGCCGCGCTCATCAATCATCCCATCAGAGCCCATTAGCACGGCGGCCTCCTAAAACACACAGCAGCATACGGAGGGGGGGCACCTGGGCATGCTGCACGCTGGGGACAGGCGTTGTCACGGCAACGGCAACGATGGCGGATAAACTCAGCGGTTGAATGACTTACAGGGATGAGGAGGGCTGATGACAATCACTGATTAGCCCACGTGTAATGACACGTACTATCATGTAGTAGCATGTAATTGTGTATAAATATACAAGAACATGTGATAACATGGAATAATACATGATAAAATCCAATGGCAAATGTCGCCTGCTTCTTACATTGAGAAGCTGCTCGAAGGCGAAAGTGAAGCCCGACTTGTAGTCGGTGGTCCCTTTGGCCTGCATGTGCATGACGGCCTCCTTGAAGATCTTCTTGTTGCGCACGTTGGCCTGGACCAGCGTCCTGAAGCAGGGCACCACGGCGTCCGCCTTCTCGTTGAACTGCAGAAGGACACACGAAGACACCAAATTCAACGCCCTGCAGCTGCCGCTGCAGCCCAGTGCATCCAATGTATGTATGTGTGTGTGTGTGTGTCTGGATGCAGGCACGGGGGTGTGCAGATGCAGATGCACCCCCCCCCTCCCCCCCTCCCCCCCCATGCGGGCAGTAAATGTTGGTAATTACAATGTCCCTCACAAAGAACAGGTGCAGCAAGAACGCTGGTTTGAAGCGGCAAGCAGAAATCCAGCCAAGGTAATATCATGTGTCTCATCTCATCCACCAAATTAGCCTTAGCCTGAGCGTGAGTGTGTGAGTGTGTGTGTGTCGGTGCCGGGATTGGCCACCATGTTGGTAAAGGAGGATTTGCGTTGTGGCTGAAGGTGGCGCTTCTCATGAACACCAGGACAGGGAGACTCAGACATGGAGGAACACTAGTAGTAATATGAGTACTACTACTAGTAGTAATACTAGTAGTACACGTAGTACTATGTACTTATACTAAAGTGATAACACAGAGTACACCGAAGTACTCGGGGCTTCGCTCTGTTTGATGCATACGTATATCACATATATATGCAGTACAATTATACACAGTACAGTACACACATATATACAAATGTATATCTATACACACACACACACACACATATATAGCTATACACACACACACACACACACACAAATATATACATATAATTATATATATATATATATATACAACCCCACACACACTTATACCCCCCCCCACACACACACACACACAGAGGCAGAGTGAAGTCTGTTGGCTTTGACCTTTAATTCTTATCATGAGATCTAATCGGTCTTTTCTCTGATTACTGCTCCATGGGGGGGCGACGGGGGTTGGAGTGGGGGTGCAGACAGATGGACACCTCTGACAGGTTCACACGGAGAGGCTGCAGAAGCAACAACAACCGTCTTTACCTTCAACCACCAGACTTTACCTTCAGTAAATTGGGTTCCTAATCATCTGCGGCAAATGTTCTGTAAGGAAGGTGACAATCAGATGCCTCCACCCCCCTTCCTCCTCCTCCTCCTCCTCCTCCTCCTCTACCTCTTCCTTCTCCTCCTCCCCCTCCTCCCCCCCGGATTGCTCTGCTCATTTGGAGCTCATAGAGCTGGGATTAAGTGGATTATGAAGGATTATGGAGAGAAGACTCCAAGCATCCCTGCGTCTTATCGCCGCCTCGGCGCCGGACGGCGGCCATGTTTCCCCGATTGTTTGTCCTGACGGGCGGCGGGCCGGGGGCGGGGCAAAGGCCACCAGGGTGGAGGCGCATCTCCGAGCAAACATCTCCCCGCCTCCCGATACCTGCAGGGAGATGGTTCCTCCACCACCGGAAGGTTTCTACTCACTCTGGCCACGTTGACGTAGTCGTCGTCCGACAGGGTGTCCAGCATCTCCACCACGGAGGTTTTCATCAGCTTGAGGGTGAGTCCGCTCACACTCCCACTCCTGCAGACACACACAAACGCTGCCGTCGTCTCCACGCTTGGACCGGGACCTTCACACAACTCAGAGCGACCCTTAGGAGGAGATGTTCTTCGGGCTGGGGATGAGATACTCACACGTCCACGATGATGACCATGTCCTTTGGAGAGGAGGCACCTTGGATGTACCTGCAGAGAGAGGCAGAGTGAGTCTTCTTTCACTGGTCGCCATCACCTGAAGGTCTGGAACGGTGCAGACACCGTGGGTGAAACATCTGTGGGAGCTTCTGTCAACCCCAAGATGTTAAATTGAGAAGAAGCTCCGCGGAGATAGGTCCTCCCTGCACCAGAGGATCAGCTACTTCCTGTCTGGGGAAACATCTACCTGGCCGCGTGCCTCCTCCAGGCTCTGAGGACCAACCGCCGCCTTCTCCATCACACACTCAGTGAGGGTTCTCTGTGCTGGAGAAGCTCAGCAGGCCGCTGGATCTCAGAGCCCTGGAGGTGGGCGTGACGTTCAGCCCTCATCCAGGCCCCGACAGGCGAGGAGAAGAACCCGGTGGAGCCGCCCTTCCGCCAGCTGCCTGTAGGCCTCGGGAGATCTTCTCGTGCTCAGCCGAGCCGATATGGAGGCAGAGAGCGGGGAGGGCGTAGCATCACTCCGACCCCGGGGGGCCCTGACATCCCTCTGCAGAGTCTGGACCTGCATCTGGAAACCCGCCACCCCACCCCTACCCCCAGCGCGCCTCAGAAGGGTCGCATTCACTGAGCATGCTCAGACGGAGCACGGCGAGGGGAACGGAGGGGAAGAATCCAATTATTTCCAATAATAAAGAATGCCACTTCAAAGGTAGAACTTCAGCTGCTCCTCTGCCGTGGAGAGGAACCCTGGTCTGGAGCCATCAGCTGCACGGGCACGCATGACTTTTATCAATTTAATTACCCGAATCTTAATTTGCGGGAGTGAGACGGGGGAGGAGGAGGAGGAGGAGGAGGAGGAGGAGGGCGCAGGCTTCACGCTGCTCCTTTCTTCTCAGCAGATGGGCTTTGTGAAAGCAAAGCAGGACCAGAGCCGGTCAGGAGGAGGTCCACGTCTAGGGCCCCTCGGGCGCCCAGCGGAGACGCCCCGTCTGGAGATTGGAGGTGACGGGTCAGCCGCCGGCGGCGGTGGTGCCGGCGGACGGCGGCGGGATTTCATTAACTCGGCGGTCAGTCCATCTCTCTGAGGAGAAGAGCCCTTTCATGGGACTCCACGTTCTTCTGGAGGGGCACGGAGTTAATTGTTGGAGATGCATACGGCCGTCGTCGCTCCTCGGAGGTCAACCCCCGCCATCGGAGCCTCTCCGAGAGGAACCGAGGCGGCTTCTGCTCTGCACAATCCGCCGCTGACGCCGCCACGTCCGAGGAGATGATTGAGAGGGTCTTCACTGATCGAGGGGCGACTGAAGGAACCTCTGGACCTCCAGCTAAGAGCAGAGCCCAGCCTCTCCGGACCTGAACTTCTCTGGTTTCTACCTTCTCCTGCGGCCAGGGTGGAACCTGAGGATGGGAGGATGTTCTCAGCCTGCGGGTCCGCAGCTCGGACAGCCGGACGGGCTGCTTCTCCAGGCTTGGACTCCTGGATCCAGGTGTGATGTTTCTGCATGGGTTGCGGTCAGTAATTACTCCATTCTTTCCCTGTCATTACCCACCCACACACACACACACACACACACACACCAGGTGACCAGCAGATGGGCCTGGCTGGTGCTGAACCTCCACCCCATCTGTGCCCCAGCTTCCAGCCAGAGCAGGTCAGGACACCGCCAGCTCAGATGGTCAGTGGTGAAGCTCTGGTTCTGCACCACATCTGGGCTCTTTATCTGCTCCTTAAGATCTTCAACTCCAGTACCCCAACTTGAAGTTTCCTCCAGCTATTCCAACAAGTGCTTCCGTCTGATGCGGGTGGAGGTTAGGTGGTCCGAGAACATCTCATAATTCACAGATGACGTCCTGATGGATCTCCAGCAGGTGTGGAGGTAAACCTGCAGGAGGAGAACATCACAACCACGGTTCGGGACAGTACCGTCCGGTACCTTCTCCTGGAAACCCTGTTTATCAGTTCATGTATGGGAACATGGTCCACCACCAGAAAGTCAGAAGGAGTCCCGTCAAACCCGGGTCTCCATCGGCAGCCCACTGAGCTCCAGCAGCCAGAGGGACCTCCCTCAGCTCCACATGGAGGTCCTCCATCTGCCCAAACACATCCAGGAACACTGTCTGTTCTTTCAGAAGCAGAGCTTGTCGGGTGGAGGTCCAGACCTCCTCATGGATCCACATGTCTACTCTAAAACTCTGTTTGTGTGTGTTGATGGGCTTATTATGGTATGTCCTGCTCCTCCAGGGCCGGTGGACGTGGTGGCAAGCAGAGATCGAATTAAGATGGTGGTGGAGGGCGGCACTGGACACCCTGAGGGTGGAGATGTTGTCAGTGCGGGCTTATTTACTCCCCCGTCTGCTGACTGGTGGAGATGTTTACTCCAACCATGCTCACAGCTCCTGGGTTTGCCCGGGAACCCTCCTGTGACCTCAGCTCTGCAGACCTCAGGTCACACACCTTCAACCTTCTCCTTCCGATACATGAACTTGCTCCGGCGTCGGCCCGCGTCCCTGCCGCCGAGGTTCTTCTCCTTCTCGGGTTCTTCTCCTGCATGGCCAGCCATAGTCGCACCAGTGTGACCTGACCTGCAGTCCAGACGGCTCAGGTTGCTATGGCGACAGGACGTGTCGGAGGCTTCGGTGTGAAGAGCAGGTTGACAGACATAGGAGAGAGGAGGGCTTCTGAGAAGAACTGAAGCATCTCCTCCCTTGTCTCTCCTTGTCTGACCAACTCGTCCTTCTCTGTCCTTTCTTTCCTTGCCATCTCCATCGCATGTCCCGTGATCCACCTTCACGTTGTCTCCAGACCGTATTCAAGATGCCACCTTTATTACAACCATGTTTCTGGAACCTCCTCCAAGTACCGTCGCCATGGGAACATAGAGAAGAACCTGTCCGAAATCCCCCTTCAATTCAAGTCCACAAATTTCTCAGCAGAACGTTGTCTCATTTGTTTCCCTGCTGGCGGGAGCAGGGCCTCCTGGAAGCTCAACCTGTTGGACAACCATCAGGGAGAACCGACAACCAGCTCAGCTCCGGGTTAGCGCCCGGCGGCTAACAGGCCCGGCCTGTCAATCACCAAGCCCCGCCCCCTCTGCCCCACAACATCCTGTACATCAACTTTCTCAAGGTGCCGCTACTCCCTGGAACCAACTAGAGTACAAGGATCTAGAAATACCTGCAGAAGATCTAGAAGGCATTGGGGTAAACAGTAAATAACGCAGTCGGAGAGGGGAGGAGTGGGAAGCAGGTGAGGAGCGGACTGACCAGGGCCTCCTGCGGACGTCGTACAGGTCGATCTTGTTGGGCGCTCTCCAGGGCGTGGCTGGGGGAGCAAGAGCAAAGGGTCAGTTGGGATCGGGTCCGACCTTCTGATAAGACACGAGTTCTGCGGCCGAGGCGCTCCGGGGAGGTGGCGTCCTCCGCCGCGCCTACCTGGGTAGTAGCGGGTGACTCCGGTGGCGCTGCCGAACACCTGCCAGCGCAGGGAGCTGTCCTCGCGCCGGTTCTCCATGAAGACCCGCTCCAGGGCCTGAGTCCAGTTCAGCTCGTTCAGGATCACCGGAGCTGGAAGGAGAAGACGCGGCGGGGGAGCAGCTGTCAGGAGAAGGTCCATTAGATGAGTATTATGGTCTGCGGCAGCTAGAAAGGCGACTGGTCCTCTGCGGACAGACCCGGACTCATCTTTACGTCCCATCGGTGTCCAGACAGGGTTCTACAACAGGCTGATCTGATGCTGGTCGTCGCCGTAGTAACCGGCGTCCAAGCATGTTCTCCTCTCAGGCGGCAGCCTCAAGGTCACCCCTCCCCGAACCGGCCGGGGGGGGCAGGTTAAGTCCATAAGAGCAGAAATATGCAGCGGCGCTCTAATCTGGGTTCTAATCTGGGTGATCTGTCCCGCTGCAGACCACCAATCCCAGATTACCTTGGACGAGGTCATATGTCACTCACGGCGTGCGGCGGCCGCCGCCGAGAGCGGCAGAGGATTTGTGAGGACAGGAGGAAAGGGGAATACGAACGAGGGCCGGTGTGTGCGTGTGTGTGTGTGTGTGTGTGTGTGTGTGTGCGTGTGTGATTGCACGCTGGTCGCGGTGTGAGGTGAAGGTTGTATTATTTAAAACTGATTTATGGTTGTTGACATTCTGATAGTCGCACTTTTCCATGTTCAAACGCTTGCATTGTAACCTTCTCAGCACACACACACACACACAGACAGGTTCTACCTCAGAATGCACACAGACAAAAAGTTCCTAGTATCTTGCACACATGCACACGGACACACACGTGCACGCTGGCAGCAGGCAGTTCAGTGACTGCAGGACAAGAAAAGAAAATGTGAAATACAAATAACGGCTATCAGGGTGGGGGTGGTGGGGGGGCGGAGCGGGGAGTGTGTGGGGGGGGGTCGCGGGTTTTCTTCAAAACTCACTGACATAAAACACAATGGAAGAATTGAGGAGGGCGAGGCAGATAAACACACACCCTGGGGTTGTGTGTGTGTGTGTGTGTGTGTGTGTGTGGAGAGTGTTTTCTTCCACCAACAAATAACAGAATAACACAGCGGGAAGGGAAACTACCCCGGCAGGTCCGGTCCTGGTCAGGTACACACTGAGTTCAAACAGGGACATCAGACAGTCAGCTGAGTTTTTAACAAATAAATTCTGGTTCTGATTCTGGTTCTAGTCCTGGTCCTGATCCAGATCTGGTTCCACTGATGTTCCTACAGAACCTTTGAGGGCATCAGAGCACGGGAATGTTCTCCAGGCTCCTGACTAACACCGGAGAACCTGCCAAACTCCAGCTCTGGGGGAGGATCAGTGACATCACTGCCCCGGGGCGACACACACACACACACACACACACACACACACACACATACACCAAAACACACACACGCAAACAAACATACACACGATGTATGTGTTTGTATTTGTCCACACGGTGTGCTCCGACAGCAGCCTCCTTCACGCAGCCCATCAGTCGGGTGATGGCAGTTGCTAAGCAACAAAAGCAGCGTTCAGGGTCCGACTGACGGAACTGGGATAGAACCGGCGCCATTGCGGCGTCCCGGAGGTGGCTGGCGGGTCTGGGCCAGGATATCGATCCCTCATCCAGGTCGTCAATAACCCAGTGATCAGCTCTAAGCCCCACCCCCTCTGCGCTCTCATTGGTCTGGAGAGAAAAACAACCCCGCAGGAACTCGGGTCCCAACTGTTTCCTGCACCATGTGTGTGCACGTGCATTGGTGTGTGTGTGTGTGTGTGTGTGTGTGTGTGTGTGTGCATATGCACAAAAGGTGGATGCTGCTGAAAACACACACGGCAGACGGTCTTATGGAGAGCAAAGAAAAACATTTGGAATCAGATGCTACCTTTTTCTACCCTGTCCAGTTGCACACACACACACACACACACACACACACACACACACACACACACACACAGATACACATAAATCATCAGGTGATCTGAGCAGAAAAAGGAGCCTGTCAGAGATAAGCGGTGCAGCCAGCTAATTCTCGGAGATTTATTCTGGGATGTGCAGTGACTCCTCCGGACACTTGATAAAAAGACAAATTTCCCCTGGGGAAGGTGGGGGGGGCAGCTCATCCTTCACGTGAACGCCGTCTCTCTGATATCTTTTAAATGTAATCCATCAGCCAGCACTCGCTGACATTCAGGACACACACACACACACACACACACACACAGACACACACAGACACACACACACCCTTTATGGAGAGTGGGGAGACAATTACCAATGGGATTTATGGAGCGTTGCTACCCCTCACCCGTCTGTAAGCCCCCCCCATGCACACACACACACACACACACACACACACACACATTCCCTGCCTGCAGTGAGGAGCCGCACTTCCTGCCTCCACAGAAAAGGGTGTGGTGTTCAGGGGGGCAGAAAATCATCCATTCAAAGATGCATCGAGATGCTCCACCGGATGATTCGAAGTCACACAATTATTTTTAAATCATAAATATGGATGGATGTTTTCCGTTTCCGCCTGGACCTTTCGAAGTTGCAGTACGGCTGAAGGACACAGGTGTGACCCCAGTGGGGGAGCGGAAAAAAATAAAACAATGCAACGTGGCGGAGGATTGAAACAGCGGCGGCCGGAGCGCAAGAAGATTCAAAGGGGAACATCTGGGGAACGTCAGTTGCCATGAAGTTCCTTGGCTAACAATGCTAATCGGAGGAACCGCCCACGCTAACGTTAGCCTTGGCTAACAAGGAGGAGACTTTTGTTTCCATCTCGGTGTGAAAGCGTCACACACCCACCTACAGGTGGAGGTGGAGATGAGGGAACATCTCCCCCCCCCCAGACAGCAGATATGAGGGAACATCTCCCCCCAGGCAGGAGAAGATGTGAGGGAACATCTCCCCCCCAGGCTGCAGCAGTGGGCAAAGCGTTCGATTCTGCCGGGGATCAGAAGAGGAACCTTCGGCGTCTCATCTGCAGAAGAATTCTGCTTGTGAGCGGCTGCCTTTCTCTGTGGAGGTGGGAGACAGACAGTCCTCTGGGGGGGAGCGACGGAGGGGGGTATTTGGGGCAAATAATGTTTCTAATTAAAGGAGGGAAGTAAATATGAAAAAAAGAAAGGACATGAAATGTAATTTTTGAGCCTGCTGGTGAGTGGAGAGGGTTTACTGCGCCCACTGTTCTAATTAATGTGGGGGTAAACGATAGCGCCCCTTCACTGAGCACACAAACACACACACACACACACTGGATGAGCGGCGGAGTCAAAGACGGAGTGCGAAAATGCCGCCCACAGTCTTTCCACAGTCTTTCTCTTCCCTCGTGGTTTAACTTTAAATTCCATTTTCCTTTATCCCCCCCGTCTCCCTTTCTCCCCCCCCCATTTAAATCTGGTTTGATGTTGAGGGGCTGAGTTGATCTCCAGCCGGGCAGAAGTTTCCCTCACTCAGGGAACCCGGGGTGTGTGGGACGGATGCGTGTGTGTGTGTGTAAGTGTGTTTGCACGGGCACGCACACACCAACTTTGACTGACACACACCCAAGCTCACACACAGAGGCTCTAAGTTGACAAATGTATTTATAATAGCAGCAGTAAGAACGTGAGGGAAAGTGCTGT